>NC_133050.1:6372500-6980000 GCF_048771995.1 Taeniopygia guttata | reverse complement strand
GGAAAAATAAATGGATTAAACTTGCCTATTTTAAGACCACAGAACAAGTCAAGTGAGTTTGAGTAGAGTGTCCATGAACAGCAATCATGGAATGGTTTGAGTTGGGATTTATTTCTCCAGTTTGCACAGAAACAGTGAGAAATTTCTTGTTTTCACAACTAAATACCATCAAAGCCATTCCAAGGAGGGATCTCTCTGCACAGGAGTTAATCCTATGCTGTGACATCCTAGGTTATTTCTTTTTCTCCACATCCAGGCAAACACCATTGGATATGTGGATTGGGACAAGTTGTTTCCAGAAGAGAATGCCACCACCAAGGTTCCAGAAGTACCAAACACAAAAGCTCCGGGGGATTCCAGGGATGCTAAGGACAGTCAGGTGGGTGCCTGTCAGCTCAGGAGCTCTGCCACAGGCTTTTAGCACAATAAAACACGGGACTTCCTAACTGATTTATTTTCCTTGGCTCACCAGGATTTCCAGGAGTCATTGGGATCGTCCCTGCAGGGCCACCTCACCCTCATCATCCTCCTCAGCTGCCTGGGTCTCCTGCTATGATGCCCAGACTCCTCCTCCAAAGGTACTCTGGGATTTCAACACTCACTCAAAGCGTGTCCTTGAACCCAGGGAAATCCAATTCTTTCTGAAGCAGCAACTTTCCAAAACAATGGAAAGATAACAAGCCCTTCCAGGCAGATAACAGCCCATCCAGCTGCGACATCAGGGAACTCCTCAGCAGCTCTGACCACCACTGAAGGCCTGGAGAAGCTTTCCAGGGCATTTTCCCTGTTGGTATTCAGTGGGACCTTCACGAGGTGTGAGGAACCAGGCACCTCCTGCTGCTCCTCCACCAAAACACCATTCCATAAAACCCTGGAACGGTTTGGGTTGGGATGAACCTCACAGACCAGCTGGTTCCACCCTCCTGCTCAGGTTCCTCCAAAGCTCCATCCCACCTGGCCAACTTTTCCCCACAGCTGGAGCTCTCCAACATCCCAGGAGGTGGCCAACCTCCATCCTGCCACACCCTGCTCACCTTTTTCCCTCCTTCCAGACACCGTGGCTGGGATGGCGACCAGGACATTGTCAGGTGTTGACGATGACATCCTCTCCACGAGGTGTTGTCTCTGTTCCAGAACTGCTGAGATGTTTTGTCTGGAGGTTTTGGTGGAAAGCCGATGCCGAGCATGGAGAGCTCAGCAACCTTTCAGTCCTTTCCTGTTTCCTTGGATTCCGCTGTAAATAAGAACCTCTGCCAATAAAATCCCCAACACCTGGTGCACGGCGTCTCATGGTAAATAATCCAGCACTGGAAAAACAAATGCAAACAATGCATGCAAGTGCTTGTCCCGTCAGAAGGATTTCTCAAGCCTCTAAACACAGCCAGGTGCTTCCAACTTTGTTTCTTCCAGAACTGCTCTTCACACTGTTTATTTTCCAAAACACACACAATATCTGGGTGTGATGAGAAGCTGGATCAGAAAACCTCCCACCAGCCCAACCCCTCCATGGAGAGCAAATTGTCGCAGAAATGGGTGATTTTGGTCAGGAAATCAGAGTTAAATTCCTTTTTGCGGGGAGAAAAAATGCAATCCCACACTCGGTGCCTATGTTGCTTTTCCTTGGGAGAGTTAGCAGGAAGGAGAGATGGAAAACTGGCCCAGGTGTACCCAGGTAACCCTACAGGACAAAAGAGGTTGAGTCAAGCCAACAGGAGAACCGTGGTGGTCCCAGTGCCCAGAGCCCTCAGATCTCTCCAGAAACCTCCTGGATCCCGGGGGAATCTCCCGAGCCGCCAGAGCAGGTACGACCCATCCCACCTGCACCCACGGAGCAGCCCCGGGGCCAGCCCACCATTCCCAGGTTATCCAAGCCCACAGCCTTGGGAAGAAGAAAAGTTTTGTTTCCTGCAGAAGGTAAAAAGCTCGAAACGCGTTCAGAAGCGGCGGGAAGAGCGAGAGCGGATGCGCTGCCTGGCAGTGCCACCTCCTGGCTCGGTGCTGCCATAAAGGTGGATTGAGAAGAGCCAAGAACGCCCCGGAAAATTATTCAGAATCACACAGCAGTGAGATTTCCAACCCTGGAGTGGAGTAAAAAGCAATTAAAGGGAAATAAAATATGTGGATGAAGGTTATGAGTTTATTTCTAAAAGTCATCCCTCTAATGCAGACACAGAAGATAAACCAGCTCGTTGTAACCTGGCTTAACTATAAATTGAATCACTTCCAGAGCAAATCCTGAAACCAAACCCTCACCTTCCAGCAGTGTTTTGGGACAGCAATGTCCTGACACAAACACACCACATGTGTGACAGCTGGACATTCCTTCTCTGCTCCCAAATATTCATCCAAACCTCTTTAGACCCAAAATGACACCACCCTCCCGGCTCTTTCACAAGTTCCTTTCCTAGATTTACCCTTTTCCTCCCACTCTGAGGGTGGTGGCGGCTCCATGGCCACTTCTCCATGAGCAGCTGCCCAGGTCTCCTGGCAAACCCCTGGGATAAGCAGCTTTAACACAAAAGAGGATTTTCTCTGCAGTTGTGAGAACCTTTCCCAGTTACCTCCCAATAGGAAGCAAGCAGAAGGCTCTCCAGGTCTCTGGTGTTCTCCAGCAGCTCCTTATCAAACCATTCCAGAAATATTTGTTCTGTGGAGTTTACACAAAGCTGGAACAAGCCCGAGATTCCCATGTTGGGCTGTTGGTTTTTGTTTTGTTTGTTTTTGTTTTTTTAATTCTGTCACCAAGTTGCCAAAATGTCTCCGGTTGTGTCTCCAAAGTTAAAAGAGTCAAGATGTAAATATTTAGAACTGCTTGTCCCAGAATTGTCCTGCCTGGGCATGAGGGATATCGGTGGCTCACAGGCTCTTTTCAAGGATCATTTTCCAGGAGAAAAGCTTCACAAGAGAAACACTCATTACTTATTAATTTTAAATAGGAAAATAATTTCCATAGGGACATAAATCCTATATATCCACCTGGGGAGATCTAAATTACATATATCCAACTAGAGGGGAATATAAATCCCATCTGCGCACCCCGGGGGGATTATAAATCCCATACATGCAACCCGAGGGGGATACAAATCCCATGTATCCACACAGAGCGGGATATGAGCCCAGATTTTAGGAATTGGGCTATTCCCCAGGTGTGTGAACCTGCATGCGTTGTCAGTGATGCCGTCAAGCAGCCGCGACCCCCGACCCCTGCCTGGGATGGCGACCAGGACATTGTCAGAGCCGTGAGCCCCTCAGAGCCGCGACCCCCGACCCCCGCCCATCCCAGAGCCGCGACCCCTCAGAGGCACGGTCCCCTCAGAGGTGCGGCCTCCTGAGAGCCGCGACCCCCGACCCCCGACCCAACCCAGAGCCGTGAACCCTCAGAGCCGCTATCCCCTCAGAACCGCGACCCCCGACCCCCGCCTACCCCAGAGCCGCGATCCCCTCAGAGCCGCGACCCCCAACCCTCGCCCATCCCAGAGCCGCGACCCCTCAAAGCTGCAGCCTCCGACCCCGCCCGCTCCAGAGCCGCGATCCCCTCAGAAGCGCGGTCCCCTCAGAGCCGCGACCCCCGACCCTCGCCCATCCCAGAGCCGCGACCCCTCAAAGCCGCGACCCCCGACCCCCCCTACCCCAGAGCCGCGACCCCTCAGAGGCACTGCCCCCTCAGAACCGCGACCCCCGACCCCCGCCTACCCCAGAGCCGCGACCCCTCAGAGGCACGGCCCCCTCACAACCGCGACCCCCGACTACCCCAGAGCCGCGACCCCTTGAGAGCCGCGACCCCCGACCCTCGCCCATCCCAGAGCCGCGATCCCCTCACAACCGCGACCCCCGGCCCCGCCCGCCCCAGAGCCACGGCCCCCGGCCCCGCCCCTCCCGCTCAGGGCGCGCGCCCCCGCCGGCCCCCGCGCGCCGCCACAAGCCCCGCCCCCGCGCGTCCTGACGGGCAGCGCGCTCGGCCAATGGCGCGGCGCCCCCCGCGCCAATGGCGGCGCGGCGCGCGGAAGCCCCGCCCCGGGGCGGGGCGTGGCCGGGGGGGGGCGCCATGCGCCGTGTCATGGAGGCGCAGTGTGCGGGCGGCCATTGACGGTGCCGGAGCTGCTGCGGAGCGGCGCGGCCGGGGCGGCCCCGGCGACCCCCGACCCACTCCCGGTGCGCTCCCGGCGCCCGCCGCAGCCGCAGCGACCCTCGCGGCCGCTCTCGGCCACCCTCCCTCGCCAGTGCGGAACCGCGGGAGGGGGGGCAATGGAGATGAAGAAGCGCATCAACCTGGAGTTGCGGAACCGGGCCCCCGAGAAGGTGAGGGGCGGCGGGGCCGGTGGGGCGCGCTCCCCCCGCCCCGTGGGGCCGTCGCTGCCGCCTCGGGCCGCGCAGGCCCGGCGGCACCGCTGCCGAATCTGGGTCAGCCGTGGCGCAGGGCCCGGCGGGGCGCGGGCGGCGCTTCCGGCGCGGCCCCGGGACCCGCGGGCCGCTCTCGTTCCCCCTCCGCCCGCTCTCTCGGGGTGCCCCGAAGTTCCCGGGGGGCGCGGCGGCCTCGGCTTCCCCCGACGTTAATCCGCCGCTTTCCCCCGGCCGCAGTAAACAGGTCACAGCGGCGGCCCCGGCCGCGGCCCGTCGCTCATTCCGGCGCCTTTAATTAGTATAATTAACGTTGTTTCCCGCCGCCCCGCCGGGCGTGCAGTGGGGTCTCTACACCCCCTCCCGCTTCCCCACCCCACCCCTGCCCCCGCGCTTCCAACTTTCCATTTCTTAGGAAAGAGCCCCCCCCCCAAAAAAAAAAAAAAAATATATATATAAAAGATAAAAAAAGCCCCGAACCCCTGGCAAGGCGGGAGCGCACGTGCGCGGCGCTGCCCCCGCCGCCTCCCGGGCTCCGGAGCATCGCTCCCGCTTCGCCACCGGGGAAAAACCGGCGCCCGGTTCGCCCCAAGAGTAAAGTCCCGAGACGTTCGCTTTCCCTGACCCGCCGCACGTGCGTTTTGGTGGGGGGAAAACTGCCCAAAATTGTTGTTTTAACGCGCCCGTGTTTGCGGGTGGCAGGTACCCGGACAGGCCTCGTCGCGCTGCCAGCGTGCAGCTGCTGGGGATGAAGCTGGGAACCTCCCTCTCTTCCCAGCAGCTTGCCTTCAAATTTGGTGTCTGCATGGAATAATGGGCGCATTTTAACGAAAAAATAAAGTAATAGTGGGAAGCTGGCCCTGTGCTGATTGGGGTCTGCAACACTCCCAAAATTTTGTTAGTGTGCAGGGAAAAGAAGAGTCACCTTGTGCATGTCCTTTGCCAAGTGGATGTTCCACTCTAGATAAAATAATTTAAAATTAATTGGCTGCTTCTTGTTGCTGCTTTTCCAAGTAAGTGACCTGTATTGGTTATTGAGTAGCTTGGGCCCAAGGAAGTTTTTTATTTGGTTTCCATTAACCTCCTAGGACTCTCTGGGAAAATAATCTGGAGTCAGACAGTTTTAAGTTCAGAGAGAAACTGGTTTTATGAGTTTGGTTATGCAGAGTTAAAGGAGGAGAAGTCAGCAGTTGGTTAGCTACAGTGCTTCTGTGGGGAGCTGTACCAGTGTACTCTGTCAATGGAGTTTTGGGCTCAGGTGGCACTTTTTGCAGAGTTTAACGTGTTCTTTAGAGGACTAGAAACTGCTGCATTATTTTTAAATTAGGTGGGTGATTTTAAATGAGGTGTTGGTGATTTCAGGGTAGGAATCTGGCCTGATTTTAAGTGAAACCCCAAAGCTGCAGCCATTGCCCAGTCCCTGGGGTGGCTTTCGGGCGAGTGTGGGAATTCACTGCTGTGACACCCACACGTGCCTCGCTGGCCTGTTTGCAGGTGACAGAGTTGGTGCTCGATAACTGCCGGTCCAGCAACGGGGAGATCGAAGGGCTCAATGACTCATTCAAGGAGCTCCAGTTTCTCAGCATGGCCAACGTTGAGCTGACATCGCTGGCCAAACTCCCCACGTTGAGTAAACTCCGAAAGGTGGGTACCTCCTGCCTGCCAGCGCTTTGGGGTGGCAGAGGCAGGGGTGACAAGCTGTGGTGGCACTTTTCAGCACTCGTGGTTGGACTCGTGTGGTGCTGAAGGTGTTTTGTGGGCCTCTGAAATGTATTTTTAAGAACTGAAATAGTTTCGGGTGTTTGCAGTTGATTATGTCGAGTTGGGTTTGGTCAGCGACTCTCGGGGCAGTAACTGGTTGGACATTGTGAAGGTCCAGCTGAGCAGGGTGCCTTGGTAGGAGGCTTTTGGGTCACTCAATGCTGGCAGTGAACTCCAGTCCTGGTAATTTAAAACTGAAGTGCCCAAACCCATGAGACTCTAAGGAGCAGTTTATAATTCTCAACTTGAAGGAACTTTTTGACAGCCAAAGCTTGTTACCTTGGGCGAGTCTTTAAAAGCGATTCCATTCTTAAAAGGACAACAATTAACAATGATGCAGCTGAATCTAAGGCTGAAAATCTATTTATTAATTCCTTTTTTTCTGTAAAATAGCTGGAATTGAGCGACAACGTCATTTCCGGAGGCCTGGAGGTCCTTGCAGAGAGATGTCCTAATCTCACATATCTAAATCTAAGTGGCAACAAAATCAAAGATCTTGGCACTGTGGAAGCTCTTGTAAGTATGAAGTGGGAGGAGCTCTGGGGAGATGTAATAAATACTAATTTTTGGCAAGAACCCTTAATATTTTTGCAATGGATTTGTACAAATGTTCATCAGTCTCGTGGTTGGCCCAGTTTCATGGACTCATAGGTGCCAGGGTTATAAGACAGCATGTGTAACCCCACTGCTGGAAAATGTGGCAGGAATGGGATGTCCCAAATCAGAGACGGTTTGGCTTGTTGTGTCTTTGAAGAAAAAGTGGCCAAGGTGTGTCGTGCTGAATCCCCTGTGCTTGTTTGTTAAGGTGTGTTTGTCTGAGGAGTTTCCAACAAAATGTGAAGTGACTCAGACACGGGTGTGATACAGCCGGGAGTGGGACAGTGAAGCAGAGGAGGGAGCTGCCAGTGGTGATCCATTCACCCATTTTTCTGCATGACTGGGGTTTCTGTCCAGAACTGGGCTCTGCAAGCATAACTCAACTTCCAAGGTTTGGGAGCTGTGTGGGAGTTATTCCACACGAGTGCCTTCCGTGGGGATTTGATTCAACTTGGACTGAACTTTGAGGGAGAAAAATTCTGACTAGAAACGAGGGATGATTATAAAGTATATTCTGTTACTCTTGGGTTGTGAGCCTGCTGTATCTGGAAGCCTTTTCATTTATTTTCATTTATTTTCAGCAAAATCTGAAGAATTTGAAGAGTCTTGACCTGTTCAACTGTGAGATTACAAACCTTGAGGACTACAGGGACAGCATCTTTGAGCTGCTCCAGCAGATCACATACCTGGATGGGTTTGATCAGGAGGACAACGAGGCACCAGACTCAGAAGATGATGATGATGGTAACTTCCTGAAACAAACTGGGGGCAGGAATGGGATGCTGGAATAAAGATCTCCATGTAGTGTGGGGTCTTCCTGAGCACACAGTGCTGCTCGTGCTCCTGAAGAGCAGAGTCCAGAGTGTGTTTGGTATTAGTGCACTGATACAGAGCAAAACCAAGATTCCAGTCCTGCAGGAGCCACCTGGGCTTAAGGGAATTGGACTAAAGATACTTCTGCAAAGACACAAATATTCTTGTTGCCAGCACTAAAGCCCTTTGTGCCACTGAGTGACACAGAGCAAGGGGACATGCACACTATTTTGAATAAAAAATTACAATTTTACAGGGTTTTGTAATGGTTTCAGGCCCCTGCTTCAGTATAATACAAATTTTAGTTCCAAAAGCTTACCTAGTTCCTTTTGGTCCCAGCTTGGTTGCAATCCTTAAGGGGGCTGTTAGGGATGGCAGGAGTTTGTATTTGTAGCTGCTTCAGACATCAAGAGTTTTGTCTGAAGCTTGTGATGGAAAAATACTTGGGAGTCTTTCTTAGAGAAAAAGTGACAAAATTTAACTTGGTCACAATCACGGTCATTTCCAGTGTGTTGCCTGGATTTAGAAAAAAAATTAAATCCCCAAATCCTTCAGGAAAAAAAACTATTAGGACCAGCCCAGCCTGCAATACTCAGAGAGGAGTGAATGGAACTGAACTTCTGGTCTTTTATGTGTGTCCTTCACTGCAGAAGGGGATGAAGATGATGATGATGATGAGAATGAAGCTGGGCCTCCAGGAGAATATGAAGAGGAAGATGATGAAGATGATGGAGCTTCAGATTTGGGGGAAGGTGAAGAGGAGGAGGAAGTTGGTCTTTCATACCTGATGAAAGAAGAAATTCAGGTAAAGTTTGTAAATGCTGCCAAATGCAGGAAGCAAAGAGAAGCTCCTGTGCAGATCTGTGGTTACAGAAAACAGTTCTGGTACAGTTCTCAGAGCACAGAAAACAGCCACCTTTCAGAAGGTGATGAGTAGACTTCTTGTAGCTATAAACTGGTCACACAAATTACAGGACAGCAGTAAAGCCCTGGGTCCTGCTCAGATCCTCCCCTCTGCAAGGTCTCACCAGAATTGTGCCCGGTGTGGGGTTTGTGCCCCAAAGCAGCACCCCCATTTGGGATTGAAGGCCCCTGTGGCCACCCAGTCTTTTGAGAAGAGTTTCCTTCCTGCGGAGCGGGTTTAATTCCAATATTCCAAGGGCCGCTGTCAGAGGCTTGTTTCCCCATTTTGACTTGTCACACTCCCCTGTGTACAAAATTCCACCAAGCAGAGGGATAGAAAAACAAGAGTTGGGTTTGTCGAATTCTCTGGAGCTGATTGTTAATTCGTTTACATTCCTCATCTATCAGCTTTAGAACAAGACAAACCAACACAACTTATTAGTTTTCACAGTAATTTGAGAGTTAGGCACCTTTTCCTCTAGGCTCTTACTGACTGTGGGTTCAAAGGCAATCTAGAGCTGCTGGCATCTCTCTCACAGTTAATTTTGCAATAACCTTGAGCTGGCTCAAAGAAGTGAACAGTGGGGAAAATCAAAGAAATGAGTCTCTAGGGCTGATTGATGCCCTGGTGGGGAAAGTGCTGGGAATTCCTGGATTTCTGCTTGGGGTCACTGTGGAAGCAAGACTTCAATAAACAGCAATTGTAAAAATGTCTCCCAATTTTTGTACAGGATGAAGAGGATGATGATGACTATGTTGAAGGAGGTGATGAGGAGGAAGAAGGTAAGTGCTCAAGTACTGAAGTTGTGACTGAAACAATCAATTCTCTATAATTTTTTGTGGGTTTGGGACATGCACACTAACACAAAAACAAAATAAAATTAAAGTAAAAGTGAGGAAGAAACAACAGTTTTCTGAAAGACACTGCTGTGCAGCTGGAAATTGTTCTTCAATGTGGACAGGAGTGAGGCTCTGCTGTGCATCTCATTATTTACATTGAAATTATTTATATTTGAAATTATATTATTATTTACATTTGAAATTATATGAGATGCTGTGCATCTCATTATTTACATTATATACATTGAAAATATCCCTCAAGTGCACCAGAGTCTCTGCTGGCAAAGCCTGGCAGCCAGGGGCAGCTGGTGCTTTCCCTTTATCCAGCTTCTCCATAAGCAATTCTGCTACAGGGACAAAGTGTTCTTTGCAAGAAGTGGCTTAGTGAAGTATTTTTAAATAATTTTTTTCATAAAAAATTCCACGTTTCTTTAAAGACGAATTCCAGAATTTCTCCCTAACTGAGCTCCCATCTCCTCTACATGCCGTGCTCAGCCGAGCAGGTTTGGGAGCTGCATTTTCCACTTGCAAAAACAGTTAATTTGGGAAGGAGCAGTGTGAATTCTTTGCTTTGTACAAACGCAGCCCTGGAGTCAGGATGGGCTGCTGGCCAGGGGACGGATGATGGCTGCTGGGGAGTGAATGGGCTGGCTGGGGCAGCATTGCACTGCGTGCTCCTAACCAGCAGAGCGCACAGCACACCGCCCAAACCCGGCCCTTGGCCGCAGGAAACTCGTGCAGGGATGTTCTGGCAGGAACACCCTGCCCCACACACGCTCCCCATTCCCCTCCCTGGCTGTACGTGCTGCGTGGGCAGAGCGTGACAGGCTGTGTGCATCCCTCTCTCCTTAGCAGAGGGTGTCCGAGGGGAGAAGAGGAAACGAGAGCCCGAGGATGAAGGCGAGGAAGAGGAGGATTAATTTGCAGGACCAGACTCTCCAGTTACGGAAGACGCAATAGTGATTATGCAGCTCTGTATGTCCATGTACCATAGATGTCCTGACAGAAATCCTATGTTAACTTTTTATAGCAGAAGTGTGGTTTTACTATTCCTGCCCCTTTTATCATTCCAGATAAGCTCTGATAGCCCATAGGGAACCTTCTGTAGAGAACAATTTTCAGCCCTATAATCACTGAAGCCATTGGCAAATTCCCCCCCCCACCAGACTTTTCTTTGGAGCTCTTTAATTTCATACAATCTTGCTGTGTCGGTCATTGTTAGCCCTGAATCCAACCCCATGTCCCATGGGTTTAATATTGGGAGTTTTCATTCAGAATTTTAAAGTTTTTAAGCTTAAAAAGCTGAACTGAAAAGTGCTCTACAGCGAATTCCCCACTCTTTTAAATCAGTTGACTCTAGGCCAAGTTTTCCATGGATTCAACTGGAAACCTCCAACTAGATGACACCCGTGTTTCAGTTTTTTAAAAAGTGTGTCCTATGATTCTTTTTTTTTTTTTTTTTTGAGGGCTCCTCTCTATTTTGGGTATTCCAGGGTAAAGCCTCAGTGGGTTTCAGAAGATGTTTTTGTTTTCTGCTTGCTCCAATGTTCAGTGTTTGGAGTATTCACTAGATTCTTTCAAGGGTGTATTTAGGCAAACTGAAAGAGTTGTGATCCTTTAAGGGTTGCAGTCCATAAATTTTCTCCCAAGTCCATTGTCACTGCAGCTATTAACAAAGCAATTAATGTGTAGTTTTAAACATTTTTTGCCAGAAATCTTTGTTAAACTTTCACTCACTTTGCTCTTGCATTGTCATTCTGGGAATTCTGCACCACTCATGGCTATAAAATGTATAAAATAGATGAAATATGCATTTCTGATGCAGAAGTGAACGGGTAACTCCTCCAAGCGTGTTGTTTTCCACCCCCCCAGCTTTTCTAGAACTGTTCAAGGGAAGAATGAACCCAAGCTGGACCTTCTCTGCATGTCACCTCTTAAACTGTTTAAATCTGGCTGTAAAACGCTCTGTTTCTGTGTAACAGTTGGGAATATTTGGTGGTTTACATTGAGTGGCTGCAGAGACGCATCAGGAGCGAGCACGGGGGACGTGCAGAGAAGCTTTTTATCTAGCAGCCTTTATAATTCCTAATCTGCCCCGATGTATCATCTTTTCCTGTTGGAAACAAATTTTGACTTCTGGCATTCCTCCTTCAGGCGTGATCTGGGTTTCACACAGTGTAGTCGTGGTATCACACTGACTGACATTGTCTCACGTAGGTCCCGAACCAAATATCACACACAGCTTTATTCCAGAGACTTATTTTTGTATCTGTCCTGGCTGTCAATAGCTGCCAGAAACTGGGGAGAGCCTGCAGGTGGGAGGAGGGAGATTCCTGGGCTAAGCGAGTCGGTCCCTCATCACCTGGTTCCCTGTGGATGTTCCTTAGGAATTTCACACGCTAGTTCAGTGTGAGCTCCAGCTCTTCGGTGGAGTTTAGATCACGCAGGGTTGAAGTTCTGCAAAGCCCCACTCCCTGTGTGTGTGGTTTTTTCCCCCCAACTAGAGCCTTAACTCTGGGTTTCTCCTGTAGCTGTGTAGTGGGGCCGAACCTTCCCGGCCTCGAAGCGGAGTCTGGCAGGCGGTGGGACACTCGGGAACAACTGACTCCTTGGGCTTTGTGCTTTTTAAGGGATATCTCTATAAAGATACTAGAAAAGCTGTGGTGAAACTTCCTTTGCAGCCACAACCAAGTCCTGTGTTTGTGATGAGTCCTGGGTGGGTCAGTGCATGGTTGTCATGTCCTGAAGGTTCTGGGCGAGGCACTTACTTGGTGCTCAGCTTTGAGAGAAAAAGTGTTTTCCCATCCTTTTGCTTCTTGTCTTTAGATTGAAACTTGTTATTTATAAGTGTGTACGTTAGAGCACCTCCATGTCAGGGTTTTACTTAACTGTCTGTTATTAATGCAGATAAAATTAGTTTTAAATGGAGAAAAAAAAAAAGTCTATTTTGATGGATTAAAATAATGTGGGTAGTGGGTTTGTTTGGATAAGCAAGTCCAGCTCCTGAGACCAGACAGACTGAGCTCCGAGGGGTGACAGCCCTTCCCTAGGCCAGACTTCCCACTTCCCAAATACCCGCAGTGCCGCAGCCACCACGTGGAACCTGAGCCCCTCACCAACCCAAAATCTGTCCCAGTGTCACCGTCCCCGGTCCTGTGTCCTCCGCTCGGCATGCAGCAACAGCGTTTTTTAATGAGGAATTCAGAGCCTCCAGATAACTTTTGAAACTTTTTTGCTTGGTGGGTGGTCTTTTCATGCAAATACGTCAGGGTGGGTTTTATATTTTGTAGAGGTTTTGTCCTATTTTAATGCTCTTTGTATGGCAGTCTGTATATAGTGTGGTTTGGTTCCTTCTCCGACTCTTTCCTGAAACTTTGGAGTAACTGATTTTGTGCAACTGTGTTTTGAATAAAGCCATGACAGTGTTAAATTAAAGACAACAGCCCTGCAGCACTCTTCTGGTAACTTTTAGTTGTAACAAAACATGTTTCCTCCCCATGTGTGCTGTAAATTTTAAATTAAAAAGTTTTCAATCCGAATTATTTCAAATAAATTGAGACTATTGTATTGGATTACTTCTTGGGGTATGTCCACCTGTGGGAAGGAATGGAGTAAGGGAATTTTCTTTCTGGTTTTGTTTAAATGGGGTGGAAACCTGCAGAGTGGTGTGTGTTTCTGGGGATGGAACTTGGACTGCAGGTAAGTTTTACACAGATGTTATAGACATCCGAGTCTGGGTGAGTCTTGAGATTTGTTTTTCACAGGTCCTGCCTTGTGCCTGGCAGCCTGAGCCAAGTCTGCTGCTGAAATATTCCTCACACAAGAACAATGTTTAAAAAAAAACCTGCTGCTCCTGCTCCCGAGCTAGAGAAAGCATTGTTTTATCTTGGGATTAGTCCAGCATTCCTGGCAAAAATCCCTTGGATGCACTTGAGAAAGCCCTTGGCAAATAGGCTTTTCTACTGCTGGATGAGCAATTAGGCAAGAAATGGGTGGTGACTTTTTGGGATGCTTTATTTAGTTTTAGAGGGTGGAGAAGAATTGCTGTTCCAGCTGAAGCCCCACACCTCTATCCTCTGCATACATTTCCCACTGGCTCTGGGGCCAAACAGGGAACCTGATTTTCAGGATGACTTTACACAAGTTAAATCCATCTTTTGGGGCTGCAGGTGGCTGAGGTAAAACCAGGCTGTCACACGGTAAAGGAGAAAGCTCAGGTGGTGTGCTGGCACATCTTAAGGCAGGAAAAACCTGCTGCGTGGCTGATGGGTTCCAGCCCGTCATGACCCGTGTGGAACCGGCTCTCCCTGCCCCAGCCGCTGGTTTACTCAGTTCACCTGCTGCCACAACGCCAGGCACCTGTCACTGCCGGCGTCTGGAGATGGAATTGGGCAGGGACCGAGGGATGCGGCCGCTACCCTGTCCCACTGCACAGCCCCCCGCCCTCCATTTTGTTGCACTGAGGGGAAGCCGTGCCGGGCGGGCAGCTTCCTCCGTCCTGCTCCTTCCTCCTCCTACTCCTCCTTCTCCCGGGGCTTTTGTCTTGTGTAGTCCCCTCTTGCCCCTTATCTCCCCCTCCCAGTGCTGCTGTTTCTCCTTATCTTCCTCCCTCAGGGGTCGGGGGCGCCTTTCCCTCAGCCCGGGCACCCGCCTGAGGGGGCGCGCGGGAAACCGCCACCCACGGGGCTCCCCAGCTGCGGGCAGCAGGGGCCGAGCCGCGACTCCGCCGCTGATTGGCTGAGATTTGCCGCAGTTCCGCCTTCCCGCCACCCGCGCGCGCGGCGCCCCGCCCACGGCCCCTCACAGCGGCGGTGAGGGCGAAACTGCCCCAAAGTCCCATTTCCACCCCAAAACGGCCCCTCACAGCGGCGGTGAGGGCGAAACTGCCCCAAAGTCCCATTTCCACCCCAAAACGGCCCCTCATAACGGCGGTGAGGGCGAAACTGCCCCAGAGTCCCATTTCCACCCCAAAACAGCTTCTGCTTCCCTCAGGCCCTTCATAGCAGCGGTGAGGGCGAAACTGCCCCCAAAGTCCCATTTCTTCCCCAAAACGGCCCCTCATAACGGCGGTGAGGGCGAAACTGCCCCCAAAGTCCCATTTCCACCCCAAAACAGCTTCTGCTTCCCTCAGGCCCCTCACAGCGGCGGTGAGGGCGAAACTGCCCCCAAAGTCCCATTTCCTCCCCAAAACAGCTTCTGCTTCCCTCAGGCCCCTCACAGCGGCGGTGAGGGCGAAACTGCCCCCAAAGTCCCATTTCCTCCCCAAAACAGCTTCTGATTCCGTCAGGCCCCTCACAGCGGCGGTGAGGGCGAAACTGCCCCCAAAGTCCCATTTCCTCCCCAAAACGGCCCCTCATAGCGGCGGTGAGGGCGAAACTGCCCCCAAAGTCCCGTTTCCTCCCCAAAACAGCTTCTGCTTCCCTCAGGCCCCTCATAGCGGCGGTGAGGGTGAAACTGCCCCCAAAGTCCCATTTCCTCCCCAAAACAGCTTCTGCTTCCCTCAGGCCCCTCACAGCGGCGGTGAGGGCGAAACTGCCCCCAAAGTCCCATTTCCTCCCCAAAACGGCGCCTCATAACGGCGGTGAGGGCGCAACTGCCCCCAAAGTCCCATTTCCTCCCCAAAACAGCTTCTGCTTCCCTCAGGCCCCTCACAGCGGCGGTGAGGGCGACACTGCCCCGAAGTCCCATTTCCACCCCAAAACAGCTTCTGCTTCCCTCAGCCCCCTCACAGCGGCGGTGAGGGCGAAACTGCCCCCAAAGTCCCATTTCCACCCCAAAACAGCTTCTGCTTCCCTCAGGCCCCTCATAGCGGCGGTGAGGGCGAAACTACCCCCAAAGTCCCATTTCTTCCCTAAAACGGCCCCTCATAGCGGCGGTGAGGGCGAAACTGCCCCCAAAGTCCCATTTCCTCGCCAAAACAGCTTCTGCTTCCACCCGAAATGCCCCGTTTCCATCCCAAAGCCTTCAGGAGAGGCTTTTCCCCTCAGGCTGTGTGAACTTCATTCCGGTGATGGGAAACAACGCGGTTCAGAGTCCAAGCGGAGGAAAAAACCCAAAAATACAAACCGTGGTCCCGAAGGTGGCTGTCGACGTCGCGTGACGAAGGGTAAATTCAGCCAGGATTTGGTACAAATGCACTGGGTGAAAATAGGAAGAAATTCCTCATAAAATTCGTCAGGTTGCTTAGTTTAAGTCCAGTAGCAAGGGAACTCCAAAGTGTGTGTTTCCAAGCAGCTCCTGCTGCCATGTAGTTCCTAATGTCCCCTGAATTAGTCCTGCTTTCCCAGGGCAATGTGACATATGCAGGTTCTGAGGCAAATCTTCCCCTTTCTCAATTACATCCCTACATGTCATTGCCCATTTCCAGGTTAATTCAACCCAACCACAATACAGAAGGAATTTAGGGTTATTTTCATGACCAAGGTGCCTGGGTCAGGGGAGTGGTCTGGGGCTCTCACAGATCAGACTTCCAAAAAAGGGAGGTTTTTTGGGTATGAAATATGACCAAGAACTCCTAGAATCATCTCTTACCATTCCCGCACATTCCATAATGAACAGTTAGCTTTTTTTGCCGCTTTATTCTCCCTCAAATTAAATTAATTTAAAAAAACCTCATACTGCCAAGGATATAAACCCCAAGGATCTCTCAATGCCTGACCCGCAGGCAGCTCACTTTCAGCTTCACTCATCTATATTTTTATGTGAGAATGGGGAAGCCAACATTCTCGTGGAATCCCATGAATTCAGGAATTTGGCCTTGGAGAAAACTGTAAAATCCTTTGAACTGCATGATGGAGTAATGAGAAATCTCAGAATGAAAACTGCCCCATTTTCCAGCAAACAGAGCTATTGTTGATTTTGGCAGCAGAGCTGCTGTATACTAAAAATACACCAGTTTCACTGGTCATACCCATTGCAAAGGTCTGAAGCGAAGAATGAGATCTGAATTTATGAGGTAAAAATGATGCTTGAATTATTTTTATCCATTTCTGAGTCTCTCGGTTGTGCCAGGGGTTGCAGTGTCACGTTAGATGTGCACACTCGTGTTCTCCATTTGCTCATCGATCGACTGGCACAAATGGAGAATCAGGAATGCAGCTCCCCCGGGGTACCAAAACCCATGGGATAGGACAGAAAATATCAGGGACAGCAGCTGCTTGGAGCAGGACATGGAAAATGTCCCTCTGCAGAGCCTGGGGCAGGGAAATTCCTGTTGCTACTGCTGTTGGGAGGTTTCTACTGGAGTTATAGTTTGGTCTCCTGGGGAACACTCCTCTGGTCTTAAATTTTAAAATTACAGTTCATAGTATGCTCAGTTTCTGCTTTGAGTGTGTCTCATTAAAAAAAAAAAAATTAAAAATTACCCCCCAAAATAGCCAAGGAAAGTCTTTCCTACTGCTTCTAATTTAATTGGCACAAATGAGGGAGAATCCAAAAATAAATGTTTGGCCTTGACAGCAAACCAGCAGAAAACCACAGGACACATTAAAGCTGGGAGCTTCTGGCACTGAGAAAAGGATTCTCTTCTAGGAAAAAAAATTACCCCAGGGTGTGGGTTCATGTTGGAAAAGGAGCTGGTTGCTCCTATCTGAATGTAATGTGTTCACACAGGATGTTTGAGGGGCATTTCCTTCTAGACTAGAGTTAATTCAAATAAAAATAATCTAGTGATGACTGAGGAGCAGCCAGCCAGAGCTCTTCAGCATTGCTTTGGTGAACCACTGATACCTCCTGGCCATTTGTGAGGGGCTTTGTCACATCCTCATCCCTGGGAATGTTGAGGACATGCAGGATTCATGTTTAATTAGGAATCTGAGGCTGGAAGGGAGCTCCTGGCTAATGGCGTATTGAAATTAAGGCACCCCTGCAGCAAGTGCCTTTCTGCACTCATTTCAGAATCACATCTGTGTCTCTCAGCTTCATCACTGTGATGAGTCATAATTATTCTGCTTAAAAGTGTGTGCTGTGGTGTTTCTTCTACATTTGTGTGTTTTGAGTGAGCTCCCATGTCACAGCAAAACCCAGTTGGAGTGAATTGGGTAATTTGTGTTCCTGGAAACCAAGAACGTCTTCAGTCTGTTCTTTCATCAGCCTCACTATCAGGGGATCCACACCATAAGCTGCAGGATCAGCCTTGGGAGTTCAAACTTGCCCTGTTTTGTACAAGTCATAAGTGTATTTAAGGATATAATTGAGTGCTGACTTTTTAATGCCAAATACTGGCTGTGCTCACACCTCCCATACACACCCACCCCGTTACTCCTGCTACAGTTGTGCAGCTCCAAAAGCTCCTGGTGTTAAATTCTGTGTTTGAGGTGTTCTTTGAAGCACAGACTTGTGGAGATGAGAATGTTTTCTCTGATGATCTGCTGAGGGGTATTTCCGTCTCCATCTGGGGGGTGGAAGGCTGCTTGTTGGTGAAATCTCTTACATTAACATACTACACAAATTAGTGAGTTTTTTCCTGAGAGAGCCCTTTATTTCCCACAATCATCCTGAGTTCCTCCTCGTTCACATCCCTGCACAGACCACGTCATTCCTCTGCAAGCAACAGGAGGAACAGAAGGAGGAAGAATATTCACCTCTCTGCTCTGAGGTTCTGGATCGCTGGAGGCTTCAATTGCTGCAGGATTTCTATGTGGAGGTTAAGCATTCTCACTACAAACAAAACTCCCAGATCAACACTGAAAAAGTATTCCCTAGAACAAAGTGAGGAATCCCAGGGAAGATGGCAATAATCAAATGCCCACAAACTAGTTGAATTTGGGAATTCTCATGTGCATCTCAATGCAAGTGTTTGAAGTACTTCCCAAATCACTCTTTTTCCTCTCTCCAACACACCTGGATTTCTAATGGTGTAGAAAATGTGCTTCCACTGTGAATCAAACAGGTCTGGACCAAAGTTAGGGCTGCCTGGCCGGGGTGGAAGCGGGTGGCACTCGAGTTTGCTGTTCTTGGATGTATTTTCCTGTCAATCCGTGCGTGCGCTGCACGGGGAGCCGGGCACCAACACGCTGCTGCAGGGCCCGTGGGATTCCTCCTGTGCCACATGCGGAGAAGGGAAGGGAAACGTTCAATGACTGCAGCTCCATGGAAAGCTCCCGCTGGCTGCTCCGCAGGAGCGCATTCCCAATCCTCCCGGCGAACTCGGGCTGCAGAAGCCCTGGACCGGGAGAACGAGCACTAGAGGGCACAGCGCGACCAGCGACGGGCTTTGGTGAGGGGGAGGCAGAGCGCGGCTGGCTCTGAGCTGTCTTCCACCCGTGAGACTCCGAGTGACTCCTTAAAATGGCACCTTTCGGAAGCTGCTGGGAGGCGAGGCCCTGCAGAAGCTGTGGTGCACTGGAATTATCGAGAGCGTGTAGGTAAGAGAGTGAAAAGTCTTTCGTTAAGCACAGGAAGGAATGGAAGGCAGAAAATACAAAAAATCCGTGGTTGGAATTGACTGAACTTGGTGGGTTTATGCTGTTCTTTGTGCTAGGTACCACGGAAGTTTGGTGATGACAAACTTTCCTGATTAATTTCTGATCCCTCTTGCTGCCTCCCAAGGAACCAAGATTTCCCAAGATATCTTTTATTTCCTATGACTTGATTTCTAGAAACCTGGAAGGAAAAATGCCAGAAGGAGTAGCCCTTCCACTTCCTTCTGATTTCATTTCCCTACATCTCCAGTAACATAAATAATTATAAATGATATAAAGCTTTCCAGAAAGCATACATTGAAAGCATGCAGCCCTCAGGATCCTCTGTCCAAACAAACTCCTTCCTTCCCTCTCTGTGTTTCAGTGAGCGCTCAAGCAGGCTCATTGTTTGGATAATTCAGGGTGCCAGATGGCTGTAAATATGTTCACAATCCTCCTTACCCTGCTCCCTCCTCCCTGGCACCCTCACTGCTCTACCCAGTACTGAGCACCTGTTCTGTTCCCCTTTGGAGTCTCCTTTCTCCCCTCTGGAGTTAAATTGACACTGCTGGTTTGTATTTTCCCTTTAAATGAAGTGGGGAAAATCTTAGGGAATGTTTTGTGCCAGGGAATACTGAATACTTCCTTCACTGTCGCTTGCACCATCAGTTAATTGAACACGTGCCTCCTGCCCTGTGGCATCAGCTTCCTTCCTGCAGGAATCCTGTTCCTCACCTGCCGGGAATCGCAGGGAGGAGCAGCTTCTTCCTATTTTGAGCACAGCGATCTCATGCTTACCCTTGGCATGGGGTAAGGGCACACAGAACAGGGTGATTCACCCCAAATCATGCCCCAAGGACCTGGCAGAGGCAGCATTTGAACAACCGGCCCTGCTCTTCCTGCCTCACAGGCTCTGGATTTATTGTTATCCTCTGATCCTGTTATTCCATAACTCAGGAGGGCCCAAATCCTGGGGCCTGAGCCCCTGAGATAACTTTTCTGTGTAATGAAACCTTCCCAAACTGCTGAGCAGTAAGAAAGTAACAGAAAACGGTTTCGATGGCACTATAAAAAGGGAAGTTGGTTTTAAAACATCTGAAAATACAGGCAGTGACGTTTAGAGAACTGAGGAATAACTAAGGTCACGAGCTGCCTGAGGAACGCTGCAGCAGCACAGACTCAGGTCACGGGAAGGATGAGCTGTGCCCGTGAAGAAACAAGAATTCAGCCAGATTTGTCTGTGGGTTTGGTCTCATTGATGAGCTGGTGGGTGAACTCTTCCCTGGAAGGCAGGAGAGAGCAGATGGCAGCAAGCAAATATGTGACTTGAGCAAGGAGAGAGAAACCGATTTTTCCAAAGGATCTATTTGACATACAGAGGCCAAATGTTATTTTTATGAGCCAGTATGAGCTAGACCTCTCATTTATTGAACTTTACCAGTTTGTGTCCTGCCAGCAGACCTAACCTGAGTGACCCTGTGAACTATACAGGACAAGAGAGCCAGCAGCCTGGAGCAGGCATTCCGAGCAGGCTTTTCCAGGAACCGTCAGCATTCTGAATGCCACCTCACGATTTCTGGGAAGCATGACTCCCAGCTCGCTCTGCAGAAAGGTAGACAGTGCTCAGATTATATATAGCAGCAAGTGGGCTGGGAGGAGAAACACTGGGCTGCACAGAGAGGGAGGCTGCTCTGGAGAAAGCCAGGGAGTGCCTTATGGTGCACCACAAACCAGTGGCACCTGGCGAGTGGAGCTGGGCCAGCGCTGGCCTGCGGGCAGCTGGCACTCATGGAGTGCAGGAGAGCCCTGGGCAGTGCTGGGGCAGGTTGGGTGCACGCAGAGTGATCCCTTGCTCTCAGCTCTTCTTCATCCTGTTTCGTCCTCCACTAGCCCAGATTGCTCCAACCCCATCCAGCCTGGCCTTGGACTCCCAGGGATCTAGGAGCAGCCACAGCTTCTCTAGGAGCCTTGTGCCAGGGCCTCCCCGCCCTCACATGGAACAATTCCTTCCCAAAATCCCATATAAACCTCCTCTCTTTCAGTTTAAAGCCATTAATGACTCAGCCCATTTGTTGAGAGTCCTTTAAATAATGATGTCCACATCTCCACTGGCTCATTCCAGTCCATGCCAGACCTTTGCCTGTATCAGCCTGTGAGCCACAGATTCCTCCAGCTCTGAATGGTTCCCTCTGTCCTCCTGTCCTACATGTATGGGCTCTTTATTCGGACCACAGGCCCTGTTCCGTCAGCCCCAGGGCAGGGGTTTGGAAGGAGAAATCACCATTTCAGTCCACTGGTGTCAGGAGGGGGCTGAGCTCTGCCCTTTGAACTCTGGCTGGTCTGGCCTCTCCCAAGCATTCCCAAATGTTAAAAAGATTTTAAAATCCTCTCTTGCCTCTAAGCTGGGATGATTTGTGTCAAAACAGAGCAACAAATTTTAAAACACGTTATAAATTAAGGAAGTGGGAGAATCACTGTAGTTTTCAGTCCCTCAGGACATTTTATAGAGTCAAACAAATCAACAGAATCTAAAAGCAGAGATTTGATATTCCTGGGCCAGGCTCAGGAAACATTTCCAATAGGAAGGAATCATGCACCTTTCACCTTTTCTGTGGTGTCACTTTACTAGGTGTCATGTCAAACATTCCCAGTGTTGAACCAGCCCCTCTGGCCACTCAGGGAGAGGAGTGTGGGACCCCTGAGCCTGATGAGGAACACTCTGACAGCTCAAACTGGGTTTAGTGAAAAGAAATCCAAGGCACTGTACTATGTATCTCACCAAAGAATTCCTTCCTAGAGGGAAGACACACGAATCTCCACATGTGCATATTCCAGGAATACATTTGCACACAGGTATATCTGGCATACAGAACCACTGAATTTTCCCCTTTTATTTCTTTTTTTTAGGGAAGTGGGTCTGTTCTTGCTGAGCTTTAATTTGAAAACCTAGTTGGAACTTGTTAAGTCAATAATTATTCTTGTGAAAGTGGGTCAAACTATTTTATGTCTCTTCCTCTCTAGGGACTTGGAAGAAGATTTAATCCTCCAGCACGCCAAGGTAGGAAGCACCACATTTCCCATTTTATTTCAAAAGTCCAAACTGATTGCCCATGGGGGTAAAAGCTGATGGGGGACAGGGTCAGGGTGTGAGGGACAGGATGTGAGCAAGTGGCATCTCTGGAGCCCCAGGTGTTCACCTACAGCTGCTGACACAGATGTCCAGGAAAGAATGCCCCCAGCTCTGATAACATATTGGAGTGCCTTGGGATTCCATGGAATTTATTCTAAGGGTGTGCTGAACACATTGTTCAGTTGGGATATTGGAGGGTCTATAGCTTCCCATTTTCCACCTCTGGACACAAATCCTACTGTCTCTTTTTAAGGCATTAGCCTTATTGGAGAATAACAAAATAAGCAATCATTTCTGCAGTTTTCTCCATCAGTAATTCCAAGAAATCCTTCTGCACAGCAGGAGCCATTGGCTGTGTTGAAAAATTATATTTATCCACCCCTTCCTCAGCCTGAGAACCCTCTGCCATGAGTTACTGGTGTTCTGCTCCACTTGGGAGGTTAGGGGCTTTTTCCAAGGATAGAAACTGGACTTTATCCACCCCAGTTTTATTGCTGTGAACTGCTTTGTTAGGTGTAATTCCAGCCTGCAGAATAGCCCACTGCTACTGGAACAACATGAACCCGTTCCTGCTTACGCCCGAGTTTTGCCACCCGTCAGCAGTGTGAAAGTTGCCTCCAAGTGTAAATTCTATTTAAAGCCACCAAAAGCCTCTTAATCGGTACCTCCTGCCTTCCAGTGGCCTCTCAGCACTGCAGAGACACTGCAGCTGCTCCCTGTGTCCCCAGAGCTGCAGTGGGTGAAACTTAGGGCAGCTATGCGTCACATGGGGCTGATCTGTGGGGCTACACCCCAAAACATGCTCCCTGGGCAGGAACTCTCTGTGGTGGGGTCAGTTCTGTCTGAGCACAGCCCCTGGAGCTTGTGAGGGTTTGCTGGGGTTTCAGCCCTCTCTTTGCAGGGTGTTGGGGCTAGTGTTTCATTTAAGTCAGGGAATAACTCAGTGGTTTGGGTCTTGGGAGAGACGTCTCATCCAGGTCCACTCCTGCCATGGGCAGCGCCACCTTCCACTATCTCAGAATGCTCCAACCTGGCCTTGGACACTTCCAGGGACAGGGCCACCACAGCTTCTCTGGGCACCCTGCAGGGCCTCACCACCCTGACAGGAATTCCCAAGAATTCCATCCTAAGCGTCTCTCTGTTAATTCCCTTAGAAAGGCAGAGGATGGAGGAAGGGAGGGAGGAGGGGGTTTGCTTAAAGCTTTTGTGGCAGAGAGGGAGAAAATAATCCAAAAAAGGCGCTTTGGCTGGGAGGGTGGGTGGGCTCCTGTGTGCTGCGTGCAGCTGGGGTTCCTCGCCCCGCGGTCCTTATTTGGCTGAGAGCAGGAGCGCTCCGGGGATTGGCTGTGCTGGGATGGAGCCGAGTGCCAGCTGACGAGCGCAGCACACGCTGCTTGCCCACTCCTCAGCATGTGTTGAGCAAATTGCAGCTATTTTTATAGGAGACGCTTTGCCTACATCTTAAGAATCCAGTCCCAATCCCGTCTCCCTGTAGTGTAATGGGAAATCCCCTTCCCAGCCCCCTTTTCCCCGTTCTGTACGTGTTTTCGAGGCACAGTTGGGCAGAACCCAGAATTCTTGGCCATTATCAGGCTTCAGACTTGTCTGCTGTGCACTGCCCGGCCAGGGCGCTCTGTATTCCTGTAATGATCCAGTGTTTTGTCTCCAGACCCAACATAATTGCCCCACTGGACAATACGGGCCCTTTCTGGGAACGGCAGACGGCTGCTGCACTGCTGGGCCAGCACAGCCCCTTTGTGCAGTGTTATTCCCGCATGGGTAGAGCCACCGACCGACCGGGGGGCGATGCACAAAGCCACCTCTGTGCTGCCCTTGGTTTGCTGCTCCGTAGGGCTCCCTGCACCATGCCAGCAGCTTTGGGAGTGCCACCGAGGGCAGGGGCCTGGCAGGAGAAACGGGAAAAAACTGTGAGGGGTGAGCAGAGAGGCAAGATCCCCAAAACTGCCTGTAGGAGCTTCAGGGCCTTCCTGAAGGAGCAGGGCAGGGCTGCTCAGGTGTGTCAGGGGCAGCTGCACCAACAGCTGCTTGTGGTGACCTTTCAGCCCTTCCCAGAGTGTGTGCTGGTTCTTCCAGAGCCCTCTGTTCACAGCAGCATGGCAATGAGCATTCCAAAATCCAAGGAGAATTGCTGGTGTGGGACTGGCACTACCTGGGATGCAGGTCACAAGGGAGGTTCAGTGGTTCCTTGCAAAAAGCTTTGTGAAGCAATCAGTTCATCAACATGGAAAGTTATCCCTGGAAGTATCACTGGAATCTGGTTAACCCAAACTCATTGAGAAAGGTTTGGGGTTTGGTTTTATTTTTCCTTCAATTTTAAAAAACTCCTGTCATCGCAGCCAAGAAAGTAAAGAGAAAACACTAACCACAACCAAGAAGTAATTCTGTGGGTTTAATATTTTTGTGGACTATTTGCCATGTAGGTAAAAGAATTAGGTTTCCTTTTAAAAAACAAGGAACAGTTGGATGTTACCACGCGTGAACTTGTGAGACACAGCCATGTCCTGCTCGTGGGTGGGAAAGCTGAGCCAGCCTGTGAGCTGATGATCTGAGCTCTGCTCTGGGCTCAGCTTTCCTTCCAGCAGGGCTGATTCAGATCTTGGGCAGCCCAAGCAGAGCCTGCTGCTGTCTGACTATGACACCTGAGAGAGCAAGGCAAACCTACCAAAACTGTCGTTGGCTTGTGGTGTCTGGCTCCCCCACACACCCCCTGACTTTTCAGCTCAAAAAAAAAGGTAAAAAAAAAAAAGAGAAATGAGAATGAAAAGCCCAACCCCCCCTCAACTGCCTGTGTGGGCTGTTGAATCCAAGGCTTTGATCCTCTGGTTGCACAGAAGGGAAGACACATCACTGCTACCTCCCACTGCTCGAGGCCAAGGGGGTCTGTGAAGCATTCATGGCCCGAACGGATCACGGTGGATGTGGATTGCATCACTGCTGCTCTTCCAGAGGGCTCTGTGTGCGCCCCAAAATAACAGCTGCCAGCCCCAAGTTTTCTAGGGGACTTTGCCAGGACAGAGCTCTGCGAGCTGCACCCAGCAAAAGCCTCAATAGCCTGGAGACCAGCCTGGACTTCCCACATCTTCAGGAGAGTTCCTGGATAATGGCAGGAACCAGGCAGTGGTGGGGATGGACACCTTTTCTGACCTTTCAATGTCATTAATTTCTGAGAGGGAACAGGGCACGTGTCCTGGTGAAATAGAGTTTGGGGCACAGCAATGCCAGGGCTCATGCAGCTCCACCCCACGGGATGCTCCAGGGAGACATGGGCAGTTCCCAGGAACCAGCGCTCGCTCCTGTCCTTGGAGCAAGACAGGAGCTGGGGCCTGCAGTGCAAAGGGAGCTCTTACAAAGGAGGTATAAACTGCAACTGATTTATTGGAACACTGGGTTGATTCATCAGGGGATGCGATGGAGGAAAGGAAGGGTCCAAGCTTTGAGAAGGAAATTTGGGTGAGAACAGGCACCTTTTCACTCTTTTGAACACTGTAAATAATAATAATTAAAAAAAAGACCAGATGGCCACCCTTCCCAGTCCCTCCCTCCCATCCCAAGGCTTGCCTTCACATCATGCTCTTCCTAAACTGCGACTGTGAGCTCTGTTTGGGCTTCGAGTCTGACTGCTGCAGCTCAAACTGTTTGTACAGGTCCCTCAGCTCTTTGATCTCCTGCAGCACCCTCTTGGCTTGGCTCCAGGTGGAGGAAGCCTCCCCCAGCAGCCTCTCAGATTCCTGCAGGATCTTTTCAGAGTCCGACTTGGAAGATGATGAGGAAGAAGAGGTGGTGGTGATGGTGGTGCTGGTGTTGGAGTCCTTGGTCTTTCTCTTGCCTTCCCCGTAGCCCTTCACCTCTGTCAGCAGTTCCTGAGTTTTTTCCAGTTTCAGTGCAACCAGTTCCTGTATCCGGGACAGCTGCTCCGGCTCTGCTGAGGCAAACTGAGCCTCCAGCCCCTTCCTCAGCACCGCCCGATGCGTGGAAGAGTCCCGTCGGGACAGGATTTCTTCCATGGAGGCACATTTATTCTTTTCTGAGTACGAGAGCTTTTTGGGGACCTGCGGCGTGTACATGGTCCCTTTGTCAAAGGAGTCATTGCGCTGCCCGGCTCGGTCCCACAAGGTCACCTCCTGTCGGGGGAGGCTCCCTGTCCGCCCTTTCTCCGATGACTTGGTGTTCTCCGAGTCCGAGCGGCGCCGCCCCGCTGTCAGGTGTGCCACGGACTTGTCCAGATCCACCCGGAAACTCTCCTCGCAGGTGCCGTGATCCTCCGGAGAGGCGTCTTCCTCCTGGATCAGGTCGAGGGTCAGCATTCCGTCAGAGGTTGAGGTAGATGCCTGGAGGAGCAGAAAGAAGAGTTGGCACCAGAGTGGCTGTCCCTGCTTCCAGGGGTGTCTTCACTGCGGATACACACTACAGGGAGGGAGTGGGAATGCTCCCTCACTCAGCGACAGAGCCTGGGGTGCACTTGGCCAGAAGGTTTGCACAGTGCAGTGGTCCGCGAGACCAGAGGATGAGAGCTGATGACCCCGAGCTGTCCTTACGGCAGCTCTCAGTTCAGGATGGAGCTCCAACAACTCCACTTACAAATGGAACACCTCCAGGGCAATCTCACCCAAGCAGGCGTCTGGGACTGGTTGTACCTACCACAGCCATGAGGTGACCCCGCGTGGGAGGGCGCCGGGAGTGCTGGATCTTGGCTCTGTCACGTGTTGGGTGGGCAAGGAAACTGTCCTCTTCCACGGTGACCTGCGGGGTGACACAGGCTGTGAGCACGGAACACGAGCCATTCCCAGCTCCTGTAGCTGTAAGCAGGAGGAGGCTGGCAGGGAATGGCGTGTGGGAGCGATCTAGTATTTGCTTGGTCTCTCCCCTCTGTGTCATGATGGGATTGCATCTGCTCAAGTCATTCCTGACAACTGAACCTGTTTGCAAAGACTCCTGTGACAGGCTCTCCTGGAAGCCATCTCTCCTGGTGTTTGCTTCCTGCTCTAAAACCTCTCCCACAGTCTGACCTTGGTTTTCCTTCACTTCAGGCTCTGTGCTGCCATCCAGGAGAGGAAAGAGCCTCCTGGCAGTGCCATGGCACTGTGGGAAGCTGAGTGTGAATGGGAGATCTGAGACAGGTCTGAGCTGAGGAAGGGTTGCCATGAAACATTAATGTGAAAGTCAGCCCTGGAGCGAGGGCACAGCTTGCTCCAGGTAGGTTCTCCTTCCCTCTGAAGGAAACTGTGTGGGAATGCCCACCCTGACCTGCCAGCTCACCTGATGTTCTGAGTACACCCTGAGTCCCCAGGAAGAGGCTGAACTGAGGCTGCCCTGTTATTTTCCTGGCAGAAGCTGCTTTGTGTAACTGGGACTTTTACAGTCCCCTTGAGAAGTGGGAGGAGCTGTGCTGAAGACACTTTGTGTGGATGTATCCCCAAGACAAGGCTGTTCCCAGCAGTCTCAAACCTTCACCCGGGCTGAGACAGGGGAGCCAGGGCTCAGCGTAAATCCCGCTCACCTCGTCCAAGATCCGGTTTTTAGCACGTGTGATGGCAGAGTTGAGGGCGTTAATCCAGGACTCTTTCTCTTCTGGACTCACAGCCAGGAAGATCAGATTTGGTGCCTACAAAAAAGGGAAGTCGGGTCAGTGCTGGAACTGACACAGAGACAGGCCCTGGCCAGTGTGAGGCCTCTACAGAAAAGGCAAAGCAGAGCTGAGCCTCCAGCCCTGTCTGCCCCACACAGCAAACCCCAGGACCATCTACATCCCTCCCTGCATCCCCCAGGACCATCCACATCCCTGCCCACCCCTGGAGCCAGTGGTTTTTGGGCTGGCTGCATCTGGACAAGCCCCACATACCGTGTTTCCAGGCTGTCTGGAGTGGGCAAGAGTAAATTTACTGTGGTTCTTTTTGCTTCTGCTTTTGGACTTCCTGAGCTCTTCACATTTCTCATAGTCACTCAGGTCAAACATTTCCTGTATATTTTTTTCATCTTTTACCTGCAAAACAACAAGAAAATTAGTGCTTTGCAGATGTCAGACAGAGACTTTGCTGCTCCAGCCAGCAAGATTTCAACATGAGGGTTTCAACTTGTCTTTTCTGGAATGAGCCGCATATTTAGAAGGATAGCAAGAAAATCACACTTTGCCAGGTTAATTCCTGCCTCTTCTACCTCCAGAGGGCAGGGGCTGCTGGCTCTCAGTGTCCTTTAAAGAGTCCTTTTGAGTGACTACTTCACAAGATCTCCCATTTTTCAGGTCTGTTCCCCAACACTCTGCACTGCCAAAATGTGACAGGTACATGGGATGGATCAGTGTCACAGACGCTCAGATTGAAGATGGAGCTCACACAGGGTCACTGAGGCTGCAGCTGCACTGAGGGACTTGCAGGGATCTAGGGGCACACAGGAGTCTGGATGCTGACCCCTGACCGTGCCGTCCCTTGGGGACACTTGGAGCAAAGGGGAAGTGGCAAAGCTGTCTGTACCCTTCCTCTTCTCCTAATGCACCATCCTCAATCCCACTCCTACAGCAGGAAACTCTGCTCTTCCATGGCAAACACGTGGAATTAGGAAACGGGTGGGAGACAGCTCGGGTTTGCATGTCCATTACAGACATTGCAGCAGGCTCAAATCTTCATCCATCTGCTTAATCCGACTCCAGCCAGTCATCCCAGGCTGCACTGGCAGTGGAGGGTGTGTAACTCGGGTGCTGGGAAGGCAGATGGTAGTGAGGTCTGAGCCCTAGGATTTCCTGAAGGCACTCCACCCCATTTCATACATTTCCTCCACAGTTTTGGGAAGCACTGAAGGAACTCCCTATGATTCTTCCATAGAATTTAATCAAAGAAGGTGACTAAACCAGCTTCCTAACCAGGGGCATGGATAAACTGACCATCTGGCCCTGCCTGATGACAACAGCTCCCCTCTACCCTTCATCCTGCCTGTGTTCCCAGGATCCACAGGACAATCACCGGCACTGCCATCCCTGATGGCCCAGAGCTGGTTCCTGCTTGTGACACATGCCCTGTGTCTGGGTGTGATAACAGAGACTGTCTGGCTGCACATCCTCCCCACACGCTGCTAATCGGCTTTGATCTCTTCCCACTCCCATCCTACCATCCACCTCTTTCCAAGAATCTCAGCCCAATTCTGCCCGACTCATTTGCAGCAGGAAAAGCTGATCCCCCTCCGAGCCCCCAGCTGTGCTCTGCAGCTGAGACCAGAGCCTTTGCTCCAGATGTTTGCTCATGTGGGTCACTGGGGCTTCCCCAGCCTTCCCCTTCCTCCACAGAGCTCACACTGCTGGGACTCAACCTCCTGCCTGCAGGAGCATCCCCAGGAGGCTGCAGGACAGAGCAGGTTCAGACAAACACCCTGCAGGAGCAGCTTGTCCTTTAAATGCCTCCGAATGACACGAGCCAGGGCTCTGACACTGCACTGGGACACGCTGAGGGGATCCTGCTCCTGTGTGTGACCCGTTATAAAATGCTTGAAACTGGGAATCCAGAATCCTAAATCTGCAGTGGGATTCCTGGGGGAGCAGAGTCAGCAGCAGCCTGGAGTAGGTGGCTGTGGTGACGCAGAAATTCCAGGGGGCACGGGAAGAACAGTGCATGTCTCACCAGGGGCATGGCCACCTGAGCCCCTTCTCATGCTCGTGCAACAGAGCATCCAGTGTGCAGAAAGAGAAACTGGACCAGGAAGGTGAAAGGCAACTCCAGAGGCACTTGCCAGCTCTTTAGTCCCTTGTGGGAGGCTCCTGAGGCCAAAAGGAGGGAAGTGGTGGCATGAGAGGCAGCTCAGAGCAGCCTCAGAGGTAGGAGAGGCCGAGGACAGTCATGCAGCCCATTCTGTGTGAAAACAGGACAAAACCAGCCCCTGAGGAGCCACAGACCATATGGGCAACAGAGCTGAAATCCCAGTCACTGTGTCAATCACAGGTGGGTGACAGACCTGCAGGGTGTCACCTCCTCCGTGTTCTCAGTGAGATAGAGGCCACCCAAATCAAACCTTCCAGGCTTCTCCTAAGAGGATTTGTCTGGATGTGTCCCAGCACCCAGGCAGTGCCCAGGAGGAAGCAGCTTCTGGTATCAGTTCTCAGTAGGAAGGCATAAAGCCAGAGGTTGGTGGTTGATTTTGGCAAAACCATTCCCTGCTGGGAGGTTTCCAGCAGGTTTTTCCTTCCCCACAGCTGCCAAGGGCTTAAGGAATTGAGGGATCTCAGAGCCTCACCAGCAGGCAGGTCCTGCTCTCCGTGCCCTGTGGGGAGCGCAGGACTGGAAGGATTAAGGTGAATCAATCCCAGCAGGTGCTGCCCTGGCTGTCTGATGGCCTTGCTCTCGAGTTGTACCCATTTGAGGCAGGCAAAACAACCTTGCCCTGCAGTTCCACCTGCCTCCTACCTGTGAGCAGGTGAGGGAAGGGAAACTGAGGCAAGGAAAAGGAATCAGAAGCATCCCCCATCCCTACAGCAGGGAACATTTCTCTGTGAGATCACACAGCCCCACGCCCCTGGCAGCTGCCCCTGCTCTGCTCGGGGTGTTACTGCCTGTGCCAAGGCTGACACTGCTGACGCTGCTTGGATCCAAGGAGGGGAGCTGCATTCCTTGCACTCCTTGCACTCCTTCCTCCGCAGCTGCTGCCCGCCCAGGCTGGCCCCAGGGGCACCCAGCACTCCCTGTGCCCGGAGATGTGGGGGGCTGTGGGCACGTAAGGGGTCAGAACATCAGCCATGGCACCCAAATCTCTTCTCTAGAGGGTCACAGCTGTTTGTGCTTCCAAAGGTCTGCTCCCATAGGAAGGCTCGTGGCAGTGCACTGGCAGCAGGAGGGTCTCTGACCTGGGTTAATGAACCACCCTTGGGTATCTCACTGATGAGAGTTTGAATTTCCTCATCAAGCTGTGACCTGCAGTGACTCTGAACCTCCTGGACCCGGCTCAGGGCTGTGTTTTGGGGTCAAACCATTCACAGAGGGACAGGGCAGGTGCTCAGTCTCACCAGTCTGGGATTTTTGGCGACGATTTGAGCAGTTCCCTGCTGCAATGGGACACAGAAAAATGCGGAAGATACTGAAAATCACGAGACACCGAGTGTGAGGCACCCACGGGACACTTGGGGGATCACAGCGTGGCTCAGGATGTAACCAGAAACCTCCAGGCTCTCAGTACAGCCAAATACCCAAACATGGGCACTTTTGGGACAGACAGTTCCTCTTGTAGGCTACGACCAAAGTTTCACTTCCTCCAGCTGAGCAGCTCTGCTTCAGCAGGGGACACGGAGCTTCCTGCAGAGCTGCTGAAGCCAGGCTGTCCCTGGGTCAGGGATGCACGCTGGGGCTGTCCAGTTCTTGTCATGGCCAGGTCGCTGCCCTTAGCTGATGAGGGGATGGAGGCAGACGTGGCTGCTTCAGTCCCTTCTCCAAAGAGTCACCACCAAGGCTACCAGGGACACAGGTCCCCCAGAATCACTGAACTGTGACATGGTTTTGGAGGGACAGCTTCCTCTAGCCCAGACTGCTCCAAGCCCCATCCAACCTGGCCTTGGACACTTCCAAGGATGGGGCAGCCACAGCTTCTCTGGGTAACCTGTGCCAGGGCCTCCCCACCTTCACAGGGAGGAATTTCTTCCCAAAAATCCCATCGTGCTGTGTTCAGCAGCGCTCGCTGAGGGCAAACGCCCCATGGAGCATTAGAGAACAGAGTAGGCAAACACCCCCCAGCCTGGAACCGAGGAGCGGCACCTCCTCGAGTGCTCTTGTGCTGATTGAGCCGATGCCTTTGGTAGCAAACAAGCAATGCTGGAGAGAAGCGTTTCCTCATCCCGCTGTCTGGCAGCCCCCGGCTTCCTGCGAGGAAGTGCCGAGCCCGAGCTGTGTCAGCTCGGCCGCTGCTCCCGGCGCAGGCAGGGACAGGGAACAGGGAACAATTCCCAGAAATGTGCCGCGGGGAGGGACCGAGGGGAGAGAATGCGAGAGTGAGCTAAGAAGGTGGTGGTGTGCTCAGCAGAGCTCGGCTCGCTACAGCTCATCTCTACAGAGCTGGTTTTGGCTGATAACCAAACGCTGAATAACCGAGGATTTTGGTGTGAGTTCATGGAGTTCAGCAGCCGTGGGGGAGCGCAGTGAGCAGGGCCAGAGCCTCAAGCTCCCATTTCAGGAGGTGTCAGACAAGTCCCACAGCTTTCAAAGGGCAGCACTCAAACACCCTGTTAGCATTTTCCACATCAGCTGGGCTGAAAAACTACATTTCCTCTCCTTACAGACTTGGCTCTGCCAGGGAGAAGCCCAGGCTTCTTATCAGGCATTCCCAAATTCTCCTGACAAAACGGAATAATCCGGGCTGGTCCCTGACCTGCAAGCCCAGATCCTAGACAGAGAACTGGAAAAGCACACAGATTCCCAGGAGCAATCAGCGTGGATATCGATGGGATTTTGTTAGTCTGAATTTTGGAAATCTCCCCATTCCAGACCTCAGCCCATGCTCAGCTCCGAGCAGTTCATCAACACCTGCCTCTAGCCAAGATACTTCCCAAGGGATCCTGGTGTGGAACAGACAATTCCCAGTCCCTGTGTGCTCTGGGGAGATGGGATTCACTGCCCTGCTTCCCAGATGGAGAAATTCAGGCAAAAGTAAATAAATGTCTGGTTTGAATTCATTTAATGAGTGCATGGCAGAGCCGAAGAGCTTCCAGGAGCTTTGGGATTTAACCCTTTCTACTCTGAGATGCTGGGAATGTGGCTTCACCTGCAGAACACCTCTGGAGCAGCTGCTGAGCATGAGACGAGCTCCCAGGAAACAAGCAGATGCTCTGGGAGCAGAGCTTGGAGCCACACATGGGCCTTTCCTGGGGCCCAGGAGGGGTCCTGGCTTTGCTAAGTGCTGATGCAGTTGGCATCAAACCCTGCACCACACGTTCTGAGACCCTGTGAGCAGGAAGTCTTGGGATAACCCCCAGGAATCCCCTGGGGATTCCCCACCTTGAGACCCCCAGGATGCCAGACCCCCTTTCCTCAGTGTGTGACCTCAGTGCACACCAGCAGCACATGTCACCTCCATGGAGTCACCTTAGCACACACCAGCACCAGATGTCACCTCTGCGACCAGATTCTTCCATATAAAGCTTCAGCAGCGGCTGCTGCATGTTATTTATGGTCCCTCACACACACATGGAGCCCGGGGGCCACCTCAGGCCCAGCTGTGTGGTTTTGCCCCTATGAAACACAAACACAAGAGCTTTGTGTTCAGAATAGGCTCCATGTAGCTCCTCCAGCCTCATCCCTCTCTTGGGCTCCAGCACACCTGGATTTGATCTGTAGCTACCTGGACATCTGTTGCCTGTTCCTGTGTTTCGCCCTGGCTCTGGAGCAGCCAGGAGGTTGATGGAAGCAAGCTTTGGAATGCCAGCAAGCAGCTCAGCATGACCTCGGCATTCAGTCCACTTTTTAGTCCATTTCTCTGTTGTAAAAAGCCCTGACCTTCTCTGCCCGTGCCACATCCATGGCTCAAGCAGCCTTAAATCAAATTATCCCTTCCTCTCTCCAGGTCCTGACAGAGCCAGGCCAGGCAGCAGGGCATCAAACCACGGTCTGTCAGGAAATTACCTCCACTGAGGGGGGGAAACCCAGAAAGATCAGGATTTTATCCCGAATTCCCTGAGCTGGAGCAACCCCCATGCCTGCTGTGGGCACCACTCTGCCCAGTGCAGCTCTGGGATGTCACAGGGGATGGGAGGGAGGAAGGATCTGGCCTGGGGAGTTCTCTCTGATGGATTTATGGAGGCAAAAAGCACGGGGAGGGGGCATGCAAGGACAGCCAGGTGCTGGCTCAGCCTGACAGTCACATCCGATTACCTCCAATGTCAACACCACGTTAAACCCAAAGCCCAGCAAGGAGACGAGGGGCAGTGGAGGGGGCACGTGTTACACCAGGATGTCGATCCGGGGTGAAATTCCGTGAAAAATGCAAGAGATCGACCTGTAAATGGCTCGATTGCAGTTGGGAGAGTGGAGTTATTTCCAAAGAGAGAATGAGCAGGTGGGAAGAAGGCAGTGTTGGGCTCAAGGACGGAGGACAGGCACAGAAAGGAGCCGGCATTGCTGTCGCCGCGGCGGAAAGAGGTTTGAGGGCTTAACTAAGTGAATCCTTTCGTGTCTCCACGCTGGGAAAATGTCTCCCAGCAGAGCTGCCTGGAGAATCGCTGTCAGAGCCGACCCCGACCCCGACCCGGCCGGGCCCCGCCGGCGCCAGCCCGGGGAGGAGAAGAACCCCCGAGGAACCGCCCCGGCCCGGCTGGGCTGGAGGGGCGCTGGGAAGGGCCGGGGCTGCGCCTTTCATATGCAAAGAGAGGAAGGGGGGATGGGAAAGGAAACTGAAACCGATCCTACCTCCTTCTCCGAGATGTAAAGCTGATCTCCCTTCAGAACCACATAACGGTTTTTCCAGATTTCCCTAAAAATGCCTTTCCCGCAGAATTTCCGCACCCAGCCGACCTTCTCCGGCTGCACAGGTTGCTGGTTTCCATCCTGGTTCCCCTAACACAAAGCGAGAGGGAAGAAAATGGGGGAAAACGGGATTATTCTTGGTTTTACACTCCTTTTCTCCCTCCCTTCCCTCTTTGCCCAACTTTTGTCTCCCCCTCCCTCCGGCCCCTCTCTCCGCCGACGCCGGGACCGAGTCCTTCCCCGGGGTCACTCCACGGGGATTTTTGTGCTGCAGGCACGAAGCGACATCGGGAGGACGCTGCGAGGAGCGGGCAGGGTTCCCTCCACGGTTATATAAGACAGGCCGGCGTCTCTATCGCCTCATCCAACGGGCATTTACCCTTGCAAGGGGGAACAGGAGGGGGATGGGCGGAATTTAAACCAGATGGGGTTTTTCTACTGCGGTTTTCATCGCGTTTTGGAGCTTTTTATGAGCAATTAATTCAAGAGGTGAAATCTATGGTTGGTTTATATCAGAGGTGTCTCCGTAGGCAGCGATGATGGGATCGCTGGGTGCAGCACACAACACGGCAAAGAGCGACGGATTGATGGTGCCTCCGGATTTTATCGTTTCCTTGTGTTCCAAGATGAAAACTGCCTGCCTACATCACCCAGTGTCTGTGGCGGGTGCGGGAGGCAGGAGGGGCGCTGGGCAGGGGCAGGAGCAGGGCCGGGAGCAGGGTTTGGGTCTCTTTGGATCTGCTTGGGGGGGTCTGTGCGCTTTCTGCGGGGGGAGCAGAGGCGAAGCGAACAACCGGCCCCCTCCCCAAAACATCCAGGAGCCTCCCTTCACCCCGCCTCACCCCGGCGAAGAACCCATTCTCTACTCACCCTTTTCGCAGAATTATTTTTTTTCATCGTTCCTTGGTGCGCTGGGAGGCGATTTGGGGGCGGGGGTCGCAGAGGGGCTCCCGCGGCCTCCTGGCGCGGGGGAACACCCGGGACTGCGCCCGCGATCCGCGTGGCTCACGGCCCTCTCCCGTTACACGGCGCCCGGTCCGGCGCTCTGAGCCATCGCCAGCGCCGCCGCCGCCGCCGCCGCGTCCCCCCCCGCCGCCACCATCCCGCAGCTCGGGGGGCTGCGCCGGGCTCCCGAGCTCCATCTATAGCCGCCAGCCCGTGACGTCGGGGTTCGCGGCACGGCGCGAATCGCAGCCCACGAGGGTTTTTCTTCTTTTGTCTCTGACTCACCGGGGACACGGGGCCGTGGGGCAGCGGCAGCGGTGCCTCGCCTGCCGCTCCCACCGGGGACCAGCCGCGTTGCCGGCGGTGTCGTGGGTCACCGGGAAACTTCCTAGGAGAGGGAATAGCAGCCGGGTGGCACTGGGAGGGTTTTCGCCCCTAAAGGTGTTCGGAAGTGGGAGCAAATCTCTCTGGAGAGAGGAGATGGGGGATTTCCTGGGGAGGGGGATGGAGGAAGGGGTCGCTTCCAGCACGGAGGGTCCGACAGCCAGGATTCAGCTGGATTTAGAGCATGGGTTCCAAAAGTCAGGAGACACTCAGCTTCCTAAAAATTGCCCTTTTTTGGCTTATTTTGTCTGTCTCCTTCATGTCCTGCAAGAACTAGATTGATCCATCATCCATCAGTGGATCAGGTTTCCAATGGCTGTCCATCCCCCACCCTTGATTGCAAGCTGTAGTTTCACCCCAGTATTCTGGAATTAATGCACGCAGAGTCCTAGGGATGTACTTGGATTCTGGAGTATTTCCAAAGCTGCTGTGTTTGTATCCCATTCTGAGCATTGGCATTTTTGCCATGAGCTGTGGATGCACTGCATGCCTGAGAATACCTGGGACAGAGACACAAACCAGTCTCTACACCAAATCCAGGGGTTGCCTTCTCGTCCTGTGCCTGTGCAATCCTGAACTCCATGGGGCTCAAGACCGGGATTTGTTGTCTCTGTGCCTCAGTTTCCCCTTTTACCCCAAAGTTTGTTCCTGGCAGGGCTGATAACAGAGGGACAGATGACCCACGTCAGCTGCCCAGGGCCCCCAGTGTATCCCTAGGACATCACAGAACCTGCCAATTTATTTAATGACATTTTGCCTTCCAACTGGACTTGTCCTTCCTCACATCCTGTTTTTGGTGGCCAGGGCCTGCAGAGAACCGGCTGATGGCCAATACCAGATGGCACAGTGCTGGTGGCAGTAGGACAGCTCCGTTGTGCCCTTTGGATCCAGGGCCCACGCTCTTCCCAAACGTCCTCTGGTGCCAGGGAAGTTGCCCTGAAACCACAGCAGGTAATGCACCTGCAAACACCTCCCTCCCCATCGCTGGGAGCAGAAATTCAGCCGCAGTTGGGATCCTCAGGCTGTTCTGACAGTGCGACAGTGAGTCACACTGTGAAGGATGTGACCAATGATTCAGAGCTGGAAACATCAACAATTTACAGGCAAGGAAGGAGATAGGAGGGAACTCGTCTCCCATTTCTCTACCAGGAACAGGAGGCTGCACTTCCAGCAATGAGGCTGCTCACCAGTGGTCAGTGCAGCTTCTCATCTCCATCCCTGTCCACATCCCCGTGGGCAGAATGAAAAGCCTCTCCAAGGTGTGTTTGTGTCTCTCCCTGTATTCACAAGCCCCTGTTGCTACCCCGGCCCTGATGCTGTGGCTGCTCCTTGTGCTGATCCATTATAAACCGTTGCCAGAATCGCCTCTTCTTGCAGAGCAGAGCAGCAAACTCTCTGTTTATTTATGTATTTAACACCCCACACACAGCATTTTGCCTCTGGATATCAAGTGTGAAGCTGCTGCCTGGAAGGTGAGTAGAGTTTAATTAGGACACATGCTTTTCTGTGTCTCTGATGACAATTAGAACCTTAGTGTCTAGGGAAGGGGCTGCTGGAGGAGTGGATGGGGCAGGGGTTGCCCAGTATCCTCTGACAGCTGTGACTCAGCTACCCTCTGTTGGGGTCTCAGGTTGTCAGAGAATTCCCTGTAAGAGGGAATTCTTGCAGCTCTGCCTGTCCCAACGACCCAAAATTCACCAAAAATTCACCATACAGAGGCCCACCCAGTTCCACCCTGGCTGTGGGCAGAGAATCCCCCCCCAGCACAGGCTTTGTTCTCCCCTCCCTTCCCCAAAGAGCTGATCCCCAGGGCAAGGTCCCCTCCTCCCTGCAGGGCTTTGCTCTCTCCCACATCAACGGGACTTAGCTGCGATGCCAAGATAATTCCCAGGGATTTAGGAGCTCATTTCATTTGATCTGGCTTGTTAATTCCAAATCAAGTGCTGATTAGAGGCCAGGGAGCAGAGCTGGAAACACACTTGCAGGTTCCTTGGTGTGGTCCTGGAGGGGAGCAAAAGCTCCCGTGGAGGCTCAGGCTGTAACTGCACCTTGTGGCCTTGGGAAAGGGAAAGTAGGAATCATCTAGCAGACAGATTCGGCCAAAGTGGGGGATTTAATAGGATTCAACATATACAGACAACAGAGCAAAGGGCTCCTGTGCCCACCAGCCACACCCCCACAGCTGCTCCCCCAGCACGGGGCAGCATCGCTGGGCTCCTTATGGGACTCATCCCGTGCGTCCCATAAAGAGCCAGGAGCTGCAGGGATTGAAGGGCTTTCCCAGGCTCTCCTCAGGTGACCATCCCAGTCCTGGAGCTGTTTGTGAGGGGACAATGAGGAGCTGCAGTGGGGGCACATCCTTGCCTTTGGGCTGGCGCCAGCTCCAGCGTTCGCTGCCATTCTGGGTGCAGAGGGGAAGCTCCAGCTGCAGGGCAGGAACATCCTGCTCTGCTCTGCTCTGGGAAAGCTCTGAATGTTCAAAAAAGTACTCATTCCTTCAGGATTCACCGTCGGCTGCTGGACCTTGGTGGGACTTGGGAGCTGTCGGTGCTTCGACCGCGGAATCCTGCGGCTGTGACCTCCTCCAGGAAGCTGCCAGGAAAGGTTCAGGTCAGTGCAACAAGGGCCAGAGATCTGCTCATGGCACCCTGATACTTGTCCCAGAGGTGTCCAAGGCCAGAGGGGCTGTGACTGTCCCCAGCACAAGCTTCAGGCCCGCTGGCATCACACACCCACAGCTGGGAGCAGCTCCCAAAGCCAGGAATGCTCCCAGCTGGAAGGATGCTGCCTGAGGATGGTTCCTCTGGCAAGTGGCACCACGGCCATTCCCAGGCTGACTCATCCCTCAGTGTGCTGATCAGGTGATCTCAACAGCAGCGCTTAAAAAATACCCCAAAAGATAGAGAAATACAAAGCAAGATATGCCACAAATCCTACAGAAATGGGATTCCTCTAAACTGGGGAACTGGGGCTGGAGCAGTTCTTCCTGCCCAGGTTGTGAATCTTGAGGGTTTTGAAAAATAGCAAAACCCTCAAATCTGCAAAACCCTGCAGCAACACCCAGCTCTGAGTCCCATCAGACACAGCTGGGAGGGGGCACAGCCAGGGCACTGCCCACGGTGGCACCAGCTCCGGCACAGGCTCTGGCACCTGGCTTTGTGTTCCAGCCTGAGCTCTCCCTCCTCCAGGTTATTTTTAGGCACTAGAACCAGGCAGAACTGAGCTCTGGCAGGGAATGACTGGTGTTTTTCGGGTCTCTGGTTCTGTGCTGTCTGGAGCAGGTTGTGCCTGTGACCAATGACACCTCAGGCTCCCTTGGCACGGCCTTCTCTGAGCACATTCTCAGTCTGGAGCGACTGGAGGCGAGACCAAACTCCCACCTGCCCTGCAGGGATGAGCTGCACCACAGCACAAACCCCCCCTGCTGAGGCTGCAGGAACAAGCAAGGACCCAGCACAGGCACCTGCAGGTACCTCCACAGCTGCTCCACCCAGGCAGGGCCTGGAGATGGAAATCTCCGGAGAAATGAGCCTTGTGCAGTGAGGAGGGTCCCCAGGAGGATCCAGTGCCACCAGCGTGGCTGTAACTGGGTAACTGGGTCAGGCCCCACATCCTGGGATTAGTCCCAGCAGGTTCATCTCAACCTGCCCAGGATGAGTCAGCCCCAGCACCAGATGTTCCTGGCAACCCTTTTTATCCGATTATTGATCCTTTGTAACCCTTTCTCCTCCAAACCCTGCGGAATTGCTCTGGAATCCCTAGGAGCAGAGCGCATTCTCCATCCTTTGGGCCACCCCTCTGAGCCCACAGATGTTGGTCCCAATTCCAGCAGGGAGTAAGGACAATGGGACCAGGATTAGGTGCTTACATGGCTGCTCAGCGCATTAACACCCAAATCCCCTTGTTTCTGGTGACATATCTGCCCTAATCCCACAGGAATCAGCAAGGCCATGGATTACGTGAGGGGTTGGGACACACTAAAACCTGGCTTTCCTTGCATCAGACACCTTATGGATGTGCTGAGATATCCCTGATCCTAGGGCACTGTGCTGAAATCGTGGATAACAGTGGACAGGAGACGGTTTTATTGTCCTTCCATCCTCAAGGAAACCTTATCCGAGAGAAAATGGATCATTTGGGACAGGGCTGTTTCAGAATAGGCCCTTTGCTGGCCAAATCCAGCCCTTCCAACGCACCAGCCTTTTATTTTCCTTTTTCCACCCCCACCTCACTTCACTCTTTGAAATGCAAATTTGGATACAGAATCCCAGCTTTTCTGTAAATAATTCAGGGACTGCACAGCAGCAGAGCCCAAACCAGCCCGGGTGGCTCCTAGCAGCACCAATCCAAGTAGATCCGGTGATGGAACTGCAGATCCTGAGCTCCAGCAGCAGCCCAGGATTTTCCCACCATCCCACACTGAGCACTGGGAATCTGGAGAGAATTCCTGCTCTCCTGCCTCTGTGCTGATGGGAAGCAATTCCCACTGTGGCCCCAATTCCTTCCTGTACCCAAAGTGAGTAATTTGGGTTCAGGAAAAGTTATTTGTATTTATAAGCCAGACATTTCCCACTGGGAATTCCATACTGACAGGGATCTTTGCCCACCTTCAGCAAAGCAGCTGCAGGTTCATTCAGTGCTGAATTCACATGTGCTGCCCTGGCTTCCCATTGTTACGAACTAGAAAAACTCTGCAGAAAACTCTACGTGCCTGAACTGATGGAAATGCAAGTTAAACCTCCAGCTCAGGGATCTGTCCCAGAGCCACCATGAGCAGAGCTGGGTCCGGAGCTCTGACACCCATTTCCACGTGGGGATTCCCCTGGTATCCCAAATTCCTGCCCTTCCAGCAGTTTCACAGGCAGGACCTGCAGAAGGGTGGATTTTACCTCCTGGTGTTGTGGATGGTGGTCCCACCCAGGACGATGCGGACGCCGGGGTTGGAGCGGTTCAGGTTGAACACGGTCAGAGCCTCCTCGTAGGTGGCCCCTCCGATGAGGAACACGATAATGTCCTGAGGCCTGGGATAAAGGCACAAATCATGGATTGGTTTGAAGGGACCTCAAAGCTCATCTCTCAGGCACACCTTCCACCAGACCAGGTGGATCCAAGCCCTGTAAACTTAGCCTGGGACACTTTCTGGGATGGAGCAGCCACAAATATTGAACTGGGATCAGACAAAGCCAAGGATAAATCCTGCACCTTGGAGGCAGTGATCCATGATCCAGGGGGTGCTTCCTCTAGACCCTCCCTCATCCCTGTAACGTGCCGGGCTCGGAGCTGAAAACAACCCACCGAATCCCCCAAAACCTCTCCTCTCCTAAACTCACCCACAGCCCTGAGCAGCCTCCAGCAGCACCACCCCGATCCCTGTGGATCCATGTGCCACATTTAATGCATGATCTGCTGGGGCTGGGAAATCAGGATCGATTCTGGAGTCAGGCAAGGACACAGGCTGCAGGAGCTGTGCTGCCTTGGAGCTCCCAGGCTCAGGAACTGCCAGGATTTGTGCCTCAGTTCACCTGAGGGGACATTTCCCAGCCAGCAGGAAATGTGGGATGGTCGAGGGAAGCCAAGCAAGAGGAAGAGAGGAAAGGAGGGAAGCACCTTCCTCCATCCCAACACAAACTCAGGTGTGCTGTGCACATCCTGCTTTCAAGTGAGCTGGTCCTTTCTTCTCCCGTAACCACCCTCCCAATCCCTTGGAAGGATCGATACCAGGGATTTCTTTCTTGGAGCACTGCTTAGACAGCATGACCTGGAGCAAAGCTGCTCCCAGCTGGTTGGGACACAGGAACAGAGGGAGCATGTTGGCCACTAGATCTCCATGGATCCTCACACCATTTCCTCCCTGCCCAAGGGGATGTGGGAAAGCAGGGAAAACTCACGGGAAAGGTGAATGCAGTTCTTTCCCACTGTGATCTGTATCACCACTAAGCACCCACAGCCTGTCTCCTCAGAGTCTGGGTTAGGTCTGCATGACCCTCTCCAGCAGGATCCCATTTCCATTGGGAACAGTACCAGCTCAGGCCAGGAGAGCTGCAGCTGGACTGTTTTTGGCAGTCCCCATACACCATCACAGAGCCAGCTCTGACGAGGAAGGGCTTCATCCTTCACCTGAGCACATCCAAGCCAGCAAAGCAAGCCAGGCTGAGACACACCCCAGTCCTGCTCCAGGGAACATTCCTGGGGATACAGGACCTTCACGATCAAGGGATTTCTGTGCCAAGCCCTAGTTCTGTTCATCATCAGTGCAACCCTGCTGTGGGACAGCAGGGATGTCCCAGTGCCAGGGGCAGCCAGCGTGTCCCAGTGCCCCAAAGGCCCACGTACCTGTCCCGGAGTGTGTTGGGGCCCAGGTAGGGATATTGGCTGTCCTTGAGCTTTCCCTTGATGAGCTGGTCCAGGGTTTCCTGGAGCAGGGGCTGGTGCTGGGTGTACACGTTCTCGATGCCCTGCGGCCGGAGAGAAGCTCTTTAGAAGTGGCCCAGCAAGGAAGGAGCATCAGCAGAGGCACAGCAGCTGCTACCCCTGAATTTAGGATTGAGAAGCTCTCCAGCAGCTCACTCCCGTTGTCCTGAGTGGCCTGAAGCCACTGAGCCAACCCTGCCAGCCCTGCTCCTCCTCTGGGCTGCAGTTCTGGTTGGGTCTGTCCCCATTTCCCCAAGGCATCTCGGTACCTTCAGGCCTTTGAGGAACTGCTTGGTGATGGCCACGGCATCCTTGGGGCTGAACAGGTCACTGCCTCGGACACGCTTCCCTCCGTACTCCACCACGGCAGACACCAGCTGTGCAGGGAGAGGGCAGGAGCCCCGTCAGCCTGGCAGCTCCTTCCAGGCCGTGCTGAGGAGTCACTGCGGACACCTCGTGGAGATGTGGAACGGGGACAAGGAGCCACGGAGGCGATCCCAAGGGAACTGCACATGGAGGTGAGGGGGCAGAGCAGCAGCACACCCACGCTCCCCAGACCCTCCTGCTTGAGGAGAAGCTTCATCTCCATCGCCTGCAGCAGCGACAGCAGCTCCTCCACACGAGGTGACATCATCCCGCTCCTCCACCTCCTCCCCAGCTGCTCCTGGCACTGCCACCCGCTCCCTCCCTGCCAGCTCCTCTCCATCCCCAGCCCCTCGCTGCAGCCACTGCCTGTGCTGCAGAAGCTGGGGAAAGTGGGGGAGGAAAAGAAGAGAGGAAGCACATCCCAGGCCCATGTACGTGCCACACTCCCCTCCCAGCAGGCTCCTGCCATCCCTTCTTTCTTAAATCCTTGATAATATCACAGAATCACAGACTAGCCAGGAGTGGAAGGGACCTCTGGAGTCCAACCCCCAACATCACTGATTTAGGAAATGGAAATCGAGTCACTTATTTAGAACACCTTTCAAAGCCACACCCACAGGTCCCAGCCGAGCTCAGAGCTCCGTGCAGCAACACAGCCCTGGGCTGACCCGGAGCAGGCAGGTTTCACCCCAAACAGCAGCGATTCCCCCATCCTGTGGGACATCGGGGCTGCGCCACCCCGGAGTTACCTGGCGGTACCTGCCCCCCGTCGTGCCCCACCCCGGGGTTACCTGGCAGTACCTGCCCCTCATCCTGTTCCACCCCGGGGTTATCTGGCAGTACCTGCCCCCCATTCTGCCCCACCCCGGGGTTACCTGGCAGTACCTGCCCCACCCCAACCCCGGGGTTACCTGGCGGTACCTGCCCCCCATCCTGCCCCACCCCAGGGGTTACCTGGCAGTACCTGCCCTGTCCCACCCTGGGGTTACCTGGCGGTACCTGCCCCCCATCCTGCCCCACCCCAGGGTTACCTGGCAGCACCTGCCCCCCATCCTGCCCCACCCCGGAGTTACCTGGCGGTACCTGCCCCCCATCCAGCCCCACCCCGGGGTTACCTTGCGGTACCTGTCGGTGCCGCCGCGGCCGCGCAGCTCCTCCAGCAGTGCCGGGAGGCCGCTGCTGGCGTGGCGCTCGTAGCGCAGCGCGTAGAGCATCACCAGCCGTGCCGCGTCCAGCTCCGACACCCGCGGGCTCTGCAGCAGCCGCCGCACGCTCTGCGGGACACAGGGCACTGCTCAGGGCGAGGACTGCCTTCATTGGTGTCACCGTTTATCAGTCATTTATCAGTCACTTATCAGACTGGTTTCACTGCCCAGCAACAAGAAGAGGATCCAGTTGTGGTATAAACCCCACAGCCCGGCTTCCTCAGGTGTTTCACAGGAGGATTTACTGGAGTACCAGTTGGTTTTGGGTCTTTCCATGGAACTGGGAATTCACAGCACACCTCTGATGGGTCCTGTGCCCCTCGTGGTGCTGCAGGAGGGGGAAGTTGTGCACAGGCACTTTCAGACACCTCCAAGCTCTGCCTGGGTTTTTCAAGCTCAAGCAGAGCCACCCCACAGGTTCCACCACTATAGTGGCTGCAGAGAAACCCCTCAGGCAATCCCCCCAACTCCATTTCCTTTTTGGAAGGTGTAAGGCACAGGCATCAAAGTCTCAGCAAACCTTTGGATGTGAGACGTGGAGGAATAAACTGCACATTTGGAAGAAAAGGAGGGAAGGAATTAAAGTAGGAAAGAGAGATCTGAGCTACAGGAAAGAGTAGGGATCTGTTATCACTCCTGATCTGCTGCTGGATTCACCACCCTGGCCCAGATGTTTGTTGGCATCTATTTAACTGATGCTGACTAAAAACACAGCATAAAATCCTGGCTGTGAGGAGGAATTTCACCACTGAAGGTCAGGAATTCACCTGCGAGGGGAGAGCCGGAGCCCCAGGGAGGTTCCTGTGCTGGCAGTGCCAGGACCAGCAGGAAGCAGAGAACAGAACAGCCATTGTCCATGGGAGGAGCCGGGATTCCAACCCTCCTTTCAGCTCCCAGGCCTCATGCACTGTGTCAGGGTTAATGAGAGCCCAGGGGAGGAAGAGCCCGAATGTCCCAGACTGGGGGGGCAAGGCCACCAGAGATCCAACAATCCCTGAAGTGACATCAGAGAGAACAATTCCAGCCTTATTCCAGGCTCTGGCTGCTGCTTCTTGTCCCGTGGCCTTGCCCTTCTTGCTGCCAGTGGGAGCCGCAGCAGGGACAGCCCAGGGACAAAGATCCCACCTACAGGGGTTTCCATTTATTTCCAAGCTGCTGCATATCTTCCAGTGGTCTCAGCTGCCAGAAATACAACAGGGCTTTTCAGACACAGGGCTGGATGGAAACTGAGGCAGCATTTCTGCTCTGAAACTGCAGAAATGCTGTTTGTGTAGAGCAGGACCAAGGTGACCCCAGGAACACCAGGATTCACCTGGCACCAGCTCTGTGCTGTGTATATTCCATCAAAAATCATGGCTCACAGTGCAGGGAGGGAGCAGACTGGGAATATTTGACTTTTAAACCTCAACAACCTGAGCTGGAGACAGTGATACAGCATGAGGACCTCAGAGGCTGCTTCCAGCAAACACATTTCTGGCTGCATTCCCAGTTCCATACCCAGCCATGTAAATCCTGCCAGACACCAGCTATGGAATCCCATCCCTACACTCACTGGTCCATGGGGAAGCATCAGCCCAGGGGATGGGAGCACATTCCACCTCTGGGGACAGTCCAGTGTTATCCCCTGGGCCCCCACTTGGAGTTCAGAGTCACAGAGGTGGGGAAGAAACTGATTGCAAACCTGCTGGAAATGCTTTTCCTCATTTCCCAATCCCTCTGCTTCCCCAGTGCCATGCAGGGGTCTGTTACGTGTTGGGAATGCCCCTCCACTAATCAAGGAATTATTTTTCAGAAGTGAGTGGCTGCTCCAGCCCTGCTCTGAGCCAGCCCCATCCCAAAGCTGCTGTTGAACACCAGCCCAAATCCATCACCACTGACTCTGCCAGACCTGCTCTGGTCACAGCACAAGGGGCCACACTCAGCTGTCACAGAGCCTCCCTCCAGCTTTTCCAGGCCTCTCTGCCAAAGAAATCTTGGATCTAAGAGTCTTTCCAGTGGCCTTTCTTAAAAAAATAGGTAAAGACAATTCCACAGATTCCAGCTCTTCTCCTGCCCAACACACATCAGCTCCTGCGTAACATCTGAGGTTTTTTTATCCTGGTGCCTGCCAGAAGCCAACGGGCTGAATATAATGAAAGAATGTTGGATTGTGGGATGTAAGGACAGGATTTGCAAAGATGCTTCTCAAGCCAGTTATTAACGATGACTCATTCCCATCTGAGCTGAGCGCCGAGGAACAATTCCACATGCAGTGTCCCTCCCCACAGGGTATCCACACACATGGCTCCCACTGTCACATCCCCAAGGGAGTGATGGGACGAAATCCCCCAATCCAGGGGCGGGGTGAGTACCTGGAGGGCACTGGAATGGTCATTCTGGCAGGCCAGCTCCTGCTCCACCTCTGACACCTCCAGCAGGTTCCGCTCCGCCACCAGCCGGGACAGCTCCCCCACCACTGTCACGTGCTTGGACACTGTGCCTGACATCTTCTTGAACTGAGGGTAGTTCTCCACAAAGGCCTGTGATGGGAAACTGAGGCAGTGGGTGCTTCCAGGGAAAAGCAGGAGATAGCAGATGGGTGCAGCCAGCCATAAACTGCACAAATTCCCAGCAATTCTGTGTAGGCGTGCAGAGGATCAGACACCTTCATCTCAGGAGCCCACAGGATTTCTCTCATTACCAGGAGATTTCTAGGAGGGATGTAGTTTTTATTTACTCCTAACATTAAAGGATGGGACACGGCTGGGATGGACTTTGTCCGTACCTTCATATCCGCTATGGACTCCAGCTTCTGCTGCTCCTTTGGTTTCCTCCTCTGGAAATCCTCCATCAGGTTCTTGATGTTGGTGCCAATCTCGGCAAAGTTCAGGTACATGTTCTGTGTGGAACAAGATGGGAAGCAGAGGGAAACTCATTTGAGAGAGTCTTGACCAAAGAAGAGCCTTGAGCACCTGGGAGAAGGTGGCTCCATCCCCCAAAACACCTGCAGCAGGGTTTGAAATCAAACTACAGACACGTTTCCTAGGACATGTTATCCCACGCCAGGTGTCACTGGTGCTGCACACTGGCCGTCACAAATGGCACGTCCCCACCCTGAGGCTCAAAGTCATCGGGAACTCCTTTCCCGTGGCAAACCCCCAGATGTGGGTGCTGGAGAAGCCTCCCTGGGACACCTACGTTGGCGTAGAACTCGTCGTTCTCAGCTGACAGGACGACCTCCCGCAGGTCCTTGCTGATCCCCGGCACCCGGGACAGGTCGATGCGGTTGTTGTTGATCCCCAGCAGCTCGTGGACCATGGCCTGGTACGTCCACTGCCAGGGGACAGAGGGAGGCAAAGGGATGACCTTGATGAGACACAGCACTTGGGAAATCAATGGATTTCAGCTGAACCCAGCCAGAGCTGCTCCTGCTATCCCAGGACACACAGCAGAGTTTGGGAGTGTGTCCCACAGAGCAGCCAGGACATTCTGATGAAAATGAACATCACGGATAAACAGTCAGATGGGGAGACAGGGCAGAGGGAAACCTCCCCCCTCCAGGGCCATTCCAGAATCACAGTGTCATGGCATGCTTTGGGCTGGAAGGGACATTAAACCCATCCTGTTCATGGCAGGGACACCTCCCACCAGATCAGTAATTCCTGCAGGCACCTTCAAAAGAGTTGATGGGGATTAACATTCCTGTTCCAACACCTCTGTTGGCCACCAAACCCCACAACTTTCTGCCCAGGCAGGGAGAGGTCCCACAGTTCCACTGCAGAATTCCCTACATGCTCCGCTGGCAGGAGCATTTCTGCACATCAGGAATTTCTATTTTTATCCTGAGAAGTCTAATAATAACCCAGAGAGAACAGTGACAGCTGATCAGAGCCCTGCTGTGCCCAACACTCCATTTACATCCCCAGGAATCTCTTTGGGATAGGAAATCCTGAAACAGCAGATAACGCCTGATGCTGAGCACAATCCTAAACACCACAAACCAGGTGTGAGCTGGGCTGTGACAGCCACACCCCTCTGTGACACAGATGTCACCTCCAGCTCCTGCAGAACTGGTGTTACAGCAGCTCTGGGGCTGCTGGTCCCACTCAGGTGCAACTCCTGATCCCTAGGTTCCAAGGGAACCCCACAGAAAGGAAGGGAGACCAACAGATCCTGCCAGGATCTGCAGCACAGCACGGGACAAATAAATCCAACAGCTCCCAGCAAATCCAGCAGCCATCAATAACAGAGGGAGACTCAGCAGGGCAAGGTCACTCGACAGCCGTGTGCTGCCCACACCTCCACAAACAACCCTTGGAAAGGCCCTGCAAAGCACTGGGGCTCCAGAAGCCACCTGGAAGTGCTGGTGGCCCCGTTTTCCAGAGTGCTGGGTCCATCTGCCACTGAAATCAGCACAAATAACCCGCACTCAGGTCTGGAAAGTCTAGCCAGGGGATAAAAGAGGGATTTTGTAGGGATTGGGGGTGGGAAGCAACACTTTTCTCCCCTACATCCAACCCACGACCTGACAGGGGTAGAACTCCAGCTGCTGCAGGACTCCCACCCCTGGCCCAGTCTGGCACACGTGGGTGTGCTCACCTGGTTCAGGAGTGGGGTGATGGCATCGTCCGACCGGTCCAGGATGAGGAGCAGAGGAGGGACCTCGGTGCGCCGGAAATCAAACAGCTCGTACTCCTTCGTGATCACTTGCTGTGGAGAATGGGAAAAATCCCACTTGGAACGCCTGGAAAAGGCTCCCTCTCAGCATGGACTCAGGCACAGAGGGAAGGGAGGCAGAAACCCCAACTGTGCTGCTTTGTCTGCACTGCCAGGGAGGAGCTGAAGGCCCCGGGGAACTGGGACACTGCTCCCAGGAATGCTGTACTGGGAGCAGAGCGGGACATGACCTGCCCAGTGCTGGGCCTCCAAGTAAGCGATGGAATTTACAGGAATTGACTGAAAACAGGTGTTTCCCTCCGCATGTAAAAAACTAACCAAGACTGAATTCATCCTAAAGGGATGTGCTGTGGGCTGCTCTCACCTTCACACATTCGGCCAAGCGCTTTGCTGGCTCTGAGGAGAGCTGGTACCGGATCATGGGGCACTTCTTCAGGGACAGGAGCAGAGCAGTGAGCCCTTGGGTCGTCCTGGTGAGCTGAGCCGGGTCCCAGCTGCGGCCCTGGAAGGAAAGGCTGCACCTCACATGGATGCACTGGTCCCAAACTCTCCCACGTCCTTGTTTCTAAGCCCTGAAGTCTCACAGGAAAGCACAGTTTGCCTGAAGCAGCAGACACCCAGGGGCTGAACACAAACTCCCTGCTGTTCCTCTCCCTGCCACTGCCCATTCCCCTCCAGCAGCCCCCCAATGCCCCGGGTTGTGAGGGCTACACGTTACCCAGTGCAAGGACAACTCGCCGTGTTCCTACCCGGCAGCAGCCCAGGAGGTTCAGGGAGAAGACGTGTGGGTTCACCGCAATGTAGTCGCCGTAGAACTCCTGGGGAAGGCAGCAGGACAGTCCTGTGTCTCTGACCCTGACCCCAGGCACAGCCACGGGCCAGCACTGGCCACACAGCCCCCTCCACCACCTGGACACACTGGTTCAGACCATCCCTCCTTCCTCCACCCCAAACCCTCCAACCCCGCTGAGAACTCCACTCCCATTGGTACTGTGCATTGCTCCGGTGCCCAGCTCTTCATCAGCACCACAAATTTGGAATCATGGAATTACTGACTTTGGAAAAGCCCTTTAAGACCACTGAGTGCAACTGTCCCTCCAGCACTGCCAAAGCCACCTCTAACCCCTGCCCCCAAGTGCCACATCCTCATGGATTTGAGCTAGGCAGCACCTTGTGAGACACCAAAAACAGCAGCAGCTGTGAGAGCACAGGGCACAGAGAAATGAGACCTTTTCTGCCTTTTACCTCTTCATCCCACATTTGTGTCCACCCCTCCTCCCACCCAGGCCTGGCATGCACGATTTGGGAACAGCCCTCCTGCTCCCAGTGTCTGTCTGGCAGCCTGGACCTTCCCTTTGCTTTTGGCTCTACCTAAAAACATCTAAACTTCACCTGGACTTCAGCCACGACCTCCTGCTCATCGGCCTCGGCCAAGGCCTTCACATCGCTCTTGCTGATGACGTTGCTGAAATCTAGGAGGAAACAGGGAAGGGACAGTGGGGCTCCATGCAGACCCTGTGGGATGGGCAGCCCGATCCCCTTTGGAGCAGGAGCAGATCCCACAGGGACCCTGCAGGTGCTGGAATCCCAAGCCACCTCCCAGGGATGCTCCCAGCTCATTCCCTGCCCATCTCCCCAGCGCCTGGTCCCGCTGCGTCCTGCAGAGCCACAATGACATCTAGAGGCCACTTCACCTAGTTCCTGGCATCCTACTGACTAATTCCTGGGCTGCAGGACTGGACTTCAACCCCAAACCAGCTGGAGTCATTCTGCCTCAATCCCAAACTCATGGAACATTCCGTGGCATGAGCAGGACACGTGGGAAGCCCCTGCCTGATACGCCTGGCACAGGAAGGTGCTGTGTGATCTTTGCTGAGCTGTGGAGCCCATCCCATCCCATCCACACTGGGATGCGGAGCCTGTTCCAGGTTCATGGAGCTCCAGGAGCCCTGGACTCTGCATACTCACAGATGAAGTAGATGCTGTACTTAGGCCTTCGCAGCTCCTGCACCAGGAGCTCCACGTTCTCCTGGATGGAAACAGCACCAGGAAGAGCAGAGTTAAGGAATACAGAACCATGGAATCCTTAGGGTTGGAAAAGCCTCTGAGATCTTGGTGTCCAGCCACTCCCCCAGCACTGCCAAGGCCACCATGGACCCCTGTCCCCAGCAGCCACATCCACACGTTTTTGAACAATTCCAGGGACTGTGGCTCCACCACTGCCTTGTGCCAGGGCTGAACAACCCTTTGCATGACAGAATTTTCCCGAATATCCAACCTAAACCTCCCCAGCACGACTTGAGGCCGCCTCCTCCCGCTCTGCCCCGTACCTTGGTGGGCCGCAGGAAGCAGATGGCCTTGAGGTGCTTCATGGGCTCCCTGTTGGGCGAGTCGAGGCGCTCGAAGAGATAAACCTCGCGCTGCAGGATCTCGGACTGGGTGTACACCACGCTCACGGCGCCGGTCTGAGGGCGACAGAGCCCGTCACGGCCGCCCTGGCCCCGGTCCCCGGCCCCGCCGCCCTCCCCGTCCCGGCCCAGCCGCTCACCGTCTCCCGGTCCATCAGCAGCACCTTCATGCCGGGGCCACTGTCCTCGATCATCTTGGACACGTACTGCCGGACCGCCAGCACCGCGTTCATCCTGGCGGGGATGCTCCGCTACCGGGCTGCCCCTGACCCGCTTCGGCCCGGCTTCGGTTCGCTTCGGCCCCGCTTCGGTTCCCTTCGGTTCGCTTCGGCCCGGCTTCGGTTCCCTTCGGTTCGCTTCGGTTCGCTTCGGCCCCGTCTCGGCCCCGCTTCGGCCCGGCTTCGGTTCCCTTCGGTTCGCTTCGGCCCCGCTTCGGTTCGCTTCGGCCCGGCTTCGGCCGCGCCCCGTCCGGCCGCGCTGCCTGCTGGGAGCTGTAGTCCGGCAGCGGGACCGGTCCTGCAGCCCCGGCCCGTCCTTCCCCTCCCGCGGGGACCCGAGCAGTGGAAATGGCTCGGGAGGGCGGAGCAGTTCGGCACTGAGCCCAACCGGACTCGCCCCGCAGTTAAACCCACCCAAACCTACCGTAAAGCAACACGAACCCGCTCCAACCCGCACTAAATGCACCCTAAAACGAACCTAAACCCATCCTAAACACACGCAAACTCCCTCCAGGTCTACCCAAACCACCCCAAACGTCCCCAAATTGTCGCAGACCCACCCCAAGCTCCCACAGCCGAGGGAGCTCGGCACACCCGAGGGTCCCCCTGGGGTCCCCAAGGACAAAGGACGGGACTCGGTTTCACTGAACTGCTCCTGGGATGGACAAGGCTGCTGCTCCAGGACCATTCCTGCCCCACTAATCCCGGGAGCAGGACGCTGGGATTAGGTGCTATTCCCGGCAGGACAGAGCTGACCCACGGCCAGGCACTCCCCTGCTGCCAAAGCCCTATTTATAGCGGGGGATAACAATTAATTAATGAGCATGTCCTGCCTTTCACCTCCAATTAAGCGGCTCCCCACTTCCTCTCAGAGTGAGGGACACCTTTGTCGTCTTTAATCCTTCCATTTCCTGCCAAGATTTTGCTTTTCACTTCCAAACGCTTTGGGTCTTCTTTTTGGAGGCTGGGGAGTTTTGCACATGTACAAACCCCAAAGATTTCAGTGGTTTAAACAGGGATTTATCTAGAAAAATACAACTCCAGTATTTTCTTTCTTACATTTTTAGTTATTTCTTGATTGATTTTGTTTCTCATATCCAAACTGATGCCTTAAGGAGCGTGTGGGTGCTCCTGGCCAAAGGATACACACAGTAACGGCAAATGGTATAAAAAATTGGGATTTAATTGCAGCTGATTGATTTCTGGCCTTATTGTTAAATGATTCAGTGTCTGGAAGGTGCTGGTTTAGTTATTGTCCAGGTTCCTTGGAAATGCTTTTGGATTTTTATTTGTGAACTAACCAAACCCAGGGCATCATCTCCTCTTTAAATCCGTCTTTGTCCTTGTCCTTAGGGAAAACAAACTGCTTTATGTGCCATTTTAATGAAATGAATCACAAACCAGATCTCTGAAGATTCTTGGTAGGACGTTTACCCCTGGTTTGCAGGTAAAACATTTTAAGCAACTTTTATTCTGCAGAAATGTTACACTTTTCATTCCCCACAGGCCGATTGGTGGGGTGGGAGAACAGTTCCGTGTCCCGGGAGTGGTTGAAATAATGGAATTATTTAGGCTGGAAAAGAGCTCTGCATTTGCTGTAATTTTTAATGTAAACCTTCCTTAAGCATTTATTCAAGTATAATTTCTGTAAATAACCCTGATTTAACTCACCAAACAACTTCCCTGGGCCTGTCACCACTGCCCAGGCATGAGGACAGACAAATTGAGGCAATAGGATTGTCCTGGATTACAGCACTGCTATTTTAAGGGATTGAATTTGGCGTCGATTCTTTCAAAAGCAATGGATTCTCCACTCCTGATTCCAAGGGGGAATGGCCACGGCAGCCTGTGCCACCCCTGCGTGGGGCACTTTCCCTGTCCCTGCACGTGGCTCTGGAGGGACCAGCAGCCCCCATCTCAGGGTCTGGGTGTCAGGATGAGCCCAAGAGTGTAAAATCCTCATTTCCCAGCCTGTGCAGCCAAAGAAGAAGTTTGAATGTGTAGGATCAGCTTCTCAAGGTTCTTTATTTTCCCTTATCCAGAACATTCTTTCTCTGATCTGCTGAGCACTGTCCAGCAGCTCGGCCATGGCATTCTGTCCCAAATCTCGGGCGGTGTTTACATTTTATACCCAAAACTCCATGTATTATATTTACAATAATGTGCCAATACCTGTCCTCTATGTTAGACAGTGTGTCTCTACCTTAAACCAACAGAAAAGTGATTTTATAGTGAGCTAATAAATATATATAATGGCCATTCCCCCTTGGAATCAGGAGTGGAGAATCCATTGCTCTTGAAAGAATCTATGCCAAATTCAATCCCTTAAAATAGCAGTGCCATAATCCAGGGACAAACAGGGACAAACCCTGGGCCTGTCCTTTGTGTGCTGGACATTTCCCTGCCCCGACACACAAACAATCCCTTTGTGCAGGACACAAACAAGGGCAGGTTCCTGGCACAACACAAAGAGTGGATTCAGCGTCGGGATCAGCTGAGCTGTGCCCATGACGTGGCCTGTTTGCCCCAGCAGCCCCCACTGGCCACTGCTCCAGCCCAGGGCCTGGCCCACCTGGGTTTTTCCTAAGAGAAAACCCAGTGGTTTTATTCCAGGAAGGAAGAGGAAGGCAAATTCCCCAGCAATGGCTCCGTGGGAGCTGTGCCAGCACTCCCCAGCACATCCTGACACAGCTGGTGGCCCAGGGTCTTGGGCTCCTCATGGGGGTCATGGGCTCCTCACGAGGGTCATGAGCTCCTCATGAGGGTCTTGGGCTCCTCATGGGGGTCTTGGGCTCCTCACGGGGGTCATGAGCTCCTCATGAGGGTCTTGGGCTCCTCACGGGGGTCTCAGGCCCCTCATGAGGGTCATGGGCTCCTCATGGGGGTCACGGGTCCCTTCTGGGGGTCTCAGGCCCCTCACGGGCATCCCAGGTCCCCCATGGGGGTCATGGACCCTTCACGGGGGTCTCAGGCCCCTCATGAGGGTCTTGGGCCCCTCACGAGGGTCTTGGGCTCCTCACAGGGGTCTCAGGCCCCTCATGAGGGTCTTGGGCTCCTCATGGGAGTCCCAGGCCCCTTCTGGGGGTCTCAGGCCCCACATGGCATCCCAGGCCCCTCACAGGAGTCTCAGGCTGCACACAGGGGGTCCCTTGCCCCTCACGGAGGTCCCAGGCCCCTCATGGGGGTCATGGGCTCCTCACGGGGGTCTCAGGCCCCTCATGGGTGTCATGGGCTCCTCACGGGGGTCTCAGGCCCCTCATGGCATCCCAGGTCCCTCACAGCGATCCCAGGCTCCTCATGGTGGTCCCGGGGGTCCCGGGTCCCTCCCGGGGGTCCCAGACCCTTCCCGGGGGTCCCAGACCCCTCCCGGGGGTCCCGGGTCCCTCCCGGGGGTCCCAGACCCCTCACAGGAGTCCCAGACCCCTCCCGGGGGTCCCGGGCGCTCTCCGCGCTCCCGGTGAGGCGCACCCCGTACCGCCGCCAGGGGGCGCTCTGCCCCCTCCGCTCCGTGCGCGCCTCACGGAGGGGGCGTGGCCTGGCCTGGCCCCTCCCGGCAGGGCCGCGTGCGCCCGCCAAAGCATTCCGGGCGGGAACGGGGGCGGCGGCGCGTTCCGGGTGGCGCGTTCCGTTCCGCCCCCGCCCCCCCCTCCCCGCACCGGGAGCGGCCTCAGCGGCGGCGGCGGCGGCGGGAGGGCCCCGGGGCCGCTCCGGGCCGCGCCGCGCCGGGCCACCCATGGAGCCTCTCGTAGGTAACGGTGGGCCCCCGCTCGGCCTCGGGAAAGTTTTGGCGGGGCCGGGCCTCGGGGCGGCGGCGGCGGCGGCCGCGGGGTCACGGCGCGGCCTCAGGGGGCGGCGGGGGCGGGCCCCGGGGTCGCTCCCGGGGTACCGGGGGGGTGGCGGGGTGCGGGTCCCGGCTCAGCCCGGGGGCCTGCGGGGCCGGGCCGGGAGGGCTCCCCGCGCCGCCGCCGCCCGGTCCCGGTCCCGGTGCGGAGCCCCCGGGCCTGTCCCGCCGCGGTTCGCGGCTCCCCGCGGAGGGGCCGACCCCCGGGGCAGGGCAGTGACGTTTTGCTGGTCCCGGCGATTTAGGGACAAATAATTTTCCTCTCGGTGCTCGTTTTGCCCCGGGAGCAGCGGGATTTCCCGAGGGCTGCCCGCTCCAGGCTGGGGTCGCTCCCCGGGCCGGTGTCGAGCGGGGCAGAGCCGTGAGCGGCCGCCGGGGCCGGGCCGGGGTCTGTCGGCGGAGAAACGCGAGCTCAGAAACAATCCTGGAGTTTGGGACTTCCCGAGGAGAGGGAATTCCTCCTGTGACTGATTCCCGGTGTCCGTGTTGTCGGGGAATCTGTTCCGAGGCCTTGGCACTCGCTCCCGGTAGCGGGACGGAGCCTCCCCGGGAGTTGGGTTGGATCCCGGTGCACCGGGAATGCTGCGGGGCTTTCCTGCCTGTGAAATGGATACTTGGGACCAGGGATCTCCGGGTTCCTAAAAGCCTTGCTGTGTCTAAAAGCCTGAAGTCGTGGAGCTGGAAAATCCAAACTTCCAGCCGGGATTCTTCGCTCTGAATCGCTGACACCGGCTGGGTTTTATCTTCCTGACCCAGCACACGTCCATGCTGGGTCGTTTTATTTTTATATTTTATATTTTTTATTTTTATTTTTGGGAAATAGGATTTTTAAGCTACTTAAAGGTGTTTTTGTGCTAAAGAAGCTTCTGGAGTGGAGCTGGTGTGGCCACCTGTGGATGCAGTGTTGGATGTGTCTGAAGGGGCACAGCTGGATCCACAGCTGGATCCAGGCATCCCCCGGGTGTGCTTCAGCTGGGAGAACCTTGTCTGGTGTGGGCAGGAGCATCCAAATCCCACCAGGATGGAAAAAGGAGCTCAAACCACTTAAAAATTCAGGACTCTGCTCTTCCTGCTGCCGTAGTATTGGTTGGTTCAGTTTTCTGTTGGAATTTATTACATTTTCTGCTGGTGTTTGTGCTGAATCCATGCCACTCGGCGCTGGGACGTGGCTCTGCTCTCTGAGGGGGAGATGCTGTGGCACTTCAGCTCTCAGAGTCCTGAGTCACACCCTAAACTCATCCCTGAAAATGGATTGTCCTTGCGGGAGGAGCGCTGGGTTGAAATATTCTGGGGAGGAAACGCGCGGAATTGGCGCTGGAGCTGCCGTGGCCTGGATTGCAGAGGGGACACTTGGAATATCCCCCGGGATACGGGCAAGGACAGCACGTGCCAGGCCCAGCTCTTGCACAGAACCAGGCTCAGGCTGGAAATAGGCACGGCCTGCTTCAAGGAGAACTCGGCTCAAAGGGAATTTCTGTGGTGGAGACGCTGAGAGAGCTGAGTTTGTTGTCAGTGCTTCATGAGAGAATCCTGTGATTTTTGGAGCACTTAATAACCAGGAGGGATAATGATGGTGGGACAGAGCCTGGATTTGATGGAGCTGCTGTGTTTGTGTTGGAGACTTATTGGGCTTTTCTCTGTCTCTGGTGGGTTCTTCAGCCCAAAGTTCAGGATGACCTGGGTGTCCCAGTGCCCAGCTGTGTCTGGAGCACTGGGAAGCAGCTGGAGCTCTGGAAAAAACAGGATGAAGCTGTTCATTGAAGCACTGAAACTTTATAAAAATGGGATGATTTCCATAACTGTTGCTTCACTCCAACTCCTGAGCACCAGCGTGGTTTTAGGATCCCCTTTTCCTTGCTGGAGCAGCTCCTTTGTGGGGTTTATGTGCTGTCCTTTTGGATTGTGCTAAAACTCTGCCAGAGATTCCAGAGCCTGCAGTTCTCAGAATCTTGGAGAGCTGTTCCTACCAAGCATGAGGTGCAGCCACAGAGCCACGTCCAGCACTGCCACAGCTGCCTGTGCCCTCTGATCCCCAACATCCCTGTTTTTCCCTGTCAGACTGGCTTCCTTCTGCACTCACAGCACCCCTCCTTGGGCTGAGGGGCTCCAAGAGTGTCCTGCACCATCAGTTTTATCAGGAATAATTGGTTTTTTTTGTTGTTGATGATGATGAGGAGCTGGGTTGATTCCTTGACAGAGGCAGGAGCTGCACAGTGTGTGTCCCACCCAGCACTCCAAGGGTGTCCTGCACCATCAGTTTTATCAGGAATAACTGATTTTTTTTGTTGTTGATGATGATGATGAGGAGGAGGAGGAGAAGCTGGGTTGATTCCCTGGCAGAGGCAGGAGCTGCAGGGTGTGTGTCCCACCCAGCACTTCCAGATGGAGCTTAGTGACAGGGCACAGGTGTCAGGTCAGGACGGGTGCTGCTAATCCCAGCGTTAGGTAACCTGCTGGGCCAGCACAGGGATGTGGGATGGGATGGGGGCAGCCCCCACTCTTCTGGGGAGCAGAAACCTCCCTCTGGAGCATCAGGGCATGCTCAGAGCTCATGAAGAAGCTCATTTTTCTCATTGTTACCCCGACAGGGCTCAGGTTGGAGCTGCTCCCACGTCCCATGTGCAGGTCCCAGCATGGCCTTTCCCCTGCTTAGCCCTGAGTGCTGCCAAATTTCATGGTTTTGGAGGAATTTGGGGTTTAGGTGTTTGTTATGTGCTGGTTTGCCACTCTGCTGCGGGTCCCCGATGGCGTGTGGGTCTGGCAGGATTAGATTTCCCATGGATTTGGGCACCTCCTGCCTCACCTGTGGCTCCCTGAGGGTCTGGCTGGGTGTCCCCTGTGTCCCTGTGGGGAGGGGATGTGGCAGAGGGGCTGGGCCAGGAGCAGAGCCCTGGGAGTGGAGTCCTGGCTCCCAGCTTGGTTCCTGTCCTCAGCAAAACATCACGTGGCAGATCCGGGGGAGAGACGTCAGAGTTTGATGCTCCTAAAATATTTCTGGAAGTATCTTTATAAACAAAGTGGAGCCACCAGTCAGGCCGACCTTGGATCAGGATTTGGCCCTAGCAAAGAGAATTATTTCCTATTTCTGCAGCATGTTCAGCACGAATGAAATCTAACAAATTAATGGAATTGAAGCCCCATAAATTCCAGTCTGGGACTTTAAATTGATCCAGTTTGCTGCTCCACAGTTGGTTCTGGTGAACTGCTTCAAGTCAGCGTTCCCAATGGTTGATTTCCCCCCAGGATGGAGCCGAGAGACACTGAGCTCTTGGACCTTGTGTCTTGAATTCCTCCCTGGTTTTCCTGACTTCTCTGATGGTGTTGTGGCAGGGAGTGCAGTCCTGCCTGCGGAGGGCTGGGATGCTCCACGTGCTCCTGGCGAGTCCCTTCCCAAACCTGGCATGCAACCATTGGAGTTTCCCTGGGAGAGGCCGTAGGCAGCAAGAGAGAGGAGGCTCCAGGGGGGGTTTATGACTTTCCCCTTATTTTGGATGGACATTTGGTGTGAAAAGTCTGAATTCCCGTTAGGAAGGATTTGCAGGTTGCCAGGATGGACTAAACCCAGCTTTGCTCCATTCCCAAAGGTGGAACTGGGCAGATTCCTGCTGCCTGGAAGGCTGAAGGTTGGTGTCAGCTTTGGGTGGATCCGTGGGCACTTTGGAATGGGGCTCTCACTGGGTTCCCACGGGCGTGTGGCCATGGAATGCTGTTTGCATGAAGCTCCAGCTCCTTCTGGTCCCAGCGAGCTGCAGCTCCAGCACCAGGAGCGTTGCTGTGCTCACTGTGGGGGATATTTGTAAAACATTTGCTGATGTGTCCTGCAAAGAACTGTTGGGATCACAGGAACAACGGGGCTTAGTCCTAAATACATGTTTTCCACATATTTCTGGTTGGAATGTGCCAGGAACGCTCGCTTTGGATTACATCCAGCTGTGCTGCACCCCCATGTGCTCCCGGGGGCTTTGGGGTGTGCTCAGCGCCTGCTGCATTGCTGGGGGATGGATCTGCAGTTGTGGATCTCCTGGGGCTTGGATTTCCTCCCTGGGCTCATATTTCCCACCTGTTCTGGAAGGAGGGAAGAGGAGAGAGCATTTCCCTTCCACAGGGAAAGGAAATAATCAATAACTCTGGGGTGGGGACATTTCTCCGTCCGATCCCTCAACAAATCTGCAACAATCCGTCAGTGCCTCGTTGGACCCCGAGTTTTCCATCTGTGTTTTCCCTGGCATTTTTGTGCACGCGGGAGTTTGGAATGCCGTGGATGAGGGGGTGGGATGTGCTGCTTGTTCCCTCCCCACACCTCCGCCGCGCGTGCTGAGTTTTCATTTTCGTTGGAATTCCACACCCACCTGAAGGAAGCTGTTCCCGTTATCGCAGCCAGTCTCGTCCTGGAGCTGCTCCTTGCTCCGGCAACTCCTGCCAGGGATTAGAGGATCCAAACGTGCGGCTCCTAATTAGGGATGTTCCCTAAATTGGTGGAGTAAGAGCAGGAATCGCTGCCAAATTCTGCTCCCGGAATGCGCCGGGCTCTGGCATCGCTTCTTCCGACGGAGCTTTTCTGGGAGGAGGAACTTAACAACTCGATTGTGGGAATGGTGTTTCTCCAGCAAAGCCAAGAGATTCCAGGTTAAAGTCTGGATGCTGGTGTGGAGTTGTGCTGTTAGGGAATTTCACCCACCTTTAAGGAAAATCTTGAAAAAAAATATTTCAAGGCACCAAGGGGGTTTTGCCCCTTTTTAGGGATAATCCTGAAAAAGAGACTTTATTTTTCGGGCATCAGGAAGACAACCAGGTTTGTTCATATTCCACACAACCCTGGAATTTGCTCTCATACCTAATACATCAGAACCTCTCTCCCAGCCTTCCCAGATTTTCAGCTCGGCATAAATTCTTTTCCCATTCTTTTCTGTTCCTTGATGGCAGAATTTTTATCCCAGCCTTTAACTGCAAAGCACCAAATTCCGTGGAGCGCTTTGCTGGTCTGGACTCCCACGGATGAGGCTGCTCTTCCTTTCCCTCTCTGCCCCGAGGAATGCGGAAAATCAGGATTTGAAGGCATGGCAGGAGCACACGCCTTTCGCAGGCTCAGAACCCAACAAAATCCAGATTTACAGACTACATCTGTGGTTTTGTTCCCCTCTGGGAAGGAGCTCTGGAGTGGAAAGGAGCTCTGTCTGGACATTGATTTTGTCTGCCATTGCAATTGGGATTGTTTGGTTTGGGTTTTTTTGTCTGAAAGGGGCTTTAAAAAATGTATTTTCTTTAGGGCACATCTCCTAATTCTTCCCTTTCCCTGCCTCACAGCTGGGGTGCTTGGAGTGGGATGGGACAGGGATTTGCTCCCTGTAAATGCGCAAGAGAAACTTTCTGCTTTCTCATTGCTCCCAAATATTAATTTATATATAAATATTCATTTATGTAATTTGGGAAGAAAAGCTGCACCACCTTTGAGATGAGAATTGAGTTTGGCTCGTGAATTTTCCAAGGAAATACCCCTTGTTGGTTACAGCAAAGTGAGTGTTGTTCTCCCATCTCCCAGGGAATGAACAGCACTCCTGGAGCACAGTTAATTTTGAGGGAGGTTCATTCACCCCTCAGCTCGTTCCCAGCTGGGGTGTACAATCCATGTGTGCTCTCTGGCATTCCCAGATTGATGCCGAGGAGCCGATCCGGTGCCGCTGACTCCGTCTGGCCTCGGCTATGGACATCGTCCTGTCGGATTTTGTTCGCTCGACGGGGGCAGAGCCGGGGCTGGCCAGAGACCTCCTTGAAGGTATGGGAATAGTGATGGAAAATTGGGAATAATGGAGTGGCTGATGAGCGAAAAGGGTGAAGGAGCTGGGGGCTGGAGCCAGAGACCTCCTTGAAGGTATGGGAATAATGGAGTGGCTGATGAGCGAAAAGGATGAAGGAGTTGGGGGCTGGAGCCAGAGACGTTCTTGAAGGTATGGGAATAATGATGGAAAATTGGGAATAATGGAGGGGCTGATGAGCAAAAAGGGTTGGAAAAGGGTGAAGGAGCTGGGGGCTGGAGCCAGAGACCTTCTTGAAGGTATGGGAATAATGATGGAAAATTGGGAATAATGGAGTGGCTGGTGAGTGAAAAGGGTTGGAAAAGGGTGAAGGAGCTGGGGGCTGGAGCCAGAGACCTTCTTGAAGGTATGGGAATAATGATGGGAATAATGGAGTGGCTGATGAGCGAAAAGGGTGAAGGAGCTGGGGGCTGGAATAGTTTCCAGCACAGATGTTTAGGAAGTGCCTCGGTTTCCCTGCTGGCTGAGGGTGACCGGTGCTGCTCCCTCCCCATCCAGGCAAGAACTGGGACCTGAGCGCGGCGCTGAGCGACTTCGAGCAGCTCCGGCAGGTGCACGCCGGGAACCTCCCGCCTTCCTTCAACGAGGGCCGCGGGGCCCGGCCCCCGGAGCGGGAGGTGGCGCGGCCGGCGCGGCCCCCGCTGCAGCGCCAGGATGACATCGTGCAAGGTCAGCGTCCTGCAGCCGAGGGGAATCTGTCACATCTCCTCTGCTCGCTGCCACATCCGCAGCGTGGGAGCCCAGCTCATCCCCCTGGCTGGCTCCAGACCCTGGCAGGGGCTCAGAGATGTGGCACGAAGTTAAAACCACCTGTGGCTTCCATTTTAGCCCATGGAAAAAACTGCCAACTTTGTATGAGAAATTACAAGCCACAGGGGTTTGAGTAGTGTGGTAGTTGGATTAACACAGGGTGGAAAAAGTAGAATTTTGGGGTTTTTAGAATGGGGTTCAAGGGTACAAGATGGAGGGCTTTGAGCATATCCTGGCCTCCTTCTCCTTCTTCTTGTCCTCCGTGTCTTGGTGTGATGGTGACGCTTTTCTATTGGTTTAAGGTAAAGAGACACTATCTCACATAGATGATAGATATTGGCACATTATTGTAAACATAGCACACGTAGGTTTGGGTATAAAAGGTGTAAACTTTAGTATAAAATGTGTAAATTTTAGTATAAAATGCCCTAGAGGGGAGACAGAATGCCACGACCTCCTTGCTAGACAGAGCTCGGCAGGACAGAGAAAGAATGTTCTAGATAAGGGAAAATAAACAACCTTGATGCTCAGACTCCTCCTGTGGCTGCACGGGCTGGGAAATTAGGACTTTTACACTCTTGAGGCCATCCTGACACTGCAGACCCTGAGGCTGCAGCAGTTTGGTGCTGGCTGCTCTGGGATTTGCTGCTGCTGCCCGACTTTGTGTTTGCTGTTCCTTCTTTCCCCCAGAGAAGCGCCTGTCCCGTGGCATTTCCCACGCCAGCTCCACCATCGTGTCCCTGGCCCGTTCCCATGTCTCCAGCAACGGCAGCAGCAGTGAGCACCTGCTGGAGATGCCCATCTGCACCTTCCAGCTGCCCGACCTCACCGTGTACCCCGAGGACTTCCGCAGCTTCATCGAGCGGGATCTTATCGAGCAGTCCATGCTGGTAGCACTGGAGCAGGCTGGTGAGTGCTGGATCCACGCTGGTGCCGTGAGCAGCTGGGGGGTGCCACCCATGGGATACCACATGGATGCGTATCCAGCAGGGAATTATTCCATTGTTTTTGTGACCTGGTGCAAGGGTTGAGTAGGAGCTGCTTCCCTTCACCCATGGAAACCGAGTGTAAATAACCCAGGGCTGTTACCACTGTGCACAGCTGAGAGGGAAAACACCCCAAAACTGACATTGTCTCATCCCTGGAGCATCCCAATCCTCTGTCCTGCCTGTCCCGTGGAGAGACAGGGAAAATGGAATTCCAGTCTGACACGTCCTGACAGATTCTGTGCTGATTACAGACCCCTGAGGTCGGTGCTGCTGCTCCAGTGCCTGCTGGGTGCCTGGGGAGGAACCCCCTGCTTTGGTTCCAGGTTCCTGGGGAGCTGCTGGGGGTCTGTAAATGAGGGAATGAGGGAGACATCCGTGCTGGCAGGGAAAACCTCATCCTGGCACCAGGAATGTTCCCGTGGGCAGGGGCAGGACGGCGTGAGGGATCTCAGGGGGGTTTACACCCCCCACTGTTTCTGTGGTGCTGCACATGGCAGAAAACACATTATCCCTAGGGATAACAGACACTCTGAGGGCCCAGCTTCTCCCTCTCCTGCTCAGGAGTTGCTGTAAGAAATATTCTCATGTTTTGGGAATGAGCACTTGATCCCAGCGATCCCGTTACACGGCGACGCCGCGCGGTGCCAGCAGAGCTGCTGGCTCTGGTGCAGATGAACCCCAGATCTCATCCCAGCAGAGCCTCCTGTGCCCCAGCACAAATGGAATGCGGGGCTGGGGGTTGCTGGGTGCTTCATCCCTGGGCTGGGGGCACTTCCAGGTGTGCTGAGATCCTGGTAGCGGGAAGGAATTTAGAAATTCAGAGTTTTAGAAAATGCCTTTTGGAGATTTGAGTGTCTGTGGGCTGTTATAAATGAGGGTTTTGTCTGTAACAAAGGGCTGTAGTGCAGCTATGAAATATTCCAAGCTGGATTCCAAGTAGGGTTTTGAGCGTGGTGCTGTGATCTACGGGGACTCCTGTTATTAGCACACACCATCCTCAGGGAATTAAGGAAATATGTTTTAGAGCCCAATAAATGTTCAGATCCTCTTCCCCATGTATTCAGAGGTCCTGTTACACCATTGTGGCAGAGTAAGCACTTCCAAAGTGGTGGTAGCTTCAGTGAGATCCTCTGGGAATGGTTTGAATGTGCTTGGAGTGGTATGGCAGGGTCTTGGTGGAGCTGAGACCTCAGCCCTCAGCGGAGCCTTGGTGTCCTTTGACACAAACCCTTGTGGATCAGGAACTGGGCCTTGCTCTGATGATAAAAATCATCAAGAACTGAAAGATCCCGATCCTTTGGGTTGGCCTCAGGAGCACAAGGCCTCAGGAGCAATCCCTGGGACGTTCCTTGTGTCAGGAAGCCAGAGTGGATTCCTGGTAGCCTTGGGGAAGCCGTTTATGGTTTGGATGAGGCAATCCTCCCTTCAGGCTGGGTGGAGCCATCAGTTCCTTCCCATTGCTGTGACCTGTTCCGGTGGCTCCTGCTGGAAGATCCCATGGGATTTGCCCAAACACCCTGTGGGATAACCCAGGCTCATGGTGCTGGATGCAGAGGGAGCCTCTGGATGCCAGTGGGCTTTTCCTGTGTGCAGATCTGTTGCCACCATGGCTTTTTCTGGGAAGATCCCTCAGTTGATTTCCCTTTTGAGGGGAAATCAACAGTTGATTCCCAGTTGATTTCCCTGCTGAACTCTCAGGGCTGCCTCTTAAGAGCCACACACAGAGAGAAATGTGTTGTTTTCAATACTTCTGGGCAGCCTCTTGGCCTTTTGACGGGAGCAAAACACTGGGAGGAGGGTTGGGCGTGTGGTTCCTTTGGAGACGACTTCTCTTGCGTAACTGGAGCCAGGGCAAACACTCGGGCACAGAAATACCTCTGCAAGGTGTGTCCCCTCGGATTGACTGGAGCAGAGCTTTCACAACCTCCAAAGCACCAGCAGGACATGCAAACTCCAGGGAAAAGAGCATTGAATCCTGCAGGAATGAGGGAAAATGGATCAGAAGGTGCTGCCCCTGGCAGGGTTACGTGTGGGACAGCTCCTGTGAGGCGCCCCTGGCCCTGGGCCACTTGGCCAGGCTCCCGACTCGGCCGTGCCAGGAGCTAAATTGAGGGAACAGGCAGCTTCTCTGTGCAGAGCCATTGTCCCCAGGCTCAGTGCAGAGTGCTTCCAGCTCTGGCGGGTCCCTTTCCTGGCGCTGGGAGCAGCCCCGACCTGCCCGTGTCACACTGAGCATCATGGTTTTTGTTTTCTTGTGTCTGGGGATGTTTTAACCCCTGTTTTCTGTGTTTAGTTCCTCTCCAGCTGCTCTCCCTGAGGTTGTACAAAGCATTTCCAGCAATCCCGTGTCTGTGTACTGGGATCTCTGGCAGGGATTATGCTCCAGAGGAAGGACAGGCTCTTTGGAAGCGATGGGAAAAAGGGCTGGTTTCCTGCAGGAGCAATTTAAATACAACTTGGAAGCCTCAACAGCGTCATCCAGCCAAAAACCTGTCTGTTGCACAGGATCCAAAAACTCCTGGAAAATAATGGCAGCCAAGGAGGGATGTTGAGGGCAGGGCAAGACACAGACGGGGTTTCAAAGTTCTGATGCAGCCCAGCTTCACTCCCTTGGGAAGGGCTGAATCTCCAGCCACACTGGGCATTTCTTCCTACCTTCTATTTTTAGCTGCTCTTGACTTGAATCACCACAATGACCCAAAACTCCCAGCCTAAAGCGCCACTGGTTCGTGTTTGCAGCAGGAGAGCTGCTGGGATCAGCAGAAATCCTGGAATATTCTGCCTAAAAATCAGTGAGCCGGGAAACGTGGCCGTGAGAGAGTTGAAACTGGAGGGATTTGGTTCCAAGAAGCAGCAGAAAGCTGGTTTCCCCTGGAGAGGTTGTTTGTGCTGGGTGCTCCTGGAGGCATTTTCAGGCTGATGGGATGAAATAAAGGAAATAAGGGGTGTGGGGAAAAACAGATAGAGGAGAACTAGTCTGGGTGGAAGTCCTGGCTCCTATTTGTGTGTAATTCTGATTTGTGTGACCCCAAATTCAGCCAGGTCTTTTCCTGGCATCCTCGGGGAGTTTTGCAGCCCCAGTCTCCTCTTTTTTGTTGCTTTGTCCTGACTCTTCCCCACCCAGTCCTGGCATGGGTCTGTACCTTCCCACCTGCCCAGGCACTCCCCTGCTCGTTCAGCTGGTTTTTAGCCGTGGTTTCAGAAGGGCTGAGCCCTGCAGTGCCCCCAGAACGCCCCAGTCTCGTGTTGTGCCACGATTTCACACTCTCCCACATCTCCCCAGGGCGTCTCAACTGGTGGGTGACGGTGGATCCCAGCTGCCAGCGCCTGCTGCCCCTGGCCACCACTGGCGACGGGAATTGCCTGCTCCACGCCGCCTCCCTGGGTAAGGCTTGGCTCAATCCCCAGGGAAACGGCCAACCAGGCCCTGGGCAAGAGCCCACCACCCCTTTTGGGAGCATTCCAAATCTAACTAACTCACAACTCGTGACCCTCTCTTGAGAGTCCAGCCCCAGGTGGGTTGGATTGTCCATCAGGCTCAAACAATCCTCACCAGAACCTAATCAGGTAATCACTCTAGGTAAACAATTCTCCAAACATATTCCACATGGGAAAAACAAGGAGTAGAAATAGAAATTGTTTTCTCTTTCTTACTTTTGTGTTCCTCTATGAAAAAATCTTGAGAGAGAGAAGAATGTGCCTGCCACACTCCCCTTCTGTCTGGCAAGTTTCCCTGGATGCCTGAAGGAAATGTGGGATAATGGAGCAGCCCCTCAGTGGGCCAGGGAGTCACACGAGCCCCTCCTGAGCTTGCAGCCTGTTCCTTGTCCCTGCAGGTATGTGGGGCTTCCATGACCGGGATCTCATGCTCAGGAAATCCCTCTACACGCTGATGGAGAAGGGAGCGGAGCGGGAGGCGCTGAGGCGGAGATGGCGCTGGCAGCAGACACAGCAGAACAAGGAGGTGGGAGCCAGCTGAGTGTTGGTTTGTGCCCTCTTTGGTGGGTTTGGGAGGCGCTTCCTGGCGGGTCTGGAATTTTGGGCAGCTCCCTGCTGTGCCATTCGACTGTGCTGTGGGAAGGGGTCTTGGGACAAGTGACAGGATGAGGGGAATGGATTTAAATTGAGAGGGGAAGTTTGGATGAACATTGGGAAGCACTTTTGAGGACACAGTGCAGAATGTGTTGGTTGTTTTTGCATAAACCCATAGAGGAAAGTTGTGCTCTGGGTATAAACCAGTGCTGGAGCAACTGGAAGAGCTCTGTGTGGAGGATTTTTGGGTTCTCTTTGCCGTTTTTCAGTCTGGCCTGGTTTACACGGAGGAGGAGTGGCAGAAGGAGTGGAACGAGCTGATCAAGCTGGCGTCCAGCGAGCCCCGCGTGCACTACAGCACCAACGGCGGCGGCTGCGGCGGGTACGGAGCAGAGAACACATCCAGGTGTAGAGAGGGAATGAATTCCCTCGGGGCACAGCCCTCGTGGTGCTCCAGGGCAGGGCAGCGGGTCTGTGGTGGTCTGGTTGGGGTTTCAGGGGAAGGACAAGGATCCCAAAGGAGCACAAGGCACACTGAGTGTCCCAGGAAAGGATTTTGGCACTGCACGGCCTTTTCTGTGGGGCAGCACATGGATTGAGCAGGGAATTAATATTTTCCTTGTGTTTCCTTGTGTTTCCTTGTGTTTCCTGGTCTTTCCTGGTCTTTCCTTGTCTTTCCTTGTCTTTCCTTCTGCTTCCTTCTGTTGCTCACTCTGAAATAAGAGAATAACCCAGAGCTGAGAGTTTTTGCCACCTCGCTTCTGTTCCAGGGTTCAGCCCTGCCACAGCTGTCCAGCTCCTTAGATAAGGGACTCCCAGCAATGCCAGGCAGCAGCTGGGCATTCCTTGGGCACAAACCCTTGTCTTGGAGCAGGACATTTTGAGAATCCACACCTAAACCCTCAGATTAACGCTGAGATCAGCCTCGGCTCTGTCCACCCACCCCTACGTGCAGCTTCCTCCAGGTGTTACAAAGCAAATGATTGAATATCCAAGGGATCACACTGAACTTCTCCTTTGCCCAAGGGTGGAGAGTTCAGAGGAGCCGGTGTACGAGAGCCTGGAGGAGTTCCACGTCTTTGTCCTGGCCCACGTGCTGAAGAGACCCATCGTGGTGGTGGCAGACACGATGCTGCGGGACTCGGGCGGCGAAGGTGAGACCTGCCCCTCTTCCCAAAGCCTCTCTGAGCTCTCCACCTTTCCTTTCTACCCTTCCTGGCACCCCTTTGCTGTCAAGGCTGGACCTGGAGGTGGGAATGGTGCAGAGGGGAAAATTGACCTGCTACAGGTGAGCCCGCAGAGGGCCCAGGGCCAGGCTTGGCTCCCAGTCCAATTTCTGCTGCTTTAAGAGCATCCACAGGAGTTTTTTGTTTTGGTTTGGTTGTTTTACCTCTTTTGCCCCTACACACACATCTAGAGATGAGACATTCCGTTCCCTGGGTGGCGGATTTTCCACCATCAGCTTCAGTTTCCTGTCAGAGAAGGTTAATCAATTTCCGTTGTTCTGTGGGCAAAGTTTGTCTTGTGGGGGAGTGCAGAGGAAAGCTTTTTATAGAAAATACCCGTTCATTCTACATTTTAAATCCTCCTGATGTAAAATAAGCATCTATTTTGGGTTGTGGTTTTGTTTAATGTCCCCTGAGATGACAGATAATTGCAGGTGAGCCCTCGACCGAGGCAAAGGGCTCATTCTGGAGCAGTTGCAACACAAACAGCTCTGAACTCTTGAACCTGTGATCAGAACTAACCACTCTCATTTCTTCCCAGCCTTTGCCCCAATTCCCTTTGGAGGGATCTATCTTCCCCTGGAAGTCCCAGCCAACAAATGCCACCGGTCTCCACTGGTTTTGGCTTATGACCAAGCCCATTTTTCTGCCCTGGTCTCCATGGAGCAGAAGGAAAACACAAAAGATCAAGGTGAGTGATGAGGTTCAAACTGAGGAGGAGGATTTGGGAGTGCTGGGGGGGAAGAGCTGGCCAGGACCCATCAATGTGCACTGTCAGCCCAGAAAACCAGCAGTGTCCTGGCCTTGGAGCCCTTCCAGTGCCTAAAGGGGCTCCGAGAGCTGGAGGGAGACTTGGGACAAAGGCCTGGAGTGACAAGACAGGGGAAATGGCTTCCCACTGACACAGGGCAGAGTTAGATGGGATATTATAAAGAAACTCTTCCCTGTGAGGGTCATGAGGCATTCCATGGTGCTCTGACAATTCCATAATCCCAGGAATTGGCAGCACTGGCATTTGCCATCAGGCCATTCCCATCAGAGGTGACAATGCTCCTGGTGGGTGTTCAGAGTTGGCTCCAAGCGTGGAATATTTGTCCTTCTGGGCTGTAAACGTGACGTTTCTGTCCCGGGGCAGCTGTGATCCCCCTGACAGACTCTGAGCACAAGCTGCTCCCAGTGCACTTCGCCGTGGATCCCGGGAAGGAGTGGCAGTGGGGGAAGGACGACAGTGACAACGTCAAGCTGGCCAGGTTGGTGACCTGCAGGTGGTGCAGGGTGAGGCTCCACTGGGGCTCTGGGTGATCTGCAGAGCAGAGAGGTCACGGATGAAGGGGTCAGTCCTGACCCCAGCTGGGTTTTCTTGTGCTGGATAAAAGTTGTGCCCACAGGGAATGGCACCGTTCGTGGGGATGGAGGAACTTTTCCTTCATTTTCCTTCATTTTGATATGATTTGGGTAGGGCTGTGACATGTCACGAGCTTCATTCCCACATAGCAAGTAGATGATGCTCCAGATCCTGGAGCTCTGGGCTGGCTGTAGCTCAAGACACCAGCAGCAGGGGAGGCTCTTCTGTCATAGCAGCACAAAAAAGGGTTATTTTAACATTTGCCACCAAATCCCTGCTGCCTGGAGCAGGGAGGGTGGTGGCCACCAGACCATGCCTGGTCTGGGTGAGGCTTTGGGCAGGTCTCACCATGGTTTGGTCCCAGCAGTTCCTTTGATTTGATTCCAACACCGATGAATCTGATTTCTCCCTTTGGGTTTTCATTGAAAGGAAAACTGCATAATTGTCCCTTCTGTGCCCTTGGACCTGCTGTAGGAAAACCCCCATTTAAATACATAACACAGGGAATAATGTAAATACGGGGGGAGATATTTCCAGGTGGGAAATGGCTCTAACTTGTGGCTTTATCCCCTCCAATGCCAGCGTGACGCTGTCACTGGAAGCCAAACTGCACCTGCTGCACAGCTACATGAATGTCAGATGGATCACGTTGCCTTGTGACATGCAGGTAAAGGGACCAGGGGGATCTTCTTTGCCTATGAATTATTCAGCCCTTCTCTCTACAAGGAAGCTGTTGTAGGGCCTTACCTGGGGGCTCTGCCTCATGCAGGGCTCTGTGCCCGCAGGAATTGTGGCTGACTGCTCAGAGAGCAGGGAAGTGGCTCAGTTTTGCGGGTGGGCACCTTTTCCCTGGAGCTCCCCACGTCTGTTTTCAGTCTTCACATGACCCAGCTGCCCCTCAGGGACTCCCTGTGCTCCAAACAAACGGGAGCTGTTGGTTTATGGCCACCTCGAGACTGGGACAAGTCTCACCCCTCTCTTCCCTGGCTTTGCACCTGAAACCTTGAGCAAGTGGAGGTATTACAGAACCACAGAATAGAATCATAAGATCCTGGACTACCTCAGGTTGAAAGGGGGATATTTAGAGATGCACAGGATGTGCTGGGGATGTGCTTCTCTAAGCGTGGCCGGACGCCGTCCCCTCCGCGTTCCAAGCAGCACCACCTCCTTTGCTTCACCTTCCACCTGAAAATCTTTACCTGAGGAGTTTCTAGACTTTGATAATTTGTCTTTCCTTCCTGCCCAGGCGCCTCTGGCTCAGCCAGAATCCCCCACGGCCTCCGCGGGCGATGACGCTCGCTCGGCAGCGGAGTCGGGCGAGTCGGACAAGGAGTCGGTGTGCAGCAGCTCTGCCAGCAACGGGGGCACCAGGGCAGGCAAGGACAGGGAGAAACCAAAGAAAGAGCGGGAAAAGGAGAAGGAAAAGGATAAAAAACGAGCAGACTCGGTGGCCAACAAGCTGGGGAGCTTCGGGAAGACTCTGGGCAGCAAACTAAAAAAGAACATGGGGGGCCTGATGCACAGCAAAGCCGTGAAGGGCGGCGTGAGCAACGGGCAGGGAGACACCCTGGAGAAGAAGAAGAAAGGATCCCTGAAGGCACGGAAAGACAGCAAAGAGGAATGTTCCCCAGGAGACCTGGCTCCTGCAGAGAAGCCGTGCGCAGGTAAAGCGGCCCCGGAGAAGCCGTCGGATCCCCACAAGTACAGCAGCGACGTGCGGCTGAGCCTGAGCATCCTGCGCGCCGCCATGCAGGGCGAGCGCAAGTTCATCTTCGCCAGCCACCTCAAGACCAGCACCCGGCACCAGTTCCAGGAGGAGATGATCCAGAGGTACCTCCTGGATGCTGAGGAGCGTTTCCTGGCGGAGCAGAGGCAGAAGGAGGCCGAGAAGAAAGCGCTGGGCAGCGCTGCCCCGGCCAAGAGGCCGGAGGGGGAGGTGGGCGCCCAGCGGAGCGAGGAGGCGATGCCAAGCCCCGTGTTCTGCCAGCCACCCCCCACCTACCCCCCTCAGCCCCTGGAGCCGGCCGTGGGTGCTAAAACAGCTGCTTTTCCAGCTGGCTATTCTGGCGTTTTCACCTTCCCCAGGCCCTCCATGGGCAGCGCTGAGGGGCTGCACCCGCCCGCGTGCCCCGAGGGCCGGCGGCAGCTGGCGGGGGGCCCCTGTGGGAGCCTCCCCCCCTACGCCACCCTGCCCCGGCACCACCAGGGCCGGCTCGGGCCCTGCGCCCCCGGCCCTGCCCAGCTGGGCCGGTTCTCCCCCACGGACACGGACACCCAGGCTCCCTTCCCTTCCCAGTGTGAGGGCTCCGGCTGCCTCCCCCCGCACAGCAATGGCTGCCGGGAGCTCCTCGAGCAGGACAAGGGAGGAACAGTGGATAAAATGAGAAGCCAAGCCCTCTACAACATCCAGCAGACCAAGTGCAAACAGCCCAACTGCAGCTTTTACGGACACCCGGAGACGGGGAATTTCTGTTCCTGCTGTTACAAGGAAGAGCTGCGGCGCAGGGAGAGGGAGGCTCTGGTCCACAGGTTCTGATGCTCCCCCTGTGTGGATCCGGACCCCTGGCACGTGGGGAATGCAATAACAGAGATCCATTTTGGTTTTACACCCACCCACGCTCCTCTCCCACTCTGCAGGAGGTGGGAGCAGGCGTTGGGCCTGCTGGGGTGGGCTGGGAGTGGCGCGGGGCTGGTGGGATCGAGAGAGGGGGGAAAGCAGCTCCTGCTTTCCTGGAGCCCCTGCAGAGGAGCAGAAGGATTCCCAGGGGTGCCTGGGGACAGTGGGGGCTGCTCGGGTCGGAGCACAGGGTGAGGGGGGAGAATTCCTCAAAAACTCAATAAACCAGACCAAAGCTTTGGGAGCGGGCAGGGGGAGCAGCTCCCGCCAGGTCCTTCCCGCTTCCCGACCACCTGGGACGGAGCAAAAATGCCCCATTTTGAGCGTCACAAATTTTAATGGAGTTTTTTAACACTGGTTTTATTCTGTATTTCTTCTTGCTGGTACTGAGCGACACCGTGTTGGAGTTGGACATTGATGAGGCGAGGTGGGTTGGACACCCCCCACTCAGTCCTGGATGAGTCCGAGCGCCAGGACAGGCTCAGGGCTCTGTCCCCTCCTCTCCTCCCTCTCAGAGCTGAACTCTGGTTTTAAAATGTTGTTTCTAAACTCTTCCTGAGGCGGGGGAGCCAGGGGGACTCCCAGAGCTCCAGGGATTGGAGGTTTCTCTTCCCACACAGAACCCCAGCCCACAGGAGAGCCGAGGCGAGATCCTGGCTCAGCATCTCCTGCCAGGAATTCCCAGTGGCCTGGGGCAAAAACCCCAGGAATGCCCACTGGAAAGGGGTCCCAAAGCACCCCCAGGCCCGGGGTGGAGCCAGGGGGTCACAGCCCCACGTAACTCCTACTTGAGCACAGCTACTCTGTACTACCTCTGATCCTGATTAACTCGGCTCCGTTGTGCTGAGCCACCAACTGACCTTTAGGCTGCGGAATTAATCCATATTTTTGATAACAGGGCTAAAAAGCAGAACAATAAGGTAAAATCCTCCCGTGACTAACGTCCCACGCCGTTCCTGACCCCATCCCGGCCCCCTGGCTCCCAGGGTGGGATTCACTTTAGCACTGCGATGTTTGCACAGAATTCCTTGGGGGTTTTTTGGTAACTGCAGCTCCCAAACCGGGCCTGATCCTGCACGCAGCGAGGTGCAGCATTTCCTATCACACGGAAATAAAACAGGAGTTGTATCCTTCAGCCAGAGCTTTACAACATTCCCTCCTTTCTATTTTTGGGTTGATTTTTTCCAAAAGGCATCAAACTATGCAACCCCTTCCTGCCCATGGCCGTTTCCAGGAGAAGGGACGAGGCAGAGGAGCTGGAAGTGAGCTTGGGGACTCACACTTGGCCCAAAAAATGTTAATTTAGTTAACTTAGACCTAAAACCCCCTGAGTTAAGGCCTTTCCTACACATAAATGCTCCCAAATAAGGCCTTTCCTAGCGGGATCCCAACACTTCGAGTCCAGCCAGCAACGCTCCTTGTCCGCAGATTTCCAAATCCAAATTTCAGAGACACCCCAGGGATGGTTTGATTCCAGTGTAAACTGATTTCCCTGGTTTTATAAAACCCCCGAGCATGGCTGAAGCTGTGGGAAGGGGAAGGTGTGGCACCCACTCCAGCTGGCTCCTCTTGCCTCAGAACTAATTCCAGGTTTCTCCCTGAACTGCAGGAATTCCGATGGACTTTAACCCTGGGGCAGGGGCATGCAGGGCTGGTTAAGCAGCACAGGCTCTGCCCCTACTTGGTTCACCCTGAAATTTAAGCTGAGATGGTTAAAACCCAACCCAATCCCTTCACTATTTACAGGCACTTGGTTTAAATTCCACTTTCTGATGTTTGTTTTCCCCCAAATCGGAGCAGCAGCTTTATTTTGGCGTTGGGGAATATCCTCTGGCTGTGCCGGGAGCACCGGGAGCAGGGACGGCACGGGAGGGCAGGGGGGAGGTGATGCTTCATCATCCTCGTTTTGGGGCAATTTCTCTCCTCTTTGGTTATCTCCACCCCAGTGGATGCTGGACTTGGGTGAGGATGGGAAGCCCCCAGAGCTGCTCGCTGGTGTTGTGGGAGGAGAGAGAAGGAGAAGGTAGAAAACCTGTAGGAAAAGCACCAGTCCTGGAGGGAAAACTCCAAAACTGGAGGAGAAGCACCAAACCTGCCCCCAGGAGGGATTTTTCCGCGGGGACGAGGACGGGGAGACCGTGGTGTGACCCCAAGGTCAAACTAAGTGCACTTACTGGTGTGGTTGGAATTCAAATTGCTGCCATCGGATCCTGGTGGAGGAAAACTTTGTCTTTCAGCGTGTGTAAAACCCGTTCATGAGATTTGATTTGATTTTATTAAATGAGATTCACCTTCGCCATTCCCTGGCCCCTCAGTGGAGGAGGCCGGGGCAGCTTTGGGTCTCACTAACGCGACACCGAGTGACCTGAATTAATTCTGCAGTGGTTTATTCATGAAAAACCCTTTTTTTTTAATAATTATTATTATTATTAATTCCAGATTAATTGGTGATATTTGGCCTCCTGGTGAACAGGGCCAGAGCGTTGCACTTGGGCTGTACCTGTGGCCTCGTTGTGGCACCACAGACTCATTGACAATAAAAACCTTCAGCTGATGCACCTGAGGCTCCTTCATCCCCTCACCCTGAGGGCTCTGGGCATCCCCAATTCCCTCCTGGGGCTGCTCCTCATCCCCTTCTCCATCCAATTATTGGGATTTTGGGGTTACCATTTATTATTTTTTGGGGGGGTTATTATTTATTGTGTGATTCCATGTTGGTACTAATTATTTGCTTTCATTTAAGAAAGAACACACTTCCCTCCCTGTTCCTGTCTATCCTTGCTGGTCTTGGAGCCTTTTCCCCAGCTGCATCCCTTTGGCTCCCTTAATCCTGAGTCTCAGGACAAAATTTTAAAAAGGTAAAATTCCAGCATGGATTTTATGGATGCTGAGGCTTTAAATTAAAGAAGAAAAGGAGGTTTGGGGGTGGTTGGAGATGGATTGTGGAAGGTGGGACCCTGGGAGCAGTTTCCCATCGGATTGCTGGCTTTGGGATTTTCTCTCCCACCTCCCTGGATGATTTTCCTCCAGGATCTTTCCTCCTGCCACGGCCCAAACTGACCCCGTCCTGGCTTGGAGCAGCTCCCGGCTCAAAGCCTCCAGGAAATTCCTCTCAGCTGCCAGAGCCAAAAGCTTTTCTGAGCCCCCGGGAACCTCTGCTGCTGATCCTGCTGCAGGAGGAAAATTGAGGTGCACGAGCTGCAGCCTCCAAAGCTGGGCCTGCCCAAAAATCTGTGGGGAAATACTCCAGGAATCCGAGTTGGGACTGGAGTTGTGTTGAGTTTTCCGTGTGCCTGGGTTGTGTCGGGATTTATCCCGCAGCGTGCTGGCACTGCCGCCTTGGCTGCCCCGGGTTTTGGGGTGCCCGGAGGTGTCGTGGCACTGAGGGTGACACAGGTACCCCAGGGCCACCATCCACCTGCTGACCCGTGGGGCCGGGGACTGGCGGGAGCGGGGCCGGCTTGGCCCGGGAGGAGAAGGCTCCGTGCTTCTGCCGTGAGTCACCGAGCAGCTTCTCCTGCCCTACCCCGGGAGGGGCCCCGGGCCCCCTCCCGCAGGGTTTGGGGGCTCCCCTGCCTGGGCAGCGCTTGCGGGACCCCAGAACCGCCCGGTCGGTACCCCCGCCCCAACGCTGAACTTCTGGGGTGCCTGGGGCCGCCCCCCCGCTTCCAAAGCCCCCGGTCCCGGACCCCACCGCCGGTACCGGGCAGTGGGGCGGCGGGGGGCGGAATGCCGCGCTCCGAGGGTCGGGATGAGCGGAATCCCGGGTCCCGAGGGGCGGGATGCGGGACAGGGATGCCAGGGGAGGGCGGGATGCCGGAGCGGAGGGCGGGATGCCGGAGCCGTGCCGGGCGCTCGGGGCTCTTTCCCGGGCCGCTCCGGCTGCGGGCCCGCCCGGCCAAAGTCCTGCGCCATGAGCGGGGCCCCGGGCGGCCGCCGCCCGACCTTCCCCGGGCTCCCAGGTAGGGCCGGGCCGGGGTTTTTGGGGAGGCTCGGGGCTCTCGGAGCCCCGCACCCAGTGTCGGTCCCCGCAGGAGAGCGGGTGCTCGAGGAGGCGGCGGGCGCCCGGCGGCGCTGCGGGAACGGCGGCGGCTCCGTCCCGGGGACGCTGCTCTGCACCAACCGCCGCCTCGCCTTCCTGGCCGGCCAGGTGCGGCGGGAACACCGGGAACACCGGGAACAGCGGGAACAGCGGGAACAGCGGGAACAGCGGGAACACCGGGAACAGCGGGAACAGCGGGAACAGCGGGAACACCGGGAACACGAACGGGACCCCTGCCCCGGCGCGACCCCATCCCAGCACATCCCGATCCCATCCCGATCCCATCCCGACCCCACCCCGCCGCACCCCCGCCTCCCCTCCCAGCCCGTCCCGGCTCCGCGGCACCGCCGTGTTCGCCCCGGGAGCTCCTCGCTGCAGGACATAGCGCGGGACAAGGCGCAGGGGTGCAGATCCATCCCCACCACCCTTCCCGGCACTGGGGGGACACTCTGGGGCAGTTCCCAGCCCTCCCCACTCTCCGCAGGCTCCTGGCTCCCGTGGCCTCCTCCGCTCCGAGGACGAGGTGGCCCTGCCCTGCATCCACAAACTGGTGGCAGGTAAATGGGGACACCTGGGGCACGAGGGGCGAGCTGGGCCGGTCTCGGGCTCAGCCTCATCCCCCCGACCCCAGCCAGCAGCTTCTCCAAGCCCAAGGTGCTGACGGCCGCCTCCACCCTCAAGTTCATCCCCGAGGAACTCGCCGTCTTCTGTCGGGATTTCCGCCTGCTCCACTTCTACTTCCCCGAGAGCGGCCGGGCTCCGCAGGCGTTCCGGGTACGCCGGGGAGGTGCAGGGGGGTCGCACCCCACTTTGGGGTGCCCCAGAGGAAGCCTTTGGGGGGCTCACGCCTCGCACCCCACCCCGGCTGCGCTCGCAGGTGGCCAACGCCATCGCACAGGCACGGGAGGCGGCTGCGCGGCTGGGGGATGCTGCCGAGGCACCCGATGGAGAAACCACCCCAGAGGAGGAGGAGGAGGAGGAGGAGGAGGAAGGCTCGTCCACCGTGCTGCTCTTCGAGAGCCTGCGGGACTGGGAGAAGGAGCTGCAGCGTCTGGGCGCTGCGGGCTGGAGGGTGAGCGCCGTCAATGAGCGCTTCGACATGGCCCCGAGGTACGGCCCGGGGGTCCCCCGACACTGCCTGAGCCGCTGGAAACGGCACCCGAGATTTGGGGGACCCCACCCCGCGTCCCACCTTCCCACAGCCTCCCCCAGTACCTCTGGGTGCCCAGCGGCCTTCTGGACCACGACCTCAAGAGAACTTTTGGCCACTTTCAGGAGCGACGGGTGCCTGTGAGTGCCCGGGCAGGGTGGGGGGCACTGGGAGGGGATGTGGGGGTGTCACCCCGATTTCTTTTTGCAGCGCCTGTGCTGGCACCACCCGAGTGGGGGGGACCTGCTGCGAGCCGCCAGCTTTCACCCGGCCTCAGAGCCAGGCAGCGAGGACGTGAGGTGGGTGCCAGGGGCCCTGGGGTGGGGGGCTGAGGGTGCCCCCGGCCTGGCCCCACTTGGGGGTCCCTGTGCCCCCAGCCTGGTCCCACTTGGGGTGGGGGTGCCCCCCAGCCTGGCCCCACTTGGGGGTCCCTGTGCCCCCAGCCTGGCCCCACTTGGGGGTCCCTGTGCCCCCCAGCCTGGTCCCACTTGGGGGTCCCTGTGCCCCCGGCCTGGCCCCACTTGGGGGTCCCTGTGCCCCCCAGCCTGGCCCACTTGGGGGTCCCTGTGCCCCCGGCCTGGCCACATTTGGGGCTCCCTGTGCCCCCAGCCTGGCCCCACTTGGGGGTCCCTGTGCCCCCCAGCCTGGTCCCACTTGGGGGTCCCTGTGCCCCCAGGCTGGCCCCATTTGGGGGTCCCTGTGCCCCCCAGCCTGGCCCTATTTGGGGCTCCCTGTGTCCCCCAGTCTTGTCCCACTTGGGGCTCCCTGTGCCCCCGGCCTGGTCCCATTTGGGGCTCCCTGTGCCCCCCAGCTTGGCCCCACTTGGGGGTCCCTGTGCCCCCCGGTCTGGTCCCACTTGGGGCTCCCTGTGCCCCCCAGCCTGGCCCCACTTGGGGGTCCCTGTGCCCCCGGCCTGGTCCCACTTGGGGGTCCCTGTGTCCCCCAGCCTGGCCCTATTTGGGGGTCCCTGTGCCCCCCAGCCTGGCCCCACTTGGGGGTCCCTGTGCCCCCAGCCTGGCCCCACTTGGGGGTCCCTGTGCCCCCAGCCTGGTCCCACTTGGGGGTCCCTGTGCCCCCGGCCTGGCCCCACTCGGGGGTCCCTGTGCCCCCCAGCCTGGTCCCACTCGGAGGTCCCTGTGCCCCCCAACCTGGCCCCACTCGGGGGTCCCTGTGCCCCCCAGCCTGGTCCCACTCGGAGGTCCCTGTGCCCCCCAACCTGGCCCCACTTGGGGGTCCCTGTGCCCCCAGCCTGGTCCCACTTGGGGTGGGGGTGCCCCCCAGCCTGGCCCCACTTGGGGGTCCCTGTGCCCCCCAGCCTGGCCCCACTTGGGGGTCCCTGTGCCCCCTGGCCTGGCCCCACTTGGGGGTCCCTGTGCCCCCTGGCCTGGTCCCACTTGGGGGTCCCTGTGCCCCTGGCCTGGCCCCACTTGGGGGTCCCTGTGCCCCCCAGCCTGGTCCCACTTGGGGCTCCCTGTGCCCCCGGCCTGGTTCCATTTGGGGCTCCCTGTGCCCCCCAGCCTGGCCCTACTTGGGGGTCCCTGTGCCCCCCAGCCTGGCCACACTTGGGGCTCCCTGTGCCCCCCAGCCTGGTCCCACTTGGGGGTCCCTGTGCCCCCCAGGTGCCTGGAGGCGCTGCTGCTGGGGGACCGTGGGCCCTGCGTGTTGGCCGACACGGCCGAGCTGCCCACGCTGGCCGACATCCAGCTCGCCCACCTGAGGCTGCGGGAGCTCTGCCTGCCTGGTGAGTGGCACCGGGCGGACCCCGAGGACCCCCAAACCCCCCTTGGGGGGGCTGGGAGCCCCCCCTTTGAAACCCCACCCCGTGGGATCCAGGCGCGGTGGCAGAGGAGAAGTGGCTCTCGGCCCTGGAGGGGACACGCTGGTTGGACCACGTCCGGTGAGCAGGGGGTCTCTGGGGTGTAGGGTGGTATTTTGGGGAAAATTCACCCTAAATCCCATGGTGGAATGTCTCCCCTGAGCCCACCTGGCACCGTGGGGTGATGGGGGCATTGTGGCGGGTGCATGAGCCACCCAAGGGGGTGACAGTGACATTTTGGGGTGCCCTGAACCCCTGTTTCTGCCCCCCAGCTCCTGCCTGAGGAAAGCAGCGGAGGTGGCGTCGCTGCTGGCAGGGAAGCGCTGCTCCGTGGTCCTGCAAGGTGTGGGGCTGGAAAAGGACGGGAGGGGGCTGGAAAGGGGACCCCCATCATCAGCACATTGCCCCCCCAGAGCCCTCGGACCGGGACCTGAACTGCCTGGTGGCCTCCCTGGTGCAGCTCCTGGGGGACCCGCACGCCCGCTCCCTGCCTGGCTTCCAGAGCCTGGTGCAGCGCGAGTGGGTGGCAGCCGGGCACCCCTTCCCACGCCGGCTGGGGCTGCAGTGCCAGGACAGCCCTCGGGAGGAGGTGAGACCCCCATTGCTGTCCCAGCGGGGTGACAGGAGCTGGACCCTGCTTAGGAGGGGTGAGACCCCCCCCCAATCCCGTATCCCCCCAGGCCCCCGTGTTCCTGCTGTTCCTGGACTGCACCTGGCAGCTCCTGTGGCAATTCCCAGCGGATTTTGGCTTCACTGAGGCTTTTCTCCTGGCGCTCCACGACAGCAGCTTCAGCCCCTACTTCAGCACTTTCCGCTTCAGCTGCCAGCGCCAGCGGGGCCACAGCGGCACGGTGAGGGGCAGGGGCACATTGCTGCACCCCCAAACCCTCCCATTTCACCCCTTCTCCTCACCCTGTCTCAGTTTCTCCATCCCCATTCCCAAACTGGGCACGGGCACCCCCAGATCTCCCATTTTACCCCTCCTTTCCCCCCAGCCCCGCTCTGTGCCTCAGTTTCCCCATCCCAAAGAGGGGGACTGACTTCCCAACCGCTTCCCCCGCAGCCCCGGCTCCCCAGCCAGATCTACCGGCCCATGGGGGGCTGGCAGGACGCCGGGGGGCACAGGGGAGGCCCCCAGCCCTGCAGCTTCCCCCCGGTGTGGGCCTGGGGCCGGCGCTACAGCCGGCAGCAGCGGGAGCAGTTCCGGAACCCCGCGGGACCCCCGGGCCCCACCGAGTCCCGGACCCCCGGCACGGTGAGTCTGGCTGGCCTGGGGGGCTGCACCCTTCTTTGCCTCCCTTTTCCCCCCCTGCCACATTTCCTCTTTCTTCCACCCCCTTTTATTCCCAAATCCTGTTTTTTCACCCCGCTTTTCCTCTCCCCCGTTTTCCCTCCACCCGTTTTTTATTTTCCCTAATTCCCCGCTCCCCTTTGCCAGCCCGCAGACCCCTGCCCGTGGCGGGGTGCCAGTCTGGTGCTGACGCTGGCCAAGGGCTCCTTGTGCGCTCACCCCCTGCCCTGGTGGGGCCGTCCCCCATGGCGGGGGTCCCCCTCAGACAGCCAGGGGACACCGGGGGGGCTCCTGGGGACCTGCCAGCCCACCCCGGGGCTGCTCCTGCCCTGCACCGCCGGGCCCTGCGTCCGCCTCTGGCACCGCTGCTACCTCAGGGGGCTGCCCCAGGAACAGGTACGGGGGAAACTGAGGCACGGGGGAGGGCTGGGGGCTGGGGGTGGTGGTTTGGGGGGGTCCCAGTCTGGCTGGGGGGGAGGATGGAGGCAGTTTGTGTGCAGCTGGTGTCTGTGTGTCCATGGGGGTGGAGGGATGGATGATGGATGGATGATGGATGATGGATGGATGGATGGATGGATGATGGATGGATGGATGGATGGTGGATGATGGATGGATGATGGACCCCATGTCCATCCATCCTATCCCGTCCATGTTCCCATCCTGTGCTGGACGTTCTGCCCCGTGTTCCCTGGACACTCTGCCCCGTGTTCCCATCCTCGTGTCCCTGTCCCATGATGATGAACACCGCACCTCTCCATGTCCTGCTCCCCGTGTCCTTGTCCCCACGCCGTGCTGGCCGCTCTCTCTGCAGCGCGGGCGCTTGGCCCCATTGCTGGCCGGGCTGGCTGAGGAGCTGCAGCTGCTGCAGGACCATCTCCACACCTGGAACCTGCAGAGACCCCACTGAGGCCTGAGGGCACCGGAGCCCACCCGCCCCGCTCAGGGGCTCTCAACAGAGAGCTGCTCCGGCTGCTCCCGCCACCTCCGGTTGCTCGCCGGTGCCGGGAAGGGCGAGCGGTGGTTACCGAGGTGTCCCCGCCGCTGCACGGGTGCTGTGGGCTCTCGGTTCCCCATTAAATCTGTGCTGCCTCCATGAGGCTCCGGGAGCTCAGCCATGGGGATGGGGATGGGGACGCTGCGGGAGCGCACACCTGGGACCTCCGCGCCGCTGGGATCATGGGGCACTGAGGGCACGTCTGGCCATGTCGGGAGAGAAAGGCCATGTCGCGACAGAAGGGGCCCTGTCGCGACAGAACGAAGGGCAGCGGTCCCTGCCCGCACCCAAGATGGCGGCCGCGCCTTCCCCTCACGACGGCTCTTCCCGCCAACGCCGCGCTCGCGCCGTGACGTCACGCCGTGCGTGCGTGCGTGCGGCGCCGCGCGCGGAGCGGGGCAAGATGGCGGCGGGGCCGATCTCGGAGAGGAACCAGGGTGGGAGCGGCGGGAGCGGCCCGGGGGCACCGGGACAGCGCTCTGGGGGCGCCTGAGGGCACCGGGGCCCTGCGGGGTGCTGGCGAGGGCTCTGTGGGGAGCGGGGAGTCCTTGGAAGCGCTGGAGGGGATTTTGAGCCGCGGGGGATACGGAGGGAGGAGCGGGCGGAGCTCCGGGGCCACGGTGGGCTGGGGTTTTTCCTGAAGGAAAAAGAGGGGCTGTGGGGCTCCTGGGTTAAGGGTGATGAGGGGGGATTGGGGTTTGTGGGGGTTTTGGCCGGAGGGTTTTGAGTGGAGGGTTTTGGGTGGAGTGATTTTGAATGGAGGGTTTTGATGGGAGGGTTTTGGGTGGAGGATTTTGGCTGGAGTGATTTTGAGGGGAGGGTTTTGAGGGGAGGGTTTTGGGTGGAGGGTTTTGAGTGGAGGGTTTTGAGTGGAGAGTTTTGAGTGGAGGGTTTTGGCCGGAGGGTTTTGGGTGGAGGGTTTTGAGTGGAGAGTTTTGAGTGGAGGGTTTTGACCGGAGGGTTTTGAGTGGAGGGTTTTGGCCGAAGGGTTTTGATGGGACGGTTTTGAGTGGAGGGTTTTGACCGGAGGGTTTTGACCGGAGGGTTTTGAGTGGAGGGTTTTGAGTGGAGGATTTTGAGTGGAGGTTTTGGCTGAAGGGTTTTGGCTGAAGGGTTTTGAGTGGAGGGTTTTGAGTGATTTTGAGCGCGGGGTGTGGCGGGATCCTGGCGCTGAGCCCCGTTCCTCGCAGATGCCACGGTGTACGTGGGGGGCCTGGACGAGAAGGTCAGCGAGCCCCTGCTCTGGGAGCTCTTCCTGCAGGCCGGGCCGGTGGTCAACACGCACATGCCCAAGGACCGGGTCACAGGCCAGCACCAGGGTGAGGGACCCCAAAAATGGCAACGAGGGGGGTGGAATTGGGGTGTGGGAGGGGTGGGGATCATCTTCTGTCCCTCAGGAGGTGTTGGTTTGCATGAAGTAGGGGTTGAATCGAGTATGAGGTGGTATAAAATAAAATCAAGGGGGTTTCAGTCAATAATTAAATGGGGTTTTTAATGAGCTGGAGTTTTAAATTGGGGTGTGGGGGGCGGCTTTGTGCCTTGAAGTCATTTAGGGGTCTTGCCCCACCCCTGAGCTCAATTGGGGTCCCCCAGGCTACGGCTTCGTGGAGTTCCTGAGCGAGGAGGACGCCGACTACGCCATCAAGATCATGAACATGATCAAGCTCTACGGCAAACCCATCCGGGTGAACAAAGCCTCGGCCCACAACAAGAACCTGGACGTGGGCGCCAACATCTTCATCGGCAACCTGGACCCCGAGATCGACGAGAAGCTCCTCTACGACACCTTCAGCGCCTTCGGGGTCATCCTGCAGACCCCCAAGATCATGAGGGACCCCGACACGGGCAACTCCAAGGGTTACGCCTTCATCAACTTCGCCAGCTTCGACGCCTCGGACGCGGCCATCGAGGCCATGAACGGGCAGTACCTGTGCAACCGGCCCATCACCGTGTCCTACGCCTTCAAGAAGGACTCCAAGGGCGAGCGGCACGGCTCGGCGGCCGAGCGGCTGCTGGCGGCCCAGAACCCCCTGTCCCAGGCCGACCGGCCCCACCAGCTCTTCGCCGACGCGCCGCCGCCGCCCTCGGTGCCCGCGCCCGTGGTCACCGCGCTGGGGCCCGGGGTCACCCCGCCAGGTGGGTGGCACGGCGTGCTGGGGTGGGCTTGAGGTGCTGGGTGCAATTCCTGCCCCTTTCCCAAATTTTTAGGGGTTTTTTCCTCCTGGCCCACTTTCCCATGTGCCTCATACCTCTATGGGACACAGCTCTTTCCCAAATTTATATGGGTTTTTTCCTCCTGGCCCACTTTCCAGCAGCTCTATGGGGCACAACTCTTTCCCAAATTTTTAGGGCTTCTTTCCCTCCTGGCCCATTTTCCAGCACCTTTATGGGGCAGGGCTCTTTCCCAAGTTTTGGGGTTTTTTTCCTCCTGACCCATTTTCCAGCACCTTTATGGGGCAGGGCTCTTTCCCAAATTTTTGGGTTTTTTTCCCCAGCTCACTTTCCAGTGTGCCTCACACCTGTATTGGGGCAGGGCTCTTTCCCAAATTTTTAGAGTTTTTTTCCTCTTGGCCCACTTTCCAGTACGTGTATAGGGTGAGGCTCTTTCCCAAATTTTGGGCATTTTTTCTCTTGGCCCACTTTCCAGCAGTGTGCCCCACACCTGCATGGTATGGAGAGGGGCTGGGAACACAAACCCTGTGAGGACCAACTGAGGGAGCTGGGGGTTTTCACCCTGGAGAAAAGGAGACTCAGGAGTGACCCCATCACTCTACAACTTCTTGTAAAATGGTTGGACTCAGGTGGGGTTGGTCTCTTTCTCCAGCAACTGGCAGAATGAGAGGTCACAGTCTCAATCTGCCTCAAGGGAAATGTAGGTTGGATATCAGGAAAAGGTTTTTTACAGAAAGAGTGATAAAGTTCTGGAGTGGCTGCCTGGGGAGGTGGTGGAGTCACCATGCCTGGATGTGTTTAAAAAATGCCACTGGGTGCCATAGTTGAGTTGAGCTGTTGGGGCTGGCTTGGATTTGATGATCTCAAAGTTCCATCTCTGATAATTCAGTGAATTCTGTCATTCCCCTTTTGCTCCAGGCCTGCCTCCCCCCGGCTCCTTCCCTCCGCCGGTGCCGCCTCCCGGAGCGCTGCCCCCGGGGATGCCCCCGGCCATGCCCCCGCCGCCGATGCCCCCGGGCGCCGGAGCCCCGGGACCGCCCTCGGGAGCCGCCCCCGCCGGGGGACACCCCCCTCACCCGCACCCCTTCCCACCGGGAGGGATGCACCACCCAGGTACGGGGCTGGGAGGGGACCGGGAGGGGCTGGAGGGGACCGGGAGGGGCTGGGAGGGGACCAGGAGGGGACCAGGAGGGGCTGGGAGGGACCGGGAGGGGACCGGGAGAAGCTGGGAGGGGACCGGGAGGGGCTGGGAGGGGACCGGGAGGAGCTGGGAGGGGACCGGGATCAGAATCTCCTCCTCTTTTTATCTCCTCTACACTTCTCCTTTCCTCCCACTTCCTGCTGGACCCTTCAACCGATTCAAACATCAGCGAGTTACTGAATTTCTGGCTTAGAACTAATTAGCTGACTGGTCCCTTTAAGCGTGGCATCCAGTAATTTTTTTGATAATTTATCAAAATACTGGAAAATCTGAGTGGGGGTTGTGTTTGCTGAAGGATTTGGGGAGTTCAGGAGGTTGTTGCTGGCTGGGAGGCACCAGTTTTGCCTTGAGTTGGGAGGGTGTGGGATGCAGGGACAGGGGAAGGAAGGAAAGCAGTGATGCAGAGAGGGAAGGCAGGAGCTGATTTTGGCATTAATAATTTAATGAAACCACTTTTCCCCCTGATTTCCCCACTCTTTTGGCCCTGTGGTCCTGGGAAGGAGCTGTGTCTGGATCTCAGCTCTGTGTTCAAAAGCACAGATTTTGTGAAATGTGCAGTTTAATGATTCTCTGGGATTTGTTTGATCTCGTGGCTCCAGAGCCGCCCTAATTAGGGAGCTTTGTGTGATCCTGCCCTGGCCAGGCCAGGAACAGATGCTGCAGGGCCTGAGCAGAGCCAATTACACCTGGCCAGGGAAAACTTGCTCAGGAAGAAAGAATCATTGGTTTATTTGGTGTTTTTAATGGGATAAAATGGGATAACTGGGAGAAAGGAAGTTTGGGGGGACCCTGGCTGCCCCAGTTGGAGCAGGACAGCCTCCCACAGTTGTCCAAATTCTCCAGGGATGGGGATTCCTCACTGTGCCACGCTTCTCTTTTCCCACCCACTTGCATCCAAACCCTTTCCTTTTGCTTTAAACTCCGTGTTCCCTTCTCTTTAAACCCCTTTTCGGCAGCAGAAGCCCCCCCTGCACTCAGGATTTCCAGTCCCAGCTGGAATTTTGAATCCTGAGGTGGGGGGGGGGGTTCCTGCCACCCCTAACTCCATCATCCCCCCAGGAATGCCGCCCATGCAGGTGCACCACGGGCCGCCTGGCATGGGGCAGCACCACCCAGGACCCCCAGGCTCTGGGGGGCAGCCACCCCCAAGGCCCCCCCCGGGAATGCCACACCCCGGACCACCCCCCATGGGGCTCCCCCCACGGGGGCCACATTTCGGATCTCCCATGGGTGAGTGGGGTCTGTTTTGGGGGACTCTGCTCTGGGGGAGGAGGAGGAGGGGATGAAGCAAGACCTGGGGGACCTGGCACCCCCCCCTCCCCAAATCTGGGGTCTTTAGGGGCTTCCTCAGTGTGACCCTGCAGACCCCCCCGTGGGGAAATCCACAACTTTGGGATGGTTCTGGGGGTCTTGGGAACAATTCCTGCTTTTGGGGAGCGTTTGCCAAGCTGGAGTGGGAGGGGGCACCTGTGGGTGGGGTGGGGTGGGGTGGGCACCTCCAGGGAAGTTTGGGGGTGGCTTTGGGCTGGTGGGCCGTGTTCCTGCAGCGGGTTTGGGGGGGCTTTGTCCTTTCCCCCTGGCACTGACCCCCCCCTGTCCCCCACAGGTCACCCCGGGCCGCTGCCGCACCACGGGCTCCGCGGGCCCCCCCCGCTGATGCCGCCCCACGGCTACAACGGGCCCCCCCGGCCCCCCCCCTACGGCTACCAGAGGGTCCCACTGCCCCCTCGGCCGGCGCAGAGACCCCCGGGAGTGCCCCCCCGCGGGCCCCTGCGGGGACCCCTGCCCTGAGAGGCGGGGGGCTCTCTGCTCCCCATCCTCCCACGGCCCCTGCCATCGACATTCCCATCCCTGCAAAGCCCCGGGGGCCACCCCCTACTCCTCCCTTCCCTCCCCGTTTTCTCCCCTCTGTTTATTTTTATAGTGATAATTTTCCTCCCTCTCTCCCCATCTCCTACCGTTTCTCTTTTCCAAGCTCCTTTTTACTGGGTTTTGTTGGTTTTGTATGGGAAGTAGTGGCCACCCACTTGCAAATAAAGGATTTGAGGAACCAAAAGGGTTTGTGGATTGGGGATGAGGCTCTGCTGAGATCTCTCCCCTGCTTGGGCCTTTGGGAAGAACCAGGCTGAAGGGATTTGGGACAGAGCTGATCCATGATCTGATCCCTGCTCTCTCCAGCTGCTCCAGGAGATGTCTGGATTTCCGTTCTTGAGCTGCCCAAATCCAGGTTTGACTGTGGAATATTTTGGTGCCAAAGTTTAGACAAAGTCAAACATTCCCCAGGGAAATCTTCAAGAGGCTTGGAGCCCACAAATCCCTTCTGCTGCCCCTGGGCAGTGCCAGAGCCTCCAGGAGCTGGGAGTTTGTGGGGGGACATGGAAGTGGGAATTTGCTGCTTGCTTCCTTCTCATCCTAGGGAAGGTTGGAGCCCACTCCTGACCCTTCACATCCAGAAATGTGGGGAGAACCCCACGTGGACTTGGTGGAGGGAGTGGGTTTAGGTGTAAGGGGTGGGATGTGTGTGGGGACGGGTTCCCTGTGGTGCTGAGAGCCAAGGGGCTGAAGAGATCTCCAGTACCCAAAGAACCCTGGGTGGGTGCAGGGCACCCCAGGGTGGCATTTCCCTGCTCCTCAGTCATGGAAGCCACCAGGATCCCTCCTGGAGCAGCCAATCTCCCTGCCTGGACACAATCATCGTCCCCTTTTCCCCTGGGGGTATCCAGTGTCACCCCCAGTTTTATCTCATCATCCATGGTGTTATCCTGTCATTCCCAGTTACATCCCACCTTGCAGTCCATTGTCAGCCCTGATTTTCTCCCATTTTTACCTGTTTTTATCCCATCCCACCTTGCAGTCCACTGTCAGCTCTGATTTTCTCCCCTTTCCTCCCATTTTTACCAATTTTTATCCCATCCCACCTTGCAATCTGCTGTCAGCCCTGATTTTCTCCCATTTTTACCCATTTTTATCCCATTCCCCTCAGCTCTTTCCCACTCCTTGTGTTTCTCTGTCCTTCTGCCAAGCCTGTTCCCTCTGATGAGCCACAAAAAAACCCCCGGGGCCGAGCAGAGCTCTGTAGTGACAGTGGCACATGAGTCACCGGGAGCCTCGGGATGTGGCACTCCTTGTCCCCTCCCTGGATCCCACAGCCTGGATCCCGGCGCTGCCCATTTTCCAGGGATGCTCCTCCACTCCTGCACTTCCATCCCCCTTTTAGTTGGTTTTTTTTGTTTTTTTGGTTTTTTTTTCCTCCACAATTGCTTCTCAGCTCCTGGATTTGTAAATCCTTCCCAGTGCAGACTGGTCCCCGTCCCTGTTTTCCAGTCTGAGGGGGTGAAGTGACGGATCCTGACTGTGAGGTTTTGGGGTTGACACCCTGGAAACTGGGACGGGGTCAGCTCATTGCAGGGGATGCAGGAGGATTGGGGTTCTGGGAAGATTTGGGCCCTGGGAATGTTGGGATGCAGGATGAAGGAGCTCTGGGAACATTGGAATTCCAGGGAAGCCCTGGGAATGATGCAGGATGAAGGAGCTCTGGGAACATTGGAATGCCAGGGAAGGGGTTCAGGGAAGATTTGGGCTCTGGGAATGTTGGGATGCAGGATGAAGGAGCTCTGGGAACACTGGAATGAATGCCAGGGAAGATTTGAGCTCTGGGAATGATGCAGGATGAAGGAGCTCTGGAAACATTGGAATGCCAGGGAAGCCCTGGGAATGATGCAGGATGAAGAGGCTCTGGGGACATTGGAATGCCAAAAAAGGGGTTCAGGGAACATCTTGCTTGTGGGGGCACCCCAAACCCTGCTCGCTGTGCAGGGCCCCCCACTCTGAGCTCAGCCAGTCCCAGGAGCACCCAGCACCCCACAGCCCCGGGATATGGGGCCGGACATCTGTGGGTCCCAATTTCCCACCCTCGAGAAGCCATCCATGGGAAATGGGGGTGGGTTTGGACATCCCACCCTGCAATGTGCATCTCCAGCCGTAACCCCCCTCCCCACCACCACCACCACCTAAAAAATTCATCGGGGGCTTTTGTGTCGCGTTGTAGCCTAGGGGCCGAGCCTGGACGATTTGATCCCAAAAAAAAATCCCAATCCAGCCCCGCGGAGGCCGTGACTCAGCCGTGACGGGGGCGGGGGCGGGCGGGCTGAGCTTCTCCGCGGGATCCGGGGGGGCTCCGGCCTCACGCCCCCCATCCCACCGCCGCTCCCCGCCGCCCGCAGCCTCCGGAGCGGCTCCATCCCGGCGGCTCCATCCCGGGAGCCCCGATCCCGCGGGAGCTCCGCTGCGCATCCCGGGAGCTCCATCGCATCCTCCCCGGTGGGCCGAGCCCCCCGCCCCCACCGAGCCCCCCCGGTTCTCGGCGTGCCGTGGTTGATCCCTCCCTTCCCGGGGCTGCGCCGATGGACTCTCCCAGCGCTCCCGGTGTGCGGCGGAGGCTGCGGCGGTAGCGCTGGTACCCGGGAGCTGCTGCCGGAGCATCCTCTTCCCTCTCCGTTATCCCTCCCCGAGCATCCTTCACGCCGGAGCATCCCCCTCGCCGGCGCCGGGAAGGAGCTGGAGCGGGGCTGAGCCAGGTAAGGAGGAACAAAACGGGTTTATAGCCCGCATCCCCCCTCCCCGCGGCGTTAATCGGCGTCCTCGGAGCCGCTGATGGATTCGGGGTTCGGCTTCCCTACTTGCTGTGGCCATTTTGTCCTGGAAAACCTTCTCTGGAGCCCGGCTTTGCTTTTGGATGTGCGTTTTTGGGGGCTCCTCTCATCCACCCCCCCACCCCGCGCCTGTGGCCGCAGAGCAGCCGGAGGGGGTCGGGAATTCGCCGCAGGGACGGGAGGGGGGAACCGGGGGGGTTTTTGGGGGGATGTTGGGGGGTGACCTTGGACACGAGCGATTCCCAACTCTTCCCCCTTGTCGCCATGTTCCTGGCGTTCCGCAGGGAGGCTGGGGGCTGCGGGGGGGGGTTTGGGGGGGATGCAGCCCCCCAGCGTGGGAATCCCGGGGGTTTTGGGGTGCAGGGTTGCATCCATCCTCGGCTGCGCTTGGATGCGTGGCAGGAGGAGACGGATCCAGAGCCGATAACCTTGTCCAGAGCTGTCCAACGCCACGACGGGGCTGCAGGGCCAGCGGCGTGTTCAGCCCCCAGACGGGCATTTTTTGGGGGGATCTCCCTGGCTCCCACATTTCAGGGACTGTGATCTGGGGGATTTCTGGCTCTCCTGTGGGATCCAAGCCCTGATCTCAGCCAGCTCTGGCTCCTGGCGTCGGCTCGGCCGCTCCAGGCTGCCCGGTTTGTACGGCACCGAGCCAGCCGTGACCTTGCTCCCCGGCCCATCCTCTTCCTCACCGTGCACCCAGCCTCTCCCTGCTCCCCATTCCTCCTCCCGGCCCCCCAACACCTCCCCAGTGCCGGCCCCACACGGGGATGTTCCAAAGGGAACCACAAGCCTGGATGGAGCAAAATGACCTTGGTCACGGATCAGGAGCTCCGCAGGCCCACGGGACCCCCAGGGAGGGGATTTGGGGTGTCCCCGCAGCCAGAGGGGAGGACATGGGGGGGAATTTGCCATTTTATCCTGTAAAACCTGCCTCTGCCCAGGAATTGGGGCCCGTGCTTGCCGCAGCCCCCCTCCCTGCAGGGTTTCCGAAGGGCTAAATTTAGCGTCCCTGCGTGCCCTGTCCCCTCGCCTGGGCAGGGGGGGACACGTCGCCGGCTGCGTCCCTCTGCCCGCAGCTCCTTCCCGCCTCGCCGGGGATAAAAATAGCATTTTTTGGGGAGGGGAGGGGGGGTCACGACGTCCCCTGAGGGTGGAGCAGCAGACGGGCTGGGGGGCTCCATCCCTGTCACGAGCTGAGCCGGGCTCTGTGCAGTGGGTGTGGGGACGCTGGGCTGGGCTGGGAGATGCTAGCACGTGAGGGGACGAGGAGATGCCACCCCCAGGGATTCTCCTCCCCCCAGGGGACTCGTGGTACCCGCAGCCCCCTTTGGCTGGTGTCTCCTGCAGTAAATCCTGCAGTGAGCGTGGCCTGCCACGCACGGGTCACTGTCACTCCAGGGACCCCCCCGAGGGGCTCCTGTACCTGGAGCCACCCAGCAGGGCAGTGCTGGGAGGGTTTGGGGACCTCCATGCCCTCAGGGGCTGACCCCCCTCATCCTCCCTGTGGTGTCCAAGGAAATGGGGATACGTGCTGATGGCCTTGTTTTTTTGGGGTGACTCGCAGTCCTGGGGATGCTCACGTCCCTGATGTCCCCCCAGCTCCCCCAGTGCTTTGGGATGAAGGCAGAAGGGATGGATCCAGGGGGATTGGGGGGTCCCAGTGAGCTGTGGCAGCTGGAATCCCCCACATGAGGGGAAGGGGGCTGGCATGGAGCTAACGTCTCTCAGCCCATCCCCACTCCAGCTCCTGCCTGCTGCTTCACTGGGGTGGGGTGGGGGTCCCCAAATCCTCCTGTTTCCATCCAAGACGGAGAAAAAGCACAAGGTGGCACACAGGGCTGCTACCACCCAACCTCAGCCTGGTTTTATCTGGGCTCCCCAGGTCCAGGCTGGCATCCAGGGTCCTCCCACACCCCGTTCCACGGATGGGTAGCTCCATCACCCCTCTCCCCTCACCCCGGGCCTGAGGGCGCAGCCCCCGACGCAGAGACCCCCCCACCTCCACCCCCAGCGCCCCGTGCCAGCCCAAGGGCGCCATGGACGAGTCGTTCCGGGACCGGACCGCGTTCATCCGCGGCGCCAAGGACATCGCCAAGGAGGTGAAGAAGCACGCGGCCAAGAAGGTGAGCCGGGGCATGGACCGAGTGCAGGACGAGTACACCCGGCGCTCCTACTCCCGCTTCGAGGAGGAGGAGGATGACGAAGACTACGCGCCCCAGGACGGCTACTACCGAGGGGGCGAGGGGGCCAACGAGGAGGAGGGGGTGTCCAGCGACGCCACTGAAGGCCACGATGAGGAGGACGAAATCTATGAGGGAGAGTACCAAGGGATCCCCCGGCAGGAGTCGCTGAAAGGGGGGGAGCGCCTGGGGGCCGCGGCGGCCGCCGGCGCTTTCGACGACAGCGAGGGGCAGCGCAGGAAGGACCGGGAGGAGCTGGCGCAGCAGTACGAGCTGATCCTGCAGGAATGCGGCCACGGCCGCTTCCAGTGGACCCTCTACTTTGTCCTGGGCCTGGCCCTCATGGCTGACGGCGTCGAGGTCTTTGTGGTGGGCTTCGTCCTACCCAGCGCCGAGAAGGACATGTGCCTCTCCGACTCCAACAAGGGCATGCTGGGTGAGGAGAGGGGCACGGGGGGCAGGTAGGGGGATGTGGGAGTCGTGGATAGGGGGGTAGGAGGGGCACTGGGAGGTGTGGGGAGGTGTAGGGCGTGAGGACATGTTGGGGGGGCAGAAGAGCGCGGGAGGGTGGGGACACGGAGCTGGGGAGGGGGGAGGACATGGGGGGCTCAGGGAGATGGAGGGGGAGGTCATAGGGGCTATGGAAGAATGCAGGAAGAATTGGGAAGCCTTGGGATGTGGGGTCCAGGAAGGGATGTGGGGTGAAGGACACCCTGGTGAGGGCTCCCACCATCCTCATCCCAGTCCCACACTGGTCCCCACATGAGCACTGGTGAGGGGAGCGAGCTCAGAAACTTGGGCTGACTAGTGGGTGCTGAGACTGGGTTTGGGGGGCCGTGGGGGGCTTTGTTTGATTGTTTCCCCCTTCTCTGTGATACCTGCCAGAGCCTGACAACCCCCCCAAATCCCAGGGGACATCAGTGCCCCCCGTCCCTGAGATCTGGCAACCTTGGGACAGGGGGAGGGGCTGGGTGTGGGGGTCCTGGGGGTACATCTGCCCCCCGTGTCCCACAGTCCCTGAGCAGAACAGGGGGACAACACAGGATTCTGTCCCCTCCCAAAAGGGGACGCAGCATTTTGGGGAGAGTGTCCCTGCCCGCTGCCCTCCCCCAGTGCCGAGGATGCTCCCTCTCCTCCGGGTGACTCGGGGTGCAGGTCCCTGTGTCCCCCAGGACTGACCTCGCTGCGTGTCCCCCTCCCCAGGCCTCATCGTGTACCTGGGCATGATGGTGGGCGCGTTCGTGTGGGGCGGGCTGGCCGACCGGCTGGGCCGAAGGCAGTGCCTCCTCATCTCCCTCTCCGTCAACAGCGTCTTCGCCTTCTTCTCCTCCTTCGTCCAGGGCTACGGCACCTTCCTCTTCTGCCGCCTGCTCTCGGGCGTGGGGTAAGGGGGCCCGGCCGCGCGGGGACCCCCAGAGCAGGGGGTGGCGTGTGGTGGGGCGTGGGGTGATGCCGCTCCCTCCCCTCCGTCCCCAGCATCGGCGGCTCCATCCCCATCGTCTTCTCCTACTTCTCGGAGTTCCTGGCGCAGGAGAAGCGCGGGGAGCACCTGAGCTGGCTCTGCATGTTCTGGATGATCGGGGGCATCTACGCTTCCGCCATGGCCTGGGCCATCATCCCCCACTACGGTAGGAGCCCTGGGCTGGTGGCACGCAGCGGGTGCGCCGGGGCTCGGCCCCACCGCCGTGTCCTGTCCCTGTCCAGGCTGGAGCTTCCAGATGGGCTCCGCGTACCAATTCCACAGCTGGAGGGTCTTCGTCCTCGTCTGCGCCTTCCCCTCGGTCTTCGCCATCGGGGCGCTCACCACCATGCCGGAGAGCCCACGCTTCTACCTTGAGGTGGGGTCTGGGGGGCCACGGGGGGAACCTGGGGTGCAGCGGGGTCCTGGAACGGGGGTCCCATCATGGAAGGGACGCCCAGGTAGGGGTGGAGATGGGGTAACCCAGACAGGGGGTGGTGAGGTCTGGACAGGAAACCCCAGCTGGGTTTTGGAGAGGGGTGGGAGTAGGCAGGAACCCCCAAGTGGGTGATGGGACCCCCCCCCCCAGAGGGATGATGAGGTGATGAAGGTGGTGATGAAGATGGTGGAGGGATGAAGATGGTGGAGGGATCCCCGGCTGGGTGGCAGAACCCAGGTGGGTGGTGGAACCCAGACTGCTGATGGGGGGTCAGGGTCTGGCTCCGGGGTGTCCCAGGGTGACTTTTTCCTGCCCTCACAGAACGGGAAGCACGATGAGGCCTGGATGGTGCTGAAGCAGGTCCATGACACCAACATGAGGGCCAAGGGCCACCCTGAGAGGGTTTTCTCGGTAAGGACCCCCCAGGACTCAGCCCTGGGGTCCCCAGCACCCCGAGTGAGGGTGGGGTGTCCTCCAGGCACAGGGGTGCAATTCCCACCTCTGGGAAAAGCACCACCTGGGGAATGCAGTTCTGCTGTACCAGGTGGGGAAACTGAGGCACAAGGCAGTGCTTCCTGGTGCCCCCAAACTGTCCCACCCCCAGGTCACCCACATCAAGACCATCAAGCGGGAGGACGAGCTCATCGAGATCCAGTCGGACACCGGGACGTGGTACCGGCGCTGGCTGGTCCGATGCCTCAACCTGTCCCAGCAGGTGAGGCCGGGGCCACCCAGGGGTCCCTGTGCCCGCTGTCACCTCCCATGTCCTTGTCACCTCCCGTGTCCCTCCGCAGGTCTGGAGCAACTTCCAGCAGTGCTTCGTGCCCGAGTACCGGCGGGTGACGCTGATGATGATGGCGGTGTGGTTCACCATGTCCTTCAGGTGCTGCGGGGTGGGATGGGGTGGGGTGGGATCCGTGGGGTAAAATGGGATTAGTGGGATGGGATGGGACCCATGGGATAAAATGGGATTAGTGGGATGGGATGGGATCCATGGGATGGGATCCATGGGATAAAATGGGATGGGATTGATGGGATGGGATGGAATCAGTGGGATGGGATCGATGGGATGGGATTGAATCAGTGGGATGGGATCGATGGGATGGGATTGAATCAGTGGGATGGGATCAATGGGATGGGATTGATTGGATTGATGGGATGGGATGGGATCCATGGGATAAAATGGGATCAATGGGATGGGATGGGATCCATGGGATGGGACGGGATCCATGGGATGGAATCATTGGGATGAGATGGGATGAGATCAATGGGATGGGATCCATGGGATGGGATGGGATCAATGGGATGGGATCCATGGGATGGAATGGGTTGTGATCCATGGGATGGGATAGGATCCATGGGATAAGATGGGATCAGTGGGATGGGATGGAATTGATGGGATGGGCTGGGATCAGTGGGATGTGATGAGATCCATGGGATGAGGTAGGATGGGATCCATGGGAGGGGATGGGATCAATGGGATGGGATGGGATTAACGGGATGGGATCAATGGGATGGGTCGGGGCAGCACCAAGCGGGATGGGATGGAACCAGCATCACTGGGCTAGCACTGGGAGCTCAGGGCTGGCCCTGGCAGCCCTGGGCCAGCTCTGGCACGCCCAGGTGTGTGGTGCCCGCTCACCCCTGTCCCCGCAGCTACTACGGGCTCACCGTGTGGTTCCCGGACATGATTAAGCACCTGCAGAGCATCGAGTACGCGTCGCGCACGAAGCTCTTCACGCGCGAGAAGGTCCGGCACTTCACCTTCAACTTCACCCTGGAGAACCAAGTGCACCGTGGTGGGGAGTATTTCAACGACAAGTGAGTGAGGGGAGGCTGAGCCTGGGGTTGCTGAGCTTGGGGCTGCTCATCGGGGGTCCCCTCCTGTCCCCCCGTGCAGGTTCATCGGGCTGAAGATGAAGTCGGTGACGTTCGAGGACTCGCTCTTTGAGGAGTGTTACTTCGAGGACATCACTTCCAGCAACACCTTCTTCAAGAACTGCACCTTCATCTCCACCGTCTTCTACAACACAGGTGGGGGAATGGGATCCCCGTGTCCACGCAGTGGGTTTTGATGGGGATGGGGGTGAGCCAGCAGCTTGGCAGAAGGTCAGGAAAGCCCCCAGCGGCACGATGGAGTTGGAGTGGTAGAGGTAATGTGGTCCTCGACGGGGTGGTGGAGGTGTGGTTGACCCATGTCTTGGTTTGAAAAGCAAAACCAGTGAGAGGCTCTAAGTCAGAAATACAATTTATTCAGAAAAGGGGACAAAGAACCAAATAGATACAACAGCACAAAAGAAGAACCACTGACAGAGTCAGAGATACAACCTGACACTCGCTGGCTGGGGCAGTGGTGGCAGATATGGCTCTGTCCAAGCAGTGCTCCTGTAGACTGATGGAGTTTCCCTCTGGAGGTCCAGTGTAGAGAAGGTCTCAGCTGTTCCTCTTGGAAGAGGGGATCTCCTTGATGTGTGCACAACCCTGTTATATCTTGGAGGGACATAATTTGGCTCCTCCCTCTGGACGGAGCCTCTCACAATAGAACACTATGATCTTATCAATCATGTGGCTAAAAGAACAGGCCCTCCTGAAGGGATTTATCCTTGAGTCACGAGATAAGGGGAGGAAAAAAAAAGGAATTGCAGCTCGAGGTGGTTATGGACTACACCCCAATATTATAACCTGGGACACCCAGCAGGTGGGGCGGGAGGGGTGTGCACGGCGATTGGGGTGACCCCCACGGCCCCGCTGTGCCCCCAGATCTCTTCGAGTACAAGTTCATCAACAGCCGGGTGCTGAACAGCACGTTCCTGCACAACAAGGAGGGCTGCCAGCTGGACTTCAGCGACGACAACAACGCCTACATGATCTACTTTGTCAGCTTCCTGGGCACCCTGGCCGTGCTCCCCGGGAACATCGTCTCGGCCCTGCTCATGGACAAGATCGGCCGCCTGCGCATGCTGGGTGGGCAACGGGACGGGCTCGGGGCAGCCTGGTGGGGCTGGGGGGTCCTGGAGGTGCCTTCAGGTTCTCCATCTTCTTCACCCACCTCCCACCCGCTGGGTCACTTCATCGCCATCACCTTCACCCCGCTGCGTCGCTGTCGAGGCAGGACGGGAACGAAAAGACTCTGATCAGAAGGCTGCTGAGAGTAAAACTCTGATTTATTCAAAATATCCTGCTCTTTTATACAGAGCTTTGCAAGGACCAAATCCATTGGTTCTGAAGCGAAAACAACTCAAAGCATTGGTGCAGAGTGCTTGATGCACAGTGATAGAACTTAACTATAAACAGTGTGAAAAACAGGAGAGATAAAGGATTATTTATATTCTTTCCAGCTCTTTCTCAGGCGTCTGCCTGGCTAGAAACTCTCAGCTTCTTTCTTAGACTGAATCTGAGTTCCACCCCGCTGGGTCACCCCACCTCCATCACCCCTCTGGGGACTTTCCTGATCCTCCTCCCACCCACCGGTCACCTCCATCTCTGGTGACCTCTCGGGGACCTCCTGGTGGGTCACCCCCATCTCCCTCTCCCCTTTGGGACTGTCATCTCCCACCCCGTGCCTCAGTTTCCCTGTGCTCTGACGTGTCCATGTGTCCCCCAGCCGGCTCCAGCGTCATGTCCTGCGTCAGCTGCTTCTTCCTGTCCTTTGGGAACAGCGAGTCTGCCATGATCGCGCTGCTCTGCCTCTTCGGCGGGGTCAGCATCGCCTCCTGGAACGCGCTCGACGTGCTCACCGTGGAGCTGTACCCCTCTGACAAGAGGTGGGGGCCTGGCACGGAGCCTTTGGGTGCAAGGAGTGAAGTTTTGGGTGCAAGGAGTGAAGTTTTGGGTGCTGGGTGGAGATTTTGGGTGCAAGGAGCAAAGATTTGGGTGTAAGGAGCAAAGATTTGGGTGCTGGGTGGAGGTTTTGGGTGCTGGTGGGAGGTTTTGGGCACAAGGAGTGGAGTTTTGGGTTCTGGGTGGGAGGTTTTGGGTGCTGGGTGGAGATTTTGGGCACAAGGAGTGAAGTTTTAGGTGCGAGGAGCGAAGATTTGGGTGCTGGGTGGAGATTTTGGGTGCAAGGAGTGAAGATTTGGGTGCAAGGAGTGAAAATTTGGGTGCAAGGAGCGAAGTTTTAGGTGCTGGGTGGAGATTTTGTGTGAAAGGAGTCAAGTGTTGAGTGCAAAGAGTGAAGTTTTTGGTGCAAGGAGTGAAGTTTTGGGTGCTGTGTGGAGGTTTTGGGTGCAAAGAGTGAAGTTTTGGGTGCAAGGAGCGAGGTTTTGGGTACTGGGTGGGAGGTTTTGTGACCATTTAAGGTTTTAGAGTTCCCATTTTGGGGTGCTGGGTGCCCGTTTAAGGTTTTAGAGTTCCCATTTTGGGGCGTTGGGCGCCCATTTAAATATTTTGACTGCCCATTTTGGAGTCCCCAGTGCCCATTTCACCCTTCCAGGTGCCACTTTCGTGGTGCCACCCGCCCACCTCAGGTGCCCCCGTGAGGCTGAGCACCCACATCTTCCTCCAGGGGTTGCCCCCACCAAACCATTCCCTCCTCATCCTCCCCAGGACGACGGCCTTTGGCTTCCTGAACGCTCTGTGCAAGCTGGCAGCCGTGCTGGGCATCAGCATCTTCACGTCCTTCGTGGGCATCACCAAGGCCGTGCCCATCCTCTTCGCCTCGGCCGCGCTGGCCCTCGGCAGCTCCCTGGCCCTCAAACTGCCCGAGACACGGGGGCAGGTCCTGCAGTGATGGGGGGAGCTGGGGGAGAGGGGAACCCCCTCCTCGCTTGGGGGAACCCCCAAAATTCAGCGTTTCCCCCTCCCCACCTTCCTCCTCCTCCTCCTCCTCCTCCTCGTGCCCCCGGGGTTAGTCGCGTTAGACACTGTGAAACGTCTTCTCGGAGCATTTGGGATCTTTTTCATTTGCACTTGGACTCCCCCTGCCCCCCCAAAAAAAAATAATCCCCCCTTGTACCTCCAAAACCTCCAACTCCCCCCAAAAAATCCCAAATTCTCCCCCTCAGCCTCTCCCCCCCAATTTCTTTTCTTGGTGTCATCCCCCCCCTTTTTGTGAGTTGCTGCTCATTCCTGGGGGGCTGTGGGGCAGGATTTTGGGGGGTGGGGGGGTTGGCATTGAGGGGGGGGGGGGTGACACAGGCCCTCTGAACCCCCACATCACTGTGCATCCCCCAAATCCCTGCTGAGCCAAGGAGCAGGAGGATGAAGTCTCCGCGTGGGCCCCCGTGCCTCAGTTTCCCCATCCTTGTGAATGGCACCCAGCAGGGTCCCCCAAACCCCCGGGGATTTTGGGGTGGGGGGGGGCAGAGGATATTGGGGTGCAGATCTCTTTTGGGGGGTGTAGAATCCCTTTTGGGGCTGCTTAAGAATTTTAGGGTGCCCCCTCCCTTAAAGCACATTTTCCGACACCCCCCCCCCAGGACACCCCAATTTTTGGGTGCCCAACTTTCAGGGGTGCAAAGCACAGCCCCCCCCCTCCCAAAGCCAAAATCCTTGATCTCATTTGGGGGTGCAGCAGCAGGGGGGACCCCCAAAAACTGCCAGTTAGTGATTTTTAACAGATTTTTAAATAATTTAAAAATAGGAAAACCCCTATTGGAGGGAGGCTGGTGTGGGTGAGGGGGGGGTGCGGGGTGAGGGGGGGTCTCCCTGCACCCTCTTTTCCTCCTCCCAGCCCCCCTAAACCCCTATTAACCCCTTCCCCACCACAATCCCCCCACCCCCCCCACCCCAAAACCACCAGCGGTTTGCAAAGCACAAACAGCCCCTAAATCCCCCCCCCCAAAAAAAAATCGGGGTACAAGGGGGTCCCCAGTGCTCAAAAAAAATCGGGGTTCAGGGGGGGGTCCCAGTGCTGTGCCCCCTCAAAACCTGAGGGGTTTGGGGGGGTCCCCCATGCTCTGCCCCCCTCCCACAGGGTTGTCAGAGCCTGGGAGCCCCCCCAGCCCCAGGGCAGCCCCCCCAATCCAAGCAGCCCCCCCGTGTGCTTTTGTCCCCTCCTTGGTGTAGCTGGTCTTTGGGGGGAGCCCCCCCCGGCCCCCCCCTGTAGCTCTGTCGTGCCGTGCTGTAGTTTCAGGTGTTTGTAAATTAATTAAAATGGAAAAAAAAAATCCCAAAAAAAAAAAAAAAAGGCATAAAAGTGTTACCCCAAACCTCCCTCCCCCTCCCCACCCAAAAAAAAAGGATTCCCCAGACTCTGCTGCCCACAGAACACATTTATTTAAATTGATTCAATGGGAGGGACACCCCAAAAATCCCCCGCAGGGTGGGGGTGCTATGGGGTGGGGGTCCCAAGAGCCCCACGCTGTTCTTGGAGGGGTCCCAAGAGCTCCACGTTGTCCCTGGGGTGGTCCTGGAAGCCCCACGCTGTTCTGAGGGGGGGTCGTAAGAACCACACGCTGTTCCTGGGGGGTCCTGGCAGCCCCACGTTGTTCCTGAGGGGGTCCTGGCAGCCCCACGTTGTTCCTGAGGGGGTCCCAGGAGCCCCACGTTGTTCTTGGGGGGGGTCCTGGCATCCCCACACTGTTTCTTGGGGCTCCCAAGAATCCAGTCTTGTTCCTGGGGAGGTCCTGGCAGCTCCACGTTGTTCCTGGGGAGGTCCTGGAAGCCCCACGCTGTTCTTGGGGGGGGTCCCAAGAACCCCACGCTGTTCCTGGGGAGGTCCTGGAAGCCCCACGCTGTTCCTGGGGGGGTCCCAAGAGCCCCACGTTGTTCCTGGGGGATTCCCAAGAGCCCCACGCTGTTCTTGGGGGGTCCTGGCAGCCCCACGTTGTCCCTGGGGAGGTCCTGGAAGCCCCACGCTGTTCTTGGGGGGGGTCCCAAGAACCCCACGCTGTTCCTGGGGGGTCCTGGCAGCCCCACGTTGTTCCTGAGGGGGTCCTGGAAGCCCCACACTGTTCCTGGAGGGGTCCCGGCTCCATCACTTCTTCCCCGCCTCCTCCTCTTCCTCCTCCCGGGCCCCGCGGCGCTTCTCCCGCTTGGACCCCCCCAGGCAAGGGGGCGCGGGGGGGTTCTGGGGGTCGCTCTGCCACTGCTCGGGGGTGCGGGCGACCACCTGCAGGGCGTGCAGGGGCCCGGCCAGCTCGGCCCGCAGCGCCTCGTGCACCAGCCGGTGCCGCTGCAGCGGCGGCAGCCCCGCGAAGCGCCCGCTCACCACCAACACCCCGAAATGAGTCTCGGCTCCGGGGGGACCCCCGTGGAGGGGGGAGTCGTCCCGAACCTCCAGGTGGGTGGGCTGCAGGGCCGCCGTCAGCTTGGCACGGATGGTGCGGGCCAGGGGACCCCCCATGGCCCCCGCCAGGAGGGGACCCCGCATCGGAGAAGGGCTGCAAGAGAGAGGGGGGATTTAGGGGGTGCAAGCAGAGAAACCCCCCAGTCCCAGAGAGGACCCTGGATTGGAGAAGGGCTGCAAGACAGAGGGGGGATTTAGGGGGTGAAGGGAGAGAGACACCCCAAAATCCCCACCTGGCACTGTAGAAGGGCTGCAAGACAGAGGGGGGATTTGGGGGGTGCAAGCAGAGAAACCCCCCAGTCCCAAAGAGGACCCCGGATTGGAGAAGGACTGCAAGACAGAGAGAGGATTTGGAGGGGCGCAGGGTGAGAGACCCTCCCAGATCCCTACCTGGGGAATAATGGGGTGCTGGGGGTTGGAACGGGGAATAACGGGGTGCTGGGGAGGGCAGAAGCAGGAATAACGGGGTGCTGGGGGCAGCGAGTCTGGGGGAGCCCTGAGGGCCCAGCCCCGGGAACTCGGGCCCGCAGCCGGGGAAGGCCCTGAGGGCAGGAGGGCCGGGCCTGACTCCCCTCAGCACCCCCTGTCCCCCGCGGGGATCCTCCCAGAGGACACACCCCGTGACCAGCAGACGCTGCCCGAGTCCCCAGTGCCGCTCGGGCCCGTCCCGGTCCCCTCCGGTCCCTCCCGGTCCCTCCCGGTGCCCCCGGGCCCGTCCCGGCCCTCACCGCCCGCTCCGCTCCCGCCGCCGTCACGTGACCGCGCCCCGGCCAATCACCGCAGCGGAACGCTCAGGCGGCGTAAGCCACACCCACACGGAGAGACCACGCCCATTTTCCCTTATATGGAGTGAGTGGGCGGGGCTTGCGGTGTGGGGGCGGGGCCAGGTGCGCGCTGGGGGACACGGGGGGACATTTTTTATTTCTCCTCATTTTTTATTTCTCCTCATTTTTTATTTCTCCTCATTTTTTATTTCTCCTCATTTTTTCCCTTATTCTCTTCCTATTTTCACCCTTATTTTTCCAGACTCATCCTGATTTTCCTCCTTTTATCCTGAATTTCCCATATTCACTCCTATTTTTCCAGCATCACCCTCATATTTCCCAAATTCACTCTCATTTTTTATTCCAGTGCTCACTGGAATAGGTAGCTGCAGCTTTCTCTTATTATTTTTTCATTTATTTTCTCTTACTTTCTTATTTTCTCTTTCTTTCTTATTTTCTCTTTTGTATTTTCTCTTTCTTTCTTATTTTCTCTTTCTTATTTTCCCTTTCGTATTTTCTCTTTCTTATTTTCTCTTTCTTTCTTATTTTCTCTTTCTTATTTTCTCTTTTTTATTTTCTCTTTCTTATTTTATCTTTCTTATTTTTCTCTTATTTTACCTTTCTTTCTTATTTTCTCTTTCTTATTTTCTCTCATATTTTCTTTCATGGTTTCTCTGTCCAGGACCTCAGCAGGAAATTTTTTCATGGCTGAACGCGGATCCTCTCCTCAAACCTCTCCCACACCTGGAGAAACCTCAGGATGGGCAGCTCTGAGCGACTCCACGGAATTTTGCCTCTCTCTGCCTTCTCCCTTCCCCTCCCCACTGGAATTCGCCTTTTGGGATCAAAAATCACCCCGGCTATTTTTAAAGCTCCCCCATCCGCCTGTCAGAATCTTCAGCTGTTTTTTCCTCCCTCTGCTCCAAGCCTGGCTGGCAACAGCCGGGATTCCCTTCTCAGACCCCAACCGAGGACCGGGATTTTCCTCTGGAGGGTTTTGCTCTGGGATTTTGGGATTTTTTTGCCCATCAAGTGGCATTTGAAAGGGTAAGTGGAGTGTTTGGATTCTTGGTAGAGGTGTGGGGATGGAGGGATGGGATTTATGCTTGGGATGGGATTTATTTCCTTTATCTATGGAAGGGATGGGGTTTATTTCCTTTATTTATGGAAAGGATGGGATTTATTTCCTTTATCTATGGAAGGGATGGAGTTTATTTCCTTTATTTATGGAAGGGATTGGATTTATTTCTTTTATTTATGGAAGGGATGGGATTTATTTCCTTGCAAGCATGGCATGGAAGGAAGAGTGCATCCTTTGGCATTGACTGTGCACATGGCCCATCCTGGAAAGAAGAGGGATCCACTCTTCCAGCTCTCTGGCAAAACTCTGATTTCTCCAAATACTTCTTTTCCCACCCCAGTCCCAGCGCTGGGCTCAGGTGGGCACCAGGATTTGCTCCCTGCAGGGCAGAGCCAGGTGTGGAAAACAGCAGGAACTTGGTTTAGGGGACAGAAGACTTTCCTGAATGTGTCCCCAAAGGGATTTTTGGGTGCTGGAATGTTGAGGGACCGACTTCCCACCCCTGTCCTCCTCCATGGCCTCTGGAATGGACCTGAAAAATCCCGGTTTGGACATTCCTGACAATTCCTTCTCCTTGCAGGGAGCAGGGGTTGGTGCAGCTCCTTCCTGCACCTGTGTAAATGGGATTTTAGGAGTGCAGCCAGCGTGGTCAGGCAGTCATTGATCCCTGGGGACATTGGCCACCAGCCCTGGGGACACTGGCCATCGATCCCTGGGGACATTGGCCAACTTTGGCCCGTGCCATGTTTGCGCTCAGGACTTGGCTGTGCCCCAGGAGGGGAGGCTGTGAGACAAAACGCTGGAAAAGTCCTCCCTGCCAGGGAACATCCCATTCCCTGGGGGACACATCCCACAGGGAAAAGCTTTTCCACAGGGATTCACTCCCAGCTGGTGCCAGCAGAGGTTTCCAAGGAGGAAAACCCATGGAGCTCCAGGGAAGCTCCTATGAAACCCCACAGTTCCCCAGGGTTTGGGGGCTCCTAACTCCTCCTGGAGCTGCTGTGCCCCACCTTTTCCATGCTCTGGCTGTTGTTCCCGGCTGGATCAGAGCCCAGCTAAATTTAGAAGGATCGATTTCACCCCCCGCCTCTGCTCTGCCCCGCAGGGGAAAGGACAGAGCAAAGGTGGCCAGGGACGAGGAGCCACGGGGGGCTCCACTCCTTGGCCCCCGGATTTTTGGGAGCCCAGATTTTATCCGGCTGCAGGACCATGGAGGAGCCCAGAGGGGCTGGGATTTTCCTGGCTCGTGCCACGGGTCCCTCTGGCTGGCACTTGGGGCAGAGCTGGTGACAAGGACGCCCATGTGGCCCGCAGGGAAGGAGCTCCCAGCGCTGGGAGCCAGATCGTTTCCTCAGGAGGCTGAGACAGGTGAGGGGGCAGTGGGAAAAGCAGGAATGAGGGTCCAAGGATGTTGTTGGCACCCAGGGATGCTTCAGGCTCTGATCCCACATGTGCTGTCCCTAAAGTGAGGGTGGAGTGAAACGCTCAACACCCACCCCTGTGAGGAAACAGCACCGGGAAGGGGGGGGTTAGGTTGGATATCAGGAAATTTCCTCATGAAAAGGGTGGTTAAGGTGTGGCATGGGCTGCCCAGGTGGAGTCACACCCCTGGAAGTGTCCAAAGCCGTGTGGATGTGCCACCAGGGGACAAGCGGTGGCCTTTGGAAGGGCTGGGTTGGATTCGCTGCCCCTCTTGGTCCCGTCTCTCCAAGCCCACCTCTGCTTCCAGGGGAGCTGCTGAACGAAGCTGGGAGCTGCTGGTGGGTGAGAGACCCCCCAGGCTCCGCATGGATGGGAATGGGCAGAGCTGCCCACAGCAGGAGCCCAGGGCAGCTGGAAAACTCCGGCCTCTTCCTCCGAGCTCTCCTGCTCCTCTTCCTCTGCCGGCATGGTAAGGAATGGCGTGGGCAGAGTTGTTCCCTGTAAAAACCAGGAAAAAATGCTTCCAGGAAGACTCTCCATGAGAACCTGGATGGTGGGGGGTTATTGCTGCTGGGATCCCTGATGTGGGAAGAGTGATGTGTAGGACTCTCATGACTTCAGAAGGATAATTACTTTATTATACTATATTATACTATAATTTTATTTATTTACACCAACAAGAGCTATTATTAACTACTAACTAGAAAAGCCGTCACTGTCTCCTGAGAGTCACACGTGGATCTAATTGGTCAATGAATCTAAGCAACTATTATCAGAATTCAATCAATAATCACTTTGGGTAAACAATCTCTGCACTACATTCTACACGGGCACCAACAGTGAATGAGATAAGAATTGTTTTGATTCTCTTTTCTCTGTTTCTCTCAGGGGGAAATCCTGAGAGAATCTCACTCTGTTCAGAGGGCATGTGAACACCACAAGGGCTGGTGGGGGTGTCAGCATTCAGGAACACACATAATCACAGGATATGATTATCTGTAGGTGCTTTTATTGATGAAGAGCTCTGGGAATCAGGGGTACAGACCCAAATCTGACTCCGACACAGCTTTGGAGCTGAATGTATTTTATATTCTATCATTATATAACTTACATATTAATTATTAAACATATATTGTTCTATTGTATACATTGACATGAGTTTCTCGTGATCTTTCTCAGGCCCCTGACCACAGTTTCTCATGATTATTCTTACTATTAAACAGTAATTATATTTAATTACTAAACAATCATCACATCTAATAATTATATCACTTATCATCTACTAGATACACAGGTGCAGTTCTAGCAAGGTACAAGGCCTTCATGTACTTATGGTATTTATTTTTCTTTTCAGGGCCTACTAAGCTTAATTTTCCTTTTAACCCCAAATCCCCATGATTTTAAAACCCTTTTACCATCAGGGGGAGGACAGGCTGCCCTTCCCCACCCCATCCCCTCTTCTCAAGGAGCCACCCCGTCTCTCCCAGTCTCTTCCCAGTGCAAGATCCTCCGTTGCAACTCGGACTACGTGGCGGCCACGCTGCACCTGCGCGGGCCCGAGCGCGGCGCCGCGTTCTGCACCGCGCTGCGCTCCTACTCGCTGTGCACCCGCCGCACCGCCCGCACCTGCCGCGGCGACCTGGCCTTCCACTCGGCCGTGCACGGCATCGAGGACCTCATGATCCAGAACAACTGCTCCAAGGAAGGGCCCACGGCCCCGCCACGGCCGCGGCCCCCGGCCCCCAACCCGCACGGCTTCGAGTCGCTCGATATCTGCGACTACGAGCGGAGTTTCCTCTACAAGCACGGCCGCCCCCCCGGTTTCCAGCACTGCGCTGCCTTCGGGGATCCCCACATCCGAACCTTCCACGATGACTTCCACACGTGCCGGGTGGAGGGCTCCTGGCCGCTCTTGGACAACGATTACCTGTTTGTGCAAGCCACCAGTTCGCCGGTGGCCAAGGGGTCCAACGCAACGGTCACCAGCAAGGTAACGTTGGTGCGCGGGATGGGTGGCCAAATCCAGGGTCGGGGCTCCTCCTAAACTTCCCAAAATCCTTCCCAAACCCCGGCGGGGGGATGAAGAAAGAGGGACAACAGTGGTGAAGGTTGTTGAGGGGACCTTCAAGCACTCCTGCTGCTGTCAGGTGATTGTGTGGTCCATGGGGTGCCTGGAGGAATCTTGTGGTGCATGGGGTGGTAGACAAATCTTGTGGTGCATGGGGTGCCTGGAGGAATCTTGTGATCCATGGGGTGCCTGGAGGAATCCTGTGGTCCATGGAGGAATCTTGTGGTCCATGGGGCATCTGGAGGAATTCTGTGGTCCATGGGGGACCTGGAGGAATCTTGTAGTCCATGGGATGGTGGACGAATCTTGTGGTCCATGGCGTGCCTGGGGAAATCTTGTGGTCCATGCAGGAATCTTGTGGTGCATGAGGCACCTGGAGGAATCTTGTGGTGCATGGGGTGGTAGACGAATCTTGTGGTGCATGGGGTGCCTGGAGGAATCTTGTGGTGCATGGGGTGCCTGGAGGAATCTTGCTGGGTTTGGCTCCACCTGAGTTTTCCGTTGCTTAAAAAAGAAGGAAAGATTGCTGTTACCCCCAAAGGACTGTAGCAGGGATGGTTTGAGGATGGATAGGTGGGGTGGCACCTCCATCCTGGGACACCCCAAACACCTGCGATGGCACCACGACCACCACACTCATCCCCCTCCTACCCCGCTCCCCACAGCTGACCATCATATTCAAGAACATGAAGGAATGCATCGACCAGAAGGTCTACCAGGCCGAGCTGGACAATGTCCCTGCAGCCTTCCAGGACGGTTCTGTCAACGGTGGCGCGCGGCCGGGCGGGAGCAGCTTGGCCATTTGGGAGCGCAGCCCCGGCCGGCACGTGGAGATCCGCGCCGACTACATCGGCACCACCATCGCCGTGCGCCAGGCCGGCCGCCAGCTCTCCTTCTCCATCCGCGCTGCCGAGGAGGTGGCCCGGGCCTTCACGGAGGAGCAGGACCTGCAGCTCTGCGTGGGCGGTTGTCCCCGCAGCCAGCGCATGTCCCGCAGCCCCCGCGGCCGCGGCCGTGTCCCCGCGGAGACGGCGCGGGCGCTCTGCCGGGAGATGCTGCCCGTGGAGGATGTGTACTTCCAGTCGTGCGTCTTCGACGTGGTCACCTCGGGGGACACCAACTTCACCATGGCAGCACACGGGGCGCTGGAGGATGCCCGGCTCTTCCTGCCCGATGCTGAGAAGCTCCACATCTTCCAAGCTGGAGGGGGCTGCCCGCTCACTTCTCCATCCCTCCTCTTCCTCCTCCCCTGTGGACTTTGGGCTGTTTTGTTGCACTTTTAACCCCTGCCTGCTCCACAGGGAACCCGTGAGAGCTGCTGGCTCCAAGCTGCAGCCAGGAGAGATTCCTCACCTTGAGGAGGTGTCTCAGAGACCTGAAAGAGGGAAGAAATGAACCCTTGGTTAGCACCCACTGGTCTCACATGGATGGTGCAGCTGCTGCCAGCTCCTCTCCTGAAGATCCAAATTTTTCTGTTCCATTCTGACATGTTCCTTTTCCCCTAAGGATGTGCCATTGCAGTGCATCAAAGAAAAATAAACCCCCTGGGTTAGAAAGCCCCTCTGTCCCTCAGAGCCTTTCCATAACTCACTTCCCACCTTTCCCCCCGTGTTAATCCAGCAGAATTCCACTCAGGAACCTTACAGATCCAGAAACAAGAGACTCAAAGCCCAGTTTTCAGCAGTTAAAAAAAGTGGCTTTTTTATGGATTTGGGACCCTTTCACCTAGCTGCTCCCAAAGCAAAGCAAGGCCACAAATCAGTTTGGGGAGCGTTGTGACCAAGAGGGAGACTTTTGAGTAGAAATCAGCCGGTTTTGTCCATGTGCTCTTCTTCCAGGATAAATAACAAGTGGATCTCCAGCAGTGGGAGCTGTGGAGCTTGAGACCTCCTATATCCCAGGCCACTGTTGCTATTTTTCCTTGTTTTCTTGGCACCTGCTGTGGACTCGATTTAGCCGGGTCTGGACTTGGGACCGGTGTCAGGTTTTAGGGGGGACAAAACACCCCTTGGGAATTCTCTCCCTTGGGCCCAGATTCTCTGTCACTGCTCAAATCCAAACCAAACTGGAACTTTTGCTTGGAAAACAGAATTCCTGATGGCAAAGAGCCAGCTGGGCACACAGAGGGGCAGGGTATTGCCCCGTGGAAGGTGCAGAACTGCAGAGGGGAGGGCAAATTTCACATATTTCAGAGGATTTCAGTAAAGCAGATGGAGCTTTAGAGGAGAAATAGTTTCCTTAGGGAAGGAAGACTTTATTTTTAATAAAGCATTAAAATTAAAAACTTGGCCATCCCTGTCCCACAGAATTGCAGGCAGGGCTTGTGGAGATGGGGGAAAGGGAATTTCAGCCCTTCCAGGCATTGAGGCTCCATCAAGGAAGGTTCTAGAATTCATGTTTCAATACATCCACGGGTTTTTCTCTCTTGACTCTTTTGTGCCAAGAGCACAAAGGAAATAATTTCATGGATACCACGGCGAGTTCCCCCTTGGAGGGGTGCTCAGAGCACACAGTGAGCAGCAGGAGACCTGCTCCACGTCTTTTACCCTGCTCCTCATAATCCCTGATGGGTTTGACATTAAAGGGGACTATTTTTGAGTCCTCATTTCCTGTCATCTGTCTCTTCACGTCTTCGGGTGGCAGTGGCAGATGAGGATAAGAATATCTCCTTCCTCCCCTGCTCCTTTGACTCTCCAGAGCTTTGGGAAAGGAAAGCAAGCTGCTTCCTGGTGTGCTCCATGTGTCACTTTGGGAAGAAAATCAGCTGGGTGGGGATAAAACCCTCTGTGAGGGGATAAAATCCTCCGTGGGGAGAATGTTCTCCATCGGGATAAAATGCTCTGAAGGGATGAAATCCTCAGGAGCAGCGTTGGTGGTGCTGGAGCTCCTGGTGGAAATGGGATAGATTTGAAGATTCAGAACCTAATTGTCCTTTAGTTGCTGGCCAGGAGAGACATTCAACAAGAATTCCACGGGGAAAGGAGGGTTCCCAATGGAACTAGACCTTCCCTCCTCCTGAACAGCCCATCACCTGCACCACCAGGACTGGGCCTGGTGCTTTCCTTGCCAACCCTGCTTTCAGGAGCCACCTCTGAAATTTAGAGCGCAGCTCCCAAGCTGAAAATATCCAGGAATTCTGATGTGGAGAGCCTTTGTTGCAGCTTTGAGGCTCGGCAGCTCCACCCCACCCAGAGTTCCACCAGGAGCGGCCCAGTGCGGACACTGGTGACAACTGGATTTCAGCACAGAGAAGCTGTTGCTGATGAATTATGGACTCATTAAGGTCCCTGAGGTCATTAATCATTAACTCTCCCACAGCACTGCCAAGGCCACCTGGTTTTGAACACATCCAGGACGGTTCACTGCTCCGTTCCAATGTCCACCCTCCCTTCCCATGGACACCATTTCCAAAATTTCCAACCCAAACCCTCCCTTGAGGCCTCTCCCTCTTGGGAGACCACCCTGAACCCCCTCAGCTCCTGACCCACCCCAAGTGGGAGCTGGATGGAGCTGCTGAGGTGTTTTTTAGCAGGTGACATCAGCCAGGGAGGGGAAGGGTCGATCCAAAGTCTGCTGACGTCAATGGAATCACTCTTGTTGACATCAACAACTTGGACTGGCGCCGACGTTCTGCTCCTTGATTTGGGGTGGGGAAAGAGGTCTGTTCCCTGCCTCAGTGTACCTCTGAGGAGGAGCGGTGTGGAATAATTTGGGAATGGGCCAGGACCTTCCCAGGCTTGGCACATTTTCGCCATTTAGCTGAAGCCCTGCAAGGCTACGGCTCAGGTTTGAGCCTTGGCTGGGTGTCCAGAGGAGGTGGTGGCCCTGTGACAGAGAAGGTGGTGGCTTGTGACAGAGAAGGTGGTGGCCCTGTGACAGAGGATGTGGTAGATGGATGGATGATGGATGGATGGATGATGGATGGATGGATGGATAAATGGATGATGGATGGATGGATGGATGAATGATGGATGATGGATGGATGGATGGATGGATGATGGATGGATGGATGATGGATGATGGATGGATGGATGATGAATGGATGGATGGATGGATAGATCGATTGATGGATGAATTATGGATGGATGATGGATGATGGATGGATGGATGATTGATGGATGGATGGATGGATGATGGATTGATGGATGGATGATGGATGGATGGATGGATGGATGGATGGATGGATGGATGGATGATTGATGGATGGATGGATGGATGGATGGATGGATGGATGGATGATGGATGGATGGATGGATGGATGGATGGATGGATGGATGGATGGATGGATGGATGCATGGAGAATCCTCTGCCATTCCTGGGAAAGCCTCTAGATGTCCACAGATCCCAGCACTCCGGCACAGTCAGAGCTCCAGCGTGCCACGATTTCCATCCTCACCCCAATCTCCAAGAAATCACAGAATTCCAGGTTTTGAATTGGTTTTGGCCGGAAAAGACCTTCACGATCACCTTGCTCATGGCAGGGACACCTTCCAGACACCAGATGGCTCCAAGTCACACTTCTCTTCCTCAAGCTTGACACTCCCACTTCTTGCTCGAAGCCTCAGAGCGGTTTCAGCTGCTGAAAAAGAGGAAAAAAATCCACAAAAAAAAGTCCCTCTCTCCCAGCTGGAGTGGAGCTGATGGCACTGCCTCTTCCAGACCCAAGATCTGAATTCCTCCTTGAGCTTTTCTGGAACCTTATCTCCTCCTCCCTGCTCCAAAAACCCCCTCGGGGTGGAAAACAGGGGAAGAAATCCCACCTGGATGAAGAACTTCCATGTCCCAGTTTCCAGTGGGAGCTGGAAAAGTGGGATTTTGGTGGGGGAAAATCTTCCTGTGCAAGTTCTGAAGGAAGGGGGAAAGGGGATCCTATCCTGGCCCTGCTCTGCAGCCTCCACTCCTGAAAATCCCCGTGTTGGACTAAGATTATTTGGTGGGTTTTTTTTTTGTTAGTTTGTTTTTTATTTGTTTATTTGTTTGTTTTTGTTTTTCAACTTAGAGATGGGGCAATTGAGAGGGTGTTTTAAAAACTTTGATTTTATTTTTAGTTTTATGAGATGGGCGAGACAAGAGAAATAAACAAATGTTATAAATAATAAATAGAATAGAAATACATGTGTTGCTTTGATTTTTAAGATTTTTTTTAAAGCCTTCTGAGTTTATATTCTTGTAGAGAACTTTCTTACATAATTTTCTGTAAATAATCTATTGGTTTGTATTCCTCTATAGAGGTGGAGAAACTTGATGTACTGGTAGCCTGTGTAATGTGTGTCCTGTAGCAACATACATGTTATAAAAATAGAAATAAATGTTATAAAATAATAGAAATTAATGTTATAAAATATAAATACATATTCTAAAAATAGAAATAAATGTTATAAAATAATATAAATAAATATAACAAAAATAGATGTTATAATTTATGTTATTACAATTAGAAGTTAACTATTTTTAAATTATACTATATTATAAGTGTGTTTTGGTTTATTAGTTGTAGTTGCACTCTGTTGTAAATGTTTTAAAGCTAGGCATTTAAAATTACTCTTTGTGGGTTTTCTTATAATGTATTTTTATAGTTCTATTTCTGTAAGTATTAAAATGTATTTTTTACAGTTCTGTTTTTAAAGTATTTAGTTTTATATTTTGAAACTTTTTTTTAGTCAAACTTTTTTCCCTTAATAACATTAGCTTCATTTCATGACATTTCTACGCCAGTATTTCTCATTTTAATGCTTGTATATACGAGTTTTCTGTTAATCTTTGGCTTTTCCCTTAGGCTATAAATTTATTTCCCACATTATGAGACAAGCAGTTGCTTTCCAGGAGCCACTCCAGCCCCACAGTTCCCTTTTTTTTTTTTAATTTTTTTTTTCCCTCCAGCTGGGCTCTATTCCCAACGTTCCCCCGTGCACAAACAACCAGAGGAAATGCCTTTTCCACCCCAGCTCCCAGCTGCACACCCGGGACACTCTGTCCCCACGCTCCAACCATTGTGGTCCCTCTCCCCACCCCTTTCCCCAGCTTGGAATAGGTTGGAAGAGACCATATAAGGTGAGAAATATGGAATAAACATCTCGTAGAAGCTTTGGGGCTGCTGGAACTTTCCTTCTTCCCAGCGATCCCGACTGGATCCGATAGAAAGGACAAAGGCCAGGCTGTGGCTTCTCCTGGCAACCAACCCAGACAACCCGGAGCAGAAAAAACACGGATCTTATCAGCACGCCAGAGAGTTGTGCTGGCAAAAACAAGTTTGTGCCATGCCCAGCTCCCTCCTCGGGACCTTCCCCGAGTGAGTCACCTCAGGGCCCATTTTCTCGCCCCGTGGCTTTGGAAGTGGGTTATTCCCAGGAGAAGTGAGTCACGGTGGCCTGGCCACCTCTTTTTCCCTGGTTAGGAGCTCCGGGAAAAGCAATGGGTCCTGGATTCTTCCCCATTTATTCGCCTTCGGCAGTGGGAAAGAGATTTGGGATCCTCTGAGCCCCACGGGAAAGCAGCTTGGAGGGGGATGAATGCCTTAAATAACATTTTAGTGGGTGTAGGACGCTGTCCCTGCCCTGGTGATTTCTCTCCTGATTTTCTTGGTTTTGAAGGAGATTTGCTATTAGGAAAGTTGTTTTTTTTTTTTTTTTACAAGTAAAAACCCCACAGCGTTCCCGACTCCCAGATCCATCCAGATTTCCAGGAGCAAACCCGACCCTCGAGGGAATTCCGGCAGCAGAGAGTGCTGGAAGGGGATTGCCATGGGATGGAGGGCAGGAGGGGAAAGGGCAGCACTGATTGACAAGTCTGGAGGAATTCAGGGAGGATTTGGGATGTGGAACACGTTTGGGATCATATCCTGGACGTGTTCCCTGGCGTGGGGCTCCAAGGCCCTTTGGCTTTGCTGGAATGTGTCGAAGGGGGGAACGGTTTCCTTTGAAAGGCACAGAGGGAGAGCGTAAACAGGGCTCAGATCTGAGGGGTCAAATATCCCATGGCAGGGAAGGCTGGAAAAAACCTCCCCACCTTTCACCAAATTCCTGCAAATCCCTAATTCTCCAATAACCCAGAACCATTTTATTAGTGTGAGAACAACGGGGTGCAGAGGAAAAAAGGTGCAATTCCTCCATTCTGCACCCAACCAAGGAATAATTCCCTCTCAAGGAGGAATTCTGCACCAAACCAAGGAATAATTCCCTCTCAAGGAGGAATTCTGTACCAAACCAAGGAATAATTCCCCCTCAAGGAGGAATTCTGTACCAAACCAAGGAATAATTCCCCCTCAAGGAGGAATTCTGCACCAAACCAAGGAATAATTCCCTCTCAAGGAGGAATTCTGTCCTGCGGTTTGGCAGGAGAACAGTTTATGCCCACAGTTTATCCGGTGCTTTATCGGTTTATACGATCAGGTGTGAATTAACTCTGGGGGGGGGAAGGAGACGATGGAAGGGCAGGAAAAGTGCCAGGAACACTCGGACAAACAACCTCTGAAGGACAACTCCCAACAAAAACACCTCCCTGTCCCTCCCCAGGGTGGGGAGCCCCCCCGTTTCCACTGCTGGCTTGCTCCATGGACATTGTTCTCCTATTTCCTCTGCTCCCAGCATTTTCCTGAGCTGGGAAAGCACTAAAAAAAAAAAAAAAAAAAAAAAAAAAAAAAAGGGTAAAAAGTGAATTCCTGTCCTGGATTAATGCTGATGCAAGGAGTGACATCTGAAGGTTTCTTAGAAGCCAAAGTCTCCTTTGGAGGGGTTGTGGCGGAGGGGGAAAAATGCTGTCCTACTCCCCAAATCCCAGGGCCAGTTTATGGAATGGAGGCGGGTGTTTGCTGAGGCTTAAATCCATGTTTGGGAGGGGTATTTTGGGGAAGAAGGAGAGGGAAGTGTCCCCAAGACAGAGTAGGAAGTAAAAGAGGCGCCCACAAACACACCAGGAGGGAGGGAACCCCCAAAGCCAGGCTTGGATGCTGAACCCCCAAACTCACCCGTATTTACCCCAAATAAAGGGGGGAGTGTGTGTGGGAGGAGGGGGTGGCAGAATACCACCGAGGGGGCTGAGGGAACCCCTGAAGGGATTCCAGGGGATGGAAGCAGCAGAGAGGGGGGGAAATCCTGCCCAAAACCCGACCAGTCCCCCCAGTTCCATCCCGCACCCCAAATCCGCCCTTATTTCCCCTAGTTTACAGGGGAGGGCTCAGCGGGGGGGCTGAAGGCTGCCCTGGGTGGGGAGATTCTGAGGAAGGGGATGAATCCCCCCACCCCCGCCGCCCCTCGGGGCCGCTCCCAGTCTGCCCAGTACAACACGGCCCGTCCCAAACTGGGACCAACACCCCGCACCCCCCCCGCCCCAGCCTGGGAACATGACATCGTGTTCCTCGCTCCCCATTGGCCAGACCGCCTCCCATCCTCGCTCCCCATTGGCCCCCGCAGCTGTCACTCCGCCCCCGTTCGTCCCGCCCCGCTGAACACGCGCGGCTTTCCTTCACCCGCTGTCCACGCTCCTCAGCCACCTCTCTGATTGGTCAGCGCTGCCGTAAACAAGGCAGCGGCAGCCAATGGGCGCGCTGATCACGCGAGCAGCACGCCGGGCCACGCGCCCTCGGCGTGGCGGCCCCGGCAGCAACAGGCGCGGGCGGGGGTGGGCGGGGCTGCCGAGCCTATAAAAGGCAACGGCGGCGGCGGCACTCGCAGAGCGCTGAGGGCCCGGGACTGAGCTGCCTGTGGCGACTTCGCAGCGTCTCTAAACAAAGCCTTCCATCGCTTTATTTTATTTTTTTTAATTTGTTTTTTTTTTGTTGTATTTTTTTCCGCCTCGCTGATTGCTTGGCTCGGGCGGATTTTGTTGCTTTACGGGGATAAAAACCCTGCGAGCCGTTGCTTTGTGCGCCCTCGTCCTGCCCCAAACCATGGTGATGTTCAAGAAGGTGAAGAGCTTCGCGGTGGCCTTCAGCGAGCCCGACAAGGTGTACTGCAGCGGGGACAAGGTGGCCGGGCGTGTGGTGGTGGAGGTGGCCGAGGTGACCCGTGTCAGCGCTGTGAAGGTGCTGGCGTGCGGCGTGGCCAGGGTGACCTGGGCCAAGGGCCCGGCGCAGTGCCGGCAGGAGATGGAGTACCTGCGCTTCGAGGATGTGCTGGCCCTGGAGGAGCAGCCCACGGGTGAGGAATGAGGCTGAGAGTAACTTTAAACAGCGATTTATAAGCCCAGCCCAACCCAGGGCTTGGCCACTTAGGGGCTGGATGGGGGTAGGGGGTTTGGGAGTGGGACAGAAAGACCAGAAGCACCCCTGGGTCACAGTGATGACCAGTACAGAGTTGGTGCTGTGTGTGGAGCTTGGGAAAAAAATGACCAAATGGAGGAAAACTTAAGGAAGTTGGGAGGTTTGGTCAAGCCAAGTGGAAGTTTGGGGGCTGAAGGACGAAAAAATCAGAGCCTGGGGAGCTTCCTGTGGTAACATCGGTGGCACCGTCAGGGACGGGCACAAGATCACACCCTGGGGCTGGAGGTGGAGATAAGGGGGAGCTGGAGGTGGGGTGGGGCCAGTGAGACACCGTGTTCTGCCCCGGGGTGTTGGTGAGGTGAAGGGACAGAACATGGGGTTCCCGGGGTGTGGGCAGGTGTTACCCAACGCTCTTGGAAATGAGGATCACCCTGGAGCTCCAGCTGATGTTTCCCTTCCCTTTCTCCCTTCCAGATGAGGACGGCTCCGTCATCCTGAGACCTGGCAACAAGTACGAGTACAAATTCGGCTTCGAGCTGCCCCAGGGGTGAGTATGAGGCAGCAGCTGGCACTGGGTGGGTGGAATTAAATGGCAAAACCACACTTTGGCTCTGGAGTGACCCCCCTGCGTGTCTCCAGGCCGCTGGGCACCACGTTCAAGGGGAAGTACGGCTCTGTGGATTACTGGGTGAAGGCGTCTCTGGAGCGCCCGGCCTGCCCCACACAGCAGGTGAAGAAACGCTTCGAGGTGATGGATCCTGTGGATGTGAACACCCCGGAATTGCTGGTGAGCCCCGAGTGCTCCTCAGAGGCTGGGGAGAAAAGTCCTTGGGGAGGGTCAGCCCAACCCAGGTGGCTTTAATCAGATCTGGGCTGAGCGGGATTAAGGGTTGGGATTAAAGGGTTCTGGATAATTCCAGAAACTGACACTGGGTGGGGCGTGTTCTGTACTCCAGGGGAATTTGAGGGCTGGTTGCAAAAAAGGGAAGGAAGAAAAGGAGGAAGGAAGGGTGGAGGGTGGGAAAGACAGGATGGGGCTGGTGTTTGACTGTTCTCTCTCCCCCGCAGTCTCCAGTTGCAGCCAAAAAGGAGAAGAAAGTGTCATGTATGTTCATCCCCGATGGACGGGTGTCTGTCAGCGCCCAGATCGACAGGAAGGGCTTCTGTGAAGGTGAGGATTGGTGGGAACAGGGAGCTGGGGAGCCAGGAAGGAAACCCCCAGCATCCCTAACATCTGGAACCCCCAGCATCCCTAACATCTGGTTCCTTCCCTCGGCAGGCGACGAGATCTGCATCAACGCCGACTTCGAGAACACCTGCTCGCGCATCGTGGTGCCCAAGGCGGCCATCGTGGCCAAGCATACCTACCTGGCCAACGGCCAGACCAAGGTCTTCTCCCAGAAGCTCTCCTGTGTCCGAGGCAACCACATCATCTCCGGTACCTCGGAGTCTTGGCGTGGCAAAACCATCCGCGTGCGGAAGCTCAAACCCTCCATCCTGGGCTGCAACATCCTGCGTGTGGAGTATTTCCTGCAGGTGAGTGGGGGGACCCTTCGTCCTCGTCCTCATCTTCCTCCTCATCCTGATGTGCTGTCCCACCAAGCCTCTAAATCCTGGCTTTTCCTGCAGATCTACGTCAGCGTGCCAGGCTCCAAGAAAATCATCCTGGAGCTGCCGTTGGTCATTGGGAGCCGCTCCGGCATCGGCAGCCGCAGCTCCAGCATGGCCAGTCAGACCAGTTCTGAGATGAGCTGGGTGGACCTGAACCTCCCCGATGCTCCAGAGGGTGAGTGGGGAGAGAGCCACAGTGGGGTGGGATCTGGGGTGGGATCCACAGTGGGATGGGCTCACAGTGGTGGGATCACAGTGGTAGGATCATGGTGGGATCACAGTGGGGATCACAGTGATGGGAGCACAGTGGGATCACACTGGTGGGGATCCACAGTGGGATAGGATCACAGTGGTGGGATCCACAATGGGATGGGCTCACAGTGGTGGGATCATGGTGGGATCCACAGTGGTGGGATCACAGTGGTGGGATCATGGTGGGATCCACAGTGGTGGGGTCACAGTGGGGTGGGGATCACAGTGGTGGGATCCACAGTGGGATGGGCTCACAGAGTGTGGGATCATGGTGGGATCCACAGTGGGATGGGCTCACAGAGTGTGGTGGCAGCCCCTCAGTGGCTTCCCAGTTGAGCTCACCGGTCCCTCCCCGCACCCCCACAGCCCCCCCGTGCTACCTGGACATCGTTCCCGAGGATCACCGGCTGGAAAGCCCCACCACGCCGCTGCTGGACGATCCCGACGGGTTCGACAGCCCCATCTTCATGTACGCGCCGGAGTTCAAGTTCATGCCTCCCCCCACCTACACGGAGGTGAGCCCGGCAGCGGCATGGGAGCAGGGGCCGGGTGGATCTGGGATCACCCGCCTGGATCCCTCACCCTCATCCTGCTCCACCGCCCAGGTGGATCCCTGCATCAACAACAACAACAACAGCAACAACAACGTCCAGTGAGCACCGCAGCTGGGCTGTGCCGCACACCTGCAGCACATCTGGCCAGTACACCTGGAGAAGGGGACTGAGCTGCTGCATTCCCGGGGAACCGCCGAATTCCCGAGGAGCCGCCGCTCGTCCCGAGAGCCTCGAGGAAAATTGAAAATTCCCCAGAAAACCCTCAAAAGGATTTGGGGAAGGGGGGACCCGAGGCAAAGCCAGCTGGGGAACAGCAGGAAAAGCTCAGCTGTCGGGACACAAACGCTGCCTGTCGTGACATGTGGTGGCAGGAAATGGTGGTTTGAATTAATTCCATCCTGATTTTCTAACTCTGGGTGCTGCTCTGGCTGCCCTGCACTCCCGCCCGGGGAGGAGGTGGGGGGGACGCTGTGACATCACGAATCCGTCCTGTCGTGACACAGAGCTCACTATCGCGACCTTTTGTACTCTTCGGTTTTGTACATAGTGTTTGGGGGTGGGGGGAAGCACAAAAATGCAAATTTTGTACCTTTTTTGTGGCCCCTGGGGGGCAAAGTTTGTAATAAACGAATGAAATGGTGCCCGGATCTCTTTGTCTCTTCTCGGGGAGGGGTGGGAGGATGGCAGGAAACTCCCCCTTGGAGTGGGTTTTTATTTTTATTTTTTAAAAATAATTATTTAATTTAAAATTTAAAATTTAAAATAAATAAATAAAACAGTGGTTTTTTTTTTCCAACTTCTGGATTTTCTGGGAGCAGCTCTGGTGGAATCTCCTGTTTTTTTTGTTTTTTTTTTCCAGGGGAAAAAGCAAAAAATAAAAGCACAGAGGAAGGGAAACTGAGGCACAGAGACAGGCTGGGGCAGGGTGCAGAGTGGGGAAACTGAGGCAGGGGAATATTCCTGCTATTCCTGCCTTTTTTGGGATCTGGGTGAAAGGTTGCTGCTGTCGAATAACAAGGCCGTGACCTTGGCTCTGCTTCTCACCCTCTCTCCCACTTGGAGCCCCCCCAAAATTGCTCTGCCTTGCCCCCCCCAACCCCCCCAATCCTTATCCCAGTCCGTGCCTCAGTTTCCCTTTGGAATGGAGCCATTCTGGCTACTGGCCAAGTAGGCAAAAAGTCATCCCGCTCTGGGCCAGGGATGGGCTGGGCTGAGAGGGCTGTGGGAAAAGGGGGAGGGCACAGACACCCCCCCAAAAAAAATTCGGGAGACACTCACCAGTCCCCTGAAATTGTTGATTTTTCCCCTCTGGAAAAGGTTTTGGCACCCCCCACCCCAAACCGTGGGGCTGAACCCTGCACTCACCCCCCACCCCCACCTAATTTACAGCTCTAATTAAGATAATTAAAGCCATAAACCTCCCCCACTCTGTGCCAGAGCAGGATCCCCACGGATCTGGGGGGGTTTTTCCCTGTTTTTTTTGGGGGGTCCCCCCCACTCCAGGGCAGCTCTCAGCTCCGGAATTCCCGACCGGTTCCAACTGGGCCAAAGGGGCTGAACTGGGAGTAGTGGGAAGATCCAGGCTCGGAATGGGGTGGGAATATTGGGATGGGATCAAGCTGGAAGCACCAGAAGGACCCCAAAAAATTGGGGGTCCCCCCACAGCAGCGGGGAAACTGAGGCACGCAGATGGATAAAACGTGCATCAAAGGGATTTGGGCACTTTGCCCAATCCCAAATCTTTCCCCCAAGCAGAGTGGGGGGACAGATCCCAACCCCTAAAAGGATTTGGGTTCCCAAAAATGCCTGGAAATAGGGAAAACGGGGATAAAAAGGGCACGGGAGCAGCTGGAAATTCACATTTTCTGGAGTGTTCCTGGCCCAAGGCGGGGGGAGAAGGGCCAGCATGTGACGCTCATGTGAGCAACCCCATCCTGCGGCACAAACACAGCCCTTGTGAGAAAAAAAACACTCCTTCCTCCTAAAAAACCTCAACTAAAATACCCCAAATCACCTCCCCCCCCGCCCCAAAATCTTTATCCCCACCAAAACACTCCCCACCCCTCCCAAAATGTCTCTCCCCGCAAAAAAAAATCCGCCTTTCCTCACTCCAAATATTCATCCTGGAAAAAAAAAACAACTTTTCCCTCCCCCAAAATCCACCTTATCCCCTAAAACCCTGAAATATTATTTTAAAAAGACACCGTGTCCCTCCAAAGAACACCTCCTCCATAATAAACCAAAATTTCCTCCCTCAAAAACACACCTTCCACCTAAAACATACCTTTCCCTATCCAAAAATACAACTTTTCCCCCAAAAAGATAGCTTGACCTGCAAGAAGTCACCTTCCCCTCCCCAAAACTATACCTCTATGCCCCAAAAAATCCACCTTCCCACCCAAAAATATACCCTTCTCCCCCAAAAAACCTTTATCTCCCCAAATTCACTTTTTTCAACCCAAACAACCCACCTTTCCCTCCCCATAAAACCTTCCCTCCCCCCCCAAAAAAAACACTTTTCGCTTTATATAAATGCATTTTCCACCTCAAAAAAACCCCCATTTTATCCTCCCCAAAACCCCTGTCCCCATTTATAGGTGGTAACCCCCTTATCCAAACCCCCCCACACACGTGAAAAGCACCAAGAGCTGAGCCAGAAATACCCAAATTCTCTTCGATTCACACAAAATTCACCAAAATAAAAAATAAAAAAAAACCCAAAAAACCCCCCAAAAAACCAAACCAAAATTTGGGGGTTTGGGGGGGTCCCGCCCCTCCGGGCCTGGGCCACCGGCGCCACCTGGTGGTGAAACGGAGAATGACAGGCAGCCAGGGGACCCCGCGACCCCAAGAGGGGGGACAGGGACCCCAATGTCCCCAAGGGGTTACAGGATGTCCCCACTGTCCTGGGGAGGTGACAGGGACCCCAGTGTCCCCAAGGGATAACAGGGGTGCCCCACAGCCTGGGGGTAACAGCGGTGCCAGGGCTGTGGGGCAGTGCCCGTTTTGAGGTGTTCCCGTTTTTGGGGTGCCCCACAACCCAGGGATGGGGTGTCAGGGCTGTGGGGCCGTGCCCGTTTCAGGGTGTCCCCACTTTTGGTGTGTCTCCGTTTTTGGGGTGTCCCTGTTTCAGGGTGTCCCTGTTTCAGATGTCCCCGTTTCAGGGTGTCCCCGTTTTTTGGGTGTCCCCGCTGTTGGGGTGCCCCCATTTCAGGGTGTCCCCGCTTTTGGTGTGTCCCCATTTTTGGGGTGTTGCCTTTTCAGGGTGTCCCCATTTCAGGGTGTCCCTGCTTTTGGTATGTCCCCATTTCGGGGTGTCCCGGTTTCGGGGTGTCCTGTTTTGGGGCTCAGTACACCGCCTCGTCGCCGTTATCATCGCTGTCGGGGCCGAAGCTCTCCCCGTTGTCGAAGTAGGACAGGACATAGTCGGTCTCCTGTGGGGGACACAGTGGGGGACACGGTGACACCCCGGGGATCCCTGAGCACCCACCAACCCCCCCGGTGTCCCCCCATTTCACCTCTTCGTGCTCCTCCTCATCGTACTCCTCCTCCTCCTCCTCCTTTCCCTCTTCTTCCTCCTCCTTCTCCTCTTCCTCCTCTGATGTCACCTCCTCCTCCTTCTTCTCCAGGCTCTGGGGGGCTCAGAGTTACTTGGTGGGGGGGAAAAAATCCAAAATCCACCCCCAAAATCCACCCCAAAATCCATCCCAAAATCCAGCTTCACCCCCTTACCTCCAGCTTCTTCAGAGCCTCCTCCTTGTCCAGTGCCACGCGCTGCTTGGGGACAAGGGCAGCAGTCCCTGGGGGGACACAGGGCGTGTCCCAAATTGCCAGGCAATATTTATTTTATTTGCCATCCATCAGAGATGTGGCAGTTCTGTTAATTGGGAAGTTTTCTTTATCTCTTTTATATATTTCAATCCTCTCCTTGGGGAGACATCTGCTGTTAATGGAATATTGAATGTCTCTGCATGGCTGAAAAAATTATCCCACTGTGAGATGGGAGGAGCCAAGAATTCCTGCCTGGATATAATCTGGATTTTTGGGACACCAGACTCAGCTTTTCCAATGGATTTCCCAGAGGAACAGCTGGGTTTTCCACTGGGTTTTCAGCACACCCTTCTAGAGGATCACTGCTCCCAAAGAATCAGAAGGATTGCAACAATTCCAATTTCCTGACCATTTCCTCAGTATTTCCTGACCAATTTCCTGACCAATTCCCATTCCACACCCTGACCAAAAAGGGTGTCAGGTTGGATTCTGACTCTCTCTGTGTTTTTTTTTTTCTTTAAATTATTCTATTCTGATAATTCTATTTTAATTATAAATGATTCTATTTTAATTATAAATTATTCTATTATATTTCAATTACAAATAATTGTATTATATTTAAATTATAAATCATTGTATTATATTTCAATTACAAATGATTGGGTTATATTTTAATTATGAATAATTCAATAATAAGAAATTATTATTATTAATGATAATTATAATGTTAATAATAACATAATAATAATTATAATTATAATAATAACATAATAATAGTAATAATAATCGTAATAATAATAGTAATAATAGTAATAATAGTAATAATAGTAATAATAGTAATAATAGTAATAATAATAATAATAATAATAATAATAATAATAATAATAATAATTTTTCCCCTTTTCCTAATAAATTTCTCACTTGGGAGTCTCTCAATGGTTTTGTGTCAAACCAGAACAGGGAGGGGACACAGAGGTGGGTGAGGACAGGGAGGGGACACAGAGGTGAGGACAGGGAGGGGACACACGGGGAGGGGACAAGGAGGGGACACAGAGGTGGGTGAGGACAGGGAGGGGACACAGAGGTGGGTGAGGACAGGGAGGGGTCACTCACGGCCTTTCCGCACCCGCCGCACGCGGATCTTCAACTCCCGCGGGAGCCGCCTCCAGTCTGGGGGGGCAAAACAGGAGGTTGGGGATCCCCCCCTCAAAAAAAACCCAAAAAACCCAGGACCCCTCTCATGTCCCCCCCTGGGTCCCCTCCCGTGTCCCTCACCTGGGTTCCAGTCGATGGCGTTGTCCACAGGGCTGGAGAGCTGGTACTTGTCGGAGTAGCGCTCGATGTCTGCGGGGACACGGGGGTTTGGGGACATTTTGGGGGGATTTGGGGACATTCTGGGGGGTTTGGGGACATTCTGGGGGATTTAGGGACACTTTGGGGGGGATTTAGGGGACACCCACCCCTGGGGACACCTGTGGGACACACAGTGGGGGACAATAAAAAATGGGAATAAATAATGGGGGGACAAAATGAGGGGAATAAAATGGGGGGATAAAATGGGGAATAAATGATGGGAATAAATAATGGGGGGATAAAATGGGGAATAAATGATGGGAGGAATAAAATGGCGGGGGGAATAAAATGGGGGAAATAAATAATGGGGGGATAAAACAGAGGGGATAAAATGGAGGGAATAAAACTGGGGGGGGTAAAACAGGGGGATAAAATGGGGGGAATAAAATGGGGGGATAAATAATGGGAATAAAATGGGGGGGAATAAAATGGGGGGGAATAAACAATGGGAATAAATAATAGGGGAATAAAATGGAGGGAATAAAACGGTGGGGGGATAAAACAGGGGGATAAAATGGGGGGGATAAAATGGGGGGGCTGGGGGGTCCCAACCTGGTGGGGGGTGACAGTGCTGGAAAGGCCGTGGAGCAGCAGGGTGAGGAGGACTGGGATGGGCTCCATTCCCAAACCCATCCCAAACCCATTTGGGACACGGGGTGGGGGTCCGGGGCCGGTACCTCTGCGGGGAGCCCCCGGTTTGACGAAGTAGGGGAGTCCCCTCATGGCCCGGCGCAGCTCCTGCTTCAGGGCCAGCATGTACTCGCCCTCCTCGCCCCCGGGCAGGGGCGCAGCGCGGCGCTCCAGGGCCTGCGGGGGCACCAATTCCCGGGATGCCCAAATTCCCGGGGAATTCTCACCAGGACGCCCAAATTCCCTGAGAAGCCACCCGGATACCCAAATTCCTAGGATGCCCATGTTCCTGCGAAATTCTCATTGGGATGCCCAAATTCCCAGGACGCCCAAATTCCCAGAGAACTCTCACCGGGATGCCCAAATTCCCAAGATGCCCAAATCCCTGTGGAATTCTCATCGGGATGCCCAAATTCCCAAGATGCCCAAGTTCCCAGGGAACTCTCACCGGGATGCCCAAATTCCCAAGATGCCCAAATTCCCAGAGAACCCAAATTCCCAGGGAACTCAAAGGGATGCTAAAATTCCCGGTGAATTCTCACTGGGATGCCCAAATTCCCAGAGAACTCTCACCGGGATGCCGAAATTCCCAAGATGCCCAAATTCCCAGAGAACCCAAATTCCCAGGGAACTCAAAGGGATGCTAAAATTCCCGGTGAATTCTCACCGGGATGCCCAAATTCCCGGGATGCCCAAATCCCTGTGGAATTCTCATCGGGATGCCCAAATTCCCAAGATGCCCAAATCCCTGTGGAATTCTCATCGGGATGCCCAAATTCCTGGGATGCCCAAATTCCCAGAAAACTCAAAGGGATGCTGAAATTCCCAGGGAATTCTCATTGGGATGCCGAAATTCCCAGGATGCCCAAATTCCCAGGGAACTCTCACCGGGATGCCCAAATTCCTGTGGAATTCTCATCGGGATGCCCAAATTCCCAGGATGCCCAAATTCCTGGGATGCCCAAATTCCCAGAAAACTCAAAGGGATGCCCAAATTCCTGGGGAATTTTCATCAGGATGCTCAAATTCCTGGGATGCCCGAATTCCCAGGGAACTCTCACCGGGATTCCCAAATTCCCAGGATGCCCAAATTCCCAGAGAACTCAAAGGGATGCCCAAATTCCTGGGGAATTCTCATTGGGATGCCCAAATTCCTGGGACGCCCAAATTCCCAGAGAACTCTCACCGGGATGCCCAATTTCCCAAGATGCCCAAATCCCTGTGGAATTCTCATCGGGATGCCCAAATTCCTGGGATGTCCAAATTCCTGGGATGCCCAAATTCCCAGAAAACTCAAAGGGATGCCCAAATTCCCGGGGAATTCTCATTGGGATGCCCAAATTCCCGGGATGCCCAAATTCCCAAGATGCACAAATTACCAGGATGCCCAAAATCCCGGAGAACTCAAAGGGATGCCCAAATTCCCAGGGAATTCTCATTGGGATGCCCAAATTCCCAGGATGCCCAAATTCCCAGAAAACTCAAAGGGATGCCCAAATTCCTGGGGAATTTTCATCAGGGTGCCCAAATTCCCGGGGAATTCTCATTGGGATGCCCAAATTCCCAGGATGCCCAAATTCCCGGGGAATTTTCACCGGGATGCCCAAATTCCCGGGATGCCCAAATTCCCGGATACCCCACCGGGATGCCCGAATTCCCGGGATGCCCAAATTCCCGGAGAACTCAAAGGGATGCCCAAATTCCCGGGATGCCCCGATTCCCGGGGAACTCACCGGGAAGAGCGGCGCGGGCTGCAGCGTGGGCGGCGGCAGCGCGTCCCCCTTGCCGATGCCCACGGCTTCCACGTTGAACGTCATCTGCCCCCGGCCGCGGCCGCGGCCCCGGCCCGCCATACCGACAGCCCCGGGACGCTGGGGACAACGGGGACACGGTGACACCTCCGGTCAGCTCCGCCCTGCCCGCTGCCGGTGATGCCCCAAGTCCCGTTCCCTCCTCCCCAGCCCGGTTCCCCCCGCCTCGGGCCGCTCCCGGTTGTCCCGCCGGGTACGGTTATGCCCCGTTCTGCTCCCGGTGTTCCCACACAGTCTCGGTTCCACCCGGTGCTCCCCGGTGTCGCTTCGTTCCCCTGCCGAAAACGGGTGTCGGTCCGGATCCCGGTCCCGGTGTGTGCCCCGTTCCCGCAGTCCCTGTCCCGGGTCCTGTCTCGGTGTGCATCACCCGGTCCCGATGGCCTCCCCCGGTGGCTCCCGGTCTCGGGCCTCGTCTCCATCGCCGTTCCCGGGTCCTCCCGGTGGCCCTCCCGGTGCCGATGTCCCCTCGTACCCCCGGTCCCGGTCCTGTTCCCGGTGCCGATGTCCCCTCCTACCCTCGGTCCCGGTCCCGTTCCCGGTGCCGATGTCCCCTCCTACCCCCGGTCCCGGTGCCGTTCCTCCGGTCGCGGTCCCGGTGCCGATGTCCCCTCGTACCCCCGGTCCCGATAGCCCCTGGTACCTCAGTCCCGGTGCCGATGTCCCGTCGTACCCCCGAACCCGATGTCCCCTCCCCCGCTGCCGGTTCCGGTCCCGTTCCCGGTCCTGATGTCCCCTCGTACCCCCGGTGCCGCTCCCCCGGTCCCGGTCCCGTTCCCGGTGCCGATGTCCCCTCGTACCCCCGGTCCCGGTCCCGTTCCCGGTGCCGATGTCCCCTCGTACCCCCGGTCCCGGTCCCGTTCCCGGTGCCGATGTCCCCTCGTACTCCCGTTCCCGTTCCCGGTGCCGATGTCCCCTCGTACCCCCGGTCCCGGTGCCGATGTTCACGCGTATCCCCGGTCCCGATAGCCGCTGGTACCTCAGTCCCGGTGCCGATGTCCCCTCGTACCCCCGGTCCCGGTGCCGATGTCCCCTCGTAGCCCCGGTGCCGGTTTCGGTTCCGGTCCCGGTGCCGCTCCGCGCAAGCGCAGTCGCTCCCCACATGTCCGCGGCAGCCGCGGCCCCGCCCCGCGCGGAGGGGGCGGAGCTTGGGCGCAAGCCCCGCGCTGATTGGCGGGTCGGGGCGAGGGGCGGGGCCTAGAGACACACACCATGGAGGGGGCGGGGCCGGGGGCGCGAACTGGGGGGATCCAAAGGGGGATAAAAAACGAATAAAAAATGGATGAAAAACGCATCAAAAGGGGGTCAAAAGGTCCCGCACGCCCGGACCCCCCAGCCCCTCTGCCCTGGGGTACCTTGACCCCCCGTACTAGCGCCACCCCGGCCCCCAGCCCGGCCATGCTGTGCCCCCCAGTCCCGCCGCCCCACTGCCCCCAGCCCCCCTGCTTTGGGAGCCCCAGGCCCGCTGCCCCCTGGCCTCCCCCAGTGTCCGATGCTCCAGCCGCCCTGCACGGCCACCCCCAGCCCCGCTGTGTGGTCCTGCTGGGCTGTGCCCCCCAGCCCCGCTGCCCCCCGAGAGCCCCCCGTGCCCCCCAGCCCCGGTCCCCCCTCCTGGCTCCCACGCAGGGCCGGGCTCTGGATGCGCCGTGGCTGATTCATCCCGCTCCAGCCCCCCCCGGCGCCGCCAGCTGCCAAAAATAGCGCTGCGGGAGGGGGGGGACCCTCCACATCACCTCCCGCCCCCCCGCCTCACCGGCGGCAGGCCGGGATGGCGGCCACGGGCCGCTGTCCCCGACAGCCCCATCCCCGGGGCCGCGGGAACCGGGACCAGGGACCCCACGCTCCGGTGGCCACGGTAAAAACGGGGATGGAGAGGGGCTGGATGGGGGGGTCCGGGTCCCCGTTGCTTGAGGGGGGGGGGGTGACGGGGCAGCCCCCAGGCCCGGGCTCGGGGGTGTCTCACCGAGGGGACCGAGGGGAGCGGGAAGGTGCGGGATTGTCCCGCATTTTCCCGGCTGGTCGGAGCGGGATGAGCGGCCGTCGCCATGGGAACCGTGCGGGCAGGGATGGGGTGTGGGCAGGGATGGGGTGTGGGCAGGGATGGGGGTACCCGCGGGGATCGGGGTACCCGGGGGATGGGGGTACCCGGGGGATGGGGGTACCCCCAGGGTGTAGGAGACCAGGTAGGGATGGGGCTGTGGGCAGGGGAAGCAGGTGGGGCAAAGGGAGGAGCGGGAAGAGGATGAGGAGGGGGTGCAGAAAAGCATTTGAGGAATGTTGGCAAAGGCAGGTGGGGTTTGGGGGTGCGGGCAGAGGGGACACAGCCCGGAGAGCTCAGCAACCCTCCCTTACTGGGGAAACTGAGGCACGGAGGGGGAACACCCCATCCTGGGGGGGACTCCCTGAGCCCATCCCGGGGGGCCGGCGGGGTCTCACCTCACCCTCTCCCCTTGCAGTGAGCGAGTGCCACCCCCGTCCCTGCCCCCCGTCCCGCCAGCCCGGCCATGCCCAGCGCCTCGGTGCCACCGGGGGGGCTCCCCATGATCCCCGCCGAGGGCTCGGCGCTGCTGCGCGCCGTCTCCCAAGGGAAATTCCGCCTGACCCGCCTGCTGCTGGAAGGGGGAGCCTATATCAACGAAGGCAACGCCGCGGGCACCACGCCGCTGATGGCAGCGTGCCGGGCCGGTTACACCGAGCCTCCCGAGCAGCCGCGGATGGTGCAGTACCTCCTGGAGAACGGCGCCGACCCCAACATCCCCGACAAAACCGGCAAAACGGCGCTGATGCACGCCTGCACCGAGCGAGCCGGCCCGGCGGTGGTCTCCACCTTGCTGGCCCACGGGGCAGACCCCAGCGCCCGCGATTACACCGGGGGCTCGGCGCTGCTCTACGCCTTGGAGAGCGGCGACCGGGACACGCTGCAGGTGCTGCTGGACGCGTGTCGGGAGCGGGGTCGCGATGTCATCATCATCACCTCGGCCACGTCGCCCCGAGGCACCAAAACCACCCGGCAGTACCTGAACTCGCCCCCGTCGCCCGCTCCGTGCGCGTCCCCCTCGCAGGTGCAGGTGCGGGCGGCGGCGTCACCGGGGGCCGGCGGGAGGGACGAGGAGCGCGATGTGTTCCGCTTCCCGCCCGCCAACCCCGCTCCGGAACCTTCCCGGGCCGGGCCCAAGCGGCAGCTGAAGAGGCTGAACTCGGAGCCCTGGGGGCTGGCGGTGGAGGGGACGCGGGGACACTCGGAGGGGACCCAGGGACCCGCAGAGGGAGCACGGAGAGCCTTAGATGAGCTATGGGGACCCGCGGAGGGCACACGGAGACCCTTGGAGGGGACACGGGGCCCCTCGGAAGGGTCGTGGGGGTGTCCCGAGAGCTCCCTGGAAGGGACATCGCTCCCCCCGGAGCGGCTGGCGGCGGGGCTGGAGGGGCTGCGGTTGCGGCCGCGCCGCCACAGCGTGGAGGGACGCGAGGTCTCGGGGCTGCCCGGAGCCACCTGGGCAGAACGGGTGCCCCCGGTGCCCGCCGCGGGTCGTTGGGTCCCTCCTGATCCTCCACGGGGCAAAGCCCAGCGGCGGGACCCTGAGCTCGTCACCCCTCCCGGGCCGCTGCGGCACACGGCCGCGCTACCGGAGCGCCGCGGCTCCGGGACGCTCCCACCGGAGCCGGGCAGGGCCGGGCTGCTGCCGCCGCTGCCGCCCCGAGCGCTGCTCCGCCGGCACTCCATGCAGCCCGAGGCTCTGCGGCACCTCGGAGCCTTCTGCGGGGGGCTGGCTCCCGAGCCTGGCTCTTAGGGACCCCCCAATCCCACCCAAATCCCACCCAAATCCCCCATCCCCAAAGCCAGGATGCTCTGAACCCCGCTGAGGTTCCATCCCTTTGTCATCGACTCTGCACCAGCCCAAATTCTGGTGCACCCCAACTCCCAGGGCCTCCCCTCGGTATCCTCGTCCTGCTCCTGCCTCATCCTCCCAGCAGCTTTTTCCCCACCAGGGTCTGGAATTAAAAGTGCCAGTGTGGGGCACATCTGTGGGTTTGGGGGGCACAGCTGGACGCTGGCACATCTGGGATCCCCCCAAGCTCAACAGTCAGTTTTAAGGAGTAAAAAAATATATATTTTCCAAGAGCTGAGTTGTTCTAGTGCCAGGCTGGGGATCCTCAGGGATCCAGCAGCCTGGATGGGGAGGGATTTTAGGGAAATTTTAGGGATTTTAGGGAGCTTTAATGAAGGGCGAAGAACCAAGAAGACAAACTTAGACAAAATCTTGTTATTTGACACAAAACAAGAAATTTCCAGGTGGGATAAATACCATGGGAGATTTAGGTTTGCCTAGGGCATGGAAAAAAAACAACTCTGGGATGTTCTGGGATGGGGGGCAGGGAGGGATCCCCCAAAACCGTGGGAAATTCCCCCCCCAACCCTCAGAAACTGCTGCTTCCCTCATACTTGTCCTTTGAAAACAATAAAATTCCATAAAACCCGAATTCCCCCAGGGGATGGAGCTGCTTTGGCTCCTCGAGGCCGTGTACAAAGCCCAGTTTTTTCCCAGTTTCCCCCCAGTTTGGAGGTGGGACACAAAGGGGTGGAGGTTTGGATCCATCATCGGCGGCGCCGGTCCGGACTGCGGCTCCGCCGGCGACCACCCCTGGAAAAGAGGGAAGAGGTGGGGAAGGGGAAAAAAAGGGGGAAAAAGGGGAATTAAAGGGGAAAGAAAGGAGGGGAAAAGGGGAAAAAGGGGGGGAAAATGGGGGGAAAAAAAGGGGAAAAGGGGGGAAAAAAAGGGGAATTGAAGGGGAAAGAAAGGGGGTGAAAAGGGGGGAAAAGCAGAAAAAAGGGGGTGAAAAGGGTGGTAAAAAGGGGAGGAGAAGGGGGGGAAAGGGGGAAAAAGTAAGGAAAAAGGGGGGGGAAGGGGGAGAGAAGGGGGGAAAAGGGAAAAAAGAGGGAAAAGGGGGAAAAAGAGGAAAATTGGGGGAAAAGGGTGGAAATGGGGGGAAAGGGGGAAGAAAGGGGAAAGAAAGGGGAAAGAAAGGGGAAAGAAAGGGGAAAGAAAGGGGAATGAAAGGGGAATGAAAGGGGGGGGAAGGGGAAAGAAAGGGGGGAAAAAAGGGGGAAAAAGGGGGAAAAAGGGGGAAAAAGGGGGAAAAAGGGGGAAAAAGGGGGAAAAAGGGGGGAAGGGGGAGAAAAAGGGAAAAAAGGGGAAAAGGGAAAAAGGATAAGGGAATGGGGAAAGCGAGAAAAGGGAACAGGGAAGGAAGTGGGAGGAAAGAGGAAATGGGGGAAAGGGAAAAGAGGATAAGGAATGGGGAAAGTAAAGAAAGAAAGGGGAAGGAAGGGGAAGGAAAAGGAGGGGAAAAGGAGGGAAAAGGGTACAGGAAATGGGGAAAATGGATGAGAAAATGGTACAGGAAATGGGGGAAGGAGAGGGAAGGAAGGAGTCCAGCAGAAGAGCATTTTGGGGTGTTTATCCCTATTTTAACCCCGCCACCCCCATAACGCTGCATACAATTCCCCCATTCCCCTCACCGAGGGAAATCCCACAAATCCCTCCCATTCCCAGCTGCAGGAATTCCCTGGAATTGCCAGGATTTGCCTCACCTCCTCTTGCCCTTGGGGGGGCCCCTGACGAAGCACCAGTCCACGCTGACCGGCTGCCCCATCAGCTCCTGCCCGTTGAGCCCCGCCATGGCCGCCTGCGCCTCCTTGTAGGTCTCGTACTCCACCAGCGTGTAGCCCTGGGGTGGGATGGGTCAGGAATGGGATTGGGAAGGAGCCCAGCTCAGGTTTGGGGTCCAGCCCACTGTCAGACCCCCTGACACCCCGGGTTTAGGATTAGGAATGAGCACAGGCACTGGGGGAACTAAGGTTTGGGGTGCACAGACTCCCCTGACACCCCAGTTTTAGGATTAGGAATGAGCCCAGCTCAGGTTTGGGGTACACAGACCCCCTGACACCCCAGGTTTAGGATTAGGAATGAGCCCAGCCGATGGGAGAATTCCCAGCTCAGGTTTGGGGTTCACAGACCCCCTGACACCCCAAGTTTAGGACTGGGAATGAGCCCAGCTCAGGTTTGGGGTCCAGCCCACTGTCAGACCCCCTGACACCCCGGGTTTAGGATTAGGAATGAGCACAGGCACTGGGGGAACTCAGGTTTGGGGTACACAGACCCCCTGACACCCCAGGTTTGGGATTAGGAATGAGCCCAGCTCAGGTTTGGGGTGCACAGACCCCCCCTGACAACCCAGTTTTAGGATTAGGAATGAGCCCAGCTCAGGTTTGGGGTGCACAGACCCCCCCTGACACCCCAGGTTTGGGATTAGGAATGAGCCCAGCTCAGGTTTGGGGTGCACAGACCCCCCTGACACCCCAGATTTAGGATTAGGAATGAGCCCAGCTCAGGTTTGGGGTGCACAGACCCCCTGACACCCCAAGTTTAGGACTGGGAATGAACCCAGGCTCCCAGCCCAACCCCAGCTCAGTTTTGGGGTGCAGGAACCTCCCAATAAATCAATTTTGAGGTGCAGATACTCCCATAACCCCCAGCATTGGCGCAGTTTTGGGGTGCACCCCTGGAACCTCCCACCCTGAAGCCTCCCCCCAGGCTGAGATGGAGTTTGGGGGTCCCCAAAAGTGTCCCCTCCCCACCTTGAGGTATCCCGTGCGCCGGTCCAGGTTCAGATGGATGTTTTTGATCTCCCCAAATTCAGCGAATCTGTCGTGCACGTCCTCCTCCGTGGCCTCCTCGTGCACCCCTGTCACAAACAGGATCCAGCCCTCCACGGCTGGGCAGGAAAAGGGGGGTCACAGAGCTGGGAGTGGAGATTTACACCCCCAAATTTGTGGAGGGGTGAGACACGGACCCCTCAGGGGGGAGGTTTGTGGGGGGTTGACCCAAAAGTGATCCCAGGAAAGTGAGGAAAAATCATCCCAGTGTGACCCTAATTCCTCCTGGCTGTGGTGGAAAGGGTTTGTCACCCCAAAATCACTCATTTTTCACAGCTTGGAAAAGGAGATGGAAGCCCAGAGCCCCCAAATCCTGTGTGAGGTTGGTGGAAAGCTGAACCCCAAATCCAGATCCCATTCCCCCTCCAAGGAAGGAGCATCTCCCCCAAATCCCCACCTTGGGATAGCCCTAAAATAAATCCTGGGAATGAGGGAAAGGGAAGGGAGCCCCCCTGAAAGCCCTGCAGGTCCCCAAAATCCCCCTCACATCTCTGTGGCCCCGGCTCGTCCCCGTCCTGCTCCACGCTGTCGTAATCCTCGCGCACCCGAGCGCGGGAGCCTTCCTCTGGAAAAACAAAAAAAGGGGAAAAATAGGGGGGAACCAAGGGACCCCCAAACTTCAGGGGTCACCCAGAGCGCCAGAGAAAGGGTTCTGGGGGGGGGTTTTGGGGTCTCACCTGAGCCGAAGCCGCGGCCCTTGCGCTTCTTGGCCTTCTCCTTCAGCTTGTGGATGCTCTCTGGGGAAACTGGGGGTCAGCAGGGGCAGAGACCACCCCGGGATGGACAGGGACCCCCCAACCCGGCTGGGAGTGACCACTGGGCTGGGAATGACCACTGGGATGGACAGGGACCCCCCAACCCGGCTGGGAGTGACCACTGGGCTGGGAGTGACCCCCCCAAGCTGGGAATAACCCCCCCAGCCCGGCTGGGAATGACCACCGGTCTGGTAGTGACCACTGGGATGGGAGTGACCCCTGGGCTGGGAATGATCCCCCCAAGTTGGGAGTGACCACTGGGATGGACAGAGACCCCCCAACCCGGCTGGGAGTGACCACTGGGCTAGGAATGACCCCCCCAAGCTGGGAATGACCCCCAAGATGAAAACGACCCCCCAACACCGAGCAGGAGCCCCCTGGGAACCACAGCACCCCCAGCCGCGGGCCGGGGCCGTCCCTGAGGCCGGCGCGGCTGGAGGCGGCGGGAGCGGCCGCGCTGCACCGGGACCCGCCGGGATCGCTCGGCGGGGCCGCTCCGGGCCGGCCGCAATGCCCACAGCCCCGCGCTCACCGTCGCCATCCTCGTCCATGGCGAAATCCTCCCCGCCCGCCTCATGAAGGTCCAGCACGTCCGCCATCTTGCCGGGAGCTGCGGGGCACGCCGGGAGGTGCCGGAAGCGGCGGAAGAAGGGCGGAAGCGCCGGCGCGGCCATTTTGGGAAGGGCACCGGGCCGGGAGGTGCCGGAAGCGGCGGGAGAAGGGCGGAAGCGCCGGTGCGGCCATTTTGGGAAGGGCACCGGGCGGGCGGGCCTGTCCGCCATGATGGGAAGGGCGGGCGGGGGTCGCTTCGCCCCGGGAATTTCCAAACCGGGAATTCCGAACCCCGGGAATTTCATACCCTGGGAATTTTATACCCTGGGAATTTTAAGCCCCAGGAATTTTGAATCCCGGGAATTTTAAACCCCAGGGATTTTAAACCCCAGAAATTTTGAATCCCAGGAATTTTGAATCCCAGGGATTCTCAACCTTGGGAATTTTCAACCCCATGTTTTGTATCCCAGGAATTCCCAACCCCGGGAATTCTCAACCCCACACCAAGGCGGCTCAAAGCAGGTTTTGGGCACAACTGGCCCCCCCCAAAAAAAACGAGCAAGAGCACCGAAGTTAACCAAAATCGCTGGGTTTATTGTATAAAATCCACAGCAGCATTTATCCCATAATTCCATCGCCTCAACAAGAAGAACAACTGAGAAAATTTGAATTTTGTTCATTTTACACCTTCCACGGAGATCTGGAACCTCCAAACCAGTGCCCTGATCCCGCAAGCAATGGAATATTTTATTTTTATTTTTTTTCTTCCCTTTTATTTTTGTTTTTTTTTTTCCTTCCACAGCGATGGGAACTCCCAAAGTCCTCCCTTATTTAAATCCTTTATTTAAACAAATCCTAAATCAAATTTTCCCCCATATTTCAAGAAAATGACACCCCACAACCCCCCCCCACCCCCCAAAAAATCCCTTTTAAAACCCAATTTCTAGCGGCATCAAACGTTAATAGTGTTTGTAGAAAGTATAAAAAAATATATAAACCCCCCAAAATAGGTTTGTTAGGATGTGGATATAAAAAATGGGGTACCTACAGATAATGGAATTATTCCAATTTTAGCCTAAAATAATGATTATTGCTGGAATATGCTGTGGTCAGGCAGAGGGAAGGAGGAGGGTGGGAACAGTGGAATCTGCAGGGGATAAGAAGTGGGAAAAGCTCTAAAAATCTGGGGTGAAAAAATGGAATTCTGGCTTGGAATTCAGTTTGTATTGCTGGGGGAGAAGGGGGAGCAAAATGGGAATTTCCATGGATAAACTGACATTTTCTGGGGAGCTGTTTGAAGAATTCCATGCCATAAAAGGGGATTTAAAGGTAAATATAATCTAAATTCCATATGGATACAAGGGATAAGGAATGATTAGTGCAAATCCCTCCCTCATCCACAAATTTTCCAAGACTTTTCTTGGAAAAAAACTTCCAATGCCGATTTTTGGGCACAGAAAGGGCAATTCCAAAATTAAATCTGGATATTGCAGGCGTTGGCATCTGGTCATTTAATTAAGGAGCTCATCAAGGAGCTTTAACTGGTCCCTTTCTGCTGCAGGAGGGAGGGGATCCAATGGGTTTTGTTTTGAACCCCAAAAATAAGGGAGAGGAAAAAAAAAATCTGTGGGGAATGAGGGAATAAAAAGTTTCCTAGGGAATAAGGAGTTCTGAAGGGAGGAATGAGGAGCAGCTCTAAAAATCAGGATAAAACTTGATAAAATCTAATCAGGAGATTTTTCCCTACGTTTCTTTCAAATGTGCAAACGGGCCGGGATTGGGGAAAGGTTTTGGGATCAGCTGGGGTGGGATTTTGGGGTTCAGCAACCAGAGGAGTGTAAAAATTCCCTAGGGAATAAAGGAGTAATGAAGGAATGAGGAGCAGCTCTAAACTTCCTACAATGCATTCAAAGAACTTTTTCCCTAAATTTCTTTCCAATGTGCAAATGGGCCGGGATTCAGGGTAAGATTTTGGGATCACCAGGGAGGATCTCAGGGTGGGGATTTCGGGGTTCAGCAACCAGAGGAATGCAAAAAATTCCCTAGGGAATAAGAAGCTCTCGAAGGAGAAATGAAAGAATGAAGAGCAGCTCTTTTTCCCTAAATTTCTTTCAAACGTGCAAACGGGCCGGGACTGGGGAAGGGTTTTGGGATCAGCTGGGGTGGGATTTTGGGGTTCAGCAGCCAGAGGAGTGTGCTGAGCCCAGCTGGCCAGCTGCCAGCAGCAGGATGTCCTTCTTCTCCTTGTGGAACCTCAGCTCCTTCCCGGCCAGCCGGGCCTCGTCCAGCTCGCGCTCGGTGGCCGCCAGCTCCCGGGAAAGGGCTCCTGGAATGTTCTGCTCCCGGTTCACCCAGTCCAGGGCCATCTGGTTTCGGATGTCATCGTCCAGAGCACGGTGGGAGTAGTGAGCCAGGACCTCCTGGTGGGAATGAGAGGCAGAGAATTGTTAAAGTTGGGGAAAAACCTCGTGGGAGGCATTGGAATTGGGGAAAAAGCCTCGTGGGAGGCATTAGAATCAGGGAAAAAACCTTGTGGGAGGCATTGGAATTGTTAAGGTTGGGGAAAAATAACCTGAAAGGTTGGGCTAGGACAGAGGTTAGACATGGTTAATTAATTAAGTAGGGATTTATTAAAAGGATCTCCTTAATGGATGTACCTTGGGCAGTGTGAGAGCTCAGCCAGGGCTACACCCAAGATGAACTAAAATGGTCACAAAATAGGCACAAAATGGACCAAAATGAACACAAAATGGACCAGAATGGGCACAAAACACACCCAAGATGAACCAAAATGGTCGCAAAATGAACACAAATGGACCAAAATGGTCACAAAATGAAACCAAAATGGTCCATTGGGCATTGTGAGAGCTCAGTGTGAGAGCTCAGCCAGGGCTAAACACAAGATGAACCAAAATGGACCCAAAATGGTCACAAAATGGACCCAAAACGGACCCAAGATGAACCAAAATGGTCACAAAATGAACACAAATGGTCACAAAATGGTCACAAAAAGAACACAAAATGGTCACAAAATGCACGACCGGTCACAGATTCTCTCTAATTTTATAATTCTGCTCCATTTGCACATTGGAGTTCATTGTCCAATTACATCTCTGGCCCACGAAATCCCATTTTTCTTGTTTTTCTCTCTTCAGCCCACGTTGTTTGTGCTCTTGGGCCTGGGATTTGGGTCAGCTGTCCTTCCCAAGGTGTTGGGGGAAGCTCAGCAATGGGAAGGAGCCCTGGACTCACCTGGCGCGAGCACTGACGTTCCCTCATGGCCTTCAGGCTCCCATTCCAGTGCAGCAGCTGGAAAACTGTCATCAGCTCCTGGGGTGGTTTAAAATACAAAAAGGAGAGGGTTTAAAAACACAAAAATCACCATTTCTGCGTGCGCTGGGATGATTTCCACTTCTGTGTTTTGGAAGGTTGGTAGCATAAAATGTTGTTTGATGCGTGGAAATAAACTCTCATAAATGCTCACAGCAGCAGGGTGATAGAATATAGGGAATTCTCATTAGGGAATTCTACATTAAAGGAAAATAATAAAATAAAGGCAAATAATAAAATTTAAATGCAGCGACTCTCTGTTATGGTTTGACACTGGCATAACGTTAGCGCCCTCATAAAAATGTAACCTTTTAATTGAATGCTGTGAAATGTAATTGAGAACAGAGTAAAGCAGGATTGAACTTAATAACAAGGGAAAAAAAAAACTTATTAAGCTACTACTACTATGTTATTATAAAGAAAAAAAAAAGGAAAGGAAAATACATACATAAATCTAAAATTAAAACCTTTTAAAACAACCACAACACTCTCTAAAGTGGGGGCTCACTAAATATTCACTCTCTCAGTGAATATTTGCTTTGCAAATATAGCTGTAATTGTATATATGTGTGTGTTTGCATGAGAGCAGATAATCCACTCCAAACTGCTCTCCTAATTCCTGATCCACATTCCAGAACCTTCCCTTGGCCTCCCCTTGTCCTGATGTTGTTCCCAGATTCCAGTGGGATGCAAGGACTGTGGTTTGGGGTCACAACACCCCAAATTCCACTTTGGGGGGAACGTCTTCCCATCCTGTGGGAGCTCTTGCTCCCCCCATTTTCAGGGATAAATCCCACTAATTAACTGCACCACTGCAATTAGGACAATTGGAAATATCCCAGTGAGAAACCCAATTCCAAGGGTGGTAACGGAATTACGCCAGATCCGATCAAAATGAAACCCTGAGTTGATTTCCAGTGGGAAAAAAATAAAAATACACCTGGTACACCAACCCAAACATCCCAAAACCAAGCCAGGAATGGGAACAGGAACAGGATCAGCACAAACCTGGAATTCCAGCATGGATTTTCCCTTGTTGGACTCCAGCATGAAGCGGAAGGCGCCGATGCCAGTGTTGGGATTGTCTGCCTCTTCTCGGTCGCCCTGCAGAGAAATTCCAGACATGGAGCTGCCATTCCCACCCCTGGGTGAAACGTAAATTTTAAGGAATATTAGAGATTTTAGTTCGAGATAAGCCTTACTAGAGTTAATGAAAATCAATTAGTAAGCCTTGATGAAGTTAAGAGTTAGTAGTTAACTAATAATTGATTGCTTGTGAGCACAATGTTGAGTTAGCTGGGTTTATAATAAGAATATAAACTGATAAATTGCTTTTAGGAAAAAAGTTTGGAAATGAGGAAAAAAGTTTGGAAATGAGGAAACAGTTGGTTTCTGATTGTGATGGGTCTGAATTATAACACCTGTATTGCCTCATCCTACACATGAGGCTGAAAATGGAATTAGAAAGAAATAAATAGAAATTAGAAATAAATAAATAGTAATTAGAAATAATTAGAAACAAATTAGAAGGAAATAAATAGAAATAAAGTTTAGAAATTAGAAGGAAAGTTTAGAAAGTAGAAACAGTTGGCTTCTGATTGTGATGAGTGCGAATGATCACATTTGTCTCTATTGCCTCATCCTATGCATGAGACTGAAAATGGAATTAGAAATAAATAAATAGAAATTAGAAAGAAATTAACAGAAATAAAGTTTAGAAATGAGAAGAAAAATTTAGAAATTAGGAAAAAAGTTTAGAAAGTAGAAACAGTTGGCTTCTGACTGTGACGGGTGCGAATTATCCCATTTGTCTGCATTGCCTCACCCTGTGCACGAGCCTAAAAACAGAATTAAAATTCTTTCAAGCGCCTCTAAGTCACCCCACCTCAGGGTGAGAAAAGGGCTGAACGTGACCCAAAAAAAGGCCAAAACCACCAGAGCCATGCTCACGTTGAAGGACGCCAGGGCCTCGGAGACGCTCTTCTCGATGAAGTCGTCGGTGATGCGGCGCGAGGGGTGCTCGTTGAACACCGAGTTCATCAGCGCGATCTTGGCCGCGCTCCGGCGCGCCTCGGCCTTGGTGGGACAGAACTGGGGACACGAGGACAAAGTGTCACACAAAACACACTGTCGGAATCTGTGGTATTGATTCTGAGATTATAAAAGTCTCTGTCTGTCAGCCCCGCTGCCAAAGCAGAAGTCATAATTCGTCTGTGCTGGTTTCAAGGTTGTTTATTCTGTTTATCTCTAACATGTTCTGCTGCCCTGCCGCAGCTCTGTCCTGCAGGGCAGCGTGTGGGGCTCTGCCCTCAGTGGGATGGTACAAACATTAAATACCACAAACTACCTGTGCTGGATTTACAATAATGTGCCAATGTAACATCTCTTAGTGGGATGTTACTACGTGTGTTATATTCACAATAATGTGCCAATGTAACATCTCTCAGTGGGATGTTACAAACATGTACACCAGAAACTGCCTGTCCTGTATTTACAATAATGTGCCAATGTAACATCTCTTAGTGGGATGTTACTACCTGTGCTATATTCACAATAATGTGCCAGTGTAACATCCCTCAGTGGGATTTATTAATATTTATTATTAATAAATAAATATTATCAATGTATTATTTATTAATGCATATTAAGATAAATAAATATTATATATTTATTCGTATTGTTATTAATTTTTATTTATTTATTATTTATTTATTCTTATTTTTCTTACTCTAATTACATTACAATTTTTATAAATAGTAATGCAATTAGAGTAATAAAAAATTAGATAGTAATGCAATTAGAGTAATAAAAATTTAGATTACTATTTATAAAAATAGTAATGCAACTAGAGTAATAAAAATTTAGATAGTAATGCAATTAGAGTAATAAAAATTTAGAGGTTTATTCTTATCTAAGAATAAAAAAATAAGAATAAATATTATTTCTTTATTCTTATTTAAACTTTTATTCTTTAAATTAAAAGAATAAATTTAATTTTAATTTAAACTTAGAAAAAAAATGTAAAAAAACCAAGTGAGTGGCGTTTTTCACCTGGAAGCTGCCGAAGCAGCTGCCCCCGGGCAGGGTGACATAGCAGACGTAGGGGGGGCTGGCGGCCGGGACCATCTCGTAGAGCACCAGGGCTCCGTTGCGCAGCTCGGCCCCGCGGGATTGCTTCATCTGCCAGAATTCCTGCAGCGCCTCCACCACGTTCACTGCTCGGCATCATCGGCATCGGCCGGGAGAACAGCGGGGATGGGGGAATGGGGCATGGGAAGGGGGAAAAGGGGGTGAGGAAAGGAGGAAATGGGGCATGGAATGAGGAAAAGGAGGAAAGGAAGGAAGGAAATGGGGGTGAGGAAAGAAGGGAGGAAAGAAATGGGACATGGAATAAGGAAAAGGGGGTGAGGAAGCGAGGAAATGGGGCATGGAATAAGGAAAACGGGTATGGAAAGAAGGAAAAGGGAGTGAGGAAGGGAGGAAATGGGGCATGGAATGAGGAAAAGGGGGTGAGGAAGGAAGGGAGGAAGGAAATGGGGCACGGAAAGAAGGAAAAGGGGCAAGGGGGGAGGAGGAGGGGGTGAGGGAGGGAGGAATTTGGGCATGGAAAGAAGGAAAAGGGGGTGAGGAAGGGAGGGAGGAAGGAAATGGGACATGGAAAGAAGGAATTGGGGCACGGAAATAAGGAAGGAAGGAATGGAAATAAGGAAAAGGGGGTGAAGAAGGAAGGAATGGAAGGAAGGAAGGAAACAGGGCATGGAAAGAAGGAAAAGGGACACGGAAATAAGGAAAAATGAAAATAGGGAATAAGTGAAAACCGATACCCCACCCCCCACCCCGGTCCGTCGGCATCCCCGGCTCCCCCCGGCCCCGCTCACCGCGGCCGTAGCCCTGCGTGTGTTTGGCGAAGCTCCGCACCACGGCCTCCACCGCCTCCCGCAGCACCGCGGGCGGCCCGGGCACGGCCCCGGCCCCGGCCCCGGCCCCGGGGGGCGCGGGGGGGCCCTGCAGACCCAGCGGGGGCGGCGGCGGCGGCAGCCCCAGCCCCGGCCCCAACCCCGAGCCCGCTGCCGGTGTCGGCCCCAGCCCCGCGGGGGCCCCGGTGAGGCCGGGCCGTGCCCCGCGGGGCCCAGCGCCCACCCCGGGCTGCAGCCGCTGCGCCCGCACCGCCTCCATCGCCGCGCTCCCTCCTCAGCGCCGCGCTGTCAATCAGCGCCCAGCGGACCAATAGGAGCGCCGGATCGGGGAGGGGAAGGCGGGGACATCATCAGTAAACCAATCACAACGCCGTGCGCGGCTCGAGGGGCGGGGTCAGGGCGCGGCGCACTCGCCCACTAACACAAATAGCGGTGTGTGGCCGCGGGGGCGGGGATTTGGGTGCCATTGTCCAATCGCATTGCGGGATTTCTTAGATTGACAAGGGAATAGACGAATCAAAACGCAAGCAGCACGGACCAGCAGAGATGACGGTAGGGGATGACAGCCACACTCTTATTGACCAGGAGAAGCGATTAATGGCCAAAGAAACCAACCGAACTCTTCGACAACGATTTAGAGGCGGAGATTCCTCCCGCCGCCCATTCACGGGCTCTGTTTTGGTAGCAGCGGGCGGCTCCGCGCTCAAACCAGTGCGAAGGAGCCGCGGGCGTAGCGGAAGTGACGCCGTTGTACCGGGCTCGGTACCGGGCTCGCGCCATGGAGGCCTGGGTGCGCTTCAGCGCCCAGAGCCAGGCCCGGGAGCGCCTCCTCAGGTGCAGCCCGGGCTCCCCGGGGGTCGGGGAGGTCCAGCAGGGGTGGCAACGGAGGGTCCCAAAACCCCGGGGATGAACGGAGTGAGGAGGCCCGCGGCACCGGGGTGATGCCGCCGGTACCGCCGCTGACTCCCTCGTTGTCCGCAGGGCCGCCCAGTACGCCTGTACCTTAACCGGGGCCGCGCTGAGCCGCGCCGGGGGCAGCTCCGGGAGCCTGAGCCGCCTGCAGCAGCTGGAGGCTCATCTGAGCCTGGGCCGCAAGCGTGAGTGGGATGTGAGGGGTGGGCGTTTGAGCGGAGGTTTGAGGGGGACTTTGGGGGTCCGCACCCCCTCCGTCCCCGGTGACCCCCCGGTGTCCCCCTCCCGCAGTGCTGCGCTTGGGGGGCTCGGCTGAGGCGCTGGGGGGGGCGCAGCGCTCGCTGCACCTGCCCGACCCTGTGCTGCGCTTCTGCCTGACGCTGTCCCACCTCAACCGCGCCCTGTTCCTGGCCTGCGACAACGTCCTGTGGGCCGGCAAGAGCGGCCTCCTGCCCGGCCTGGCCCTGGAGAAGTGGAGCCAGAGGGCCTTCAGGTGAGCCTGGGGAGGTGGGGGGTTTGCTGAGGGGATTTGGGGGGGGAAAGGCTGGAGAAGATGCCTCAGGGAGAGCAGGGAGTGGAATTCCTGAGGAGGAGCAGGGAGTGGGATCCTGATGGAGAGCAGGGAGTGGGGTTCTGAGGGAGAGCTGGGAGTGGAATTCCTCAGGGAGAGCAGGGAGTGGGGTCCTGAGGGAGAGCAGGGAATGGAATTCCCCTGGAGAGAATAAGGAATGAGATTCCTGAGTGAGAGCAGGGAGTGGGATCCTGAGGGAGAGAATAAGGAATGAGATTCCTCAGGGAGAGCAGGGAGTGGAATTGCTCAGGGAGAGCAGGGAATGGAATTCCTCAGGGAGAGCAGGGAGTGGGGTCCTGAGGGAGAGAAGGGTATGGGGGTCCTGAGGGTGAGAAGGGAATGGAATTCCCCTGGAGAGAATAAGGAATGAGATTCCTCAGGGAGAGCAGGGAGTGGAATTCCTGAGGGAGAGCAGGGAATGGGGTTCCTGAGGGGGAGAAGGGAGTGGGGTTCCTGAGGGTGAGGAGGGAATGGAATTCCCCTGGAGAGAATAAGGAATGGGATTCCTGAGGAGGAGCAGGGAATGGGGGTCCTGAGGGAGAGCAAGGAATGGGATTCCTCAGGGAGAGCAGGGAGTGGTGTTCCTGAGGGTGAGCAGGGAATGGAATTCCCCTGGAGAGAATAAGGAATGAGATTCCTCAGGGAGAGCAGGGAGTGGAATTCCTGAGGGAGAGCAGGGAATGAGGTTCCCCTGGGGAGAATAAGGGAATGAGGTTTCCAAGGGAAGCAGGAAATAGAATTCCTCAGGGAGAGCAGGGAGTGGGGGTCCTGAGGGTGAGCAGGGAATGAGGTTTCCCTGGGGAGAATAAGGAATGTGGTTCCTGAGGGAGAGAAGGGAATGGGATTCCTGAGGGACAGCAGGGAATGAGGTTCTCGTGGGGAGAATAAGGGATGAGATTCCTCAGGGAAAGCAAGGAATGGGGTTCCTCTGGAGAAAATAAAGAATGGAATTCCCAAGGGAGGACAGAGAATGGGTCTCCTGAGGGAGAATAAGGCAATGGAATTCCTCAGGGAGAGCAGGGAGTGGGGTTCCCCTGTAGAGAATAAGCAAGGCAATCCCATGGGAGAGCTGAACTTTTCCATTCCCCCGCATTTCTGTGGCTGCTGGGAGCAGCCAGAGCCTTCTGCTGCCACTGCTTCCCTGTCTCCCTCTTTCCCCCCTGTTCTCCCCAGGTATTACCTGTTTGCTCTGGTGGTGAACCTCAGCAGGGACGCCTACGAGATCCGTCTGCTGCTGGAACGCGCCGAGGCCGCCAGGAAACGTGGCAAGAGCCCCCAAAAAAGCCCCCAAAAAAGCCCCCAGCCCCAGGCTGAGGGCAGGATCCAGCACCTCCGGCTCCAGCTGCAGCTCCAGCTGCAGCTCCTGCTGCAGGTGCTGTGGGAGAACCCCCCACTGCTGCTGGACCTGCTGAGGAATGCCTGTGACCTGGTGATCCCTCTGGAAAAGCTGGGCTTGTGCAGGAGCAGCCCAGGAATCGTGGGGTTCTGTGGGCTCACCTCCTCCGTGCTCTCCATCATCACCATCCTCCACCCCTGGCTCAAGCTGAAGCCCTAGTTATCCTGGCTTCGAAAGTCCCATATTTGGGAATTTTGGGGGGTTTGTGGCACCTCTGGAGGTGACTGGCTGGTGCCATTCCCATCATTCCCTCCTTGGAGCCACGAGGTTCCAGCGTTGGATCCCACAGGAACTTCAGCTCCCAAAATGTGACTTTTCCCGCAATTTTAGAGGTTCAACGTTCCGCCTTTCTCTCTGGGAAGAGCCTTTCACGTGGAGCCAGCTAACTGGGAATATTTGGGGCTGGAAAATGTGGATTTGGGGCTGGAAAATGTGAATTTCTGGGGTCTCACCCCCTCCCATCATCACCGTCCTCCACCCCTGGCTCAAGCTGAAGCCATAGTTATCCTGGGGACATTTGGGAATTGTGGGGGTTTATCCCAAAATTGTGGTTGTGGCACCTCTGGAGGTGACTGGCTGGTGCCATTCCCATCATTCCTGACTCCTGGGAGCCACGAGGTTCCAGCGTTGGATCCCACAATGGGATTTATGGGATTTTGGGACTTCAGCTCTCAAAATGTGTTTTTTTCCCCATTGACTTTTCCAGCAATTTTAGAGGTTCAGCGTTCCCCCTTTCTCTCTGGGAAGAGCCTTTCACATGGAGCCACTAACTGGGAATATTTGGGGCTGGAAAATGCGGATTTGGGGCAGGAAAATGCGGATTTGGTGCAGGAATATCCTCTTGAAAGTTTTTTGGGAACTCCAACGATTTTGGGAATTATTAAATTCCAGAGGCAGATTGTCCTTGCATCTGTCCCTGGGAGAGCAGGAATAGTTTTGAAGGTTTTTTAGGAGCTGGGAATTGTTAAATTCCAGAGGCGGATTGTCCCTGGGAGAGCAGGAATATCCTCTTGAAGTTTTTTTGGAACTCCAAAATGTTTGGGAAATTAAAGTTTTTTTGGGAACTCCAAAAATTTTTGGGAATGATTAAATTCCAGAGGCAGATTGCCCTTGGATCTGTCCCTGGGAAGAGCAGGAATATCCTCTGGAAGGATTTTTTGGGAGCTCCAGACTGAGACATTGCCCACTCCTGGGCTGTGCCAAAGTTTGTTTTTTTTCCTGGGCAAAGCAGGCACTGAAGGCTTTGGAGCAGTGTGGAATTCCCAGTGGGAATTGGGATGGGTGGGAAACACTCCAGGGGATCCCACAGTGTCATTAATGAATAATTTAATTATTAAAGTGCAGCGGCCTCCAGTCCCTGTGTCCTGGGATGTTGGGAAGGGCTGGGAATCAGCAAAATTTGGGCTGGGAATCTGCAGAATTTGGGCTGGGAATCAGCAGAATTTGGGCTGGGAATCAGCAAATCCTGGGCTGGGAATCTGCAGAATTTGGGCTGGAAGGAACCCAGTGGATCACTGAGAGCAGCTCCTGGTGCTGCACAGACCACACCTAAACCTGGCTCTGTTTGCCTCCTAAACCTGGTTCTGATCCCCACCTAAACCTGGTTCTGATACTGAACCTGGTTCTGATCCCCACCTAAACCTGGTTCTGATCCCCACCTAAACCTGGTTCTGATACTGAACCTGGTTCTGATCCCCACCTAAACCTGGTTCTGATACTGAACCTGGTTCCGATCCCCACCTAAACCTGGTTTTGGTACTAAACCCTGGTTCTGATCCCTACCTAAACCTGGTTCTGATACTAACCCTGGTTCTGATGCCCACCTAAACCTGGTTCTGATACTAAACCTGGCTCTGATCCCCCCCCCAAAATCTGGTTCTGATGCCCAACTAAACTTGGTTCTGATACTGAACCCTGGTTCTGATCCCCCCAAACCTGGTTCTAGTCCCTACCTAAACCTGGTTCTGATGCCCACCTAACCCTGGCTCTGATGCCCACCTAAACCTGGTTCTGATACTGAACCTGGTTCTGATACTGAACCTGGTTCTGATCCTTCCTAAACCTGGTTCTGATGCCCACCTAACCCTGGTTTTGGTACTAAACCCTGGTTCTGATGCCCACCTAACCCTGAACTGGGAGCACTGGGGTGGGCTGGGAATGCTGGACTGGGAGCACTGGGCTAAACTGGGGGCACCGTGCCTCAGTTTCCCCCATGACCCACCTGCTGGGCGGGGCCGCAGCTGGAGCTGCACACTCACTATTTGTCTGTTTTTCTCCTCATTCCTTGGGTTGTTTTTCTTTTTTTGGTCTTTTTTTTTTTAATTCCCCCAAAAATTCCAGCCCATCCCACAACCGCTGGCAGCACAAGTTTCCCTCTGTCCTAAAATCGCAGAGTTTTTTTTCCTTTTTTTTTTTTTTAATTTTTTTTTTTTCGAAAGCTCAGCCCGGCTGGTGGCAGTGTCACCCGGAGGACGTGGCAACCCAAAACGCACCTAAATCCACCCAAAATCCGCCCAAAACCCAAACCAAACCCCCCACCCCAAACCCCAAAACTCTTTTTTCCACCCCCCACTCCTGACTGTCCCCACAGGTATCTGCGTGGTTCGTTCTTTGGGGTAAATGCACATTTTTTTCACCCAGTTTTCCCCCCAAAAAGTGGAAAAATCCCATTTTCAGCGCCCCCCAAACACCCGAACCCCCCCCCAAAAAAAATTCCTGCACCCACCTCCTCTTTTTCCTGTGTTTTTACCACTTTGCCTGTTTTTTTCCCGAAATTTTGCCTCCCCCCACCCTCCAAAACCACATTTATTTTTAGCAGCCAATTGAAGATGAAGGAGGAGGGAAAAAATACTGAAAAAAGAGGAAAGAAAAAAGGGGAAAAAAACCCGGGATTTTGTCAAAGAGTCACCTTCGAGCTGCAGCGATGTGGGGTGTGAGGAACCCGGGCGTGCTCCTGGCGCTGCTCCTGCTCCCAGGTAAATCCCCCCCCCCCCCCCCCCGAAAAATTGGGATTTATCCCAAAAATCCCCAGATTTTGGGGCAATATTGGGCCGTTTTGGGGCTCGGATTGGGATCAGAATTTGGGATTTGAAGAATCCCAGTGGTTCCCTTTTGAATGTCCGGTTGTGGGGGGGGATTTTGGGATAAAACCAAATTTGGTCATTGCCCCCGGCCAAAATTTATTTTGTTGTTTTTCTTTTTTTTTTTTTTTTGAGGGTGAAAACACCAAAATTTTGGATTTAGGGTGGGTTTAAGGGAAGGGGAATGTGTAAGAGGAACTAAAAGCCGGCTTTAATGGAAAATCTTATTTTGAATGGGGGATTTTTTGTGGGGAAAAAAAAAAAAAGACAAAAAAAAAGGGGGAATTTCCACCCTTTGCGGGTCGGGGGAAACTGAGGCACGGTGGCGAGGATGTGTTTGGGGTGCTGGGGGGGTTCTTTTTTGGGGTTCTCTCCCCCCGCCCTTCCTCCGCAGGGCTCGGCGAGGGCTTCAGCCTCGACGCGCGGCGGGCGCGGATTTTCCGGGGGCCACCGGAATCCCAGTTTGGCTACCGGGTGCTGCAGCGGGGGGGAGATGGGGACAAGTGGTGAGAGACCCCCCCCCCACCCCCGGGGGGACGGGGAAACTGAGGCAGGAACGGGGAAACTGAGGCAGGAAAAGGGAAATTGAGGGGGGAAGGGGAAACTGAGGCGGGAAAGGGAAATTGAGGCAGGATGGGGGAAACTGAGGCAGGAAAAGGGAAATTGAGGCGGGAAAGGGGAAATTGAGGTAGGAAGAGGGAAAATGAGGTGGGAAAGGGGAAACTGAAGTGGGAAGGGGGAAACTGAGGGGGGGAAAGGGGAAACTGAGGCAGGAAGGGGGAAACTTGTGGGAAAGGGGAAACTGAGGTGGGAAAAGGGAAACTGAGGCAAGAAGGGGAAAATGAGGAAGGAAAGGGGAAAATGAGGCGGGAAAGGGGAAACTGAGGCAGGAAGGGGGAAACTGAGGGGGGAAAGGGAAATTAAGGCAGGAAAAGGGAAATGGAGGTAGGAAGGGGGAAACTGAGGCGGGAAGGGGGAAACTGAGGCAGGATGGGGGAAACTGAGGCAGGAAAAGGGAAATTGAGGGGGTAAGGGGAAATTGAGGCGGGGAAGGGGGAAACTGAGGCAGGGAAGGGGGAAACTGAGGTAGGAAAGGGAAATTGAGGCAGGAAAGGGGAAATTGAGGTGGGAAAAGGGAAACGGAGGGGGGAAAGGGGAAACTGAGGCGGGAAAGGGAAATTGAGGCGGGAAAGGGGAAATTGAGGGAGGAAGGGGGAAAATGAGGTGGGAAAGGGGAAACGGAAGCGGGAAGGGGGAAACTGAGGGGGGAAAGGGGAAATTGAGGAGGGGAAGAGTGAAACTGAGGGTGGGTGGGGGGGAAAACTGAGTCAGAAAAGGGAAGGAGAGAGGGAGAAACTGGAGAAGAGAGGAGGGGGGAAACTGAGGCAGGGAAGCCAAAAAGTGTGGTGGGAAAGAGAAACTGAGGCAGGGAGGGGAGGAGCAGGAGGCTGGACAGATGGACGGACGGACGAAGCAGCGCGTGGGTGGCACAGCCTGGCACGGTGCCCCCCAAAAACGTGGCTGGGGGAGGGGAGGGGTGGGGTGGTGACATCCCCGATGTCCCCTCTGTGTCCCCCCAGGCTGCTGGTGGGGGCCCCGTGGGACGGGGACGGCCGAGGTGACATCTACAAGTGCGACGTGGGACCCCAAAACTCCTCCTGTGCCAAGGCCAACCTCGGTACTGGGCAGGGGCGGGGGGTGGTTTGGAGGGGTGTGACAGTGAGATTTGGGGGTTTTGGGGGTGCTGACCCCCCCAAAACCCCAAAATTTTGTGTTTTTGTCCCCAAGGGGCCGCAGTTCCGTGGCTCAGGAGCAGCGCCGGCCACCTGGGGATGACGCTGGTGGAGTCCAAGGATGGGGGGTTTGTGGTGAGCGGAGGGAAACTGAGGCAGGAGAGGGTGGGGAGGGGAGATGATGTCACCACCACCTCTTGTCACCGCTACCCTGTCCCCCCCAAAAAAAAGGCGTGCGCCCCGCTTTGGTCCCAGGAATGTGGCACCTCCACGTTCAGCTCCGGCCGCTGCGTCCGGCTCGACGAGGAGCTCCGGCCCGTGGGCACCATCGCGCCCACAGCCCAGCGTGAGTGGGGTGGCACCCGCCGGCACGCCCTGGCACGTGCCACCCCCCGGTGTCACCGTGTCCCCTGCCAGGTTGTTCTACCTACATGGACATCGTCCTGGTTCTGGATGGCTCCAACAGCATCTACCCCTGGGAGGAGGTGCAGGCCTTCCTTGGCAACGTCCTGGCGCGCTTCTTCATCGGCCCCGGGCAGACCCAGGTCGGGGCCTGGCACCTTGGTGGCACCACTGCGGTGTCCCCAAGGCTGGGCTGGTGTCCCCAGGGGAAGGGGGCTGTCTCCAGGGCAGTGCTGTTGTCCCTGGGGTGGTGCCAGGCTTGGGGTCGTTGTCCTTGGGGTGATGGCAGCCTTGGGGTGACAGCATTGTCGCTGGGGTGGTGGCATTGTCCCTGGGGTGGTGACATTGTCCCTGGGGTGATGGCATTGTCACTGGGGTGATGGCATTGTCCCTGGGGTGGTGGCATTGTCCCTGGGGTGATGGCATTGTCACTGGGGTGATGGCATTGTCACTGGGGTGATGGCATTGTCCCTTGGGGTGATGGCATTGTCACGGGGGTGGTGGCATTGTCACTGGGGTAATGGCATCGTCACTGGGGTGATGCCCTGGGGTTTGAGGGATGTCCCTGTGGACTTTGGGGATTTCCTGTGGGTTTGGGGATTCCCTGGGTGGGTTTGGGGGTTCCCTGCAGATTTCGGGAGGTTTCGGGGCTCCCTCTGGCTCTGACTGTCCCCGTTGCAGGTGGGGGTGCTGCAGTACGGGGAGCAGCCGGTGCAGGAGTGGGCGCTGGGGCAGCACCCCACGGCCCAGCGGCTGCTGGAGGCCGCGCGGAACCTGACGCGGCAGGAGGGGAAGGAGACCAGGACGGCCATGGCCATCAGGGAGGCATGGTGGGCTCTGGGGAGGGGCACGGGGCACAGCTGGGGCTGGGGGTCAGAGCTGGGATTGGGGGCCAGGCTGGGGTCGGGATTTGAATAAGGATTGGGTTTGGAATTGGTATCAGGCTTGGGATGAAGTCAGGATTTGGATAAGGATCAGGTTTGGAATTGGTATCAAGCTTGGGATGAAGTCACGGTTGGGGTTAGGATCGGGGTCAGAGTTGGATTTAGGGTCTAGGTTGGAATGGGGATTTGAATAAATATCGGGATTGGAATTGGTGTCAGCCTTGGGATCAAGTCAGGGTTGGGGTTGGGAGAGGGAGTGGGGCTGGGATGAGGATCAGAGTTGGGACTAGCTTCTGGATTGATTGGGGTTGGGATTGATATCAGGCTTGGGATCAAGTCAGGATTTGAATTGAGGTTGGGGTTGGGGTTAGGATTGGGGTCAGAGTTGGATTTAGGGTCTAGGTTGGGATGGGGATTTGAGTAACGATTGGGATTGGAATGGGTATCAGGTTTGGGATGAAGTCAGGATTTGGACTGGGCATGGGGCACAACTGGGGCTGGGATTGGGTTCAGGATTGGGATTGGGGTCAGAGTTGGATTTAGGGTCTAGGTTGGGGTTGGGATTTGAGTAAGGATTGGGATTGGAATGGGTATCAGGCTTGGGATCAAGTCGGGATTTGGACTGGGGCTGGGGTTGGGGTTGGGGTCAGGGCTGGAGCTGAGATCAGGATCAGGACTGGGAAGACTTTAGGATGGGCACGGCCAGGGGCTGATTCTCCAGCCACATCCCCGCAGCACCCAGTCCTTCAGCCCGGCGCGGGGCGGGCGCCCGGGGGCCGCGCGGCTGCTGCTGGTGGTGACGGACGGGGAGTCCCACGACGGCGACGAGCTGCCCGCGGCGCTGGCCGAGTGCGACCGCCGCAACGTCACCCGCTACGCCATCGCCGTGAGGGCCCTGCCAGCCATCCCCACCGCCCCTGCCTTCCCCTGGAGCTCCTGCTCACCCCCCGTCCCTCCCTCAGGTGCTGGGGCATTACCTGCGGCGCCAGCAGGATCCCGAGGATTTCATCCGGGAGATCAAATCCATCGCCAGCGATCCCGATGAGAAATATTTCTTCAATGTCACGGATGAGGCCGCCCTCAACGACATCGTGGACGCTCTGGGAGATCGGATCTTCAGCCTGGAAGGTGCTGCTTGGAGGCTGGGGTGTGGGAAGGGCTGGAAGCACGGCTGGAGGAGCTGAGCCTCCTTCCTCCCGCGCTCAGGCACCCACGGCGACAACGAGAGCGCCTTCGAGCTGGAGATGTCCCAGATCGGCTTTTCCATCCACCACCTCGAGGTGAGCCTGTCCCTGTCGAGTCAGAAATGACACAAATCAGGAGGATGAGTCCTCTTTGTTAGGACACTCATTAATTTTTATATTCTAGTTCGCTGCTGGTGGACCTGGTTTGTCCTTTAATCAAAACACCTTTGGCTGATTAAGAAGCCACCCTCTGGTGATCAACCTTGCTGTAAACATCACCTGGCACACCTTAACATGATCCCAAAAAATAGGAACAGCAAGTTAAGATAAAAATTATTATAATTATTATATAATTGTTATTATAATTATTTTCTCTGAGCTTCTCACAGCCACCTTTGGTAATCAAATTACCAAAGCCACCCTTTGGTGATCAACCTTGCTGTAAACATCACCTGGCACACCTTAACATGATCCCAAATATATTTCACTTGTTATAATATAGATTTTTATAATATATATAATTGTTATAATAGATATAATTGTTATAATATATATATTATTATATAATTGCCACCCCTTGGTGATCAACCTGACTGTAAACATCACCTAGCACACCTTAACACGATCCCAAACACCAAGTGCAACAACTTAACAATTATATAGTAATTCTATAATTATAGATTATAATTGTTAAGAATTAATTATAAAAAATAATTCTTGTCTCATTATAATGGCTATAATTATTTTCTCTGAGCTTCTCACAGCCTTTCCCAGAAGGAAACTTTCCCTTTCCCTGGGAGATTTGCCTGTTCCCTAAAGGAAAACAACCCTGAGCCCATCCCATCCCGGCGGGGTGGCAGGGTGACAGCTTGGGGACACTGAGGCACGGCGGTGACGTTTCCCACCCATCCCGGCAGGACGGGATCCTCTTCGGGATGGTCGGAGCCCACGGCTGGCAGGGGGGTGTGCTGGAGGAGAGGCGGCGGGGCCGCGTGGTTCCAGCCCGGGAGGCGTTCCAGGAGGAATTCCCGCCGCAGCTGAAGGACCACGCGGCCTACCTGGGTACGGGCGTGTCCCCGGTGGAGCGGGCACCGCGTCCTGCTGAGATTTGGGGTCAGGCAGGGATGTTCCGTGGGCTGGAGGACAGGGGCGGAGTGGGGTTGCTTCGTGGGATGGATACTGGGGGGTACTGGGGATGCAGAAATGCTCCATGTGCCAGGGATGCTCCATGGAAAAGATATTTGGGGTGCTAGGTGATGCAGAAATATCCTGTAAATTTGGGGTGCCCTGGGGATGCTTTGTGGGATGGATATTGGGGGGCTTGGTGATACAGAAATGTCCTGTAAATTTGGGGTGCCCTGGGGATGCTTCATGGGATGGATACTGGGGGGGACTGGGGATGCAGAAATGCTCCATGTCCTGGATATTTGGGGTGCCCTAGGGATGCTCCATGTCCTGTAAATTTGGGGTGCCCTGGGAATGCTTTGTGGGATGGATATTGGGGGGGTACTGGGGATGCAGAAATGCTCCATGTGCCAGGGATGCTCCGTGGAAAGGATATTTGGGGTGCTAGGTGATGCAGAAATATCCTGTAAATTTGGGGTGCTTGGTGATACAGAAATATCCTGTAAATTTGGGGTGCCCTTGGGATGCTTCGTGGGATGGATATTTGGGATCCTTGGTGATACAGAAATGCTCCATGTGCCAGGGATGCTCCGTGGAAGGGATATTTGGGGTTCTTGGTGATGCAGAAATATCCTGTAAATTTGGGGTGCCCTGGGGATGCTCCATGGAAAGGATATTTGGGATCCTTGGTGATGCAGAAATATCCTGTAAATTTGGGGTGCCCCGAGGACACTTCAGGGGTGCCCCACACCTGGATATTTGGGGTGCCCTGGGGACACTCTAGGGATGCTCCAAACCTGGATATTTGGGGTGCCTAGAGATGCTCCAGGCTGCCCCACAGCTGGCTATTTGGGGTGCCCCAAGGACGTTGCAGGGCTGCCCCACAGCTGGCTATTTGGGGAGCCCCAGGAACACCCCGTCTCCTGGGGCTGTGCCTCCCTCTGAGCCCGTTTTTCCCCCGCAGGGTACTCGGTGTCCTCGCTGCAGCTCCCGGGGGGGCAGCGCCTGTTGGTGGCCGGTGCCCCCCGCTTCCAGCACAAGGGCAAGGTCGTCCTCTTCCAGCTGGACCCCACGGGCGGCGTGACGGTGGCCCAGGCGCTGGAGGGGGACCAGGTGAGGGGTGCCGGGGGGAGTTTGGGCCCCCTACCCCTCCCCACCTCAGCCTCACAGCCCCTTGCACCCCCAGATCGGCTCCTACTTCGGCAGCGAGGTGCTGGCCCTGGACCTGGAGGGAGATGGGGACAGCGAGCTGCTGCTGGTGGCAGCACCCACCTACCTGGGGGGCCAGAGCAGGGAGATGGGCAGGGTCTATGTGTACCGTGTGGGGCAGGTGAGGGGGCAGGTGTGGCCCTGGGGGTGTGGGGCAGGTGAGGGGCAGGGGACTGGGATGCACTGGGGTGTACTGGGACGCACTGGGATGCACTGGGGCACACTGGGGCAGGGGATTGGGATGCACTGGGATGCACTGGGGCAGGGCATTGGGATGCACTGGGGCGTACTGGGGCGCACTGGGATGCACTGGGATGCACTGGGGTACACTGGGATGCACTGGGACGCACTGGGGCATGGGACTGGGATGCACTGTGATGCACTGGGGTACACTGGGATGCACTGGGGCGCACTGGGGCACACTGGGGCAGGGGACTGGGATGCACTGGGATGCACTGGGATGCACTGGGATGCACTGGGACGCAGAGGGACCGAGGCCATTTGAGGCGATCCAGGGGAACACAGCGGCACTGAGGGGGCTTTGGGTGGGGGGGGTCCCCACCCCATGGGGGTACCGAGGGACCCCCTCCCTCCACACCCCCAGGACCGCCTGAGCCCCGCGGGGTCGCTGCTCCCCGAGCCGAGCCCGCAGGATTCCCGGTTCGGTTCCGCCCTGGGCGCGGTGCCCGAGCTGGGCCAGGACGGGCTGGCCGGGGCCGTGGTGGGGGCTCCGCTGGAGGATGAGCACCGAGGGGCTCTCTACGTGTTCCACACAGCCCCAGGCTCGCTCCTGCCCCGCTGCAAGCAGGTGAGTGCAGCCAAAACCTGTTGGGAATTGATCCGTGGAGAATTCGCCAAGCCCTGCCGGGTTCCTTAAAACCAGAGGTGTTGGAACTCACAATGTCCCTCAGACATTTTTGGAGGTTCCAGGCCTTGGTCAGAAGCATTTGAGACCCTGGCAAGCAGCTGAAAACAGCTGTGATTTTGAGTTTGAGCCATGGAATGAGTTACCAACTTTGAAGGTGGAACAAGCGGTCACAGAGGGTTAGATGGTATAGTAGAAGTAGCTACAAAATAGAGGGGAAAATTTTTAGTGTTGTACAGGGGGGTTTTAACACCTGTACAGGGGGGTTTTTACTTTGTACAGGGGGGTCAGAGGTTCTAAGATGGAGGAAAGTGGGCCTGATCCTGTTCTTCCTCCTTCTTCTTCCTTACCTCCGTGTTTTGGTGATGCTGGCACTCATGGATTGGTTTAGTGTAGAAAAGCACCTTGTAACATGGATAGTAGGTATTGGGGAAAATCTGTAATCATTTAACACGTAATATATCATATAAAAGAGAGCAGCAGCCCTGGGTAGGGAGTCAGAGTGTGTGTGTGCCTCTGCCTGAGCTGCTGAGCAAACCACAGCAGCCCAAGAAGAAAATCTTTTAGATAATTAGCAATAAACTGCCTTTAGACTGAGCAACAAGAGGCTGCAAAGCTTTTCTTTGGAAGCTCAGGTTGGAGGAGAGACTTTACCACCACATGGAACCCCTGAACTAATCCCGGGGTTCTCACACAGGGTTTTGGGGCACGTTGCAAAATTTTGGTGGGGCCTCAGGGACGGTAGGATGATGATTAGAGCTAAGCAGTAGCTGTAAGATTTGTCAGCAGGAAAATTGTACAAGAAGTAGAAAGAAAGAATTATGACATCTATATTGTCTCACCCTTCACGTGGGACTAAAACCAGGAGTTTTTACAACAGCTCTGTGGGTCAGAAAAGGGGGATTTTGTTTTAATCCAGCAAAAACTGCCGTTCCCAGCGCATCGAGGCAGCGGCGCTGGGCTGGAGCCTCCGGTACTTCGGGATCAGCGTGGACGGACGGGTGGACATGGACGGGGACGGGCTGGTGGACGTGGCCGTGGGGGCACAGGGGGCGGCCGTGCTGCTGCGGTGAGTGGGGGTCGGGGGGTCGGGGACAGGGACACCCCGGGATCGGGGACGTGGAGAGGGGACAGGGACATGGAAAAGGGACAGGGACATGGAGAGGGGACAGGGACATGGAGAGGGGACAGGGACATGGAAAAGGGACAGGGACACCCTGGGATCAGGGACATGGAGAGGGGACAGGGACACCCTGGGATCAGGGACATGGAGAGGGGACAGGGACACCCCTGGGTCAAAGACAGGGACACCCCGGGATCAGGGACATGGAAAAGGGACAGGGACACAGAGAGGGGACAGGGACACCTCGGGTCAGGGATATAGAGAGGGGACAGGGACACCCTGGGATCAGGGACATGGAGAAGGGACAGGGACAGCCCCGGATCAGGGACAAGGAGAGGGGACAGGGACATGGAGAGGGGACAGGGACTCCCCCGTATCAGGGACATGGAGGGGGGACAGGGACACCTCGGGTCAGGGATGTGGAAAAGGGACAGGGACATGGAGAGGGGACAGGGACACCCCAGGATCAGGGACATGGAAAATGGACAGGGACACCCCAGGATCAGGGACATGGAGAGGGGACAGGGACACCCCGGGGAATAGGGACATGGAGAGGGGACAGGGACATGGAAAAGGGACAGGGACATGGAAAAGGGACAAGGACACGCCGGGAATAGGGACATGGAGAGGGGACAGGGACACCCTGGAATCAGGGACATGGAAAAGGGACAGGGACACCCCAGGATCAGGGACATGGAGAGGGGACAGGGACACCTCAGGATCAGGGACATGGAAAAGGGACAGGGACATGGGGAGGGGACAGGGACACCTCGGGACAGGGACATGGAAAATGGACAGGGACACCCCCGGATCAGGGACATGGAGAGGGGACAGGGACATGGACGAGGGACAGGGACACCCTGGGATCAGGGACATGGAAAATGGAGAGGGACACCCCAGGATCAGGGACATGGAGGGGGGACAGAGACATCCCAGGATCAGGGACAGGGACACCCCCGGATCAGGGACGTGGAAAAGAGACAGGAGACATAGAGAAGGACAGGGACACCCTGGGGACAGGGACATGTGGGCCATGGGGACATTCAGGGGGAAAGGGACCCTGTGCCTCAGTTTCCTCTTGTGAGAACCTGGGATGCTCCCGGGATCCTCCCAGGGCTCTCCATTCACAGAGCCCCGGAATCACTGGGTTGGAAGAGACCTCCAAGACCATCGAGCCCAACCCAGCCCTAACACCAACTCCAGGGAGTAAAGAGGAGTCCCAGAGGAGAAAGAGACACAGGGTCTGGTGGTGGGGGATTTTAAACCCAGGGGGGGCAGAGGAGAGGGGGCACAACCACAGGGATACAACTGATGAGAGGGGAAAAGGGAGGAGGAGGAGGAGGAGAGGTGTGCAGAACAACCCGTGTGATACAAACAAACCACTTAATGCAACACAAAAACTGCTCCGTGCAAAATCCCAGCACGCGATAATAACGAAATAAATGACCCCACGCTGAGCTGCCGGGTGTGACTGTGTCCCTCAGGTCCCGCTGGATTGTCCGGGTGTCCGCAGGGGTGTCGGTGGAGCCGGCGGCCGTCAGTGTCACCCGGCGGAACTGCCACCGCAGCGGCTCCGGCGCCGTCTGCCTCCGCGCCAGGATCTGCTTCCGCGGCCGGAGCCGCGCGCGGAGCGGCCCCGGGGACGTGGATCTGGGTGAGTGAGGGCTGTGGGGGGATGCAGGGTGCTGGGAGTGTCCTTGGAGCAGCCCAGAGCATCCCACAGGGTCCTGCAGCATCCTTGGAGCATCCCAAAGGCTCCTGGAGCATCCCAAAGGGTTCTGGAGCAGCCCAAAGCATCCCAAAGGCTCCTGCAGCATCCCAGAGCAGTCCAAAGGGTCCTGGAGCATCCCAAAGGGTCCTGCAGCATCCCAGAGCAGCCCAAAGGCTCCTGGAGGATCCCAGAGCAGCCCAAAGGGTCCTGGAGGATCCCAAAGGGTCCTGGAGCATTCTTGGAGCATCCCAAAGGCTCCTGGAGGATCCCAGAGCAGCCCAAAGGGTCCTGGAGCATCCTTGGAGCATCCCAAAGGGTCCTGGAGGATCCCAGAGCAGCCCAAAGGGTCCTGGAGCATCCTTGGAGCATCCCAAAGGCTCCTGCAGCATCCCAGAGAAGCCCAAAGGGTCCTGGAGCATCCCAGAGCAGCCCAAAGGATCCTGGAGCATCCCAAAGGGTTCTGGAGCATCCCAAAGTGTTCCAGAGCATCCCAGAGCATCCCTTGAAACATCCCAAAGGGTTATGGAGCATCCCAAAGGGTCCTGGAGCATCCCTGGAGCATCCCAGAGCATTCCAAAGGGTCCTGGATCACGCTTGGAGAATCCTGCAGTGTCCCTTGAATATCAACAGATCAAAGATGCTTCTATGGAGCCCCACTGGAGCATCCCACGACATCCTGGACCTCTTAGGCTTCTCTAGAACCCCGCTAGAGCATCCCACAACATCCTGGAGCTTCTGAAACTTCCCTGGAGTCCCACTGGTGCAACCCAGCGTGTCCCTGGAGCATTCCTGGACTTCCCTGGAGTCCCACTGGTGCAACCCAGCGTGTCCCTGGAGCATTCCTGGACTTCCCTGGAGTCCCACTGGTGCAACCCAGCGTGTCCCTGGAGCCTCCCAGAACATCCTGGAGCCTTTGAAACATCCCTGGAGCCCCACTGGAGCATCCCCCAACATCCTGGAACTTCTGAAACTTCCCTGGAGCCCCACTGGAGCATCCTCCGACATCCTGGAACTTCTGAAACTTCCCTGGAGCCCCACTGGAGCATCCCCCGACATCCTGGAGGTTCTGAAACTTCCCTGGAGCCCCACTGGAGCATCCCCCGACATCCTGGAGGTTCTGAAACTTCCCTGGTGTCCCACCGGTGCAACCCAGCGTGTCCCTGGAGCATTCCCAGACTTCCCTGGAGTCCCACTGGTGCATCCCACGACATCCTGGAACTTCTGAAACTTCCCTGGTGTCCCACCGGTGCAACCCAGCATGTCCCTGGAGCATCTCTGGACTTCCCTGGAGTCCCACCGGTGCAACCCAGCGTGTCCCTGGAGCATTCCCGGACTTCCCCGGAGTCCCTCCCCCCGGAGCATCCACTCGCGCAGGTATCCCGGTCCCTGACCGCCCCCTTTCCCGCAGATCTCCGGTACAACGTGTCCCTGGAGGAGGAGCGGATCCCGGGATCCCGAGCCGCCTTTGACTCGGGCGGCCGCCGGCTGCTGCAGCGCCGCACGGAGCTGCGGCTGGGCGGGCAGAGCTGCACCCGCGTCCCCTTCCACGTCCTGGTCAGCCCCGGGCTCATCCCACCCTCATCCCACCCCCCTTCCCGGGCTCCGGCCGGGACGGAGCTGATGGAACCCCCGAATTGTGCAGGACACCTCGGATTACCTGCGGCCCCTCAGCCTCAGCCTCACCTGGGCGCTGGATGCGGCTGCGAGGGCGGTGCTGGATGAGGCGTCTCCCACCAGCGTCCGCAAACTGGTGTGTGCTGGGAGGGTACTGGGAGGTTCCCTGGGCGCCGGGATTACCCCCGGGACGCTGGGATCACCCCCGGGGCACCGGGATTGGGCACCGGGATCACCCCCGAGGCACCGGGATTGGGCACTGGGATCACCTCCGTGCACCAGGATTGCCCCCGGGGCACCGGGATCACCCCAGAACACTGGGATCACCCCCGGGGCACTGGGATTGGGCACTGGGATCACCCCAGAACACTGGGATCACCCCCAGGGCACCGGGATTGGGCACTGGGATCACCTCCGGGCACCGGGATCAGCCCCGAGGTGGTGGGATTGGGCACCGGGATCACCCCTGAACACTGGGATCAGCCCCGGGGCACCGGGATTGGGCACTGGGATCACCCCCGGGGCACTGGGATCACCCCCGGGGCACTGGGATTGGGCACTGGGATCATCTCCGGGCAACTGGGATCACCCCTGGGCACCGAGATCACCCCTGGGCACCGGGATCACCCCAGAACACTGGGATCACCCCCAGGGCACTGGGATTGGGCACTGGGATCACCCCCAGGGCACCGGGATTGGGCACTGGGATCACCCCAGAACACTGGGATCACCCCCAGGGCACTGGGATTGGGCACTGGGATCACCCCAGAACACTGGGATCACCCCCGGGGCACTGGGATTGGGCACTGGGATCACCCCAGAATACCAGGATCGCTCTCTGGGCACCGGGATTGGGCACTGGGATCACCCCTGGGCACCAGGATCACCCCTGGGGTGCTGGGATCGGGCACCGGGATCACCCCTGGACACCGGGATCACCCCCGGCTCCTTGCAGATCCCGTTTTTCAAAGATTGCGGGGACGACGACGAGTGCGTCGCCGACCTGGTGCTCAAGGCCACCACGGACATCGTGGGCTCCAGGTACCCCTGGTGTCCCCCCAGCGTCCTCACGGTGTCCCCGGGATCCCAGGAACCCCCTGTGACCCCCCTGTGACCCCCCTGTGACCCCCCTGGCCTCCAGGCACAGCCCCCACGTCGTGCGGAAGGGCCGGAGGCGGATGCTGGTGGAGGTGGAGCTGGAGAACCGGGGGGAGAACGCCTACAACGCCAGCCTGTGGCTGCACCTGCCCGGGAACCTGCACTTCTCCAGCCTCGTGCTCCAGGTACAGCCTGGGGGGAGCCCAAATCCCTGAGGAGCACCTCAAAATCCATGAGGAACCCCACCAAACCCTCCCAGCAAGTCCCTGAGGAGCTCCTCCAAACTGTTCCACCAAGTCCCTTAGGAACCCCTCCAAACTGTCCCTCCAAATCCCTGAGGAACCCCTTCAAATTCTCCCACCAAATCCCTGAGGAGTTCCTGCAAAATGTCCCACCAAAACTCTGAAGAACCCCTCCAAATTCTCCACCAAGTTCCTGAGGAGCTCCTGCAAAATGTTCCACCAAGTCCCTGAGGAACCCCTCCAAATTCTCCACCAAATCCCTGAGGAACACCTCCAAATCCCTGAGGAACCCCTCAAAATCCTGAGGAACCCCTTCAAATTCTCCCACCAAATCCCTGAGGAACCCCTGCAAATCCCTGAGGAGCTCCTGCAAAATGTCCCACCAAATCCCTGAGGAACCTCTCCAAATTCTCCACCAAGTCCCTGAGGAACCCTTCCAAATTCTCCACCAAATCCCTGAGGAGCCTCTCCAAACTGTCCCACCAGGGTGAAGATGGAGACCCAGGTCTTTGGAGAACCTCTGGGTCATTCTTGTCCCAACCCATTGCAGGTGGGATGGGTTGGAGTCCCTTGGGTCCCCAAACCCATTCCACAGGGGATGGGGGTGTTATGTGGGGTCCCCAACCTCTCCCAGGTGGGACAAGGGTCTCCATGGTGTCCCCAACCTCTCAAAGTGGGGGACAAGGGTCTCCATGGTGTCCCCAACCTCTCAAGGTGGGACAAGGGTCTCCATGGTGTCCCCAACCTCTCAAGGTGGGACAAGGGGGTCCATGGTGTCCCCAACCTCTCCCAGGGGTGGGACAAGGGGCTCCATGGTGTCCCCAACCTCTCCCAGGTGGGACAAGGAGCTCCATGGTGTCCCCAACCTCTCCCAGGGGTGGGACAAGGGGCTCCATGGTGTCCCCAGCTCCTCCCAGGTGGGTGACCACGTTCTGTTGGTCCCCTGTGACCCCCAGAACCCCACAGTGGGGGTTCCATCGCTGCCACCTCGCCGTGTCCCCAGTGTCCCCGTGGTGTCCCCCCGGCAGGATCCCAGCTCGGTCAAGCTGGAGTGCTCAGCCCTGGGGGGACACCGCCGGCGCTGCAGCGTGGGCTACCCCGTCTTCCGCTCACAGGCCAAGGTAGGACCCCCGAGAGACCCCCCGGGACCCCCCAAATTTCCCCTCACGCCCCTCTGAGACCCCCCACCCCACCCCACCAGGTGTCCTTCACCCTGGAGCTGGAGTTCAGCTGCTCCGTCCTGCTGGACCGCGCCGAGGTCACGCTCAGGGCCACCAGGTAGGGGGGAGAATGGGGGGCTGAGACCCCCGGGGGGGGTGGGGGGGCCTGGCTGGAATTTGGGGACACTCCCGAGTGTCCCCTCCCCACCCCCCAACCAGTGACAGCGCCGAGGCCACGCCAGAGGACAACACGGTCAAGGTGTCGGTGCCCGTCCGCTACGAGGCCAACCTGTTCCTGTCCAGGTGGGGCTGGGGGGGCGGGGGGGGCACATCGTGATGGGGTGACCCCCCCCCCCCACCGTGTGCCCCCCACCCCCAAAAAACACCGACCTGCAGAGTGGGGGGGACACATTGTGATGGGTGTGACCCCCACCCCAAAAAATCGACCTGTAGAGTGGGGGGGCTCAAGGAGGGGGATGTGAACCCCCCCTGTGTGCCCCAAAAAACCGATCTGCAGAGTTGGGGGGGGTCACGCCCCATCTGTGTGCCCCCCACCCCAAAAAACACTGACCTGCAGGGTAGGGGTCTCAGGGAGGGGGATGTGACCCCCTCAAAGTGGGGGGGTCAAGGAGGGGATGTGACCCCCAGAATTGGGGGTCTCAGGGAGGGGATGTGACCCCCAGAGTTTGGGGGTCAAGGAGGGGATGTGACCCCCAAAAAAAGGGTGTCAAGGAGGGGATGTGACCCCCAGAATTGGGGGTCTCAGGGAGGGGATGTGACCCCCTCAAAGTGGGGGGGTCAAGGAGGGGATGTAACCCCCAAAGTGGGGGTCTCAGGGAGGGGATGTGCCCCCCAAAAATGGGGGTGTCAAGGAGGGGATGTAACCCCCAAAGTGGGGGTGTCAAGGAGGGGCTGTGACCCCCTCAAAGGGGGGGTCTCAGGAGGGGCTGTGACCCAAAAAATGGGGGTCTCAGGAGGGGCTGTGACCCCCCCGTGCCCCCCCAGTGCCACCAGCCCCCATCGCTACGAGCTGCCCCCCCCGGGCACCTCCACCCCCAGCCCCGAGTTCATCACCAGGCTCAAGGTGAGAGGATGAGGAAGGTGATGGGGGGTCTCAGGAATTTGGGGGGACCCCCCCTGACTCACAGTGTCCCCCCAAAATCCAGGTGCAGAATTTGGGGTGCTTCCCCCTGCAGAATGTCACCCTGCGCGTGGCCCTGCCAGCGCTGGCTGTCACCCGGGTCCTGGCGGAGAACGTGAGTCTGGGGATCTGCTCTTCAAAATTCACTTTGTTGTGCCCAAAATTCACTTTATTGTGCCCAAAATTCACTTTATTGTGTCCAAAATACATTTATTGTGTCCAAAATGCACTTTATTATATCCAAAATTCAGTTTGGATGCAAAATTGGTATCCAAAATGCACTTTGTATATCCCAAATTCAGTTTATTGTATCCAAAATTCAGTTTATTGTGTCCAAAATCCATTTATTGTGTCCAAAATTCAGTTTATTTTGTCCAAAATTCAGTTTATTATATACAAAATGCACTTTATTATGTCCAAAATGCACTTTGTATATCCAAAATTCACTTTATTGTATCCAAGGTGCAGTTTATTGCTTTTGTTTGTCTACATTCAGAAATATTCAGGTTCTAGATGCAAATAGCTTCAGGTTCTAAATTTTTTTTTAAAATTGCATTCTAGATTAAAAATTATATATTCAATTCTGGATTCAATAAATCTTCAATTCTGGATTCAATAAATCTTCAATTTTGGATTCAATAAATCTGAATACTGGATTTAAAAAAATCTTCAATTCTGGATTCAATAAATCTTCAATTCTGGATTAAAAAAAAACCTTAAATCTTTAATTCTGGATTTAATAAATCATCAATTTTGGATTTTAAAAAATCTTCAATTTTGGAGTCAATACATCTTCAATTCTGGATTAAAAACAACCTTAAATCTTTAATTCTGGATTTAATAAATCATCAATTTTGGATTTAAAAAAAATCTTCAATTCCGGATTCAGGAATCTCCAGGTTCCACATTCCAGGATTTTTTCCTGTTTTTCTCCCCAAATTTCCCCCGGTGCCCTCTGACCCCTCCCGTGCCCCCCAGGCCACCTGCGGGCTGAGCCCCCCCGATGGGGGCACCCCCAAAGTGCCCCTGGTGCCCCCCGAGGATCCGCGGCACAGCGAGAGGCTGGTAGGGATGGGGGTCCCCCCGGAATTTGGGGGGTCCCTCTGGAATTTGGGGGATCCCCAGGATTTGGGGGATCCCCCTGGGATTTGGGGCTGTTTTGGGGGGTCCCCCTGGGATTTGGGGGTTCAGGGGGTATCCGGCTGGGAGGGATGGCAATGCCCCCAGATTTGGGGATCCCCCTGGGATTTGGGGGGGTTTTGGGGGGTCCCCATCATTCCTGGGGGTGCAGGGGTGATCAGGCTGGGAGGGATGGCAGTGCCCCCAGATTTGGGGATCCCCCTGGGATTTGGGGCTGTTTTGGGTGGTCCCCCTGGGATTTGGGGGTTCAGGGGTGATCAGGCTGGGAGGGATGGCAGTGCCCCCAGATTTGGGGGGCCCCCCGTAATTTCCTGGGGGTTTGGAGGGGTTTAGGGGGGGATCCCCACCCCCAGCCCAGTGATTTTGGGGGTTCAGGGGGGGATCCCCAGTGGGGTGATTTTGGGGGTCCCCAGCCGGGTGATTTTGGGGGTTCGGGGGGGGATCCCCAGTGGGGTGATTTTGGGGGATCCCCAGTGGGGTGATTTTGGGGGTTCAGGGGGAGGATCCCCAGCCCCAGCTTGGTGATTTTGGGGGTCCCCAGCCGGGTGATTTTGGGGTTCGGGGGAGGATCCCCAGCCGGGTGATTTTGGGGAACCCCAGCCGCTGATTTTGGGGGTTCAGGGAAGGATCCCCAGCCCCAGCCCGGTGATTTTGGGGGTTCAGGGCGGGGAATCCCCAGTGGGGTGATTTTGGGGGATCCCCAGTGGGGTGATTTTGGGGTTCGGGGGGGATCCCCAGCCGGGTGATTTTAGGGGTTCAGGGGGGGACCCCAGCCGGGTGATTTTGGGGGTTCGGGGGGGGATCCTCAGCCGGGTGATTTTGGGGGTTATGGGGGACCCCAGCCGGGTGATTTTGGGGTTCGGGGGGGATCCCTAGCTGGGTGATTTTCGGGGGACCCCCAGCAGGGTGATTTTGGGGATTCAGGGGGGGATCCCCACCCGGTTGATTTTGGGGGACCCCAGCCGGTTGATTTTGGGGGACCCCAGCCGGGTGATTTTGGGGATTCAGGGGAGGATCCTCAGCCGGGTGATTTTGGGGGATCCCCAGTGGGGTGATTTTGGGGGACCCCCAGCCGGGTGATTTCGGGGAACCCCAGCCGGTTGATTTTGGGGGATCCCAGCCGGGTGATTTCGGGGTTCGGGGGGGCTCCCCAAATCTCTGCCCCCCAGGACTGCTCCAACTCTCGCTGCCGGGAGCTGCGCTGTGCCCTGGCGGGGCTGGAGCGCGGCGCGGCCGCGGCCGTCGAGCTCCGGCGGAGCCTCCGCGGGGCCGCCCTGGGCCCGGTGAGCGCGGGGGGCTCCGGGGGGCTCCGGGGGGCTCCGGGCAACCGGACCCCCCCCAAATTCCGGGAAAAAAATCTCTCGTGGTTTTATTTAATTTTATTATTTTTATTTAATTTTATTATTTCATTTAATTTTACTATTGTTTTATTTAATTTTACTTTTGTTTTATTTAATTTTACTATTGTTTTATTTAATTTTATCATTATTTAATGTTATTGTTGAATGTCATAATTATTTAATTATATTTTTATTATTTATTTTTATTAATTTTATTATCATTTAATGTTATTATTAAATTTTGTTATTATTGAATTATATTATTTAATGTTTATTATTTAATTTTATTATTTTCCTTATTGTTTAATTTCATTATTGTTTCATTTAATTTTACTATTGTTTTATTATTATTTAATGTTATTAATAAATTTTATTATTATTTAATGACATTATTTTTAGTTTTATTTTTAAATTTTATTATTTTAATTATTATTTAGTTTTATTATTATTTAATGTTAATAAGTTTTAATATTATTTAATTCTATTATTTAATTTTTATTATTTTATTTTATTACCTTTCATTTCATTTCATTATTCTTTTATTTCATTATATCCATTTATTTCATTTTACTATTCTTTTATTTCACTTTATCATTCTTTTTTCCTCTTCCATTATCCTTTTATTTCATTCTGTCCCTCAATTCCTGTTTTTTTTTCCCTCCTTTTCCCCATTCCAGGTGAAATTCCGGAGCCTGAGGCTCGTCAGCAGCGTCTGCCTGGGGGTGGTGGGGGAGCTGCTGCTGCTGGAGGAGGGGGCGCAGTGCCGGGAGGTGGGACCCCAAATTCCATCCTCACCCTCGTCTTCCTCCCCAAATTCTGTTTCTTCTCCCCAAATTCCATTTCCCCTCCTCAAATTCCGTTTCCCCATCCCAAATTCCCCATTTTCACCCCAATTTCCCCCCAAATTCCCTATTTTCCCCCCAAATTCCCCATTTCATCCCCACCATTCCAGTTTTTCCCCCAAATTCCCAGTTTTTCCCCCCAAATCCCCCACTTTCCCCCTGAAATTCCCACTTTTCCCCCAAATTCCCCATTTTTCCCCTGAAATTCCGTTTTTTCCCCCAAAATTCCCAATTTTTCCCCCCAAATTCCCCATTTTTCCTGCAAAATTCCCCATTTTTCCCCTGAAATTCCCCATTTTTCCCCTGAAATTCCCCTTTTTTCCCCTGAAATTCCCAATTTTCCCCCCGAAATTCCCCATTTTCCCCCCGAAATTCCCCATTTTCCCCCTGAAATTCCCCATTTTCCCCCTGAAATTCCCCATTTTCCCCCTGAAATTCCCTATTTCCCCCCCGAAATTCTCAATTTTCCCCCGAATTCCCGTTCTTTTCCCAGCTGGAGCTGGAGCTGCTCCGGGCCCGGCCGGTGCCGGTGTCCCTGTGGATCCTGGGGGGCAGCGCCCTGGGGGGGCTCCTGCTGCTGGCCCTGCTCAGCCTCGGCCTCTGGAGGGTGAGGGGACACCGGGGTGGCACTGGGGGGACACCGGGGGTGGCACTGGGGGGGATGATGTCACTATGGGGTGACACCTTGGGGTGACAATGGGGGGTACACGGTGGCATTTCCCATCTCCCATTCCCGTTCCCACTTCCCACTCCCCATTCCCCATTCCCATTCCTATTTCCCATCTCCCATTCCCATTTCCCATCCCCACTCCCATTCCCCATTCCCATTTCCCATTCCCATTTCCCATTCCCCAATCCCATTCCCCATCCCCATTCCCCATTCCCATTTCCCATCTCCCAATCCCATTTCCCACTCCCATTCCCATTTCCCTTTCCCATTTCCATTTCCCATCTGCCATTCCCATTCCCCATCCCCATTTCCTGTTCCCATTCCCATTTCCATTTCCCATTCTCATTCCTGTTCCCATTCCCATTTCCCTTTCCCATTTCCCTTTCCCATCCCCATTTCCCATCCCCATTTCCCATTCCTATTTCCCATCTCCCATTCCCGTTCCCATTCCCCATCCCCACTCCCCATTCCCATTCCCCATTCCCATTTCCCTTTCCCATCCCCATTTCCCATTCCCATTCCTGTTCCCATTCCCATTTCCCATCCCCACTCCCCATTCCCATTCCCATTTCCATTTCCCATTCCCTTTCCTATTCCCATTTCCCATTTCCATTCCCCATTCCCCATTCCTGTTCCCATTCCCATTTCCCATTCCCATTTCCCATTCCCATTCCCATTTCCCATTTCCCATCCCCATTCCCATCCCCATTTCCTCTCCAGATGGGATTTTTCTCCCGCCCGAAGCCCCCCCGGGAGGAGGAGGAGGAGGAGGAGGAGGAGGATGAAGAGCGCTGAGGTGGCCGAGGACGTCCCAGCCCCTCCCCCCGGGACATTCCGGGATTTGGGATTGGGGAAGGGACGAGGGAACGACGCTGGAGCCCCGAGGATGGAGCTGGGAGTGGGAAAAGTGGGAATGAACTGGAAAATCAATCAATAAAATAAAATAAAATAAAAAATATAAAATAAATGAAATAAAAATAAAAATTAAAAAATATATAAAATAAATGAAAAAAATTAAAATATATATAAAATAAATAAAACTAAATAAAGTAATTAAAATAAAATAAATAATAAAAATAAAATAAAAAAATAAACTGAATTTAATAAAAAGAAAAAATATAAAATACAACAGATAAATATAAATAAAAACAAAAAAACCCCAATAAAATAAATAAAAATAATAAGATAAAATAAAAATATAAAATATAAAATAAAATTTAAAAATAAAAATTTTAATAAAATAAATAACATAAAATTGTAAAAAATTTAGAATAAAAATTTAAAAATAATAAAATAAAAGTAAAATATAAAAGATAAAAGATAAAATAAATAGTATTAAAAATAAAATAAAAATTTAAAAAAATTAAAATAAAATAAAGTAAAATAAAATACAATAAAAAATAAAAATAATAAAATAAAGTAAAATAAAATAAAATAAAGCTCCAGCCTGGGGAGCTGCTGGGTCCTGCATCCCTGTGGACAGGGGAGCAGGAATGATTCTGAATCCAGGGAAAAAAAACCAAAAAAAACTCTGGAATGACCCCAAATGTAACCGAGAGGGATGGGGGAGATGTAAACCCAGGGATAAATTTATAAATTTTTTATATTTCTAAATTTATAAACCAAGGCATACATTTATAAATAAACCCAGGAATACATTTATAAACCCAAGGATAAATGTATAAATTTATCCTGGCTAAATAAATTTATAAATATATATTTATAGATATAAATTATAAATTTATAAATTTATAAATATATCCTGGCTTTACCTCTGGGTTTATCAATTTATAAATGTATAAACCCAGGGATAGATTTAGAAACCCAGAGATATCCTGGATTTATAAATTTATAAATGTATAAACCCAAGGATAAATTTATAAATTTATAAACCCAGGATACCACGAGGATGAGGAATTTTTTTCAGGCTGCAGACCTGGAAAAAAATTCAGAGGGAATGAGAAAAAAAATCCCAAAACAACCAAATAATGAGGAAAAAAATCAAGATTTTCCTTAAGTTCTGGGGGGATTCCAAGGGAGTGGTCCTGGAATGAGCAGAGGGAGCTTTGGACACACCTGGGGCCAACAGGCAACGTGGAAAAGGGTCTGAAAAAATCCCCAAAAAACCCAAAAAACCCCCAAAAAATAGTCCAAGGATGAGAGAAAATCCTGCTGAGGGCCCAGAATTCCCAGGGTGCTCCAACCCCCCCCTCAGGAAAGTTCCAGAATTTTCCATCTTCCGCCTGCCATGATTTTTGGAGCCCCAAGGATTCCATCCCAAACAGGGCAAAGAAAAATCTCTCGTGGCTGCAATTCCAATCTCCTGAAACGTGGGGGAAAATCCCCCCAAAAATATCAATTTTTATCCCAAAAAAATTTTTTTTTTTTTTCCAGAGGAGCCTATGAGGGAGATATAAAATCTCCTCTTTCTTACTGGAAAAAAAAAAAAACAAGCAAACAAATAAACAACCAAAAAAACCCAACATTTCCGCTACAAAAATCAAATCAAATAGCTCCCAAAAATTCCCAATTTATGCAATTCCACGGTGCAGGAGGAGAAATTCCTGGGAGGAGAATGCTTGGTGCTGTAAATCCCAAAATTCCTGCTACTCAGGGTGGGGTTTTGTTGGAATTTTCAGGAAATGTAGACCTCCAGCTGGGATGTTCTTGGCTTCTGGAAGGTTCTGGAAGGTTCTGGAATTTCTCAGACGGGTCAGAAAGTCCAACTCTCCTGCACTGGGCTGTCGGCAGGGTCGGGATTCGGGATTTGCCGGGTGGAATCTTCTCCCTTTAAACTCTTCCTGCAGACTGGACACGTGTCGTGCTGTGGGGAAATCAGAGATGTGATCCTGGATTTATTCCCACCTGGATGCTCAAAATTTTCAATTTCAGGGATTTATCCCCTCCCTGGATGCTCAAAATTTTCAATTTTAGGGATTTATCCCCCTCTGGATGCTCAGAATTTTCAGCTCCAAGGATTTATCCCCTCCTGGAGGCTCAGAAATTTCAATTTCAGGGATTTATCCCCTCCCTGGATGCTCAAAATTTTCAACTCCAGGGATTTATCCCCTCTGGATGCTGAGAATTTTCAACTTTCTGTGCTGAAAATCACCAAGCCACAAGGAAATGTCACATCTGACCTGAATCCGTGGAGGAAAATCCCCAAATTTTTTGGGAAGGCTGAGGTCAGTTTGAATAGAAGTGGGAAACATCAATGAAGTGTTTAAGGTTTTAAAATGCAGTCATAGAGAGAAGTTTTAGGAGAGTTTAGTTTAATTTTAGGAATTTTGTCACTTTCTTCTTCATGAGTTTGAGCAGTGTTATGTAATTAGCTAAAAAATTGCTCACTGTGGGCTTGGGGTGATTAGTTATTAGATTAAAAATAAATATAATTGAAGTGTCAATTCTTAATTGCACTGTTTAGCCTTAAAAGATCTTAGACAGAAAGTTAATTAGGGTTTAGTTGAATACTTCAAAACTCAACATACAATATATGTAATATATTATATTGAATGCATGTAATATAGATAACAATTAATAAACATCTGAGCCCAAACCCAAAATTCCGTCTCCTACACATACTAATCAAAAAAAAAGGATAAAAATATTATATTTATGGGGTTTTTTGGGTTTTTTTTTGGGATCTTACCAGCTCCAGCCAGGGCACGATGCAGCTGCTGTGGAAGACGTGGTTGCAGGGGAGCTGCCGGACCTGCTCGGCCACGGCGTAATCCTCCTTGCACACTGGGCACTCCAGGCCTGTGTCTGGGGAAAAGTGGGAATGAGGGGCAGGAAAAAAGGGATCTGCTCCTTGGGAGGCACTTCTGGAGGGTTTGCTGGGAGTGGGGTGGGAGGGAACACAGGGAGCTCATGAGGGATGGGAGGTGTGGGGTGGAGATGGAGAATGCAGGGAGAGAGGAATTCCTGGCAGGATCCATCCACAGAAAACCCTGCTGGGACCACGAGCTCATCCAGGGATCCAGGAATTCCTGCTGAGCTCTGGGCTCCACCCACAACCCCCAGGGAGCAGAAGGAATTCCCGATGTTCTCCGCACGTCGTCGTTAACAAAAACCAAACCAAAACCAAAGGAAGGTGTTTGGGTGCCTGCCACAACTTCCCAGCCTGGAACACGGGCTGAAGATCCCAATCCCATGGGAGATGGCTGAAATCCAACTCCTCCTCTCCCTTTTCCAAGCTTTTGATGTTGTCCTGGACACCACCAGGAGCTGAGCTCCTCTGGTGATCCCACCCAACTCGGATATTCCGAAATTTCGTGATTTCCAGCCTGCTTTGTGGGCTCAGACGTGTGGAATTCCAGCCGGTCCTCGGCTTCCCAGAAAGGAGGAGGACAGAAAACCACAGGATAAAAATATCCTGGGTGGAAGTGTCTGGTTTAAGCATAATGGTAACAGAGCAGCTGGGAGGGGGAGGGAAAAATCCATGGAGTTTTAATTGCAAAGCCAGGATTGCTCAGAGACATCCCCCTCAGGCCCCTGCTGGCAGATTTCCATGAGATTTCCAGAGCAGAGTGTTTGAAAGGGAAGAAGGGACGAGTTGAGAGCATAGACAGGGATTTGAGATGGGAAAATCATCATGGGGAGGGGAAAATCCTGATGGGGATGGGAAAACCATCATGGGGATGGGAAAATTGTAATTCTGATGGAAAGTCATCATGGGGATGGGGAAACCATCATGGGGATGGGAAACCACCATGGGATGGGGAAGAGTCAGAAGAGCACATTTCAGGACTCCCCAAACCCTCTGGAGAATGCCAGGATTCCAAAATTCCTGGGAGAAGGGAACACCAGCAAAGCTTGGGAGCTGCCAGCTTCCAGCACAATTCCAGGGGGACAAAGGGGAGCTTGGGATGTCCCCTGGATTTGGGGGGGATCCATCACCCACCAACTTGTTCCTGTGTCACCAGCACTGTTGGGAGCGAGGAGATCTTCTCCTTGTCTGCTGGAGGTGGTCCCGTGTTCTCCAGCTGCCCCAGGAGCTGTGGAGAGGGGAAAAATTCCAGGTTCAGGAGCAGGAGGGATGGAAGATGGATGATGGATGGATGGATGGATGGATGGATGATGGATGGATGGCTGGATGGATGGATGGATGGATGGATGGATGGATGATGGATGGATGGATGATGGATGGATGGACAATGGATGATGGATGGACAATGGACACTGGAGCTCTCACCCTTCTCCTGGCACAGGTGGCACTCACCTGGGTGACAATGGCGTCGAGGCCGCTCTGTCCCCACGCGTAATCGCCGGGGCTGGAGTGCAGCATCCCGCTCCTGCCAAGGGGAGAGGCCAGGAATTCCCCCCCAGTGCCAAAGCGGGCACAGCTTACTGGGAGTTACTGGTGGGGATCTGGGCTACTCACCAGGAGAAGGGGTGCTGGGAGCCAGGAAGGGCTGAGTTGGCAAAAAAGCCAGCAAAGATCTGCTGGATTATCCTGAGAAAGGAGGAGGAATATGGGAAGAAGAGTTAAGTGGTGGAAGAAAGGAATTCCTGCTTTTCCTCCCTCATTTTCCTCCAGTTCTCTCCCATCAACACTTACCCCATAACATCTTTAAACCATCCATCCATCCATCCATCCATCCATCCATCCATCCATCCATCCATCCATCCATCCATCCATCCATCCATCATCCATCCATCATCTATCATTCATCCATCCATCCATCATCCATCCATCCATCCATTCATCCATCCATCCATCATCCATCATCCATCCATCCATCCATCCATCCATCCATCCATCCATCATCCATCCATCCATCATCCATCCATCCATCCCCCATCCATCCATCCATCCATCATCCATCATCCATGCATCATCCATCCATCCATCCATCCATCCATCATCTATCATTCATCCATCCATCCATCATCCATCCATCCATCCATCCATTCATCCATCATCCATCCATCATCCATCCATCATCCATCCATCCATCATCCATCATCCATCCATCATCCATCCATCATCCATCATCCATCCATCCATCCATCCATCATCCATCCATCATCCATCCATCCATCATCCATCCATCCATCCATCCATCCCCCATCCATCATCCATCCATCCATCATCCAATTTTCCACACAACTCCAAACCATCCAGACCTCCTAAAATCCCTCAAACCTCCCTAAAAATGCATTTTTTTTTTTTCTGCTTTTCCAGCAGGCCTCACTCACCCCTCGATGGCCGGCGATCGATCCGGGCGGGAGCTGCCGCGGGCCCGGTACCTCCGCGGCATCGGCAGCCGTGGGGGACGCCCGGGACCCCAAAACTCGTTTGGGGGACCCCTCTCCACCTCCCTGCTCTCTCCATCCAAGGAGCTGCTGCTCAGGAAGGGTCGGAAATCCGGGAAGAACATGGTGTGATCCAGGTGGTCCCAAAGCTGGGGAGAAGGAAGATCTTGGTGACCCCAAGAATGTCCAAGTTTGGTTTCCCAGCCAAGGAACAACTCTGAATGTGGAGGATCAGCTTCTCGAGGTTGTTTGTTTTTCCTTTTCTGGAACATTCTTTGTCTGACCTGCAGGTTGGCCATGGCATTGTGTCTGCCCTCTAGGGCATTTTATACTAAAATTTACACATTTTATACTAAAATTTAAAAATTTTATACTAAATTTACACATTTTATACAAAAACTTACAGATTTTATATTAAAGTTTCACATTTCATACTAAAATTTATGCATTATATACTAAAATTTACACATTTTATACTAAAATTTTCAGATTTTATACTAAAATTTCTGGCCCAGGATTTCCTGCAAATTTGGATTTGAAAATGGATTTGGATTCTGGAAAATCTGGGAGCAGGGAGAGAGGTCCTGATCCTCCCACAAATCCCAGGATTTGCCAGCACCAGGCTCTTCCCTGAATCCAAATGGCAATTTTAATTCTCCTGGAAACTGCCCCAAATCCTGCAAACTCCCAGGAAAAAGAGGAAAAAAAAGCAGGAAAAGAAGTTTAAAAAAAGCAGAAAATTGAGGGGAAAAAGCAGGAAAAAGAGGGGAAAAAAGCAGGAAAATTAGGGGAAAAAAAGCAGGAAAATGAGAGGAAAAAAAGCAGGAAGAAAAGCAGGAAAATGAGGGAAAAAAAAGCAGGAAAATTAGGGAAAAAAGCAGGAAAAAAATCAGGAAAACTCACCTCTGAGAATTGTGAGGAGGGGCTGTTGTCCAGGGAATTGCTGTCAAAAAAACTGGAAGAAAAGGAAATTTAGGGCAAAGATCACGCTTAAAATCCCTCCCTGTGCTTCCCAAATTTTCCCAATTTTTTTTTCTGAAATCTTCCCAGAGAAGGTAAAAAAAAAAAAAAAAAAAAAAGGAGGAAAAATGGTTAAAAAAAAAAAGGAAGGAAAAAATTATAAAGGAGAAAAAAATACTAAAAAAGGTAAAAAAAATAAAGACAAACACAGAAAATAATGGAAAGGAGATTTTTCCTCCTAAATATGAAAAAGAATAAGAAAAAATCAAAAAAGGTAAAAAAAAGGCAAACATAAAAAATAATGAGAGCATTTTTTCCCTGATTCGCCTTGTTAATTGTTTGGATTTCCTGTACCTGGAATCATCAGTGACTTCCTCGATGAAACCAGACTCACAACGGGGGCAGGTGTATTCCTGGGAAAACAAAAAAAACCTGGAATTAGTCACAAAATCCTTGGAAATCTCAAAAAAAAATCCTCCCCTTCAGGAAGATTCCCAAACAACACCAAAAAAAATTCCAAAAATCCCTTAAAATTTGGGGGAAAATGCAGAAGTCTGGAAGAAATTTCTGTCCAAAAAGATTTTTCCCTGCTCCCATTCCCAGTTTTGGCCCAGATTGGAGGAAAAAAAACCCCAAAAATTCAAAAAAACCTCTCAGGGATCTGGGAAGATCCTGCAGTCCAGGATTCTGGAATGATCCTTTTCCCTCAGGAATGGACATTCCTGCAGTCCAGGGCTCTGGAATTATCCTTTATCCTCAGGAACACGGCATGCCTCCCATCCAGGGCTATGGAATTATCCTTTTCCATCAGGAAAATTCCTCCCATCCAGGGCTCTGGAATTATCCTTTTCCATCAGGAATGGACAGTCCTGCAGTCCAGGGCTCTGGAATGATCCTTTTCCCTCAGGAACGGGACATCCCTGCAGTTGTGGCCTCTGGAATGATCCTTTTCCCTCATGAATGGACATTCCTCCCATCCAGGGCTCTGGAATTATCCTTTATCCTCAGGAACGGGACATTCCTGCAGTTCTGGCCTCTGGAATGATCCTTTCCCTCAGGAACGGGACAATCCTCCCGTCCCTTTCCACACCGGCCACATTTCACCCGTTCCGTGTGGGAACAACTTCGGGGGGCCCGGAGGTCGCCCCTTCCTCAGGGACTCCAGGAGCCATTGAGGGGATCCTCCCCGGCACCTCAGGGCTCCCCCTCAGCGACCCTCCCTTCCCGCGGCTCACCGGCAGCTTGGGGCTGACCTCTCCCTTGCAGCTGTGGCAGAAGAACCGGTGCTGCTGCACCGCCGCCGCCGCCTCCGCCATCTTCCCTCACGGCCTCCTCTGCCGTCACTCCTCCGGGAGCAGCGAGCGCAGCCCAGAGCGGCCCCGCACTTCCGGTCAACTCGTCTGCTCCGCCCGCGGCCAAGCAAAGCGCGGCGGGGCGGGCTAGAGCGGCCCCAGCGGGGCGGGCAGCGGCGTGGCGCCCCCTGGTGGTGGCGTCTCAATAGGGGAGGCGGGCAGCGGTGGCGGAAGTGATGTACAGGAAGTGGAGGCGGCGCGGAGCCGTTGTCATGGTGACGGTGATGGCGGCCGTGATGGTGATGGCGGCCTAGGCCGCGCCTGGCGGTGAGGGCGGAGGGGGCACCGGGAAACCGGGACGGGGCGAGGATCCCACCCGTGGGAGGGCACGGAAAGGGAAATTCTACCTGGGGAGCGGCTGATTCTCCCCCCCGGGAGGGGATCCGCAGCGGGGTCAGCCATGTCTCCTCTCTCTCCCCTCAGCCGTTCTTTCTCCTTTCCTTTCCTCTTTCTCCTTTCCTCTCGCGTTCCGTTCCGTTCCTTGGATTTACCGGAGCCGCCGGGATGACTCAAGCGGAGCTCCGGCTCTGCTCCCTCCTGCTGCGGGAGAATTTTGGCGAAATTGTGGAAAAAGTTGGGAATTCTCTACTCCGGACCGGCCCGCGGCCGTTGCGGTTGCTGGTGGGGGACACGGGGCTGCTGCCGGATCAGGTAAGGGAGAAAGGGTTTAAATTTAAAAAAGAATTAAAATAATTGCATGTTATTGGAAATTAAGAAGAAATTATTCGAAATTAATATGAATTTTAAAATTAATTTGTGATTAATAAGAAATGATTTGTAATTATTTGAAGTTGATATGTGGTTTAAAATGAATTTGAAATTAATATGGGTTTATTCCTATGAAAAGGGACAGGGTTGTTCCCATTAAAAGGGATGGGGTTATTCCCATTATTCCCATTAAAAGGTACAGGGTAATTCCTATTATTTCTATTAAAAGGTAATTTCCATTAAAAGGCACAGGGTAATTTCCATTATTCCCGCTGAAAGGGACGGGGTAATTCCCATTATTCCCACTAGAAGGGACCAGTTAATTCCCATTAAAAGGAATGGGGTAATTCCCATTATTCCCATTAAAAGGGATGGGTAATTCCCACTATTTCCACTAAAAGGAGCAGTTTATTCCCACAAATGGCAATACCATTCCCACGGTTTATTCCCATGAAAAGTGATGGGGTAATTCCCATTATTCCCATGAAAAGGGATGGGGTATTTCCCGTTATTCCCATTAAAAGGGATGGGGTAATTCCCATTAAAAGGCACAGGATCATTCCCATTAAAAGGCATGGGGTAATTCCTATTATTTCCATTAAAAGGCATTTTGTAATTCCCATTATTTTCATTAAAGGGGTTGGGGTTATTCCCATTAAATGCACAGGGTGATTCCCATTATTCCCATTAAAAGGGATGGGGTAATTCCCATTAAAAGCCACGGGGTAATTCCCATAATTCCCATTATTCCCACCAAAAGGGACTGGTTAGTTTCCATTAAAAGGGATGGGGTAATTCCTGTTATTCCCATTAAAAGGGACGGGGTAATTCCCATTATTCCTATTAAAAGGGATGGGGTCATTCCCATTATTCCCACTAGAAGGGACCGGTTAATTCCCATTAAAAGGGATGAGGTAATTCCCATTAAAAGGGACGGGGTAATTCCCATTAAAAGGCACAGGGTTATTCCCATTGTTCCCATTATTCCCACTAGAAGGGACAGGGTAATTCCCATTATTCCCACTAGAAGGGACCGGTTAATTCCCATTAAAAAGGATGGGGTAATTCCCATTAAAATGGACGGGGTAATCCCCATAATTTCCACAAAAAGCCACGGCGTAATTCCCACTACTCCCACTAAAAGGAACGCTTTATCCGCGCGAGTGGCACCGCCATTCCCACGGTTTATTCCCATGAAAAGCTGGGCATTCCCTCCCTGCCCGCAGGTGAAGAAGGCGCTGTGCGTGCTCCTGCAGCACGGGCTGGCGCGCTACGCGCCGCAGCCGCGGGGCCCGGTGGAGTACGAGGCGCGGAGCCGGCGCGTCCTGCGCCTCCTGCGCTACCCCCGCTACATCTACACGGCCAAGACGCTCTACGGCGACCCCGGCGAGCTGCTGGTGGAGGAGCTGCTGCTCCACGGACACCTCCCCATGAGCGCCGCCGTGGCCAGGGTGGCCGAGCGCCTCACCGAGACCATGGAAGGTGAGAGGGAAGCTCCTTCCTCAATAAAAATGGGATTTGGGACGAGGTTTAGTTGGCGAGCGGGATTGGAGGCACTGTAGGATGTTGGAGAACTGGTGGAGGGATTTCTGCTCCATGGGCACCTCCCCATGAGTGATGCCATGGTCAGGGTGGCCAAGCACCTCACCGAGACCATGGAAGGTGAGAGGGAAGCTCCTTCCTCAATAAAAATGGGATTTGGGAATGGTGGATGGGATCACAGGTACTCTACGGTGTTTTTTGGAGACATGGTAGAGGAACTACTGGTGGTCCATGGGCACCTCCCCATGAGCTCTGCCGTGGCCAGGGTGGCCGAGCGCCTCACCGAGACCATGGAAGGTGGGAATGTGTCTCTCCTCCCTCCTCATCCCCAGCACCACCCAACATGTCCTTCCTCATCCTCAGCCCCACTCAAGGTGTCCATCTTCATCCTCAGCACCACCCAACGTGTCCTTCCTCATCCCCAGCACCACCCAACGTGTTCCTCCTGACCCTCAGCCCCACTCAAGGTGTCCATCTTCATCCTCAGCACCACCCACTGTGTCCTTCTTCATCCTCAGCACCACTCAAGGTGTCCCTCCTGACCCTCAGCCCCACCCAACGTGTCCCTCCTCATCCTCAGCACCACCCAACGTGTCCATCTTCATCTTCCTCACCACCCAAGGTGTCCCTCCTGACCCTCAGCCCCACCGAAGGTGTACCTCCTCATCCTCGTCACAACCCAACGTGTCCCTCCTCATCCCCAGCACCACCCAACATGTCCTTCCTCATCCTCCTCACCACCCAACATGTCCCTCCTCATCCCCAGCACCACCCAACGTGTCCCTCCTCATCCTCAGCACCACCCAACGTGTCCCTCCTCATCCTCAGCTCCACCCAACGTGTCCATCTTCATCCTCCTCACCACCCAAAGTGTCCATCTTCATCCTCCTCGCCACCCAACGTGTCCCTCCTGACCCTCAGCCCTAACCAACGTGTCCCTCCTCATCCTCAGCCCCACCCCAGTTGTTTCTCTTCATCCCCAGCACCACTCAAGGTGTCCCTCCTCATCCTCCTCACCACCCAACGTGTCCCTCCTCATCCTCCTCACCACCCAACGTGTCCATCTTCATCTTCCTCACCACCCAAGGTGTCCCTCCTGACCCTCAGCCCCAACCAACGTGTCCCTCCTCATCCCCAGCCCCACCCTGAGTGTCCCTCCTGACCCTCAGCCCCACCCCAGGTGTTTCTCCTCCCTCCAGACGGGAAGTCCATGGATGTCAGCGAGGTCTCGGCCACTTTCGTGCGCCTGGCCGACACCCACTTCATCCAGCGCTGCCCCGCGCCCCCCGTGCTGCCCCCCGAGGTGCCCCCCGACGCCAGGGTGCCGCCGCCTGCCCCGGCCAGCGAGGACAAGGACAGGTTCCTCGTGCCGCGCCTCGGCCTCGGCGGTGAGACACAGCCCCGGCTTTGTAAAAATCCGTTTAATTTTAAACATCGATTTAAATTATTTGTTATGTCGAAATGATTCGTAAAAACTCTAATTGTTGCATTTTTAAAAATTAGAATTAAAAATAAATTTTAAAAATTGAAATTATTACATTTTTTAAAATTAGAATCGAAGTTAAATTTTAAAAATTAAAATTATTATATTTTTTTAAATTATCTTTAAACTTTAAACTTCATTTTTAAACTTTTCAGTATACTTTTATAGATAATTTATGTATAGTTTATATATAATTTTATATAATTTATGTATAATTTTTATATAATTTAAGTATCATTTATATATAATTTTTATAATTTCTGCATTACTTATATATTGTTTATATGTAGTTGTGTATAATTTATATATAATTTTATGTCTTCATATCTAGTTTTATACAATTTTTATATACTTTTATATTTTTATATATAATTTTATATCATATATTGTCTATATGTCATTTACATATTATATATCATTTATATATAATTTTATGTTATATATATTTTTTATAATTTCTGTTGTTTATATATAATTTATGTACTTGTATACAATTTATATATAATTTATATATGCTTTCTATATAATTTTAGTATCACTTGTATATAATTTATACATACAAATTTAATATACTTTCTATATAATTATTGTACAACTTAAATACCATTTTTATGTCAGTTCATAAACTTTACATATATAATTTTGGGTTTTCAGGCAAAGGGAAGAGGAGACACTCGTGTGATGAGGAAGAGGAGGGCGAGCACAGAGCCAAAAGGCAGAAGCAGGAGGGAGGAAGCTCCGAGGTCCTGGGATCCAAATTCCCAAAATTCTGGGGAAACTTTTCCTTGTTTTTTATGGCTCTTTTTCCTCATTTTTATGTCTCTTTATCCTCATTTCTTGAGGCTTTTTTTCCTCATTTTCAAGGCTCTTTTTCCTCATTTTTGTGGCTTTTTCCTTTTTTTTTCTGCCTCCCATCCCTCATTTTGTGCCTCTTTTTCCTCATTTTTCAAGACTCCTTTTCCTCATTTTCCCCTCCCTTTTCCTGGCTCTTTTTCCTCATTTTTGTGGCTTTTCCCTCATTTTTCCTGGCACTTTTTCCTCATTTTTTGCCTTTTTTTTTCCCCCAGCCTCCCCCAGATGATGGAATTTACTGGCAGGTGAACCTGGAACGTTTCCACCAACATTTCCGAGACCAGGCTCTGGTCAGTGCCGTGGCCAGCAGGATGGACCAGGTGTGTGCTCCCACCCTAATTCCTGAGTTTCCCTCTCTAATTCCTGCTTTTCCTCTCTAATTCCTCCTTTTCCCACCCTAATTCCTCATTTTCCCTCTCTAATTCCTGTTTTTCCCACACAGACCAGCAGTGAGGTGGTGAGGACGATGCTTCGCATGAGCGAGGTGACCACGGCCTCGGGCGCCTCCCACACTCAGCCCCTCTCCTCCAATGAGGTGGGTCCAAAATTCCCCAAAATAAGCCCAAAAATACCCCAAAACCAGCCCAGAAACCACCCCAAAAATAACCCTGAAAATACCCCAAAAAACATCCCAAAAGCAGCCCAAAACATTCCTAAAGCATCCCAAAACCCGCCCCAAAACCACCCCAAAATAACCTCAAATCTCTCCCCAAAAACATCCCAAAAAACACCCCTAAAATACCCCAAAATAACCCCAAATCCCTCCCAAAAATACCCCAAAAACCACCACAAAAATACCACAAAATAGCCCCAAAAAACACCCCAGAAACCACCCCAAAATAAACCCAAATCCCTCCTTGAAAATACCCAAAAAAAACACACAAAAAGCACCTCAAAAACCAGCTCAAAAAATTCCAAAAACATCCCCAAACCCACCCCAAAATAACCCCAAAAACATCCCCAAACCCACCCCAAAATAACCCCAAAAACATCCCAAAACCCACCCCAAAAATAACCCAAAAACCACCCCAAAAATGACCCAAAATCCCTCCCCAAAAATACCCAAAAAAAATCCCAAAATCCATCCCAGCCCTTGGCATCCCTTCCCATTCCTGCTTTTGTTTGTGTTTTGTGTTTTTAACCTTTTTTCTATGTTTTTTACCTTTATTTCTGTGGTTTTTACCTTTTTTCTGCCGTTTTTCAGATTTTCAGGTCTCTCCCTGCCGGGTACAACATTAGCAAAGCCGTGCTGGATCAATACTTGGCGCTGCTGGCCGATGATCCGGTGAGATTTTCCCATTTATATAAAAATATAAGATATAAACATATAAATATAATAATAAAATATAATATATAAAAATAATATTTAAAAAATAAATATAATATAGAAAGTATTTGTATATTATATATAAATATATAATATATTATACTATAATATATAAATATATATTATATAAATATAATGTATAATACATACATAGATAAATATATAATATATAAATAATATATAAATGTAATTTATATAATATATTATATATATAAATAATAGAATATGTAAATAAAATAATATATATTATTATATCATATTGTTAATTATATTATATTGTAATATATAATAATATATTATTATAATGAATATTGTAATATATATTACAATATTTTGGTTTGTATTGTAATATATTGTAATATATTGTAATATAATGTAATATAATGTAATATAATGTAATATAATGTAATATAAATATATAATATAATGTAATGTAATAATATATAATATATGTTAAATTATATTAATTGTATTACATTACACTATATTATATATTAAAGATTTTTTGTTTCCTGAAATCTTTCTCTTTCCACTCCAAATTTTAAGGAAAAATAATTTTTTAAAGGAAAATTCCACATTTTCTGTGTCCTCTGTCCCTGCAGCTGGAGTTCGTGGGGAAGGCAGGGGACAGTGGAGGGGGCACCTACACTGTCAGTATCTTTTGGGGGAGTTTGGGGAATTTGGGGATGATTTTGGGCAGATTTGGGGGATATTTTGTGGGGAATTTGGAGGATTTTGGGGGGGATTTAGGGATGATTTTGGAGGAATATTGGGGAATTCTGGGTGATTTGGGGCAGATTTGGGTGATTTTGGGGTGATTTTCAGGGCATCTTTTGTTGATTTGGGGGGGATTTTCAGGGGATGTTGGGATTTTTGGGGTGATTTTTGGCCAGATTTGAGGTGAAGATTTTTGGTCTGATTTGGGGGATTATTGGGTGATTTTTGGGGTGGATTTTTTTCCGGAATTCTCCTTGACCTCAACCCCTGCAGACCTGCACAAGGCCCTGGTGTCCCTGGCCACGGCCACGCTGGAATCCATCGTGGAGGAGAGGTGAGGGGAGGGCACCTGGAGTCCCCCCAGCCCCTCCCCACCTCCCTCCCTCACCCCCCTCCCCCTGCCCAGGTTCGGCTCCCGCTGCGCCCGAATTTTCCGGCTGTTGCTGCGCAAGAAGCACCTGGAGCAGAAGCAGGTGGAGGACTTCGCCATGATCCCGGCCAAGGAGGCCAAGGACATGCTCTACAGGATGCTCTCCGAGAACCTGGTGGCACTGCAGGTGAGGGGTGCCAGGCATTGCCCAGGTGGGATGGGCGCTGCCGGGCGCTTCCGAGTGATCCCGCCTGGAATTTGGGCACAGGGAACTCGTGGACACTCCTGGAGAAGGAGGTACTGCCATTTGGTTGCCACCATCCTTCCATAGGAGCTGATTCCCAGCTCTGGGATCTCAGAAATTGCCCAGGTGTGATGGGCACTGCTGGGCACTTCCGAGTGATCCCACCTGGAATTTGGGCATGAGGAACCATCTGGGGAGGGATCACAGGTTCCTCCTTGGAGAAGGAGATACTTCCATTTGGTTCCCACCATCCTTTGCCCTTCCCAGCTCTGGGATCCCAGAGATTGCCCAGGTGACAGCTGGTCAGGTGGTGGGAACTGCTGGGCACTTCCGAGTGATCCCACCTGGAATTTGGGCACAGGGAAATCGTGGACACTCCTGGAGAAGGAGATACTTCCATTTGGTTGCTACCATCCTTCCACAGGAGATGATTCCCAGGAGATTCCCAGCTCTAGGATCTCAGAGATTGTCCAGGTGTGACAGCTGGCCAAGTGATGGATATTTCTGGGCACTTCCAAGTGATCCCACCTGGAATTTGGGCATGGGGAACCATCTGGGGAGGGATCACAGGTTCCTCCTTGGAGAAGGAGACACTTCCATTTGGTTGCCACCATCCTTTGTCCTTCCCCAGGAGATTCCCAAGACTCCTGACCACGCTCCCTCCCGCACCTTTTACCTGTACACGGTGAACGTGATGGCCGCTGCTCGGATGCTGCTCCACAGGTGCTACCAGGTGAATCCCAAGGACCTTCTGGGCCCCCAGGACCACAAATCCTTCTCCATCCATGAGGAATTTCCAGGGAATCCAGGCCCTGCTGCAGGGAACCGTTGCAGCCCCCATGTCCAGATGTCACCATCCTGGTGACCGTCCTCCCCCTGTCCCCCTGCTGGGTTTTTGGGAGTGGAGGGTCCCTTGGTGTCCCCCCAGCACACCTGGGCAGGGGTGTCACCTGGTTCCTGTCCTTCTGGAGCTCCTTCCTGCTCCAGGGTCCAGGTGTCACAGTCCCCTCCCTGGTGGTGGCACAGGGGTGGCAGTGACTGTGCATGTGTCCCACCACGGGGTTCTTCAGTGCTCCCCAGCACTTCCGTGCTGGGTACTCACCTGTTCTTCACCTGTTCTTCACCTGTTCTTCACCTGTTCCTTCACCTGCTCCTTCACCTGTTCTTCACCTGTTCTTCACCTGTCCTTCACCTGTTCCTCACCTGTTCTTCACCTGTTCTTCACCTGTTCTTCACCTGTTCTTCACCTGTTCCTCACCTGTTCCTCACCTGTTCCTTCACCTGCTCCTTCACCTGTTCTTCACCTGTTCTTCACTTGTTCTTCACCTGTCCTCCACCTGTTCCTCCACCTGTTCCTCCACCTGTTCCTTCACCTGTTCCTTCACCTGCTTCTTCACCTGCTTCTTCACCTGTTCTTCACCTGTTCCTCCACCTGTCCTTCACCTGTTCCTCCCCTTGTTTCTTCACCTGTTCTTCACCTGTTCTTCACCTGTTCCTTCACCTGTTCTTCACCTGCTCCTTCACCTGTTCCTCCACCTGTTCCTCACCTGTTCCTTCACCTGTTCCTCACCTGCTCCTTCACCTGTTCCTCCACCTGTTCCTCACCTGTTCCTTCACCTGTTCTTCACCTGCTCCTTCACCTGTTCTTCACCTGTTCTTCACCTGTTCTTCACCTGTTCTTCACCTGTTTCTTCACCTGCTCCTTCACCTGTTCCTTCACCTGTTCCTCCCCTTGTTCCTTCACCTGTCCTTCACCTGTTCCTCACCTGTCCCTCCCCCAGAGCGTGGCCAACCTGATGGAGCGAAGACACCACGAGATGCGGGAGAACAAGTGAGCTCCATGGGCCGGGGGTGGTGGCCACCAGAGAGCCACCGGTGCCACGTCCCCACGCGCCCACCGCTCCCTCCTAGGAGGCTCCTGGAGAAGTCACAGCGCGTGGAGGCCATCCTGGCCTCCATGCAGGCCACGGGGGCCGAGGCGGCGCAGCTGCACGAGGTGGAGGAGATGATCACGGGTCCCGAGAGGCAGCAGCTGGAGAACCTCAAACGCAACGTCAACAAGTGAGGGGCGGTTGGGGACCTTGTGGGGGTTGGGGACCTTGTGGGGGTTGGGGACCTTGTGGGGGTTGGGGACCTTGTGGGGGTTGGGGACCTCGTGAGGGGTTGGGGACCTCGTGGGGGGTTGGGGACCTCGTGGGGGGTTGGGGACCTCATCAAGGTTTGGGGACCTCATGAGGGGTTGGGGACAGGGGTTGGGGACCTCATCAAGGGTTGGAGACCTTGTCAAGGGTTGGGGATCTCGTGGGGGCTTGGGGACCTCATGGGGGGCTTAGGGACCTTGTGGTGGGTTGGGGACAGGGGTTGGGAACCTCATTGAGGGTTGGGGACCTCGTCAAGGGTTGGGGACTTCATGGCAGGGTTGAGGACAGGGATTGGGGACCTCGTGGGGTGTTGGGGACAGGGGTTGGGGACCTCGTTGAGGGTTGGGGACCTTGTCAGGGGTTGGGGACCTCATGGGGGGTTAGGGACCTCATGGGGGGCTTGGGGACCTTGTGGTGGGTTGGGGACCTCATCAAGGGTTGGGGACCTCATCAAGGGTTGGGGACAGGGGTTGGGGACCTCGTTGAGGGTTGGGGACCTCGTCAAGGGTTGGGGACCTCGTCAAGGGTTGGGGACCTCATGGGGGGGTTGGGGACAGGGATTGGGGACCTTGTGGGGAGGTTGGGGACAGGGGTTGGGGACCTCATCAAGGGTTGGGGACCTCATCAAGGGTTGGGGACCTCATGAGGTGTTGGGGACAGGGGTTGGGAACCTCGTTGAGGGTTGGGGACCTTGTCAGGGGTTGGGGACCTCGTGGGGCGTTGGGGACCTCATCAAGGGTTGGGGACCTCATGGGGGGCTTGGGGACCTCGTGGGGGGTTGGGGACAGGGGCTGGGGACCTCGTGGGGGGCTTGGGGACCTCGTGGGGGGCTGCCCGTCCCCGTGTGTCCCCCAGGATCGACGCCAGCGAGAACCAGGTGGATGAGACCATCTTTGTGCTGGAGGCGTTCATCGAGAGCACCATGAAGAGGCCGTGAGGGGACAGGGACAGGGACAAGGGGGGGGACAGGGACAGGGACGGGACAGGGAGCAGCTGCCTCTGCCCACGGGGCTCGTGCTGCTGAGGAGAGTAAAGGAACGGTTGGTGAAGGGCCTGCGTGTCAGCTGGGCACGGGGACACACAGGGACACGGGGACAGACACAGGGACACGGGGACACAGGACACTGTGGTCCCCTCTCCCACGAGTGACCGAGGGTGACGCTGTCCCCAGTGTGCTCTGTCTGTCCTGGCAGCTTCACCTGGGAGCAATCCCTGAATGGATGGAATTTTGGAGCTGGAATCCAGATTTGGGCCAGGTTTAGGGTTTGGGACCAGGTTTAGGGTTTAGGGTTTGGGCCAGGTTTGGGGTTTAGGTTTTGGGCCATGTTTTGGATTTGGGCCAGGTTTAGGGTTTAGGGTTTGGGCCATGTTTAAGGTTTGGGTTTGGGCCAGGTTTAGGGTTTTGGGTCATGTTTAGGGTTTTGGGCCAGGTTTAGGATTCAGGATTTGGGCCAGGTTTAGGGTTTTGGGTCATGTTTAGGGTTTTGGGCCAGGTTTAGGATTCAGGATTTGGGCCAGGTCTAGGGTTTTGGGTCATGTTTAGGGTTTTGGGTCATGTTTAGGGTTTTGGGCCAGGTTTAGGATTCAGGATTTGGGCCAGGTTTAGGGTTTTGGGTCATGTTTAGGGTTTTGGGCCAGGTTTAGGATTCAGGATTTGGGCCAGGTTTAGGGTTTTGGGTCATGTTTAGGGTTTTGGGCCAGGTTTAGGATTCAGGATTTGGGCCAGGTTTAGGGTTTAGGGTTTGGGCCATGTTTAAGGTTTGGGTTTGGGCCAGGTTTAGGGTTTAGGGTTTGGGCCAGGTTTAGGGGTTTGGGTCATGTTTAGGGTTTTGGGCCAGGTTTAGGATTCAGGATTTGGGCCAGGTTTAGGGTTTTGGGTCATGTTTAGGGTTTTGGGTCATGTTTAGGATTCAGGATTTGGGTCAGGTTTAGGGTTCAGGGTTGGGCCAGGTTTAGGGCTTAGGGTTTGGGCCAGGTTTAGGGTTTTGGGTCATGTTTAGGGTTTTGGGCCAGGTTTAGGATTCAGGATTTGGGCCAGGTTTAGGGTTTTGGGTCATGTTTAGGGTTTTGGGCCAGGTTTAGGATTCAGGGTTGGGCCAGGTTTAGGGCTTAGGGTTTGGGCCAGGTTTAGGGTTTTTGGTCATGTTTAGGGTTTTGGGTCATGTTTAGGATTCAGGATTTGGGCCAGGTTTAGGATTCAGGATTTGGGCCAGGTTTAGGGTTCAGGGTTGGGCCAGGTTTAGGGTTCAGGATTTGGGCCAGGTTCAGGGTTTTGGGTCATGTTTAGGGTTTTGGGCCAGGTTTAGGGTTTTTGCCAGGTTTAGGATTATGTGCATGGTGGCTCTGGAAGAAACTCAAGATTCTTTGCTAAATCCCACACGACATCACGCACAGAAAGAGAACTTGTGCATATCAGTGAAAATACTGAAAACTTGGAAAATGTAAGAAAACGTTTTCTATGTGAAGGAAATAAAAATAATTCATGAATTGGAGGAATTTGCAGTGAATTGTGGAGGGGGATTTGGGGTAGGGATTTTGGTGGGTTTTGGGGGGATTTTTATATGATTTTGGAGTGGATTTGGGGGTTTTTAATGGGATTTTGGTGGGATTTTGGGGTCTCAAAATCTGGCAGGGCTGGGGAGGTGGGGTTTGGGCACCGGGAGGGAACCGGGCGGCAAAATTCAAATTTTCCATCCAAATCTGGCATTTCCAGGGGTAAAAAATCCAAAATTTTCTATTTCCGGGGTAAAAAAATCCGATTTTTCCGTTTCCAGGGGTAAAAAACTCCGATTTTTCCATTTCCAGGGGTAAAAATTCCCGATTTTCCCCACGGGGGTCAGGAGCTCTTCATCTGCAGGGTCTCGTAGGTCTCCTGGTGGTCGGGGCTGAGACCCTGTGGGGGGTCCAGGAGGGTTTTGGGGTGTGTGGGGGGGTCTGTGCCACCCCCCCCACCGATTGTCACCCCCACAGTGTCCCCCCCACATTGTCACCCCTAAATTGTCACCTCCCCAGTGTCACCCTGTCAGTCATTCTTTAGGGGAAGGGGAGCACCCCAACTCCAAACACCCCAAACCTCACCCCATTAATGGGGGTGGACACCCCAAATCTGACACCCAATAATGTGGGAACACCCCAAATCTCGGCCCCATAACTGGTTCTTTAGGGGAGGGGGGACACCCCAAATCCCAACCACCCCAAATCTCACCCCATAAATGAGGGGAACACCCCAAATCTCAGCCCATTAATGGGGGGGGTCACCTCAAATCTTATCCCTTTAAATGGGGGGGACACCCCAAATCTCACCCCATTAATGAAGGGGGACACCCCAAATCCCAGCCCATCAATATCCAGGGGTCACCCCCAAACCCCCCCAAAAAAATCTGGGTGGGGGTCCCCAAAATCTGCCCCCGCCCCCCCACGTGACTCACAGCATAAACGGCCTCTTCCTCCTTCTGCCGGGAACAGAAAGCGAAAGGAGATTTTGGGGGGCTGGAGGGGGGGCACAGCCAGACACCCCCATCCCCTACACCCCCCCCGCACCCCAAAATCCCCCCAAAATCCCCCCAAAATCCCCCCCCCTTTACCTGCCCAGCCGCTCTCTGCAGTCGCCAATTCACGAACTGGGGAGGGGGGAGAGAAAACCAAAAATGAGGGAAAAAAAGGGGAAAATGGGTAAAAAAAAGTGGGGGGAGGAGGGAGGGGATGTTTGGGGGGACCCCCCCCCCCCAAAAAAAAAAAGGGGGTTCGTGGGGCTCACCCTGAGGCGGATGTAGAGGCCGGTGAGGATGAGGCTGTAGAGGAAGAGCACCGCGTCCAGCACGTAGCAGATTTCGGGCTCGGCCAGGGCCCCTGCGGGGTTTTGGGGCGATTTGGGGGGATTTTGGGGCGATTTTGAGGGGCTTTGGGGTATTTCGGGGAGATTTTGGGGCGATTTTGAGGGGGTTTGGGGCGATTTTGGGGGCTTTTGGGGTGATTTTGCAGCGATTTTGAGGGGGTTTGGGGCGATTTTGGGGGCTTTTGGGGGGGTTTTGGAGCGGTTTGGGGAGATTTTGCAGGGTTTTGGGGCAATTTTGGGGGATTTTGGGGGAATTTTGGGGGTTTTGGGGACCCCCCGGCTCTGTGTGTCACCCCGCAGGTGGCACCGATGGCGCCTTGGGTGGCATCAGAGCCCCTCCCGTGACCCCCCCTGGGTGCCCCCCCCAAACCCGGGAGAACCTCGGGGGTCCCTGGGGTACCCCAAAAGTCAAGGGAGCAGGGAAGGGGATGTAGCACATCACCAGGACCCCAAATTCCTGTGATCCCAAATCCCCGTGACCCCAAATCCCTGTGACCCCAAATCCCTGTGACCCCAAACCTCCCGGACACCCCAAATCCCCTAAACCCCCCCAAACCATCTAAACCCCCCCCAAATACCCCCGGACACCCCAAACTCCCCCAGTTCCCCCGGACACCCCAAACCGCCTGCACACCCCAAACCCCCTAAACTCCCCCAAATTTCCCCAAACACCCCAAATCCCCTAAACTGCCCCAAACCCCCCGGACACCCCAAACCCCCTAAACTCCCTCAAATTTCCCCAAACCCCCTAAACTCCCCCAAACACCCCAAATGCCTGGGACACCCCAAACCCCCCCCAAACCCCCCAGACACCCCAAATCCCCTAAACATCCCCAAACCCCTAAACCCCACAAAATCCCCAGACACCCTGAATCACCCCAAACCCCCCAGACACCCCAAATCCCCTAAACCCCCCCAAATCCCCTAAACCGCCCCAAAACCCTTGGACACCCCAAATCCCCTAAACCCCCCAAACCCCCCCGTGCCCACCTGCGGCCAGGCCGGGCACCCCCAGCAGGACGAGGACGAGCAGGGGCCCCGCTGTCCCCAATGTCCCCATTGTCCCCTCGGTGTCCCCCCGCTGCCAGCAGTGACCGCGGCCCCTCCCCCACTTCCCCAGTGCCACCTCCCTTCCGCTGTCCCCAAGTGTCACCCGCGGCCACCAACGTCCGGCCGCTCCCCCAGAGCCCCCCCAAAAATCCCCGCGGGACGGGGGAGCTGTGGGGAAACCCCTTCCTCCTTTTTTGGGGGGCTCCTTCCGCCCCCAAACTGGGAGAGAGGCCCCAAAAGGGGAAGGGACCCTAAAAGGGGAAGGAGACCCCCCCAAAGTAGGGAAGGAGCCCCCCCAAACTGGGCAAGAACCCCCCCAAAATGGGAGAGAGGCCCCAAAAGGGGAAGGGACCCTAAAAGGGGAAGGAGACCCCAAAAGGTGAAAGGAGCCCCCCCAAACTGGGGAAAGGAGTCTCCCCAAACTGGGGAAAGGAGCCCCCCCAAACAGGGGAAAGGAGCCCCCCCAAACTGGGGAACAGAGCTCCCCCAAAATGGGGAAAGGAGCCCCCCAAAATGGGGAAAGGAGCCCCCCCAAAGTGGGGAAGGAGCCCCCCCAGACAGGGAAGGAGGTGACAGCGGTGACAAAGGGGGGACAAAGGGGACAGGGAGGCTCAGGAGCCGATTTTGGCTTTATTTGACTCGAAACGGGGGGTGGGGGCACCCCCAAACTGCAGCAGCACACGGAGAGGGGTGGGGGACCCCCCCTCATCGATCCACCTCCCCAAAAACGATGTCCTGGGTGCCTGTGGGGGGAAAAGGGGGGTCAGGGCACCCCAAAATTGGGGGGAGACCCCCCCCAAACTGGGAAAGGGATGTTGGGATGAGGAAGGAGACCCCAAAACTGGAAGGGGCACCCTAAAAAGAGAGGGAGACCCTAAAAAGAGAGGAACCACCCAAAAATGGGGAAGGGGACCCCAAAATGGGGAAGGGGACCTCAAACTGGGCAAGAACCCCCCCCAGATTGGGGAAGGGGACCCCAAATTGGGCAAGAATCCCCCCAAATTGGGGAAGGAGCCCCCTCGAACTGGAAGGAGCTCTCCCCAAAAAAGGGAAGGAGGATTCCAATAGGGGAAAATTGAGGAAACCCCCCCCCCCAAAATGAGGGGAAAACCTAAAAAGGGAAGAAATCCCACAAATAGGGAAGGAGCCCCTGAAATGGGGAAAAAAACCCCCAGAGAATGAAAAGAAACCTGAAAAATGGGGAAGAAAGTCCCAAAAGAGAAAAAGAGCCCCCCAAAAATGGGCAAGGGACCACAAAAGGGGAGAGGGACTCCCAAAAATGGGGAAGGGACCCCCAAAAGGGGAGAGGGACCCCCAAAAAAGGGGAGGGGGACGTACCAATGATGGCCACCACATCTGCCAGCATGTGGCCCTGGGACATCCTGTCCAGCCCGGCCTGGGGAAGCGCAATTAACAGCCAATTAACATCCAATTAACAGCCAATTAACAGCCAATTAACAGCCAATTAGCCCACAGGGACCCCAATTAACCCACAGGTGTTAATTACCCTCAATAACCCCCACGGGGACCCTCCAGTGTCCCCTGTCCCCATGTCCTTGGTATCCCCAGGTGTCCCCCAGATGTTCCCCAGGTATGCCCAGGTGTCCTCAGGTGTCCTCAGGTGTCCCCAGATGTTCCCCAGTTGTGCCCAGGTGTCCTCAGGTGTCCCCAGATGTTCCCCAGTTGTGCCCAAGTGTCCCCAGGTGTCCCCAGATGTTCCCCAGTTGTGCCCAGGTGTCCTCAGGTGTATCCCAGGTGTCCCCAGGTGTCCCCAGGTGTGCCCAGGCCGTACCAGGTGGGCGAAGCCGGGCGCTTTGATCTTGCAGCGATAGGGACGGCTGCTGCCATCGGACACCAGGTACACCCCAAACTCCCCCTGTGGGGACAGGATTGGGGACAATGGGGACATGGGGACAGGATTGGGGACAATGGAGACACGGCTGGGGACAGGGTTGGGGAGGGAAGGACAACATGACAAGGTTGGGGACATGGGACAAGGCTGGGGACACAGGGCAAGGTTGGCATGGAGCCGGTGCCAGGGACAAACAGGGCAAGAAGTGTCACCTTAGGGGCCTCGATGGCCGTGTAGGTGGCCCCGGGTGGCACCTGGTAGCCCTCGGTGTAGAGCTTGAAGTGATGGATCAGGGACTCCATGGACGTCTGTGGGGACAGAGGTGGCACTGCAGGGCTGGCACCTGCCCTGGGTGTCACCAACCTTTGGTGTCACCTGCCCTGGGTGCCACCCCAGCCGCGGGGTTGGGGACATGTCACCTTCATCTCGGCGCGTTTCGGGGGTGACACTTTGGCGTCGTCCACCTTGATCTCGCCGGGCGGCATCTTATTGAGGCACTGCAGGATGATCCGCAGCGACTGCCGCATCTCCTCCACGCGGCACAGGTACCTGCGCCCCCAATTTGGGATGTGGGGATCCCCTGAGCCCCAAAAATGGGGTGTGGGGGATCCCCTGAACCCCAAAAATGGGACACGGGATCCCCTGAACCCCAAAAATGGGGTATGGGATCCCCTGAACACCAAAAACGGGACATGGGATCCCCTCCACACGGCACAGGTACCTGCGCCCCCAATTTGGGATGTGGGGATCCCCTGAGCCCCAAAAACGGGACACAGGATCCCCTGAGCCCCAAAAATGGGGTGTGGGGGATCCCCTGTGCCCCAAAAATGGGACAAGGGATCCCCTGTGCCCCAAAAATGGGACACGGGATCCCCTGTGCCCCCAAAACGGGAGAGGGGATCCCCTGAGCCCCAAAAACGGGACAGGGGATCCCCTGAGCCCCAAAAATGGGGTATGGGATCTCCTCCACGTGGCACAAGTACCTGTGCCCCAAAACCAGATGGGGTTCCCATGTGATGGGGTCTCTGGGGGTCTCAGGGATGGGGTCCCATGGGATGGGGTCCATGGGATGGGGTCCCTGGAGGTCCCTGGGATGGGGTCCCAGGGATGGGGGTCCATGGGATGGGGTCCATGGGATGGGGTCCATGGGATGGGGTCCCTGGGATGGGGTTCTCATGGGATGGGGTCCCTGGGATGGGGTTCCCATGGGATGGGGTCCCTGGGATGGGGTCCCATGGGATGGGGTCCCTGGGGGTCTCAGGGATGGGGTTCCCATGGGATGGGGGTCCTGGGGGTCTCAGGGACGGGGTCCCATGGGATGGGGTCCATGGGATGGGGTCCCTGGGGGTCTCAGGGATAGGGTCCATGGGATGGGGTCCTGGTGCAGGGGACCCAGGGACTCCTGGCACAGCCATCCCAGGACTGGCAGCCCCGGGGGGACGGGGGGCACCCCCCAAGCCCCCCACACCCCCAGGGCAGGTGAGCCGTACCTGTCGTAGCAGTCGCCGCGGGAGCCGATGGGCACGTCGAACTCCACCTGGTCGTAGACGTCGTAGGGCTGCGTCTTGCGCAGGTCCCACTGGATCCCGGAGCCCCGCAGCATCACCCCGCTGGGACACCCCAAAAATCGCACCTGAGGCTGGGCCCCGCCTGCCCGCGGGCCGGGGCGCACCTGGGGGACCCCCCGGCTCACCTGAAGCCGTAGTTGAGGGCCTCCTCGGCCGTGATGACGCCGATGTCCACGGTGCGGTTCTTCCAGATGCGGTTGTTGGTCAGCATCTGGGGACAGCAGGCGCGCCTGGCACACCTGGCACCTGCCCTGGCACACCTGGCACCTGTTCCTTGTCCCCCTCGCACCAAAACCTGTCCCTGCCACCGTCACCTGTGTACCCCTCACCTGTCCCTGGCACCCCTCACCTATTCCTCACACCCCTCACCTGTCCCTCACACCCCTCACCTGTCCCTGGCACCCCTCACCTGTCCCTGGCACCCCTCACCTGTCCCTGGCACCCCTCACCTATTCCTCACACCCCTCACGTATTCCTCACACCCCTCACCTGTCCCTCACACCTCTCACCTGTCCCTGGCACCCCTCACCTATTCCTCACACCTCTCACCTGTCCCTGGCACCCCTCACCTGTCCCTGGCACCTCTCACCTATTCCTCACACCTCTCACCTGTCCCTGGCACCCCTCACCTGTCCCTGGCACCCCTCACCTGTCCCTCACACCCCTCACCTGTCCCCCTCTACCCCAATCTTCGTCCCCTCATCCCCCCAAGCTGCCAGGTGTGGCCCTGCCCCTCCCAGGTGCCAGGTGCCAGGTGCCAGCACCTGGCTGTCCCCTCCCCATGTCCCCAGGTCCCCCCTCACCTCCTCCACCTCGTCGATCCGGATGGAGAAGTTCTTCACGAACTCGTAGATGTCATCCATGAGCCCCAGGGGCAGGTCCTGGCACAGGTGGGACCCAAGGGACAGGGGGGACAGGTGGGACAAATAAGAGCCAAGGGACAGGTGACACAGATGGGATTGACAAGGTTGGGATGGGTGGGACAGGTTGGATTGGAGGGGTTGGGATTGATAGGATTGGTGGGACAGGTGGCACAGACTGGATTGGGATTGGGACAGGTGGCATGGGAGGCACACCCAGCACAGGTGGGCACTCAGGTGGCACCAGGGATGGGGGCAGGGGGTTGACAGTGACAGGGCCCAATGGGGCTCCCAGGGTCAGGGGGTCCCCAGGGAATGGGGATCCCATGGATAGGGTTTCCCTGGGAATGGGGTTCCCAGGGATGGGGTTTCCATGGGAATGGGGATTCCATGGATAGTGTTTCCATGGGAATGGGGATCCCATGGATAGGATTTCCATGGGAATGGGGTTCCCAGGGATGGGGATCCTGTGGGAATGGGGTTCCCCAGAGAATAGAGATCCCAGGGATGGGGTTTCCATGGGAATGGGGATTCCATGGACAGGGTTTCCCTGGGAATGGGGATTCCATGGATAGGGTTTCCCTGAGAATGGGGTTTCCATGGGAATGGGGATCCCAGGGATGGGGTTTCCATGGGAATGGGGATTCCATGGGTAGGGTTTCCATGGGAATGGGGTTCCCATGGATAGGGTTTCCATGGGAATGGGGTTCCCAGGGATGGGGATCCAGTGGGAATGGGGTTCCCCAGAGAATAGAGATCCCAGGGATGGGGTTTCCATGGGAATGGGGATTCCATGGACAGGGTTTCCCTGAGAATGGGGTTTCCATGGGAATGGGGATCCCAGGGATGGGGTTTCCAAGGGAATGGGGATTCCATGGGTAGGGTTTCCATGGGAATGGGGTTCCCCAGGGATGGGGTTCCCCAGGGAATGGGGTTCCCAGGGATGGGGATCCAGTGGGAATGGGGTTCCCCAGGGAATGGGGTTCCCACGGAAGGGGACCCAGCCCAGCCCCTCACCTGGTGCACGCCGCCGGGCCGCACGTAGGCCGCGTGCATCCGCGCCCCCGAGACGCGCTCGTAGAACTCGAACATCTGGGGGGGACAGAGGGGACCCCGCTGCTGCTCAGCCCCCCCAGCACCCCCAACACCCCCCAAAGCCCACCCCCCGAGCCCCCCGAACCCCCCAAACCTTCTCCCTCTCCTCAAACATCCAGAAGAACGGCGTCATGGCCCCGATGTCCAGCGCGTGCGTGGTCACCGCCATGATGTGGTTGAGCAGCCGCGTGATCTCGGCGAAGAGAACTGGGGAAACGGGGTGGGGGGAAAGGGGGTGATCCCAAAAATCCTGGGGGATGCAGGGAGCCGGGAATGCCGGGGGCAGCCTCACCTCGGATCCACTGAGCCCGCGGAGGGGGCCGGATGTTGAGGAGTTTCTCCACGGCCAGCGAGTAGGCCTGCTCGTTGCACATCATGGACACGTAGTCCAGGCGGTCAAAGTAGGGCAGCGCCTGCGGGGACCCAAACTGGGAATACTGGGAGGGCTGGGAGGGCTGGGAATACTGGGAGGGCTGGGAATACTGGGAGGGCTGGCAGTGATGGGAGGGCTGGGTGGACTGGGAGTGCTGGACATACTGGGAGGGTTGGGAGGACTGGGAGTGCTGCAAGTACTGAGAATACTGGACATGCTGGGAGGGCTGGGACTGATGGGAGGGCTGTGAGTACTGGGAATACTGGGAGCGCTGGGAGGACTGGGAGTGCTGGAAGTACTGGGAATACTGGACATACTAGGAAGGCTGGGAGTGATGGGAGGGGCTGGGAGTGATGGGAGGGCTGGAAATACTGGGAGGGCTGGGAATACTGGACATACTGGGAGGGCTGGGAGTGATGGGAAGGCTGTGAGTGCTGGAAGTACTGGGAATACTGGGAATACTGTGAGGACTGGGAGTGCTGGAAGTACTGGGAATACTGAGAGGACTGGGAGTGCTGGAAGTATTGGGAATACTGGAAGGGCTGGGAGGGCTAGGAGTGATGGGAGGGCTGGAAGTACTGGGAGGACTGGGAATACTGGACATACTGGGAGGGCTGGGAATACTGGGAGCACTGGGAGGGCTGGGACTGATGGGAGGGCTGTGAGTGCTGGAAGTACTGGGAATACTGGACATACTGGGAGGGCTGGGAGTGATGGGAATACTGGACATACTGAGAGGGCTGGGAGGACTGGGAGTGCTGGGAATACTGGACATACTGGGAGAGGTGGGAGTGATGGGAGGGCTGGAAATACTGGGAAGACTGGGAATACTGGACATACTGGGAGGGCTGGGAATACTGGGAGCACTGGGAGGGCTGGGAGTGATGGGAGGGCTGGGAGTGCTGGAAGTACTGGGAATACTGGACATACTGGGAGGGCTGGGAGTGATGGGAGTGCTGGAAGTACTGGGAGGACTGGGAATACTGGACATACTGGGAGGGCTGGGAGGGCTGTGAGTACTGGGAATACTGGGAGGGCTGGGAGGATTGGGAGTGCTGGGAATACTGGGAATACTGGACATACTGGGAGGGTTGGGAATACTGGGAGTGCAGGAAGTACTGGGAGTATTTGAGTAGTGGGAGTGCTGAGTGGACTGGGAGTACTGGGAATACTGGGAGTACTGGGATCTCAGGGATGCCAGGATCACCTGCAGGTGGGTCTTGTACTCGATGAGTTTCTCGGTGCCGCAGCGCAGCAGCCCCACATGGGGATTGCAGAGAAATGGGGATCCCATGGGGCAGGGAAATCAGGGAAATGGGATCTCAGGGATGGGAATCTCAGGGAAATGGAATCTCAGGGATCCCACGGAATTTGGGATGCCAGGATCACCTGCAGGTAGGTCTTGTACTCGATGAGTTTCTCGGTGCCGCAGCGCAGCAGCCCCACATGGGGATTGCAGAGAAATGGGGATCCCATGGGGCAGGGAAATCAGGGAAATGGGATCTCAGGGATGGGAATCTCAGGGAAATGGAATCTCAGGGATCCCACGGAATTTGGGATGCCAGGATCACCTGCAGGTAGGTCTTGTACTCGATGAGTTTCTCGGTGCCGCGGTGCAGCAGCCCCACGTGGGGGTCGCAGCGTTTCACCGTCTCCCCGCTGAGCTCCAGCACCAGCCGCAGGACCCCGTGCGCCGCCGGGTGCTGCGGCCCGAAGTTGATGGTCAGGCTGGCAACCTTCTTGTGGGCCACCGGGTCCTTGTCTGGGGGGCACAGGGACAGGGGTCAGGGACATGAGGACAGCCCCCCAGGGAGGGCACAGAACCCCCCAAATGCTGGGGGTGGCACTTGCTGAGGGTCTGTGGGGATCCTGAGTGCCCTGAGTGACCCCAAAACTGATCTGAGGGACCCTAAAACGGATCTGAAGGACCTCAAATTGATCTGAAGGACCATAAAATGGATCTGAGGGACCCTAAAATGGATCTGAGGGACCCCAAAACTGCCCTAAGTGACCCAAGCTGCCCTGAGTGACCTCCAAACGACCCCACAGCCCCCAAAAACCCTCCTTAAACCCCACTCAGGATCCCAGCATCCCTCCAGGACCACCCCAAAGCCCCTGAGACCCCTCCTGGGGCCCCCCAAAGCCCTAAGGACACCCCTAGAACCCCTCCAAAGGCCTCGGGACCCCTCCTGGGACCACCCCAAAGCCCTCAGGACACCCTTAGAGCCCCCCAAAGTCTCTGAGACCTCTCCTGGGCCCTCCCAAAGCCCTCAGGGTCCCCCAGAGCCCCCTCCCCACCTTCTCCCAGAGGGTCCCCGCTGTCCCCTCACCGTTCCAGGGTGGCGGCACCCACTTTTCGGTGGCCTTGCTGGGGAACATGATGGCCCCGGCGAACTGCTGCGCCCATTCTATGTCGGGCTGCCACTGGCGGCACCTGCGAGGCCCGGGCGGTGAGCGGAGCCATCCCCTCAGCCTCCCCCCCACCCCCGCCGTGTCCCCCCGGGCTCACCGGGCCGGGGCCGGGCCCAGCCGAGCCCTCAGCCCTGAGGGGCCGCGGAGCCGCCACAGCGCCCGCAGCGCCGCCATCGTGCCCTTGGCGCTGCGCATGCGCGGAGGGAGGGGGGGTGCCGTGGTGGGGAAGGCCGAAGCCGTGGAGGACGCCATGTTGGGTACGGGCAGAGCCCCCGCTAGCATCATATTTGCAATGCGCACGTTGGTGTGGGCGCCGCGGGCGGGAAGGGCAGAGGCAATGAGCGGCTCTTTGCTGGGTGTGGGCAGACGTGCCGCCGTCGTGGGCTTGGCCGTGGCTGGGAAGGGCAATGACAGATGTGAGCGCCGCCATGACGGGTGCGGGCAGAAGCTCTGCGCATGCGCAGAGACGCCATGGCTGGAAATACTCCAAGCGCTGCCATTGTAGGTGAGGGCAAGGTCGCTGATATGTTTGGTAAAGTGAGGGCGGAGGGCGGCGCCATCTTTGTTACGGGCAGAGGGACGGGGACAGAAGGGCCAGGGACGGGGACAGGACGGCCGCGGCCGGAGGTGCCCGCTGTTTCCTCCCGTGGTGACACGGGGATGCCGGGTGGCGGTGACTCCCTTCCCCCTGTCCCCTCCCTGTCCCTGCCCGACATGTCCTGGTCCCCTCCCTGACCTGGCGCTACCCGGGGGTGACACCGCGCTGTCCCCAAGGGTCCCCCAAAAACGTCCCCAGCTTGACCCAGAACGGGCTTTTATTGGGGTCTCCGCTCTGCGGGGACACCGCGAGGACAGGGGGGGACACAGAACCCCACAAGGACAGAGAGGGAAGAGGGAGGGGTACCACACGTGGCGCGCGCGCCCGCCCCGCCCACCCCGCGCCCAATCACAGCGCGCGCGGTGCGTGACGTCACGCGAGGGGGCGGGGCATACGCGGGGCCGGGCGCGGTTGCCAGGGCGACGGCGACGGCCATGACCACGCTCGCTCGGGGCGGGGCTAGAATAAACCACGCCCCCTCCGCCTTCTGGGGCTTTACCGGGTCCTTGCGGGCCCCGCGTCCATCCCCGGTGTCACCGAGCGCCACTGGCACCTCCTCGGGGACCCCCCCGGTTCTCCCCGGTCCCCCCCAGCCCGCCCGGTGCGGCCGGAGGGTGACCCCGCCGCGCGCCCGCCCCGTGACGTCATCACGCCGCGCCCTCCGCTCCAAGATGGCGGCGGCCGGGCGGGGCTGAGCCGGGCCCGGACAGGTACCGGGACCGGGACGGTACCGGGGGGTGGCCGGCGGGGACTGCCCGGAGCGCCGAGCTGGGCCCGGTGGTACCGAGGCGGTACCGGAACCGGGGGGGAAGGACCGGGATCGGGACTGGAAGCGGAGAGGGGAGCAGCACCGGGGCCAGGCGGGGCAGGACCGGCCTCAGGCCTGCACCGGGGCCGGGAGGACCCGGGTAGTACCGGGGTCAGGCCGTACCGGGACCGGCGGGACTCGGTCGGGGAGGCAGTACCGGGGCCGGCACCGTAGACGGGCGGGGACTGAACCGGACCGTTCCCGGTACCGGAACGGCACCGATCTATTCCCCGCCACCGATCCGAGCCGTGTCTTCTCTGTTCCGCAGCCCCGCTGCCCCCGCCATGCTGCCCCGGGCCGTTTGGGCGGCTCTCCGGTAACACCGGGCGGCTCTCCGGTAAGACCGGGCGGCTCCCCGGTAAGACCGGGCGGCCCCGCGATGCTGCGGCGGCTGCTGGAGCGGCCGTGCTCGCTGGCGCTGCTGGTCGGGTGCCAGTTCGCCTTCGTGGCGTATTTCTCGCTGGGCGGGTTCCGGAACCTCACGGCGCTGTTCGGTCGAGCCGCCGGTCCCGCCGTGGATTATTCCCGGACCCACGACGTTTACGCCAACCTGAGCCGCGTGGCTACCGGCAGCGGCACCGGGAACGGCCCCGCCGCGCCGCCGGACCCCGACAGGCCGCTGCCGTTCTGCCCTGAGAGATCGCCGTTCCTCGGTGAGAGCGGCAGGGGAACCGGAGGGGAACCGGGAGGGAACGGAGATTCCCGGGGGGAGGAAACGGGAGGGGAACGGGGAGGGAACCGGGCAGAGAACGGAGACTTGGCGGGAGGAACCGGCACGGGAACGGGAGCGCCGGGTAGAGAACGGAGCCCTCCCGCAAGGGGAGGAACCGGAGGGAGAAAGAACCGGGGAGGGAAGGAGCGAGGAGTAACCTCCCGGTAACGAACCGGCTCCGGGCCCTCCCCCCGGGACCGAACCGGTTCCGGTCCTTCCTCCCGGTAACGAACCGGTTCCAGCCGCTCCCGAGCCTTCCCCGGGAAGAAGAACCGGTTGAACCGGTTCCTTCCCCCTCCCCCCGGGACGGAACCGGATCCCCCGGGGGAGGAACCGGGGCTGGAAGGGAAATCAGGGTGGGGCTGGCCCGGTTTGGGACCGGGAGGGACAAACCCGGCCCAGTTTGGGGACAAAGCCAGCCCAGTTTGGGGATTTGGGGACACAACCCCATCCCAATTTGGGTTTGGGGACACAAACCCATCCCAATTTGGGGACACAAACCCATCCCAGTTTGAGGACACAAGTCCACCCCAGTTTGGGGACAAACCCAGCCCAGTTTGGGGACAAACCCAGCCCAGTTTGGGGACAAACCCAGCCCAGTCTGGGGACAAACCCAGCCCAAATTGGGGACACAAACCCAGCCCAGTTTGGGGACAAACCCATCCCAGTTTGGCGACACACCCATCCCAGTTTGGTGACACAAAGCCATCCCAGTTTGGGTCTGGGGACACAACCCCATCCCAGTTTGGGTACACAAACCCATCCCAGTTTGGGGACAAATCCAGCCCAGTTTGGGTTTAGGGACACAACCCCATCCCAGTTTGGGTCTGGGGACACAACCCCATCCCAGTTTGGATACACAAACCCATCCCAGTTTGGGGACAAACCCAGCCCAGTTTGGGGATTTGGGGACACAACCCCATCCCAGTCTGGGGACAAACCCAGCCCAATTTGGGGACACAAACCCATCCCAGTTTGAGGACACAAGTCCACCCCAGTTTGGGGACAAACCCACCCCAGTTTGGGGACAAACCCATCCCAGTTTGGGGACAAAGCCATCCCAGTTTGGGGACACAAAGCCATCCCAGTTTGGGGACACAACCCCATCCCAGTTTGGGGACACAAACCCATCCCAGTTTGGGGACACAAACCCATCCCAGTTTGGGTTTGGGGACACAAACCCATCCCAGTTTGGGGACAAACCCAGCCCAATTTGGGGACAAACCCATCCCAGTTTGGGGACAAACCCATCCCAGTTTGGGGACAAATCCAGCCCAATTTGGGGACAAAGCCATCCCAGTTTGGGGACAAAGCCATCCCAGTTTGGGGACACAAAGCCATCCCAGTTTGGGGACACAACCCCATCCCAGTTTGGGGACACAACCCCATCCCAGTTTGGGGACACAAACCCATCCCAGTTTGGGTTTGGGGACACAAACCCATCCCAGTTTGGGGACAAACCCAGCCCAATTTGGGGACAAACCCATCCCAGTTTGGGAACAAACCCATCCCAGTTTGGGAACACAACCCCATCCCAGTTTGGGGACAAAGCCACCCTGTCCCCGCAGTGGGCCCGCTGGCCGTGTCCTTCGCCCGGGTGCCGACGCTGGAGCAGATCCTGGCCAAGAACCCGGGGGTGGGGGCGGGGGGCCGGTACCGCCCGCCCCGCTGCGAGCCCCGCTCCCGCACCGCCGTCATCGTCCCCCACCGCAACCGCGAGGCCCACCTGGGCCACCTGCTCTACTACCTGCACCCCTTCCTGCAGCGCCAGCAGCTCGCCTACGGCATCTACGTCGTGCACCAGGTGGGCACGGGGCGCGGGGGGCTTTGGGGAGGGGGCTCAGGGCGGTTTGGGGGGTCCTCAGGGTGGTTTGAGGGGGTTTGGGGGATCCTCAGGGTGGTTTGGGGGATCCTCAGGGTGGTTTGGGGGCTCCTCAGGGTGGTTTGGGGGTTCCTCAGGGTGGTTTTGGGGATCCTCAGGGTGGTTTGAGGGCTCCTCAGGGTGGTTTGGGGGGTCCTCAGGGTGGTTTAGGGTGGTTTGGGGGGCTCCTCAGGGTGGTTTGAGGGGGTTTGGGGGCTCCTCAGGGTGGTTTGGGGGCTCCTCAGGGTAGTTTCGGGGATCCTTGTGGTGGTTTGAGGTGGTTTCAGGGGTCCCAACAGTGGTTTAGGGGCTCCTCAGGGTGGTTTGGGGGCTCCTCAGGGTAGTTTCGGGGCTCCTCAGGGTGGTTTGAGGTGGTTTGGGGGCTCCTCAGGGTGGTTTGGGGGATCCTCAGGGTGGTTTGAGGTGGTTTGGGAGCTCCTCAGGGTGGTTTGAGGTGGTTTGGGGGATCCCCACGGTGGTTCGGGGGGTCCTCAGGGTGGTTTGAGGGCTCCTCAGGGTGAACGTGGGGCTTCAGGGGGTTCAGTGGGGATGGGTTTAGAGTTTCCCAGGATATTTTGAGGTGACCCCAGGAGATTTCGGGGTGACCCCAGGAGATTTCGGGGTGACCCCAGGAGGTTTTGGGGTGTCCCCAGGCCGGGAACTGCACGTTTAACCGTGCCAAGCTGCTGAATGTGGGGGTGAAGGAGGCTCTGAAGGACGAGGACTGGGACTGCCTGTTCCTGCACGACGTGGACCTGATCCCCGAGAACGACCACAACCTCTACACCTGCGACCCCTGGAACCCCAAACACGCCTCGGTGGCCATGAACAAATTCGGTTACAGGTGAGCCCCGCCCTCGGGGACACCCTGGGGACACTCTGGGGACACTCTGGGGACAGCTGGCTCACTGTCCCCGTGTCCCCAGCCTGCCCTACCCACAGTATTTCGGGGGGGTCTCGGCGCTGACCCCCGACCAGTACATGAAGATCAACGGGTTCCCCAACGAGTACTGGGGCTGGGGGGGCGAGGACGATGACATCGCCACCAGGTAGGGCTGGGGACAGCCAGGGGACACTGCCACGGCATGGGGGGGTGGCACTCGGGGGGTGGGGGACATGGGGGGTGTTCTGTCACCTTGAGGGGGACACAAGGGGTGTGACAGTGCCCTGGGGGGGACATTGGGGGTGTTCTGTCACCTTGAGGGGCACAGAGAGTGTGACATTGCCATGGAGGGGGGACACTGAGGGTGTGACAGGGCTCTGGGTGGGACATGTGGGGGTGTCCTGTCACACTGCAGGGGGAGGGGACACAGGGATGTCCCCATGCCCTGTCCCCCCAGGGTGACGTGGTGATGATGTCACTGTATGGTGGCTGTCGCTGCCACCACAGGGGTGTCCCTGTCCCCTCGGGGTGACACCGTGACCCTCCCTTCTCGCTGTCCCCACCTTTGTGTCCCCACCGCTGGGACACAGGGGGCTGTCCCAGTGCCCTGCCCCTGCCCCGGGGCTGTGGCTTTGGCTGTCCCCACTGTCCCCAGTGCCATGTCCCCATTGTCCCCGATGTCACTGTCCCTGCTCTCCCAGGGCTGTGGCTGTCCCCGCTGTCCCCAGTGCCATTGTCCCCACTGTCCCCAGTGCCATGTCCCTGCTGTCCCCACTGTCCCCATTGTCCCCAGTGCCATTGTCCTTGCTGTCCCCGCTGTCCCTGGTGCCATGTCCCCGCTGTCCCCACTGTCCCTGGTGCCATTGTCCCTACTGTCCCTGCTGTCCCTGGTGCCACTGTCCCTGGTGCCATTGTCCCTGTTGTCCCCACTGTTCCCCGGTGCCACTGTCCCCACTGTCCCCGGTGCCACTGTCCCTGCTGTCCCTGGTGCCATGTCCCCGCTGTCCCCACTGTTCCCCGGTGCCACTGTCCCCAGTGCCATGTCCCTGCTGTCCCTGCTGTCCCTGGTGCCACTGTCCCTGGTGCCATTGTCCCCGCTGTCCCTGCTGTCCCTGGTGCCACTGTCCCTGGTGCCATTGTCCTTGCTGTCCCCATTGTCCCCGGTGCCATGTCCCCGCTGTCCCCGCTGTCCCTGGTGCCATTGTCCCTGCTGTCCCTGCTGTCCCTGGTGCCACTGTCCCTGGTGCCATTGTCCCTGCTGTCCCCACTGTTCCCCGGTGCCACTGTCCCCACTGTCCCCATTGTCCCCGGTGCCATGTCCCCGCTGTCCCCAGTGCCATGTCCCTGCTGTCCCCGCTGTCCCCGCTGTCCCCAGTGCCATTGTCCTTGTTGTCCCCGCTGTCCCCACTGTCCCCAGTGCCATGTCCCCGCTGTCCCTGCTGTCCCTGGTGCCACTGTCCCTGGTGCCACTGTCCCTGCTGTCCCCATTGTCCCCGGTGCCATGTCCCCGCTGTCCCCGCAGGGTGCGGCTGGCCGGGATGAAGATCTCCCGCCCGCCCGTCTCCATCGGCCACTACAAGATGGTGAAACACAAGAGCGACAAAGGCAACGAGGAGAACCCGCACAGGTCCGGGGGTGGGTCGGGGGGTGGCAGCGGGGGCCGGGTGACAGTGGTGACATCGCGGTGACACCCCAGGTTCGACCTGCTGGTGCGGACGCAGCGGACGTGGACGCAGGACGGGATGAACTCGCTGAGCTACGCGCTGCTGGCGCGGGAGCTGCGCCCGCTCTACACCAACCTGACGGCCGACATCGGCTGCGACCCCCGCGCCCGTCCCCGCGCCCCCCAGGGTGGCAGTGCCAGCCGCTTCCGCCAGGAGATGCTGCGCAAGTCCCCCCGCGGGGACCTGCCACCGCTGCCACCCGCGCTGCCGCCCGCCCGCAACGCCAGCGCGGCCACGGCGCCGGGGGGCAACCACAGCCTGGCACCCCCGCCCTGAACCGCCAGCCCCGAGCCCGCTGTGGGTGGCAGCGAGCCCCGGGGGGCTGCTGGCCGTGGGGGGACAGGGGACACCCCCAGGGGGGACAGGGGACACCCCCCGAGGGGACACGGGGCTCGCCCAGCCCTGCCCCTGAGTCCCCAGCTCGGGCGCGCAGGTATTTATTCTATTTATGAGCCGCTCCCTGGACCTTTCTAAAGGGTTTTTTTCAATTAAAAAAAAAATCATTTTGTCCTACGCTGGCGGCTGAGGTGACCCCGGGGCTGCATGAAGTGGGGGGGCACCCCTGGGCTCAGTGGGGGGACCCCAAAATCCGCCCCACGGCTGCCTCGGCGCTGGCAATGCAGTCGTTGACGGAGACCCCGGAGTAGGAGGCACCGATCAGGCTCAGGGGCAGCTGCTGCTCCTTCAGGAAGCGCTGGATCCGCTCTGGGGGGACACCACAGCGGCTGGGGACACTCTGGGGACAGCAGGGCCACCCCCAGGGACAGCAGGGCCACCCCCAGGGACAGCAGGGCCACCCCCACCCCGCTCACCGAGGCGCTCCCAGTGTCCCAGCGTGTACTGGGGGATGCAGTCCTGGGGGAAAAAAGGGGTGGGGGGGACACGGGTGAGCCCCTCAGAACCCCCCCAAAGTGCCACCCACCCCCCAGAGTGTCACCCACCCACAGCCCCCCACAAGTGCCACCCACTCAGAGGCCTCCAAAAGTGTCACCCACACACAGACCACCCCCAAAATGTCACCCACCCACCAAGTGCCAACCTCCCTGGAATGTCGCCCACCCAAAACCACCCACAGCCCCCCAAACTGTCACTCCCTCCCCCGATGTCACCCCCCCAGAGCCCCCCGGTGTCCCCTACCTGCTGCACCCTGACGATGGCGTGGGTGGGGGTCCCGGCCAGCCCCAGGTGGTCGCTCACGGCCGCCCGTGCCCGGCGCAGCAGCAGCTCAGGGGCCACCGTGGCGGGGTCCCCAAAACTCTGCTGGAACCAGGCCCCGCCCAGCATCACCTGGGGGACACCGCCAGACCCCCAAAGTCATCCTTGTGACACCCACGGTGTCCCCAGGGTCACCCCTGTGACACCCACGGTGTCCCCAGGGTCACTCAGTGCCTGCCAGCCCCCCAAAATCACCCCTGTGACACCCACGGTGTCCCCAGGGTCACCCAGACCCAGCCCCCCAAATCACCCCTGTGACACCCTCAGTGTCCCCAGGGTCACCCCTGTGACACCCTCAGTGTCCCCAGGGTAACTCAGTGCCAGGCCCCCAAAATCACCTGTGTCACCCCACTCCCAGTGTCCCAGTGTCACCCCCCAGTGGCCCCCAATATGTCCCCAGTGCCACACCCAGTGTCCCCAATGTCACCCTACGATATCCCCAGTGCCACCCCCCAGTGTCCCACCCAGTGTCCCCCCTCCATGTCCCCACCGTGAGCCCCCCAAATCACTCCTGTCACTGCCCCCAGTGTCCCCCGAGGTGTCCCCCCACGATGTCCCCAGTGTCCCCGCGGTGTCCCCACCGTCAGCCGCAGCGGGGGCCTCCCGGGGGTCGCGGGGGTCCCGTCGTGCTCCGGGAACGCCACCGAGTCGTAGACGATGCCCAGGAGCGCCGGGTCCTCCGAGGATGGCACCAGGTGGCCAAAACCCTGCCAGGGGGGCGGGGGCGAGCTGGGGTCACCGCGGGGCTCGGGGACATGGCGGGGTTTGGGGACACGGCGGGGTTTGGGGACACCGGGGGGTTTGGGACACCGGGGGGTTTGGGGACACCGGGGGGCTCAGGGACACGGTGGGGTTTGGGGACACGGTGGGGTCTGGGGACACCGGGGGGTTCGGGGACACCGGGGGGTTTGGGGACACGGTGGGGCTTGGGGACACGGCGGGGCTCAGGGACACCGGGGGGTTTGGGGACACCCCGGAGCTCAGGGACACGGTGGGGTTTGGGGACACCCGGGGGTTTGGGGACACCGGGGGGTTTGGGGACACGGCGGGGTTTGGGACACCGGGGGGTTTGGGGACACGGCGGGGTTTGGGGACACCGGGGGGTTTGGGGACACGGGGGGTTTGGGGACACGGTGGGGTTTGGGGACACCGGGGGTCTCAGGGACACGGTGGGGTTTGGGGACACCGGGGGGTTTGGGGACACGGCGGGGACGCTCTCACCGTCACCGGCAGCGCGGCCCCCTCGTACTGCAGGTTGACCACGGCCACGGAGGCGGCCGGGATCGCCCGGAGCTCCCGCGCCAGCGGCTCCGCCTCGGCCGGCAGCGCCCGGGCCAGGGCTGGGGACAGCGGGGACAGCGGGGACATCAGCGACACGGCGGGGACACGGCGGGACCCGCCCCGCCCCAGGCGCGGCCGTACCTGCGGCAGGGATGGCGCTGACAACGTGATCGGCCGAGATGGTGGCATCGGGCAGCGACAGCTGGGGACACGGGGGGACACGGTGGGGACACGGTGGGGACACTGGGGAGGGGAGCGGGGACAGCACTGGGGACACTGGGGGCAGCGCTGGTGACACTGGGGACAATGGGGACACCGGGGAAGGGACTGGGGACACTCAGGGCAATGGGGACACTGGGGAGGGGACTGGGGATAGCACTGGGGATGGCACTGGGGACACTGGGAAGGGGACGGGGGACATTGGGGAGGGGACTGGGAACACTGGCGAGGGGACACTGGGGACAGGCCCAGGTGACTGGGGACACCGGGGACAGCAGTGGGGACACTGGGAAGGGTTCTGGGAACACTGGGGAGGGACACTGGGAAGGGGATAAGGACACTGGGGATGGCACTGGAGACACTAGGGAGGGGACACTGGGGAGGGGACACTGGGGAGGGGACACTGGGGACAGGCCCGGGTGACTGGGGACACTGGGAAAGGACAGAGGACTGGAGGACACGGGCTGTGGAGGGGCTGGAGAGCGGGAAGGGGACCCGGGGGGACACCGGGAGGGTGGCACCGGGCGCGTCCCCACCTGCCAGCGGCCGCGGCGGTGGCACAGGTGCGCCAGGGGCGCGTGGCAGCGCAGCTCGCAGCGCGGGGACACGAAGGCCACCAAGGCGCGTGGCAGGGACTCCATCCCCCCCCGCAGGGACCACTGGCTCCAGCGCTCGGCCCGCGCCCGCCGCGCCAGCCCCGCCTGGTCCTCACCTGTGGGGACACCTGTGGGGACACCTGCGGGGACACCTGCGGGGACACCTGCGGTGACAACACGCCGGGAGGGGCCCGCGCTGTCCCCAACCCTGGGGTGTCCCCGCTGTGTCCCCTGTCCCAGCCCCCCAGGTGTTCCCGCGGTGTCCCCAGCACCCCAGGTGTCCCCACAATGTTACCCTCTCCCTGTGGCCACCAGGGTCCAGCACCAGCCCAGCAGTGTCCCCTCAGTGTCCCCATAATGTCTCGACCAGCACCAGCCTCGGATGTGTCCCCAGTGTCCCACCATGTGGCAGGGCCAGCCCCAGCAGTGTCCCCAATGTCCCCAATGTCCCCACTGTGTGGCGGTGGCAGTGCCAGCCCCAGCAGGACGGAGCCGCAGCAGTGTCCCCAGTGTCCCCAGTGTCCCCAGTGTCCCCACCGTGTGGCGGTGGCAGTGCCAGCCCCAGCAGGACGGAGCCGCAGCAGTGTCCCCAATGTCCCCAATGTCCCCACCGTGTGGCAGTGGCAGTGCCAGCCCCAGCAGGACGGAGCCCCAGCAGTGTCCCCAATGTCCCCACCGTGTGACGGTGGCGGTGGCAGTGCCAGCCCCAGCAGGACGGAGCCCCAGCAGTGTCCCCAGTGTCCCCAGTGTCCCCAATGTCCCCACCGTGTGACGGTGGCAGTGCCAGCCCCAGCAGGACGGAGCCCCAGCAGTGTCCCCAATGTCCCCAATGTCCCCACCGTGTGACAGTGGCAGTGCCAGCCCCAGCAGGACGGAGCCGCGCCGTCGCTCGGCCTGGAAGAGCGCGGGGAAGCAGCTGCGCACGCTCAGGGCCCGACTGTCCCCGGCAAACACCCCCCGGCACAGGCTGTCCACGGCCAGCTCTGCCACCTGCGGGGACAGGGACACACAGTGACACAGGGACAGTGACACAGGGACACAGGGACAGTGACACAGGGACACAGGCTGTCTATGGCCAGCTCTGCCACCTGTGGGGACAGGGACACACAGTGACACAGGGACAATGACACAGTGATACAGGCTGTCCACAGCCAGCTCTGCCACCTGTGGGGACAGGGACACAGTGACACAGGGACAGGGACAGTGACACAGGGACATTGACAGTGACAGGACAGTGACAGGACAGTGACAGGACAGGGACACAGTGACAATGACACAGGGACAGTGACGGGACAGGGACACAGGGACAATGACAGAGGGACAGTGATAATGACACAGGACAGTGACAGAACAGTGACACAGGGACAGTGACAGAGACACAGGGACAGTGACAGGACAGGGACAGCGACAGGACAGTGACAGGACAGTGACAGGACAGTGACACAGTGACAATGACACAGGACAGTGACACAGGGACAGTGACAATGACACAGTGACAGTGACACAGGGACAGTGACAGGACAGTGACACAGGGACAATGACACAGGACAGTGACAATGACACAGTGACAGTGACACAAGGACAGGACAATGACACAGGGACAGTGACAGGACAGTGACACAGGGACAGCAACAATGACACAGGGACAGTGACAATGGCACAGGGACAGTGACCCCACCCGCCCCGGGCAGGCCCCGATAAGGCCGGGTGGGGCTTTGGGGTGGGGCTCTGGGGGCGTTATCGGGGTTTTGGGGCTCTAGCAGGTTTTGGGTTCGGTTATGGGGATTTTGGGGCCGCTCGGGGGGATTTTGAGGGGTTTTGGGGGTGTTCACGGGGATTTTTGGGGGGTTCTGAGGGTTTCACGGGTGTTTATGGGCATTTTTGGGGGATGATGGTGTTTTGAGGGGGTCTGGGGGTGTTTGTGTGTTTTTTTTAGGGCTGTGATGAATGTTTTAGGGGTTCAGGTGATTTTTAGGGGTGTCAATGGGATTTTTTGGGTGGTTCTGAGGGTTTTGGGGGTTCAGGGGATTTTTAGGCGCATTAATGAGAATTTTTTGGCGGGTGATGGTGTTTTAGGGGTTCTAGGGATTTTTAGGGTTGTTTATGGGACTTTTTGGGTGGTTCTGATGGTTTAGGGGGTTCAAGTGATTTTTAGGGGTGTTTATGGGAATTTTTGGGTGGTTCTGAGGGTTTCCGGGGTTCTGGTGATTTTTAGGGGTGTCAATGGGATTTTTATGGGGGGGTGATGGTGTTTGGAGGGTTCTGGGGGTGTTAATGGGATGTTTTTGGGTAGTTCTGATGCTTTTGGGGGTTTAGGTGATTTTTAGGGGTGTCAATGGGAATTTTTGGGCGGTTCTGAGGGTTTTGGGGGTTCAGGTGATTTTTAGGCTCGGGGGCGGCCCCGGGAGGTTTTGGGGTCCCACCTCGGGGCCGAAGCGGCGGCGGGCGAAGGCGTGGGCGCTCTCGTCGGGGCCGGTGCCCGCGGGGGTCAGCAGGTCCCGGAGCACCGCCCCGAGCAGCGGCCGCGAGAACGGCGGCACCGCCCGGAACAGCGGCCTGGGGACACAGGGGTGGCATTGGGGACACGGGGGTGGCATTGGGGACACAGGGGTGGCACTGGGGACATGGCCAGGAACAGTGACCTGGGGACACGGGGACAAGGGTGGCATTGGGGACACGGGGGTGGCATTGGGGACAATGCCAGGAATAGCGGCCCTGGGGACACGGGGACAGGGGGGTGGCATTGGGGACACGGGGGTGGCACTGGGGACATGGCCAGGAACAGCACCCTGGGGACACGGGGACAATGGTGGCACTCGGGACATGGGGTGGCACTGGGGACACAGGAGTGGCACTGGGGACATGGGGGTGGCACTGGGGACATGGCCAGGAACAGCACCCTGGGGATATGGGGACACAGGGGTGGCATTGGAGACACAGGGGTGGCACTGGGGACATGGGGGTGGCACTGGGGACATGGCCAGAAACAGGGACATGGGGATGTGGGGACACGGGGGTGGCACTGGGGACATGGGGGTGGCACTGGGGACACGGCCAGGAACAGGGACCTGGGGACACGGGGACAATGGTGGCATTGGGGACATGGCCAGGAACAGGGACATGGTGACACGGGGACAAGGGTGGCACTGGGGACATGGGGGTGGCATTGGGGACACGGCATGGAACAGGGACATGGGGACACGGGGATACAGGGGTGGCACTGGGGACACAGGGGTGGCATTGGGGACATGGGCGTGGCATTGGGGACATGGCCAGGAACAGGAACATGGGGACACGGGGACAATGGTGGCACTGGGGACACGGGGGTGGCACTGGGGACATGGGGGTGGCACTGGGGACACAGCCAGGAACAGAGACATGGGGACACGGTGACAAGGGTGGCACTGGGGACACAAAGGTGGCATTGGGGACACGGCCAGGAACAGCACCCTGGGGACACGAGGGCGACATGGGGGACAGCAGGGACATGGGGGTGGCATTGGGGACAGGGATGGCACAGGGGACACGGGGAGGTGGCCCGGGGGACGCGGGGACACAGGGACACCCACCGCAGCCCCGAGGGCAGGGGGTGCAGGGCCCCCCCCAGGTACAGGAAGCGATTTTGGGACGCCGGGTGGCCCTTGGGGACAGCCAGGACGTCACCGGCCAACCCCAGCTCCGACACCTGCGGGGACACGGACACGGCGCTGCCAGCGCGGCCACACGGCTGGGGACCCCAAAATCCATCCAGGGACCCCCAAAATTCATCCAAGGACCCCGCAATTCACCCAGGGACACCCAGAATTCACCTGGGGACCCCAAAAATTCATCTAGGGACACCCAGAATTCATCCAGGGACCCCCAAAATTCACCTGGGGACCCCAAAAATTCATCCGGGACCCCCCTGCTGGACCCCAGCACTTTGGGACCCTTTTGGCACCCCAAACTCAGTCCTGGGGACCCCCCCAAACCCCCCCCAGGACCCCCTGTGTCACCTCAAATCAACCCCCAGGGCCCCTCTGTCCCCCAAAACCCAGACCCAGGGACCCCCCCAGCCCCCCCAGACCCCTCAGTGCCCCCAGCCCTCCCAGTGCCCCCAGACCCCCCCAGCCCCCCAGACCCCTCAGTGTCCCCCAGCTCCCCCAGGACCCCCCAGTGCCCCCCAGCCCCTGGGACCCCCCAGCCTCCCAGGACCCCTCAGTGCCCCAGATCCCCCCAGACCCCCCAGTGCCCCCCAGCCCCCCGAACCCCCCCATTGTCCCACAGCCCCTCCCAGCCCCCCCGGACCCCTCAGTGCCCCCGAGCCCCCCGGGACCCCTCTGGCACCCCAAACCCAGACCCAGGCACCCCCCCAGACCCCTCAGTGCCCCCCAGCCCCCCCAGTGCCCCCAGACCCCCCCAGCCCCCTCAGTGCCCCCCAGCTCCCCCAGGACCCTCCAGTGCCCCCCAGCCCCTGGGACTCCCCAGGCCCCCCCAGATCCCCAGGACCCCCCAGTGCCCCCCATCCCCCCAGACCCTCGAACCCCCCATTGTCCCACAGCCCCTCCCAGCCCCCCCGGACCCCTCAGTGCCCTCGAGCCCCCCGGGACCCCTCTGGCACCCCAAACCCAGGCCCAGGGACCCCCCCCAGCCCCCCAGACCCCTCAGTGCCCCCCAGCTCCCCCAGGATCCCCCAGCCCCCCCAGCCCCCCGAACCCCCCATTGCCCCACAGCCCCTCCCAAGCCCCCCGGACCCCCCAGCCCCCCAGGACCCCCCAGCCCCCCCAGGACCCCCCGGCCCCCGTACCATGAGCAGGGTCTGGGCCCCCGCGGGCCCGGCGGGCCGGACGCCCCTCGGGCCGTGCTCGAACACGGCGCCCTCGGGGGTCCGCGTGCTCTGCAGCCACCCCCCGAAACGGCCGCTGGCCTCCAGCAGCACCACCTGGGGACCCCCGGCACCCCCAAATCAACCCCGGCCCCCCGGGTCATCCCCGGGACCCCGCCGGAATGGGGGTACCGGGAATTGGGGTCCTGGGGATTTGGGGTTCTGGGGAACTGGGAGGTCCTAGGAGGGAAAAGGGAACCCCGGGGGAATTGGGGGTCCCGAAGGAATTGGGGGTCCCAGGAGGGAAAAGGGAACCGGGGGAATTGGGGGTCCCGAAGGAATTGGGGGTCCCGGGAGGGAAAAGGGAACCGGGGGAATTGGGGGTCCCGAAGGAATTGGGGGTCCCGGGAGGGAAAAGGGAACCGGGGAAATTGGGGGTCCCGCGGGAATTGGGGGTCCCAGGAGGGAAAAGAGAACCGGGGAAATTGGGGGTCCCGCGGGAATTGGGGGTCAGGGGGAATTGGGAGTCCCGAAGGAATTGGGGGTCCCGGGAGAGAAAAGGGAAGCGGGGAAATTGGGGGTCCCGAAGGAATTGGGGGTCAGGGGGAATTGGGGCTCCCGGGGCTCCCGGAGGGGCGCTGGGTGACCAGGAAGAGCGGAGTACCGGACACCGGGAGGGAAGGGGGAGTCGGGGGTCCCGGGACGGTGCGGGGGGACAGCCGGGGGGTCCCGCGGGGGTCGCACGCTCACCTTGGGCGGGCGGGGGGCGCGCAGCAGGTGGAAACAGGCGGCCAGGCCGCTGATGCCGCCGCCCACCACGGCCACGGTGGGCGGCATGGCGGGAGCTGCGGCGGGCACGGTCAGAGCCGCCCGGGACCCCCGCGACCCCCGGGACCCCCGAACCGGACCCGCGGCCGCCGCGCTGGCCACGCCCCCTCCGCCGCTCAGCGGGAAAAAGGGCGGGGCCGCGACCAGGCGGACCAATGGGAACGCTCAGCGCGGTGATTGACAGCGCGGAGAAGAGCGCGGTGGTGCTAAGCCACGCCCATCACGCCGCCAGCCAATCGTCGTGCGCGTCACGCCACGGAGACCACGCCCGCCCACAGCTGTCAATCAAACACAAGCCACGCCCCCTCACCCGCGCCACGCCTCCTCCAGCCCCAAAACTCGGCGCTTTTTGGGGCTTTTTTTAATAAATTTATTCACAAAACCCCCCGGGGCCGCGCCGGCCGCGGCCGCACCCCCCGCACCCCCCTCTCCGCGGGGTCCGGGGGGCTCCCGGGGCGGGGGCACCAGGGGTTCACCCCCCACCCCAGCCCCGACCCCCGGGCGGCTCCGGGCGGGGGTCTCGGGGGTCTCAGGCTCTGCGGCCGGGGGGCTCCTCCAGCTCGTAGAACAGCACGTAGCCCTCGCTGGACGGCACCTGGTTCTCGCTGATGGGCGAGACGCTGCGGGGACACCCTCAGCACCCACGCCGGGGGCTCTGGGGGTGCCCGGGCGGGGCGGGGGGCGCGGGCAGGGCGGGGGGCACTGACCGGGAATCGTTGTAGACGCGCCAGCCGGCGGGGTCGCGGCAGAAAGCCGTGTAGTGCCCGTAGTGGACACTGCCCGAGTGGTTGCACAGCGCGTACAGGCTGTAGACAGGGCTGCCTGCAGTGGGGAGGAGGAAGGTCGAGGTTAGGATCACCCCAAAACCCCGAGCCCCCCACCCCAAAAAGCCCCTCGCAGCTCTCCTCACCCGCCTTCTCGCTGGCGAACTCGCGCAGGTTGAGCTGCTGCAGCGGGAAGTCCACGAACACCGAGCATTTCTTGATGGAGTAACGCGTGGTGGAGAACCGGTTCAGGTCTGCCCAGGGTCAAGGCAACAAGGGAACCTCGTGCCCCCTCCCCCGCACCCCCAAAAATTTGGGGGGGAGTCCCAAAGCGAGCGATTCCCAAAGGATACGGAGCACCAGGATGCGTGGGAAGCGCTGGATCGTCAGCTTCTTGGTGCTGCGCGTGCGCTGCCGGCACTTGTCGCACACCTGAGGGCCAGGGGACGCTCAGGGAGGGGCTGGGGGGACAAACTGGGGGGCTGGGGAGGGGGTCACCGGGGTTTTGGGGAGGGTGGGGGGTCCGTCCTCTCACCGGGGCGTTCTCCGAGTCCAGCTCCTCCTCCTTGGTGAAGAGGCTGAAGCAGTCGTGCAGCGAGACCTTCCCCCCGGCAAAGCTTTTCTGGGGGGCCACCAGGTCAGGGAGGGAGTTTGGGGGGGTCTGAGGGGGTTTTTGGGGGGTCTGAGGGGGTTTTGAAGGGTCTGAAAGGGTTTCGGGGAGGGTCTGAGGGTTTTTGAGGTAGTCTGAAAGGTTTCTGAGGGATTTTTGGAGGGGTCTGAAGGGTTTTTGAGAGGTCTGAAGGAGCTTTGGGGAATCTGAAGGGGTTTTGGGAGAGTATGAAGGTTTTTTGAGGTAGTCTGAAGGGTTTTTTGGGTGGTCTGACAGGTTTTTGGGTGGTCTGACAGGTTTTTGGGGTCACCCCAGCCCTACCTTTGGGATGGGCAGCGAGAGGTCGCAGAACACCTCGAAGGTGGTGGAGCGGTAGCCGCAGGCCTGGCACTTGAGGCAGCTCTTCAGCTGCCCCACAAAAAGATCTGGGGGGCAAAGGGAGGGGTCAGGGGGGCACCCCCAGAAGTTTTGGGGTCCAGGGGAGTTGGGGGCACACCCCCATTGCCAAGACTCACCCACAATCTTGCTGTCCTCCCTCTCCAGGTAGCGCTTCCACATCTGGTTGGCGCGTTCGTCGTCGCTGCGGGCGGGCGACACCGGGGGCGGGCTGGGCTCGGCTGTCCCCCAAAATTCGGGGTTCCCCTTTTCCCCAGCAGCCCTTCCCTCCTCCCAGCCTCACCTGAGCGTTTCGGGGTCCTCCAGGGCCGGGGGTCTCCGCGTGTCTGACAGGATGCTGGGGGTGCGCCGGCCCTTCCTGTTGATCTCCACGTGCAGCCGGTCCATGAAGAACTTGAGGAATTCCTGCGCGTCCTGCTGGCTGCGGGGACCACGCTCTGTGCCCACCCCGGCCTCGGCCAGGGGGGCACCCCGAAAGGTTTTTTTGGGGGTGTCTCACCTGTAGCCCGTGAAGGAGGGCACGTATTTTTGGAACACGGCCTTGAAGCGCCCGGGGTTGACGGCCTCGGAGGAGTCGGGGTGCCAGAGCGCGGCGATGACATCGGCGAAGGCTGTGGGGACGTGGTGGCATCAGGACCCCATGGGGGGGTTCTGTAATGCTCTGGGGGGGCTGTGGGAGTTTTGGGGGGTCTGTCCCACCTTCGGTGAGCTCCTGGGGGGCGCGGGGACCGGGGGGCTGCTCCTGCTGGAAGTCCCGGCGCAGGCAGTAGTCCCGCAGCGGTTTGGTGCTGCTCAGGCACTGCAGCACCGCGTTCATGAAGCACTGCCGGGGGACACGGGGACATCGTGGCATGTGGCATTGTCACCAGCGGGCCCTTGGGGTGTCCCCTCCACCCCGTGCGGATGGGGGGGGTCCCCGGGGGTCCCCAGTGGGTGGGACTGGGGTGGGACAGCCACAGAGAGGCTCTGGACACTGAGGTGACCCCCAGGTGACACCAAGGGACCCTAAAGGACACTAGAAGGACCCTAAAGAACACCAAAGGGACCCTAAAGGACACCAAAGGACACCAAAGGGACCCTTAAGGACACCAGAGGGACCCTAAAGGACACCAAAGGGACCCTAAAGGACACCAGAGGGACCCTAAAGGACACCAAGGGACCCTAAAGGACACCAGAGGGACCCTAAAGGACACCAAAGGGACCCTAAAGGACACCAAAGGGACCCTGAAGGACACCAAAGGGACCCTTAAGGACACCAGAGGGACCCTAAAGGACACCAAAGGGACCCTTAAGGACACCAGAGGGACCCTAAAGGACACCAAAGGGACCCTAAAGGACACCAAAGGGACCCTTAAGGACACCAAAGGGACGCCTAAAAGACACCAGAGGGACCCCAAATCCCTCCACACCCAGGACAGAGGGACAGGGGCATTGGGGACAGCGCTGGGGGAGCCCTGGCAATGTGACATCCCAGCAGGAGAGGAGGTTGGGACACGGCCACCGAGCATGGGGGACCCCGAAGGGACCCCAAGGGGACCCCAAATCCCTCCCGCCCCCCAGAACAGAACCCCGACAGGGTTACACTTTACCGTGTTGCCCAAATTCCTGAGGCCGACGTGGCCCGAGCCCAGCAGCAGCGTGTGGTGGGTCTGGGGGGACAGCGAGGGACACCCGGTGAGCCGCGCCCCGGCCCCTCGGCCGTCCCCCCCGGGCATCCCCCGCCGCCGGTGGCTTCACCTCGCCGGTGAGCAGCAGCAGCCCCATAACCGCCGTGTGCACCACGGACTCGGAGATGTCGGTGGCTCGGCCCTGGAGCTCCCGGCGGGTCAGCAGCGAGCGCTGCAGCTTCCGCGGCAGCTCCGCCAGCGGGGCTCCCTGCAGCCCCGGCATGCCGCCACCGGGACCGGGACCGGGACCGGGACCGGGACCGGGGGCACCGCTGCCGCTCACCGGCGGGTCCCCTCCCCCTCAGCTCATTAGCTGATCCGATTCCCCCGGCTATTCTGGGCCGCGCTCATCCCGGGGGATTAATTAGCCGGAGCTGCCCCGGGGGATGGCGAGAGTCCGGAGGGGCGCCGAGGTAAACGCCCCCCAAAAAAGCTCTCCCCGCTTTCCCCCCGAGGGGTTTCGGGGGCTCGGCGGGGCTGCGGGACACCCCGAGGTGGCGCTGGGGACATCCCGAGGGGGGACAAGGCCGGGCGGCCGTGCCCGGTGGGGTTTTGGGGATTACGATCCCCCCACACGTGGCCGGGCAGGTGCGGGATGGGCCGGGGGGGGAGGCGGATGCGGAAACGGGGAGGGGGCAGCGGCCACCTCAGTGCCACCTCAGTGTCACCTGAGTGTCACCCGTGGTCACACCGGAGCTGTGGGGATAGAACCCAGAGCCCCCGGGATGGCACCGGGCGCCCCCAGCCCCACTGAGCTGTGGGGGACAGCAGCAACCCGCACCCCCAGAGTTGTGGGGGTCCCCAAAAAAGGACCAGGGGACAGGTGAGACGGCCACCACCGTGCCACCCTGGTGATGTCACCGAGCCTGAGAGTGGGGACGGCGTGGGGGTCTCAAAGTGTCCCCAAGGCTGGGTACAGTGTGCGGGTTTCAATGTGTCCCCAAAGATGGGGACAGCGAGGGGGTCTCAAAATGTCCCCAGTGCTGGGGACACCGCAGGGATCACACTAGAGCTGGGGATAGTGTGGGGGTCTCAAAGTGTCCCCAGAGCTGGGGACAGCGTGAGGGTCACAAAGTGTCCCCAAGGATGGGGACACTGCAGGGGTCTCAAAGTATCCCCAAAGTTGGGGATAACACAGGGGTCTCAAAGTGTCCCCAAGGCTGAGGACAGCATGGGGGTCTCAAAGTGTCCCCAAAGCTGGGGACAGTGTGGGGGTCACAAAGTGTCCCCAAAGCTGGGGACAGCACAGGGGTCTCAAAGTGTCCCCAAGGCTGGGGATAGGGTGGGGGTCTCAAAGTGTCCTCGAGGCTGGGGACAGCATGGGGGTCTCAGAGTGTCCCCAAAGCTGGGGACAGCGTGGGGGTCTCAAAGTGCCCCCGAGGCCGGGGACACCGCGGGGCCCCCGCCACCCCCCGCCCCCTGCCCGGGGCTCTTACGGCGGCCGCCTTGTCCTCGGTGCGGCCGGGCGCGGGGCTGCCGGGGCCGTGGCCGAACGGGGGGTCGGAGCGGGCGCGGGGGCCGCCCTCGGGACGCACGGAGAGCAGCGGCGGGGCGGCTTTGCCGTCGGGCCCGGCGGCCACCGTGACCCTGCGCAGCGAGGAGCTCCTGCGGAGCGCCAGCGCGCCCAGCGGGTGCCCGCAGTCCCTGAGCACCAGGCGGCTCAGCGCCACCGCCACGTCCTCGGCGCGGCTGGGGACACCGGGCACACCGGGGACGCCGCCGGTACCGCCGCCGCCTCCCTGGCTCAGGTCGCCGATGCTGATGGATTTGGAGCGGGCCAAGTTGCTCCGGCGCCGCTCGGCCGCGCTGGGCAGCGAGAAGGAAGCGCTGCCGGGCACCTGCGGGGCACCACCGGGCACCCGGACGCCGTGATCGGCTTTGAGCGGCCCCCGGCGAGCCCCCGGCCCGCGGGGAGTGGGGTCCCCCCGTTTGGCCGCCCGGCCCCGCTCCAGCTCCAGCTTCTTGGGCCGGGGGTCGTCGGGCGGGGGGCGCGGGGGCAGCAGGCGCAGTTTGGGGGCCGGGGAGAGCCCGGTGGGCGCGGCATGGCGCTCCTGGCTCAGCGCTCGGTGCCCGCTGGGCAGGCGGGAGCCCGCCCGGGGCTGCGCGCTCAGCACGGCGCCGCCGGGGTCCCTGGGGCGAGCCAGGCGGTGCTCCGAGGCCTGGGGCATGGCGGGGCCTGCGGGGACAGCGACAGCTCGGTGACAGGGCGGGTGGCACCGCCGCGGGGAGCGGGGCACGAGCCCACGGGGAACGGGCACCCACCTGCTCACAGCCCCCCGCGCCCGGCGGCCGGACACAGCGTCCCGTCGGCGGGGGCCCTGCGGGGACGCGGTGGCACCGGGAGGGTCCCCAAAACCTCGGGGGGACCCCCCGGCTCCGTGGCAGCCTCGCGGTGAGTCCCGGTAGGGTTGGGAGCACCGGGAGTGTGCCCCCCACCCACCCAGGCGGGGTCCTGCTCCCCGGGGAGGGGATGGGTGGTCCCGGAGGGGCGGAGGACAAAGCCCCGGTAGCCCCGGGGTTGGGGCGGGGGTCGCCCCGAGGCTTGGCTGGGAAAGGCCGCTGGAAAAACCCCCGGACCCCCCAAAAGGGGTTCCCGCAGCCCCCCCGGATCCCTCCCGGTGCCCCCCATCACCCCGGGCCCCGCCCCCCTCTCCCGGCCCGGGGGTATCCCCTGCCCCCCCCGTCTCCCCCCCACCGGTTCCTCACCCCCGCTCCCCCGGTGCTCCCCCCGCTGCCCCCCCCCATCACCCCGGTACCCCCCGCCCCCCCCGGGGCCCTGTCCCGCACCCCCCGGCCGGTCCCGCGGCTGCCCTGGGGGGGGTGTCCGCTGTCCCCGAGCCCCCCCGACCCCGAGTGCCGCCCCCCGGGCCCCCCGCACCCCTCGGCGGGGTCGCCCCACGGTCCCCCCGCACCTCCCGCGGGCCGCCATGGCAACGACTCCCGCCGCACCCGCCGCCATCTTTGTTCCTCCCGCCGCCGGCCCCGCCCCCGCCGGCTTCACCGCCGGCTCTGCGCATGCGCCGCTCCCTCTCGGCCACGCCCCTCCCCGGCGCCGCGCGTCGCCATGGAAACCGTGCGGCGTCTTAAAGGGGCCGCGACCCGCGCGGGTTTTGGGGGCGGGGTTGGGGGACACCGGGGGGTGTTGGGGACAAATCCCCCCAAAATAACAAAGCGCCACTAAATCGGGGTTCAGCGTTTATTGGCGAGCGGCAGCCAAGCGGTGGGGAGGGGTGGCAGCAGCTGGGAGGGGAAGGGCGGGACCCCCCAAAGTGGGGGGACCCCTAAAGGGAGAGGGAGGGTCCCCCAAGGGGAGGGGACCCCCAAAGTCCCCCCCCACCCCCTCGTTGGTCACTTGTCCTTGTGCTGGATGAGGCCTTTGGAGATCAGGTCCGGGATCTCCACGGCCAGCCAGGGACCGAGCTGGGGGGACAGGGGTCACTGCTGAGGGGACACCCCTGGGACGTGTCACACCCCAAAATCTGACAGACCCCCTCGGGGTCACCCCCCAAAATGTGTCACCTCCCCTTGGTGTCACACATCCGGGACGTGTCACACCCCAAAATGTGACAGACCCCCTCGGTGTCACACCCCCGGGACGTGTCACACCCCCTCGGTGTCACACCCCAAAATGTGTCACCCCTCCATGGGTGACCTCCTGGTGTCCTCAATGTCACCCCCCGTGTCCCGTCCTGGTGCCCCCCTGGTGTCCCTGCTCTGTGTCCCCTCCCCTGTCCCTGGTGTCCCCCCTCAGTGTCCCCCCCATGTCCCCTCCCGGTGTCCCCAATGTGTCCCCCCTGTCCCCGCTCACCCCCAGTGCCATCAGGTGTGCCAGCCCGAACTTGGGCACGTTCCTGGCCCACAGCGGCTTGAAGTGGTCACTGAGGCAGATCTTGCCCCCCCTGAGGGACCCCCGCCCGTCAGAGCCCCCCGGGAACCCCCAAAACACCCCCAGGGACCCCCCAAAACCCGGGGATGCCCCTGAGCTCCCTGGGACCCCCGCAGTGACCACCCAAAATCCCGGGAACCCCCCACCAGGGACCCCCATAACCCCCCAAAACCCCTTAGTGACCCCCAAGCCCCAAACCCTCCCTAGAACCTCCCCAGGAGCCCACCCAGGACCCCCTAAACCCACCCAGGACCCCCCAAGCCCCCCCCAAACCCAGCTTAGAACCTCCCCAGGACCCCCAAACCATCCCTAGAACCCCCCCAGGACCCTCAAACCCCCACCCAGGACCCCCCGAACCCTCTCTAGAACCCCCCCCAAACCTCCCCAGGACCCCCAAACCATCCCTAGAACCCCCCCAGGACCCTCAAATCCCCACCCAGGACCCCCCAAACCCTCTCTAGAACCCCCCTAAACCTCCCCAGGACCCCCAAACCATCCCTAGAACCCCCCCAGGACACCCCAAAACCCCCCCAGGACCCCCCAAACCTCCTCAGGACCCCCAAACCATCCCTAGAACCCCCTTACGACCCTCAAAACCCCCCCAGGACCCCCCAAACCTCCCCAGGACCCCCCAAAGCCATCCTAGAACCCCCCCAGGACCCTCAAACCCCCACCCAGGACACCCCAAACCCTCTCTAGAAACCCCCCCAAACCTCCCCAGGACCCCCAAATCATCCCTAGAACCCCCCCAGGACACCTCAAAACCCCCCCAGGACCCCCCAAACCCATCCTAGAACCCACCCGAGCCCCCCCAGGATCCCCCAAACTTCCCTAGGACCCCCTCAGGACCCCCCAAAACCCCCGGGACCCCCAAACCCCACCGGTACATCTTGGCCGTTTTCCCGTCCAGCTCGGGGATGGCGATCTCGGGGGCGGTGCCCGGGTACGTCACCGGGATCTGGGGGGGTCGGGCAGGGTCAGGACCCCCTCGGGACCCCCCAAAATCCCCAACCCCCCCCCCGGAGCCCCCCTGCTCACCTCGAACTCGATGCTGAACTCGTAGCGCAGCAGCTCATGGATGTACCAGCAGCGCCCGCTCCAGCTGGGGGGGCCAGGGACCCCCAAAAACCGTTCAGGGACCCCCCAAAAACCCCTCAGGGACCACCCAAAACCCCTCAGGGACCTGCCAAACTGCTCAGGGACCCCCAAAACCCCCCAAAACCCCTCAGGGACCCCCCAAAACCCCTCAGCGACCCCACAAAACCACTCAGGGACCCCCAAAACCCCTCAGGGAACTCCAAAAACCCCTCAGGGACCCCCTAAACCGTTCAGGGACCCTCAAAACCCCTCAGGGACTCCAAAAACCCCTCAGGGACCCCCAAACCGCTCAGGGACCCCCAAAAACCCCTCAGGGACTCCAAAAACCCCTCAGCGACCCCCCAAAAACCGCTCAGGGACCCCCCCCAAAACCCCTCAGGGACCCCACAAAACCGTTCAGGGACCCCCCAAAACCCCTCAGGGAACTCCAAAAACCCCTCAGGGACCCCCCAAAACCCCTCAGGGACCCTAAAAAACCGCCCAGGGACTCCCCAAAACCCCTCAGGGACCCCCTCAAACCCCTCAGGGACCCCCCAAAACCCCTCAGGAACCCCCAAAAAACCCTCAGGAACCCCCAAAACCCCTCAGGGACCTGCCAAACTGCTCAGGGACCCCCAAAAACCCCTCAGCGACCCCCCAAAAACCCCTCAGAGACCCATCAAACTGCTCAGGGACTCCCCAAAAACCCCTCAGGGACCACCCCATAACCCCTCAGCGACCCCACAAAACCGTTCAGGGACCCCCAAAACCCCTCAGGGACCCCCAAAACCCCTCAGGGACCTCCAAAACCCTTCAGGGACCCCCAAAAACCACTCAGGGACCCACCCGGGGGCCCCGGTGTGCCCATCCCGGGGGTCCCGGAGCCCCCCTCCTCCCCTCACCGGGTGCCCTCGGGGTTGGACTCCAGGCGGAACCAGTCGGTGTCGGCGCGTTTGTTGTTCTCCACGTACTGCGGGGACACCGGGGGGTCACCGGTACCGGGAGGCGGTCACCGGTACCGGAGGGAGTCACCGGTACCGGGGAAGGGGGGTCACTGGTACTGGGGGGGATTCACTGGTACCGGGGGGGGATAACCGGTACCGGGGAAGGGTCGCCGGTACCGGGAGAGGTGGGGAGGGGGTCACCGGTACCGGGGGAGGGTCGGTCACCGGTACCGGGGGACACGCCGCACCTGGATGAGCGCCCGGTACTCCTCCCGCAGCCGCTCGGCCCAGCCCTCACGGTCCCGCGGCCCCGCCGGTGCCCGCAGCAGCGGCAGCTCCGCCACCGCCCGCCGCGCCGCCGCCTCCGCCATGGCCCGGCCCCGCCATGCCGCCCCGCCGGAAGTGACGTGGCGCCACCACCGTCGCCCGGGGCCGCCATCTTTTCTACGGGCGCGGCGGGAGAGGTGACGGCGCCGCCGCCATCTTGGGTGAGGGCACGACTGGCGGGGGAGGCCGCAGCTCCGCCGCCATCTTTAGTGAGGGCACGGCCGGCGGGTGAGGCCGCCGTGCTGCCGCCATCTTTAGTGATGGCAGCGAAGTGACGGGAATGGTGGGCGGGGCTTGGGTGGGGAGGCACCGCCCCCCTCCCCAGGGACCGCCCCCAACAGCGACGGGGACCCCCCCCCCCCCCCAAAATACCGATAGGGACCCCCCACACCCTCCCCAGGGACCGCCCCCTACCCAGGGACCCCCCAACAGCGATGGGGATCCCCCCCACCCCAGGGACCCCAACCCCCAGGGTTCCCCCCCCAACAACGACAGGGGCCCCCCCAAAACACCGATAAGGACCCCCCCCTCCCCAGGGACCCCCCCTCTCCCACAGGGACCCCCCCCACAGCAACGGGGACCCCCCTTAGCCCTAAGGACCCCCCTCCCACCGATCCCCCCCATAATCCCAGAGACCCCCCATAACACCAAGGACCCCCCCACAGCCCCAGGGACCCCCCCAGACCCAATTTAAGGACGCGCGGGGGGGGTCTCAGGGCTTTATTTGGGGTTCTGGGATGGGCTCAGGGCTGGATTTGGGGTCCATGGGGGGGTCTCTGAGGGTCTCGGGGGGTCTCGAGGCTGTCCCGGGGATCTCAGGGGGTCTCAGGGGATCTCGGGGCTGTTTTGAGGTCCGTTTGGGGGTGTCGGGGGGTGCCGGGGCTGTCCCGGGGGTCTCTCAGGGGGTCTCAGGGGGTCTCCTCGGGGGTGCCGGGGGTCCCCAGGCGCAGCAGGGAGGAGAACAGCCCCATCACGCCGCTCTGCAGCTCCCGGGCCAGCGGTTCCAGCTGCGCGTTCGCCCGGCCCAGGTACAGCCTAAGGGAGAGCGCCGTCAGCGGGGGGCTGGGCAGGGGTCCCGAGCAAAGGAGGGGGCTGGGGAGGGGTCCCGGGGTGAGGACGGGTCTGGGGAAGGGAAGGGAGGGGGCTGGGGAGGGGTCCCAGAGAGGGGAGGGGGCCGGGAGGGATCTGGGGAGAGGTCCCGGGCAGGGGAGGGGTCCCGGGGAGGGAGGGAAGGGGTCCTGAGGAGGGGTCAGAGGAGGGGTCCCGGGGTGGGGAGGGGTCTGGGGAGGGGTCCCGGGGTGGGGAGGGGGCTGGGGAAGGGAGGGGTCTCAGGAAGGGGAGGGAAAGGGGCTGTGGAGGGTTCCAGAGAGGGGAGGGGTCCCGGGGACGGAGGAGCGGGGGATGGGGAGGGGTTTCGGAGAGGGGACAGGTCCCAGGAGGGGTCTGGGGAGGGGTCCAGGGCAGGGGAGGGGTCCCGGGAGGGTCCCGGGGAGGGAGGGAAGGGGATTGGGGAAGGGTCCCGGGGTGGAGGGCAGGAATTCCGGGCAGGGGAGGGGTCTCGGGAAGAGAGTGGAGTGGTCCTGAGGAGGGGTCCCGGGCAGGGGAGGGGTCCTGGAGAGAGGTCCCGAGAAGGGAAGGGGAGGGGAGGGGTCCCGGGAGGGTCCCGGAGTGGGGAGGGGTCCCGGGAAAGGAGGGGGTCCCATGTGGGGAGGGGTCCTGAGGAAAAAGGGGAGTGGTTCCGAGTGACGAGGGGTCCCGGGGAAGGAGGGGAGGGGTCCCAGGAAGGGGAGGTGTCCGGGGGAGGGATCCCGGGGGAGGGGTCCCGAGTGGAGAGAGGTCCCGGGGAGGTAGGGGAGGGTCCCGGGGAGGGGTCCCAGGTAGGGGTCCCAGGTAGGGGAGGGGTCCCGAGTGAGGAGGGGTCCCGGGGAGGGGTCCCGAGTGGGGAGGGGTCCCGGGGAGGGGTCCCGAGTGGGGAGGGGTCCCCGCCGCCCCCCGTACTCGGCCTGGCTGCGCAGCTCCTCGGGCCGCAGCTGCGGCGGCAGCTCCCGGGCCACCAGCTCGGTCAGGCTCTGCAGGTGGCGGCTGAAGAAATCCGCGGGCTCCGGGACCCCCGGGACCCCCGGGACCCCCTCACTCGCTGCCTCCCGCCGCTCCAGCGCGGCCCCGGGGCGGCCGGCGACGAACAGGAGCAGCAGCGCGGCCAGCGGGAGCCTCATGGCTGTGGGGACAGCGTGGGGACACCGTGGGGACACCGTGGGGACGTGTGCCACTCGTGTCCCCGCGACCGCAGACCCACGGGGGCTTTCAGCCCATCCCCGTCCCGTTCCTGCCCCACAGAAACTTCCAACCCCATAAAAACTTCCAACCCCATAGAAGTTTCCAGCCCCATCCCCATTCTGTTCCTGCCCCATAAAAACTTTCAGCCCCATAAAAAATTCCAACCCCACAGAAATTTCCAACCAGATCCCATCCCATTCCTGCCCCATAAAAACCTTCCAACCCCATAAGAATTTCCAGCCCCAAATCCCAATCCCGATCCCAAATCCCAGCCCCAGCCCCAAATCCCAATCCCGATCCCAAATCCCAACCCTAAATTCCAACCCCAGCCCCAAATCCCAACCCCAGCCCCAAATGCCAGCCCCACACCCCAATCCCTGTCCCTGTCCCTGTCCCCGTCCCTGTCCCTGTCCCCGTCCCTCTCACCTGCCCAGGTGCCTCTGCAGTTTTGGGGTCCCCCCTCCCCCGGCCCCGTTTTTATCCCAGTCCCACCCCCCACCCCGGCAAACACGGTGGGGCCGAGGGGCAGCGCGGGGGGGCCCCGTGTCCCCTCCGTGTCCCCTCCCCTTGTCCCCCGTGTCCCCTCCCCTTGTCCCCCGTGTCCCCTGCCCTGTCCCCTCTGTGTCCCCTGTGTCCCTCCCCTTGTCCCCTCTGTGTCCCCCTCGCTGTCCCCTGCCCATGTCCCCTGCCCTGTCCCCAGTGTCCCCTCTGTGTCACCCCCTTGTCACCCCCGTGTCCCCTCTATGTCCCCTCTATGTCCCCTCTGTGTCCCCCCATGTCCCCCCGTGTCCCCAAAGTTGTCGCCTGCGCTGTCCCCGACCCTCGGCCCCCGGCGGGAGGGGACAGAGGGGACAGTCCGGCCGCGCTGGGGACACTGGGGCAAAGGGCGGGGGTGGCGCTGGCGACAAAAGGTCGGAGTCCCCCCGGTCACCGTGGGGATGGGGACACGGCAGGGGACAGCGCGGCCACAGAGGTGGCGCGGGGAGGGGACAGTGGGCTGAGGAGGTGGGGACAGCGGGGGACACGGGACGGGGTGTTGGGACAGAGCCAGGACGGTCCAGCCATGGTGGGGGGGGTGGGGGACACGACACGGGACACGACACAGGACACGACACGGGACACGCGGGGGGTGACAAGAGGGGACACGGGCAGGGGAGGTGGCATGAGAGGGAAGATGGGATGGGGGGAGTCCAGGGATGCGGGGGGGACGTGGAGGTGACGGGACACGCGGGGATTTGGGGACACGCGGGGATTTGGGGACAATGACCCAAACTGTCCCCAAATTTCGGGGACAGGAGGGTGGCCACGGAACGTCTCCTCTCGGGTGCGGATGTCCGGAGGGGTCGCATTCCATCGCTGCCCCGCCCACCCCTCTCAGCCAATGGGCGGCGCGCGTTTGCCCGTAGTCAAGATGGCAGCGGCGCCTCCCGTGAAGGCGCTCCGGGCGGCGCCGCCCGCGATGGCGGCGGCCGGCGGGGGCCCGTAGGGGCCATGGGCAGCGGCGAGGGCCGAGCCCCGCGGCGGGGCCGGGCCCGCGGCAACCCCGGCAGCTTCGACGGGCTGCACCGGAGCTGCAAAGGTGCGGGGCACCGGGGCCGTGGGGACAGCGGGACATGGGGACAGCGGGGCTATGGGGGACACCGGGACCGGGAGGGGACACCGGGGCCGTGGGGACAGCGGGACATGGGGGACACCGGGACCGGGAGGGGCACCGGGGCTGGGGGACACCGGCGTGACGAGGGGACAGCGGGGCCATGGGGACAGCGGGGGTGGCAGCTTTGTCCCCTGGGGGGGTGGTACGGGGGGGACACTGCTGTCCCCAAGAAGGGGTGGTGGGTGTCACCAAGGGGGTGACAGCCGTGTCCCCAGCGGGTGACAGCCATTCCTGGGGGTGACAGCCGTGTCCCCAGGGGGTGACAGCCATTCCTGGGGGTGACAGCCATGTCTGGGGGTGACAGCCGTGTCCCCAGGGGGTGACAGCCGTGTCCCCAGGGGGTGACAGCCATTCCTGGGGGTGACAGCCATTCCTGGGGGTGACAGCCGTGTCCCCAGCGAGGTGACAGCCGTGTCCCCCCAGAGGTGTTCCCGCCGCAGATGGAGGGGGTGAAGCTGATCGTCACCAAGACCCTGAGCAGCCACTTCCAGGTCGGGCAGGGGACACTTGGGGACACCACGGGGTGGCCCCCAGCGCTGTCCGTGTCCCCCGTGACTGCCGGTGTCCCTGCAGGTGACACACACGGTGCACATGAGCACCCTGGGCCCCTCCGGCTACCGCTTCAACGCCACCTTCCTGGGGGACCGCCAGCTTGGGCCCACCGAGGTGACACTGCGGGTGGCACCACCAGGCGGGGGTGGCACCAGGCAGTCCCAGGGGGTGGCAGGGCCTGGGGACATCGCGGCCATCTGTGACCTCGGGGTGGGGGGTGGCCGCGGGGTGGCCCTGTGGGGGACGTTGGTGGCCTCGGGGTGGTCGGTGGTCTCGGGGTCATTGGTGGCCTTGGGGTCATTGGTGGCCTTGGGGACATTGGTGGCCTTGGGGACATTGGTGACCTCGGGGTGGTCGGTGGCCTCGGGGTCATTGGTGGCCTCAGGGTCATTGGTGGCCTCGGGGTCATTGGTGGCCTTGGGGACATTGGTGGCCTTGGGGTCATTGGTGGCCTCGGGGTCATTGGTGGCCTCAGGGTCATTGGTGGCCCTGGGTGGTCCCAGGTGGCCCTGGGTTCGTTGGTGGCCACAAGGCCGTGGTGGCCCGGTGGTGCTGGCATGGCCCAGCCAGCCCCAGGCTGGAGCTAGGGGTGCTCAGTGGTGGCCTCATGGCCGTCCCTGTGTCCCCCACACTGTCCCCATGGGTGTCCCTGTGGGTGTCCCTGTCCCTGTGGGTGTCCCCGTGGGTGTCCCCGTGGGTGTCCCGGTGTGCCCCTGTCCCCGTGGGTGCCGTGTGGGTGTCCCTGTGGATGTCCCTGTGGGTGTCCCCGTGGGTGTCCTGGTGTGCCCCTGTCCCTGTGGGTGCCGTGTGGGTGTCCCTGTGGGTGTCCCGGTGTCCCCCTGTCCCCATGGGTGCCCCGTGGGTGTCCCGTGGGTCCCCCTGTCCCCGTGGGTGCCCCATAGGTGTCCCCGTGGGTGTCCCCTGTCCCCGTGGGTGTCCCCGTGTCCCCGTGGGTGTCCCGTGGGTCCCCCTGTCCCCGTGGGTGTCCCCTGTCCCTGTGGGTGTCCCTGTGGGGTGTCCCCTTGTCCCCGTGGGTGTCCCTGTGGGTCCCCCTGTCCCCGTGGGTGTCCCCCTGTCCCTGTGGGTGCCCTGTGGGTGTCCCTGTGGGTGTCCCGGTGTCCCCGTGTCCCCGTGGGTGTCCCAGTGTCCCCCTGTTCCCGTGGGTGTCCCTGTGGGTACCCCGTGGGTGTCCCCGTGGGTGTCCCCGTGGGTGCCCCGTGGGTGTCCCCAGGCAGCCGCGCTGTCCCCAGGTGTTCCCCACGCTGCTCGGGGACATGGACAGCGCCGGCAGCCTGAACGCGCAGGTGCTGCAGCTGCTGGGGGAGCGCCTCCGCACCAAGGCCGTCTTCCAGGTGAGCCTGTCACCCCGTGTCACCCCGTGTCACCCTGTGTCACCCCAGTGTGTCACCCCCTGTGTCACCCCCTGTGTCACCCCTGTCCCCACGCTGTCCCCAGGCGCAGCGCTCCCGCTTTGTGACGTGGCAGTTCGACGCCGAGTACCGGGGGGACGACTGCACGGCCGCGCTGACGCTGGGCAACCCCGACCTGCTGGCCGGCTCCGGTGAGTGCTGCTGGCCCTGCTAGCCACAGGGCTGTCCTGCTAGCCACAGGGCTGTCCTGCTAGCCACAAGGCTGTCCTGGTAGCCACAGGGCTGTCGTGGTAGCCACAGGGCCGTCCTGCTAGCCACAGGGCTGTCCTGCTAGCCACAGGGCCGTCCTGCTAGCCACAGGGCTGTCCTGCTAGCCACAGGGCTGTCCTGCTAGCCACAAGGCTGTCCTGCTAGCCACAGGGCTGTCCTGCTAGCCACAAGGCTGTCCTGCTAGCCACAGGGCCGTCCTGGTAGCCACAGGGCCGTCCTGGTAGCCACAGGGCTGTCCTGCTAGCCACAGGGCTGTCCTGCTAGCCACAGGGCTGTCCTGCTAGCCACAGGGCTGTCCTGGTAGCCACAAGGCTGTCCTGGTAGCCACAGGACCATCCTGGTAGCCACAGGGCTGTCGTGGTAGCCACAGGGCCGTCCTGGTAGCCACAAGGCTGTCCTGGTAGCCACAAGGCTGTCCTGGTAGCCACAGGGCCGTCCTGCTAGCCACAGGGCTGTCCTGCTAGCCACAGGGCCGTCCTGGTAGCCACAGGGCCGTCCTGGTAGCCACAGGGCCGTCCTGCTAGCCACAGGGCTGTCCTGCTAGCCACAGGGCCGTCCTGGTAGCCACAGGGCTGTCCTGGTAGCCACAGGGCTGTCCTGCTAGCCACAGGGCCGTCCTGCTAGCCACAGGGCTGTCCTGGTAGCCACAAGGCTGTCGTGGTAGCCCCAGGGCTGTCCTGGTAGCCACAGGGCTGTCCTGCTAGCCACAGGGCTGTCCTGGTAGCCACAGGGCTGTCCTGCTAGCCACAGGGCTGTCGTGGTAGCCACAGGGCTGTCGTGGTAGCCACAGGGCTGTCCTGCTAGCCACAGGGCCGTCCTGGTAGCCACAGGGCCGTCCTGGTAGCCACAGGGCTGTCCTGGTAGCCACAGGGCTGTCCTGCTAGCCACAGGGCCGTCCTGGTAGCCACAAGGCTGTCGTGGTCGCTACAAGGCTGTCCTGGTAGCCACAAGGCCGTCCTGGTAGCCACAGGGCTGTCCTGCTAGCCACAGGGCCGTCCTGGTAGCCACAGGGCTGTCCTGGTAGCCACAGGGCTGTCCTGGTAGCCACAAGGCCGTCCTGGTAGCCACAAGGCTGTCCTGGTAGCCACAGGGCCATCCTGCTAGCCACAAGGCTGTCCTGCTAGCCACAGGGCCGTTCTGCTAGCCACAAGGCCGTCCTGGTAGCCACAGGGCCGTCCTGGTAGCCACAGGGCTGTCCTGGTAGCCACAGGGCTGTCCTGCTAGCCACAGGGCTGTCGTGGTAGCCACAGGGCCGTCCTGGTAGCCACAGGGCTGTCCTGCTAGCCACAGGGCTGTTTTGCTAGCCACAGGGCCGTCCTGCTAGCCACAAGGCCGTCCTGCTAGCCACAGGGCTGTCCTGCTAGCCACAGGGCCATCCTGGTAGCCACAGGGCTGTCGTGGTAGCCACAGGGCTGTCCTGCTAGCCACAAGGCTGTCCTGCTAGCCAAAGGGCCGTCCTGGTAGCCACAAGGCTGTCCTGCTAGCCACAGGGCCATCCTGCTAGCCACAGGGCTGCTGCTGCTGGCCCCGCTAGCCACACGGCTGTCCCAGTGGCCACGGTGGCAGAGGGGACATCTCTGAGCCCGCTGCTGGCCCTGCTGGCCCCGCGGTGATCCTGGTGGCCCTGGGGACATCGCTGAGGTTCTGGTGGCTCCTCTGACACCCTGCTGTCCCCGCAGGGATCCTGGTGGCCCCATAGGGATCCTGGTGGCCCCATAGGGATCCTGGTGGTCCTGGTGGTGGCCCAGGGACCCCACTGACACCCTGCTGTCCCCGCAGGGATCCTGGTGGCCCATTTCCTGCAGAGTGTCACCGCCCGGCTGGTGCTGGGCGCGGAGCTGGTGTACCACCGGCGGCCCGGAGAGGAGGGGGCCATCCTCACCCTGGCTGGAAAGTACTCGGGTGGGGACACTGGGGACAGCTGGGGACAGCTGGGGACAGCTGGGGACAATGGGGACAGCTGGGGGTTCCTCAGGGACACCTGGGGGTGCCTGGGGACAGTTGGGGACACCTTGGGAACATCTGGGGATGCCTCAGAGACAGCTGGGGATGCTTGGGGACACCTTGGGAACATCTGGGGACATCTGGGGACACCGTGGGGACACCTAGGGATGCTGGGGGACACCTTGGGGACACCTTGGGAACATCTGGGGACACCGTGGGGACACCTAGGGATGCTGGGGGACACCTTGGGGACATCTGGGGACAGCTGGGGACAGCTGTGGAGACCTCGGGGATACCTGGGGAACAGCTGGGTATGCCAGGAGACACCTGGGGACGCCTTGGGGATACCTGGGGGACATCTCAGGGACAGTCTGGGGACAACTGGGGATGGCTGGGAACACCTGGGGATGCTGTGGCACATCTGGGGACATCTCAGGGACACCTGGGGACACCTTGGGGACACGTGGGGACGGTGGCTCTCTGTCGCAGCCCCGAACTGGGAGGCAACGCTCAACGTGGGCTACGGCGGGGCCCACGCCAGCTACTACCACCGGGCCAACGAGCAGGTGGGTGTCCCCATTGTCCCCCGCTGTGTCCCTGCTGTGTCCCCATTGTCCCCTGCTGTCCCCTGACCGCCGTGTCCCGCAGGTGCAGGTGGGGGTGGAGCTGGAGGCCAACCCGCGGCTGCAGGAGAGCTCCTTTGCCTTTGGCTACCAGCTCAACCTGCCGCGGGCCAACGCCGTCTTCAGAGGTGGGCCGGTCCCCTCCCGAGGTGGCTTTTGTCCCCGCTGGTGGCGGGGGTGGCGCTCAGGTGTCGCTGCTGTCCCCGCAGGGCTCCTGGACAGCAGCTGGAGCGTGGGGGGGGTCCTGGAGAAGCGGCTGCCCCCCCTGCCCGTGACGCTGGCGCTGGGCGCCTTCCTGAACCACCGCAGGGACCGCTTCCACTGCGGCTTCGGTGTCACCGTGGCGTGAGCGACACAGGACAGGGACACCGGACAGGGGACAGGACAGCAGGGACAGCGGGGACAACAGAGAGTGCTTCCACTGCGGCTTTGGTGTCACCATGGCGTGAGCGACACCGGAGAGCGACACTGGACAGGGGACAGGACAGCGGGGACAGCAGGGACAGGGGACACGGACAGGGGACAGGACAGTGGGGACGGGATAGTGGGGATGGCAGGGACAGCAGGGACAGGGCACAGCAGGGACAGGACAGTGGGAACAGCAAGGGCGTGGGACACAGACAGGGAACAGGACAGTGGGGACAGGGGACAGGACAGGGACAGGATAGTGGGGACAGGACAGCAGGGACATGGGACATGGACAGGGGACAGGACAGCGGGGATAGGACAGTGGGGACAGCAGGACACGGGACAGGGGACTGGACAGGGGGGACAGCGGGACAGAGTGGACAGGACAGTGTGACAGGACAGCGGGGACAGCGGGTGAGTGGCACTGTCCTGCTCAGGGAGCCGCCAGGCGGGGCCGTGCAGGTGCCACAAGGACCCGCGGGGACACAGCGGGCTGGGGACAGCGAGTGACAGCGCCACAGGGGGCTGGGGGTCCCCATTGTCGCCAGTGCCACCCTCGGAGGGTGGTGGCCATGAGGGGCTGGGGGTCCCCAGCGCGGTGGCGGCCGTGCCTCAGTTTCCCTGCGGTGACGCAGCCGGGAGCCCGGATAAATAAAGGAGCTTTACTCTGTGCCTGGTGGCGGCCGGGGGTGACACTTGGGGACCGGGGGATGAAACTTGGGGACTGGGGGGTGACACGGGGCTCAGCTGATGATCTCGGAGAGCAGCGGCATCATGGCTGACAGGTCCTGGATGTGCAGGATCTGCCGCGTGTTCTCCGCCTTCATGGGGACACGCATGGGGACATCCAGCTGGGCCTGGTGGCCGTCCCCAACCCCTCTGGGGACGCTGCCACCCCGCCGTGGGGCTGACCTGCCCAGGCTCGCGTGGAACTTGGGGAGCAGCTCCAGGTACGCCTGCTGGAAGCCGGCTGGGGGGAGCCCCCTAAAATCCCGGGGTGAGGGCGGGCAGCGCCTTTGGGATCGGTCCCTGCAGTGTCACCAAGTGCCACCGCCTTGGACGCCTCCGGGGTGGCCGCTCCGAACCTCCCTGGACAGCCCTTCCAGGTCCTTTTCCCTTTTCTAAGAGGAATTTCCCCAAATTTCCACCCTGAGCCTTCCCTGGTCACCCTGAGGGAGTGGCAGGGTGTCCGCCTGGATGTCCCCTGGGTCAGTCTGGGGGTGCCAGGCTGTCCCTTGTCCCCGAGGGGGTGTCAGGATGTCCCCCTGGGTGTCCCCGAGGTGATTCTGGGGGTGTCAGGCTGTCCCTTGTCCCCGAGGGGGTGCCAGGGCGTCCCTTTGGGTGTCCCCGAGGTGATTCTGGGGGTGCCAGGCTGTCCCTTGTCCCCGAGGGGGTGGCAGGATGTCCCCCTGGGTGTCCCCACCGTGAACCTGGCGGTCCCCAAGGGGGGGGGCGGATCCTGCTGCAGCCCCCGGCCCAGGAAATCGGGGTTCCCCACCCTCCTGTCACTGTCACCGCCCCCTCCCCACCCTCCTGTCACTGTCACAGCCCCCTCCCCACCCTCCTGTCACTGTCACCGCCCCCTCCCCACCCTCCTGTCACTGTCACCGCCCCCTCCCCACCCTCCTGTCACTGTCACCCCCCACCCAGAGGAGCTTTTGGCCCGTGCAAAGAATAAAACGTGAGGAAGAGGAGGCTGGGCTGGGGGTTCGGGGGAATTTGGGGAGGGGGACCCCACTGGGAGAGAACCCCGGGTTTCCCCCTCTGGGATTTGAAGGATTTCCAGTGAAATTCCCGGGATTTTCTCACCCGCTGCGGCTCAGGCGCCCCAAAACTGATTCGTGGAGGGGGGGGGATAAAATCAAGGAGATTTGGGGGTCTTTCCCCCCCTTCCCTCCCGGAGGAGGTGACAGCCATCCACCCCTGAGGGGACAATGGCCACTGTCCCCCCCTGCGCACCCCCTGAGCCTTGGCCTGTGTTAATTACAGCGAGCTTTAATTAACGGCTGGTGGCAGGGAGGTGGCCTTGAGGTGGTGGCATCGCTCGCGGCTGAGGGGGGACTTTGGGGTGCCACCAGGTCACCCTTCAAGTGTCACCTCCCCGCCAGCCCCGGAGCGGGGACAGCGACAATGACAGCGACAGTGACAGTGACGGAGCGGGGGGGGGACACGGGGCTCCTGGAGATGTCAGATTTATTAATGGCACCACGGGGACAGGGAGGGGACAGGGACAGGGATGGGGGGACAAAACGCGTCGGGGGGCACGGGCGGCTCCCCCAGGCCGGCCACAGCCTCGCCCCCTCCACGGGGCTCCGGCCGGTTTTTTTGGGGGGGGGTCCCGGCGGTTACGGGGTGCGGGGGTTAATGGGGGGACAGGAAAGGGGACGGGGCGGGGGCCACCCCACGACGTCATTTGGGGTCGGTCGCGGGGAGAGACGAGAAAACGGCCAGAAAAGGAGCAAAAATGGGGGTACAGAACCCCCCCGAGCTCGGGGAGGGGACACCGACCCCGAATCCGCCGGGTTTGCGTTCCGAAGGAGAAATTCCGCTCGGGGCTGGGCAGGGGGCGACCGAGGGGGGGACACGAGGTTGTCCCCAACGCCACCCTCAAGGCCGGGGGACCCGAGGCGAGGACCACACCCCGCTCCTCGCCGGGTCCCGGGGCCGGGGGGCCATCAGGAGCCCCCCGAGTTGGGTTTGATGATGCTCAGCAGGGCGCTCTTGAGGCTGCCCCGGCTCGGGGAGCGGGCGGCGGGCGGGGGGGCGGCCTGGGGCTCCCCCCGCAGCTCCATCTCGATGGTCATGATGACTTTGGGGGGCCGGGGGTCCCCCGCGTCCCCGCCAGCCCCCGGGGGTCGCTCCCTGCCCGCTAACCGCTATTTCCTATCCTTGCGCGAGTCCCCTTTGGCTTTCTTGGTGCTGCGGCCGTGGTCCAGCATGGCGTAGAGCACCGGGGCCTGCGGGGACACCGGGGATTCAGCTGTCGGTTCCGAGCACCGGGGGCACCGGGGGGACCGGGGGCACCGGGGGGACAGCCCACCGCGCCCCCCGCCCCGCTGGGCGCTCACCTGCCGGCTGCGCTTGGAGCCGTCCTTGGCCGAGCGCTGCAGCTTCCCCTTCTCCATGGCGCTGGCACCGGGGGAAACGGGAAAAGAGCGGCTCGGGGCGGCGGGGCCGGGGCCGCCGGTTTGGGGAGGGGGCGCAGAAATTGCAGCCCCGGTGGTCCCGGTTTGGGGAGGGTCCCGGTTTGGGGAGGGGTCCCAGTTTGGGGAGAGGGCGCGGAAATCGCAGCCCCGGTGGCTCCGGATTGAGGAGGGTCCCGGTTTGGGGAAGGTCCCGGTTGAGGGAGGGTCCCGGTTTGGGGAGGGGTCCCGGTTTGGGGAAGGTCCCGGTTTGGGGAGGGGTCCCGGTTTGGGGGGGGGTCCCGGTTTGGGGAAGGTCCCGGTTTGGGGATGAGTCCCGGTTTGGGGAGGGTCCCGGTTTAGGAAAGGTCCCGGTTTAGGGGAGGTCCCGGTTTGGGGGGGGGGGGGGGTTCCCGGTTTGGGGGGGGGTCCTGGATTGGGGAAGGTCCCGGTTTGAGGAGGGTCCCGGTTTAGGGAAGGTCCCGGTTTGGGAAAGGTCCCGGTTGGGGGGGGGGTCCCGGTTTGTGGGGGGGGTCCCGGTTTTGGGGGGGGTCCCGGTTTGGGGGGAGGTCCCGGTTTGGGGATGGGTCCCGGTTTGGGGGGGGTCCCGGTTTGGGGAAGGTCCCGGTTTGGGGGGGGTCTCGGTTTGGGGGGGGGTCCCGGTTTTGGGGGGGTCCCGGTTTGGGGAGGGTCCCGGTTTGGGGAACGGTCCCGGTTTTGGGGAAGGTCCCGGTTTGGGGGAAGGTCCCGGTTTGGAGGAAGGTCCCGGTTTTGGGGAGGGGTCCCGGTTTTGGGGGGGGTCCCGGTTTGGGGAACGGTCCCGGTTTTGGGGAAGGTCCCGGTTTGGGGGAAGGTCCCGGTTTGGAGGAAGGTCCCGGTTTTGGGGAGGGGTCCCGGTTTTGGGGGGGGTCCCGGTTTGGGGGGGGTCCCCTCACCTCAGCCGCCGCTGCAGAACCGCCTGGCGCCGCCGCCAGCAGTAGCGGGTGACATAAACCAGCGCCACCAGCACGGCCACCAACAGCAGGACCCCGCCGATGACAGAGCCCAGCACGACACCGTAGCGGGTGGGCACTGCGGGGACAGTGGCACCGTGTCACCCCCCCTGCGTGGGTGGCACTGCGGGGACAGCGGCACCGTGTCACCCCCCCCGGGTGGGTGGCACTGCGGGGACAGCGGCACCGTGTCACCCCCCCCCCCCCATGGGTGGCACTGCGGGGACAGCGGCACTGTGTCACACTCCATGGGCGGGTGGCACTGCGGGGACGGTGGCACTGCGGGGACAGCGGCACCGTGTCACCCCCCCCGGGTGAGTGGCACTGCGGGGACAGTGGCACCGTGTCACCACCAGCAGCAGGGATCAGGGAGGTGACACCGGCCTGGTGTCACCATCACCACCGATGCTCAGGGAGGTGACACCACCACTGGGGATCAGGGAGGTGACACCAGCCCAGTGTCCCCACCACCAGCAGGGATCAGGGAGGTGACACCACCACCGGCGATCAGGGAGGTGACACCAGCCACCATCAGCGATCAGGGAGGTGACACCGGCCCAATGTCACCACCACCAGCAGGGATCAGGGAGGTGACACCAGCCCGGTGTCACCATCACCACCGATGATCAGGGAGGTGACACCACCACCAATGATCAGGGAGGTGACACCGGCCCCGTGTCCCTGCCAGCACCGGCGATCAGGGAGGTGACACCACCACCAGGGATCAGGGAGGTGACACCAGCCCGGTGTCACCATCACCATTGATGATCAGGGAGGTGACACCACCACTGGGGATCAGGGAGGTGACACCAGCCCGGTGTCACCACCACCACCGATGCTCAGGGAGGTGACACCACCACCAGGGATCAGGGAGGTGACACCGCCCCGGTGTCACCATCACCACCGATGCTCAGGGAGGTGACACCGCCCCAGTGTCACCATCACCACTGGGGATCAGGGAGGTGACACCAGCACAGTGTCCCCATCACCACCGGGGATCAGGGAGGTGACACCGGGGCGGTGTCCCCGCCAGCACCGGCGATCAGGGAGGTGACACGGGCCAGCAGCGGGCTCCGGGCAGTGCCACCATGTCACGCACCTTTCTCCAGCACGTAGAGGGTGACCTGGGAGGACTTGCCCACGATGTCGGGCGGGTTCTTGACGTCGCAGGTGAAGGTGCCGTTGTCGCTGGGCTCCAGGCTGTGGATGACGATGGAGCCATCACGGCGCCGCGGGTTCCCCGCCCACTCCATGCGCTCCTTGAATGTCCCCACGTCGTCGATGTAGGGCTGGCCCTTGGCGTAGTGGAAGATCTGCCACAGCGGAGGTGACACCGCGGTCACCGCGGCGCTGAGGTGGCCCCCGGGCTCGGCGGGATGGCAGCCAGCCGTGGGGTGGGTGGGGACAGAGGGGACAGGGTGCTGGAGGTGTTCGTGGTGTCCCCAGGGTGTCTGTGGGCGGTGTGAGGGGACACGGTGGCTGGTGGGGACACGGGGACACCGCAGGGACAGCGGTGTGCCCACCTGCTGAGGTTGGCAAGGGGACACTGTGGGGACACCCCGGTGCCACCTCAAGGGAAGGTGTGTCCTGCTGGGGATGGTGATGAGAGCCAGCGGGCACTGGGGACACCTTGGGGACACCCCGGTGCCACCACAGGGCAAGGGGACACTGCTGGGGTGGAACCCAGGGGGCAGCAGGGCTGGGGACACCTTGGGGACACCACAGGGCAAGGGGACACCTTGGGGACACCACAGGGCAAGGGGACACTGCTGGGGCTGGACCCGGCGGGCAATGGGGACACCTTAGGGACACCCCAGTGCCACCACAGGGCAAGGGGACACTGCCGGGGACTGGAACCGAAGGGACAGCATGGCTGGGGACACCTTGGGGACACCCCAGTGCCACCACAGGGCAAGGGGACACCCCAGTGCCACCACAGAGCAAGGGGACACTGCTGGGGCTGGACCCGGTGGGCACTGGGGACACCTTGGGGACACCCCGGTGCCACCACAGGGCACGGGGACACTGCTGGGGTGGAACCCAAGGGGCAGCAGGGCTGGGGACACCTTGGGGACACCCCAGTGCCACCACAGGGCAAGGGGACACCCCAGTGCCACCACAGAGCACGGGGACACTGCTGGAGACTGGTGACACCACGGGGACACGCCAAGTGTCACCCTCAGGGAAGGCTCCGTCGCGCTGCCGCTGCGACAAAGGGACACCGGGGCTGGGGGCGCGGTGGGGACGGCTTGGGGACAGCTTGGGGACACCTCGGGGACATTGGGGACACTGACGGAGATGCTGTCGCGGGAGCCCTCGGCCTGGAAGTGCCAGGTGATGGAGATGTCCTCCGAGATCCACTCGCGGGACCAGAAGCTGCAGGACAGGGTGACACGCGAGCCCACGGTGCCATAGACCTCGCGCGGCGTGTACACGTGGATTGGGGACACCGGCGACACTCCTGGTGACACAGAGCCGTCAGTGCCACCCCCGCGCGGGGACCACACCCACCGCTGTCCCCGAGCTGCCACCGGCGGGGTGGTGGCACCGCCGTGCCCAGGGGTGGCTCCGAGGGGACAGTGGGGTGGTGGCACTGTCGTGCCCAGGGGTGGCTCTCCGAGGGGACAGTGTCCCCCGGTGCGCGGTGACACGGGCGGGGGTGGCAGCCAGCACAGCGGGGAGGTGACAATGGGACGCTCTGTGCCCGCCGGTGACACCATCAGGGCTGGGTGTGGCACCCCTCGCGTTGGTGACAGCTCTGGGACCGTCCTGGCCGCCACCCCCACCTGTCCCCAAGGAGGTGACAATGACCAGGACCCTCCTGGCCGCCACCCGCCCGTGTCCCCAAGGAGGTGACAATAACCAGGACCCTTCTGGCCGCCACCCCCAAGGAGGTGACAATGACCGGGACCCCCCTGACCGCCACCCACCCGTGTCCCCAGGGAGGTGACAATGTCCATGACGCCCCTGACCACCACCCGCCCGTGTCCCCAGGGGGGTGACAGCTCTGGGACCGTCCTGGCCGCCACCCACCCGTGTCCCCAAGGAGGTGACAATGACCAGGACCGTCCTGGCAGCCACCCGGAGAGGTGACAATGACCAGGACCCCCCTGTCAGCCACCCGCCTGTGTCCCCAAGGAGGTGACAATGACCAGGACCCCCCTGGCCGCCACCCACCCGTGTCCCCAAGGAGGTGACAATGACCAGGACTGTCCTTGCAGCCACCCCCACATGTCCCCAGGGAGGTGACAATGACCGGGACCGTCCTGGCAGCCACCCACCCGTGTCCCCAAGGAGGTGACAATGACCGGGACCGTCCTGGCAGCCACCCGGAGAGGTGACAATGACCGGGACCCCCCTGGCTGCCACCCCCAGCTGTCCCCAAGGAGGTGACAATGACCAGGACCCCCCTGTCAGCCACCCCCACCTGTCCCCAAGGAGGTGACAATGACCAGGACCCCCCTGGCCGCCACCCGCCCGTGTCCCCAAGGAGGTGACAATGACCAGGACCCCCCTGGCCACCACCCCCAGCTGTCCCCAAGGAGGTGACAATGACCAGGACCCCCCTGGCCGCCACCTCCACCTGTCCCCAAGGAGGTGACAATGACCGGGACCCCCCTGGCCGCCACCCACCCGTGTCCCCAAGGAGGTGACAATGACCAGGACCGTCCTGGCCACCACCTGCCCGTGTCCCCAAGGAGGTGACAATGACCGGGACTGTCCTTGCAGCCACCCCCACATGTCCCCAGGGAGGTGACAATGACCAGAACCCCCCTGGCCGCCACCCGGAGAGGTGACAATGACCAGGACCCCCCTGGCCGCCACCCCCACATGTCCCCAAGGAGGTGACAATGACCAGGACCCTCCTGGCCGCCACCTGCCCATGTCCCCAGGGAGGTGACAATGACCAGAACCCCCCTGGCCGCCACCCGGAGAGGTGACAATGACCAGGACCCCCTTGGCCGCCACCCACCCGTGTCCCCAGGTTGGTGACAGCCACGGCCACCCCCAAACCCCCCCCCCCCCCCTTTTTGGGGACCTGTCCCTTGTCCCCAACTCACCCAGCGCCGCCAGCAGCCCGGCCGCGAGGAGGAGGCGGCGGGTGGCCCTCGGGGACATGGCGGTGGCACGGAGGGGACAGCGGCGGTGGCAGCAGGGGACAGCGGTGGCGCCGCGGTTTTAGGGTGGCCCGGGCAGCGCTGCACCCCCAAATCTCGGCCAATGGGCGGCGGGCGCGGGGGGGGCCCGGCCCGCGGGGTCCCCGCTGAAAGGGGACATTGAGGGACACCGAGGGACACCGAGGGTGGCGAGGGGGACGGGGACACTGGTGGCCTTTGTCCGGCCGCATTCCCGCGCGCCGCGGGGGCGGGGGACCAGGAATGTGGCCGGAGGGGACAGCGGGGACAGGGGGGGGGACATTGGGGGGACAGCGGGAGGGACATGGGGGGACATTGGGGGACATGATGGGGACACGCGGGGACATTGGGGGACACGGGGGGACATGGGGGGACACGGGGAGGGACATGGGGGGACATTGGGGACACGGGGGGACATGAGGGGACAGCGGGGACATAGGGGGGACACTGGGGGGACAGCGGGAGGGACATGGGGGGACACGATGGGGACACGGGGGGACATTGGGGACACGATGGGGACATGGGGGTACATTGGGGACACCGGGGGGGACATGGGGGGACATTAGGGGACATGATAGGGACATAGGGGGGACATTGGGGGGACATAGGGAGGGACATGGGGGGACATGATGGGGACATGGGGGGACAGCGGGGACAGAGGGGGGACATTGGGGGGACACAGGGGGACATGGGGGGACATTGGGGACACCGGGAGGGACATGGGGGGGACATTGGGGGACACGGGGGGACATTTGGGACATGGGGGGACATTGGGGACACGGCGAGGGACATGGGGGGGACACGATGGGGACACGGGGGGACATTGGGGGACATGATGGGGACATGGGGGGACGCAGGGAGAGATATGAAGGGACATGGGGGGACACGATGGGGACGTGGGGGACGTTGGGGACACAGGGAGGGACATGGGGGAACATTGGGGGACACGATGGGGACACGGGGGGACATTGGGGACATGGGGGGGACAGCGGGGACATAGGGGGGACAGCGGGAGGGACAGGGGGGGACACGATGGGGACATGGGGGGGACATGAAGGGACATTGGGGACACGGGGAGGACACAGGGAGGGACATGGGGGGACACGATGGGGACATGGGGGGGACATTGGAGACACGGGGGGACATGCGGGGACAGAGGGGGGACATTGGGGACACGGGGGGACATGAGGGGACAGCAGGGACAGAGGGGGGACAGCGGGAGGGACATGGGGGGACATTGGGGACATGGGGGGACATGATGGGGACACGGTGGGACGCAGGGAGGGACATGAAGGGACATGGGGGGACACGATGGGGACACGGGGGGACATTGGGGGAACAGCGGGAGGGACATGGGGGGACACGGGGGGACATTGGGGACACGGGGAGGGACATGGGGGGACATGTGGGACATTGGGGGACGTGATAGGGACATGGTGGGACACGGAGGGGACAGCGGGGACATAGGGGGGACATGTTTGGGACATGATGGGGACACGGGGGACATGGGGAGGGACATGAAGGGACACGGGGGGGACATTGGGGGACATGAGGGGACAGCGGGGACAGAGGGGGGACATTGGGGGGACAGCGGGAGGGACATGGGGGGACATGAAGGGACATGGGGGGACATGATGGGGACACGGGGGACACGGGGAGGGACATGAAGGGACACGGGGGGACATGGGGGGACACGATGGGGACACGGGGGGACATGCGGGGACAGAGGGGGGACATTGGGGACATGGGGGGGACAGCGGGGACATAGGGGGGACATGTTTGGGACATGATGGGGACACGGGGGGACATTGGGGGACACGATGGGGACATGTGGGACATTGGGGGACGTGATAGGGACATGGCGGGACACGGAGGGGACAGCGGGGACAGAGGGGGCACATTGGGGACACAGGGAGGGACATTGGGGGACACGAAGGGACATGGGGGGGACATTGGGGGACACAGGGAGGGACATGGGGGGTTTGGGGGGTTTTTTTGGGGGGATTTTAGGGGATTTTGGGGAGTTTTGGGGGGGTTTGGGAGGGTTTGGGGTTTATTTTGGGGAGGTTTTGTGGGGATTTTTGGGGGGGATTTTTGAGATTGGGGATTTTTGGGGATTTTTGGGGGGTTTTGGGGGAGGACATGGGGGGCACGTGGTGCTCGTGGTTGGGTGAGGGGGATTTGGGGGATTTGGGGGATTTTGGGGGGTTTTTAGGGGATTTTGGGGAGGCTTTGGGGGGGTTGGGTTTTTGGGGGATTTTGGGTGGTTTTGGGAGGGTTTTGAGGGTTTTTTAGGGGATTTTGAGGAGGTTTTGGGGGGATTTGGGTTTTTTTTGGGGCGGGTTTTGGGGTTTTGGGGAGGATTTGGGGGATTTTGGGGGGAAAATTGTAAAGGGGGGTTCTGCTCGATAACGGAATTGATAACGGATCTGATATCAGGGATCAATAACGGATCCGATATCAGGCATCGATCCCGGGGATCAATAACAGTGACCGATCTCAGTTATTGATCCCAGTTATCGCTATCAGTACCGATATCAGTTATTGATCTCAGTGACCGATCTCAATACAGCTATCAATACCGATCTCAGTTGTCGCTCTCAGTTATCGATCCCAGTGACCATTATCAGTTATCGATCTCCGTTATCGCTATCAGTTATCGATCCCAGTTATCGATCTCAGTTATCGCTCTCAGTTATCGATCCCAGTTATGGATCTCAGTTATCGCTATCAGTTATCGATCCCGGTTATCGATCCCAGTTATCGATCTCCGTTATAGATTCCCGCCCTCCCCGCGCGCTCCCTCCCCACCGGAAGTGCGTCACTGCACTTCCGTCGCGACGGCTCCAAGATGGCGGCGCTGGCGCTGAGGTGACTCCGGGGACCGGGACCGGGCCGGGGACACGGGGGGACATTGGGGGGACATTGGGGACATTGGGGGGACATTGGGGACACCCAGGGGACAGCGCGGCGGGGGCGGGCCGGGCCTGAGGCCATTTCTCGGCGTCCCGCCGCAGTTCGGGGCTGGCCCGGCCCAGCCATGGCTGCGTGTCCTCAATGTCCCCTCAGTGTCCCCTGGGTGTGCCCTGAGTGACCCCTGGGTGTCCCCTCAGTGTCCCCTCAGTGTCCCCTCAGTGTCCCCTCAGTGTCACCCTGTGTCCCATTTCCCTTCATTTTTCCCGTTTCCCCCTTTTTTTTTTTGTATTTTTCCCCATTTCCCCTAATTTTTCCCATTTTCTCTCAATTTTCCCCAATTTCCCCAATTTTTGTTGTATTTTCCCCCATTTTCCCACCATTTTTTCTCATTTTTTAGCATTTTTCCCGTTTTTCCAAAATTTTGTTGTATTTTTTCCCATTTCTCCCCATTTTTCCCCATTATTCCATTTTTTTTTATTTTTCCCATTTTCCCCCAATTTTCCCCATATTTCCCATTTCCCCCCATTTATTCCCATTTTTCCCAATTTTTGTTGTATTTTTCCCCTTTTTTCCCATTTCCCCCCATTTTTCCCATTTTCTCTCAAATTTCCCCATTTTCCCCAATTTTTGTTGTATTTTTTCCATTTTTTCCCATTTTCTCTCAATTTTTCCAGTTTTTCCCATTTTTTGTTGTATTTTCCCCCAATTTTTCCCATTTTCCCCACGTTTTTCCCATTTCCCCCATTTTTTCAATTTTTCCTCATTTTTCACCCATTTTTTCTTATTTTCCCCCTATTTTTTCCCATTTTTCCCTATTTTTGTTGTATTTTTTCCCATTTTTCCCCTTTTTTTTCTCTTTCCAGGGGTTTGGGCCGGCGCTGCCTCCTGGCCCGGCTGGGGCCCGGCCCCACCCTGCACCAGTGAGAGCCTGGGAGGGAATTTGGGGATTTTGGGCATTTTAGGGGGATTGTTGGGTTTGGGATGGATTTTGGGGTTTATTTTGGGGTTTTGGGGTGGGATTTGTGGTGTTTTGGGATGGATTTTGGGGTTTTTTTTTGAGTTTTGGGGTGACTTTTAAAGTTTTTTTTTTTATTATTTTGGGATGGGTTTAGGGTTTTAGGAGTGGGTTTAGGGTTTTTTTGGGTTTTAGGGTGGGTTTTGAGGTGATTTAGGGTTTTTTTGGGTTTTGGGGTGATTTTAGGGTTTTTTTGGGTTTTGGGGTGATTTTAGGAGTTTTTTTGGGGTGGATTTTAGGGTTTTTTGGGTGTTAGGGTGGGTTTAGGATATTTCCTGTGTTTTGGAGTGTGTTTGGGGTTGTTTTTCTGGGTTTTAGGGTGGGTTTAGGGCTATTTTTCTGGGGTTTGGGGTGGGTTTGGGGTTTTAGGGTGGGTTTAGGGCTATTTTTCGGGGGTTTGGGGTGGGTTTGGGGTTTTAGGGTGGGTTTGGTGTATCTTCTGGGTTCTGGGGTGGCTTTGGGGTATTTTTAGGGTGGGTTTGGGGTATTTTTGGGGCGAGTTTGGGGTATTTCCTGGGTTTTGGGGTGGCTTTGGGGTTTTAGGGTGGGTTTAGGGTTATTTTTCTGGGGTTTAGGGTGGGTTTAGGTTTTTAGGGTGTGTTTGGTGTATCTCCTGGGTTCTGGGGTGGCTTTGGGGTATTTTTGGGGTGGCTTTGGGGTATTTTTGGGGTGGCTTTGGGGTATTTTTGGGGTCGGGGCTCAGGCCCTGCCTGTCCCCAGGACGATCCCGATGGGGACGACGGCGCAGGAGGAGATGAGGCGGTTCTGGGAGAGGAACTCGCGCTCGGGGCGGCCCGTGTCCCCCCACGTCAGCATCTACAAGTGAGGGACCCCCAAAACACCCCAAAACCGGCCCTAATCACCCCAAAACCAGCCCAGATCACCCCAAAATCAGCCTGGGAACCCCCTAAACACCCCAAAACCAGTCAGGGAACCCCCAAAATCAGCCCAAATAACCCCAAAACAACCCTAAAATAGCCCTAATCACCCCAAAACCAGCCAGGGAAGTCTAAAACACCCCAAAACCAGCCTGGGAACCCCCAAAATCAGCCCAAATAACCCCAAAACAACCCTAAAATAGCCCTAATCACCCCAAAACCAGCCAGGGAACCCCAAATCACTCCAAAAACACCCCAAAGCACCCCAAAATCAGCCAGGGAACCCAAAACCACACCCAAAGCACCCCAAAATCAGCCAGGGAAGCTCAAATCACCCCCAAACCGCCCCAAAACACCCCAAAACCGGCCAGGGAACCGAAAAAACATAAAAACCACCCCTAAAACAGCCCAAACAAGCCCAAATCACCCCAAAACTGGCCCAAAGCACCCCAAAACCAGCCAGGGAACCCCAAAAAACATAAAAACCACACCTAAAACAGCCCAAACAAGCCCCAATCACCCCAAAACTGGCCCAAAGCACCCCAAAACCAGCCAGGGAACCCCCAAATTCACCCCAAATTTCTGTTGCAGGTGGTCGCTGCCCATGGCCATGTCCATCAGCCACCGCGGCACCGGCGTCGCCCTCAGCCTCGGTGGGTGGCACTTGGGGACACTTGGGGACACCTGGGGACAGCCCTGGGTTCCCACAGCTGGGGGGTTTCCTGGGAAACCTCTGCTCTGCCTTCCCCAGCCCCCCAAAATCCACCTAAATTCACCCAAAATCCCTGCAAAATCCCCTCCAAATCCGCCCAAAATTCACCTCAAATTCCTCCCCAAATTCACCCAAAATCTCTGCAAAATGTCCCCCAAGTCCACCCCAATTCACCCCAAATCCTCCCCAAAATCCCCCACAAAATCTCCCCATCCCTGTTTTTTCCATTTCTGTTTTTCCCTGAGTTTTTTTTCCCATTGGAATTTTTCCACCCCTGAGATTTTCTCCATCCCTGCGTTTTCCGTGTTCTCTCTGTTCCGTGTTCCATCCCATCCCAGGTGTATCCCTGTTTTCCCTGGATCCCTTTTCCAGGTGTATCCCTGTCCTCATTCCAGGTGGATCCCTGGTTGTGTCCCAGGTGTGTCCCTGTGTCCCAGGTGTATCCCTGTGTCCCAGCTGTGTCCCTGTCCCCATTCCAGCTGTGTCCCTGTTCTCCAGGTGTATCCCTGCTCTCCAGGTGTGTTCCATGCCTGTTCCAGGTGTATCCCTCTGTCCCAGCTGTGTCCCTGTCCCCCGTTCCAGGTGTATCCCTGCTCTCCAGGTGTATCCCTGCTCTCCAGGTGTGTTCCATGCCCATTCCAGCTGTGTCCCTGTCCCTGTTCCAGGTGTGTCCCTGTTCTCCAGGTGTGTCCCAGGTGTATCCCTCTGTCCCAGCTGTGTCTCTGTCCCCGTTCCAGGTGTATCCCTGCTCTCCAGGTGTATCCCTGTCCCTGTTCCAGGTGTATCCCTACTCTCTAGGTGTATCCCTGCTCTCCAGGTGTATCCCTGCTCTCCAGGTGTGCTCCATGCCTGTTCCAGCTGTGTCCCTGTCCCTGTTCGAGGTGTGTTCCTGTTCTCCAGGTGTGTCCCAGGTGTATCCCTGTGTCCCAGCTGTGTCCCTGTCCCCGTTCCAGGTGTGTCCCTGTTCTCCAGGTGTATCCCTGTCTGTGTCCCAGGTGTATCCCTGCTCTCCAGGTGTGTTCCATGCCCGTTCCAGCTGTGTCCCAGCTGTGTCCCTGTCCCCATTCCAGGTGTATCCCTGCTCTCCAGGTGTATCGCTGCTCTCCAGGTGTGCTCCATGCCCGTTCCAGCTGTGTCCCAGCTGTGTCCCAGCTGTGTCCCTGTCCCCGTTCCAGGTGTATCCCTGCTCTCCAGGTGTATCCCTGTCTGTCCCAGGTGTATCCCTGCTCTCCAGGTGTGCTCCATGCCCTTTCCAGCTGTGTCCCAGCTGTGTCCCTGTCCCCGTTCCAGGTGTATCCCTGTTCCAGGTGTATCCCTGCTCTCCAGGTGTATCCCTGCTCTCCAGGTGTACCCCTGCTCTCCAGGTGTATCCCTGTCCCAGTTCCAGGTGTACCCCTGCTCTCCAGGTGTATCCCTGTCCCAGTTCCAGGTGTACCCCTGCTCTCCAGGTGTATCCCTGTCTGTGTCCCAGGTGTATCCCTGTGTCCCAGCTGTGTCCCTGTCCCTATTCCAGGTGTATCCCTGTCTGTCCCAGGTGTATCCCTGTCCCCGTTCCAGGTGTATCCCTGTCTGTCCCAGGTGTATCCCTGCTCTCCAGGTGTATCCCTGCTCTCCAGGTGTGCTCCATGCCCGTCCCAGCTGTGTCCCAGCTGTGTCCCAGCTGTGTCCCTGTCCCCGTTCCAGGTGTGTCCCTGTTCTCGGTGGCGGCGCTGCTGCTCCCGGAGTCCTTCCCGCATTACCTGGCGCAGGTGCGGGCGCTGGGCCTGGGCCCCGCCCTGCTCTGCTCCGCCAAGTTCCTGCTGGCCCTGCCCCTCTGCTACCACAGCTGGAACGGCGTGCGGCACCTGGTCAGCGGGACAGCGGGGACAGGGGGACAGGGGGGACAAACGGGGACAAACGGGGACAGAGGGGAAAAATGGGGACAGCGGGGACAAATGGGGACAGCGGGGCAGAGGGGACACACAGGGACAAACGGGGACAGCGGGGACAAATGGGCACAAACTGGGACAGTGGGGACAGCAGGGACAGCGGGACAGAGGGGACAAATTGGGACAGCGGGGACAAATGGGGACAGCCAGTGACAAATGGGGACAGCAGGAATAATGGGAATGGGGAGAGTGGGAATGGGAATAGTGGGAGAGTGGGAATAATGGGAATAGTGGGAATGGGGAGAATGGAAATACTGGGAATGGGAAGAGTGGGATTAATGGGAATGGGAATAATGGGAATGGGGAGTGGGAATAGTGGGAATTGCGGAGAGGGGATGGGAATGGGAAATGGGGAATGGGAATAGGGAATGGGAATGGGAAATGGGGAATGGGAATGGGGAATGGGAATGGGGAGAGGGGATGGGAAAAGGGGGAGAGGAGATGCAGGGGCTCGGGGACAGGGTGTCACCGCTGTCCCCGTGTCCCCCCAGGCCTGGGACCTGGGCAAGGGGCTGCGGCTGCCGCAGGTGACCCAGTCGGGGGTGCTGGTGCTGGCCCTGACCCTGCTGTCCTCCGCCGCGCTGGCCGCCCTGTGACAACACCGGGAATGCCGGGTGACAGCACCGGGAATTCTGGGTGACAGCGCCGGGAATTCCGGGTGACAACACCAATTCTGGGTGACAAAGCCGCCGGGAATTCCGGGTGACAACACCAGGAATTCCGGGTGACAGCGCCGGGAATTCCAGGTGACAGCGCCAGGAATTCCGGGTGAAAACACCGGGAATTCTGGGTGACAGCGCCGGGAATTCCGGGTGAAAACACTGGGAATTCCAGGTGACAACGCCGCCAAGAATTCCGGGTGACAACACCAGGAATTGCGGGTGACAACACCGGGAATTCTGGGTGACAACATTGCCGAGAATTCCAGGTGAAAACACCAGGAATTCTGGGTAACAACACCGGGAATTCTGGTTGACAGCGCCGGGAATTCCGGGTGACAACACCACCGGGAATTCTGGGTGACAACACCGGGAATTCCGGGTGACAACGCCGCTGGGAATTCCGGGTGACAACGCCCAGAATTCCGCCCATTCCCGCCCACTTGTGGGGAAGGTGACGCTTCCCCAAAATCCCCCAAAACCCCCAAAATTGGGGATGAGCAGCGCTGCCCCTCCTGCCCCGCCCCCAAGGCCAGCAGCGCCACCCGCGGTGTCCCCACGTGTCCCCGGGGCCGGGACAATGCGGGATCTGTGTCCCCACGAGTGGGATCGGCGGGACAAGGAGCTCCATTGAGGCAGCGCCCCACGGGGGTGGTGACAGGTGACATCTCGCTGCCACCCCGCTGCCACCGTCCCGCGGGAATTCCATGATTCAGCCCCAGTTTTTGGGGAAATCCCCGCGAGGGGTTTGTCACCGGGGTTTGTCACCCCAGGTGTTGTTGTCACCTGTCCCCTGGGGAATAAAAAAGCAGCTCTGACCCTCCAGAATTGGATTTTTCTTTGGGATTTGGGGAATTGTTGCTCCCCAGAGGAGCCCGGCGTGGAAAAAGTGAAAAAAACCCCAAAATTTGCAGCTCTTGGATGAGCAGGGAGGGTTTGGGGTCGTGTTTGGGGGATTTTGAACTTTTGGGAAAGGGTTTGGGGTAGATTTAGAGTTTTTTTGGGTGGATTTAGGGGGTTTTTTTTGGGGTTCCCACCCCATCCCGAGTTCCTGCCCCAGCTCCGTGTGGGGAGCAATGCTGCTGGTAAAATCCAGGATTTTGGGGGGAAAATCTTCTCCTGGATGGAATTTTGGGGTGTGGGGAGGGGGTTTGATCCCATCCCAATCCCATCCCCAATTAATATCCCAATTAAGAACCTTCCCCTGCGACCAGGGAGGAGGAGGAGGAGGAGGAAGAGGAGGGATTTGGGCTCATTCCAAGAATTTCCTGCATTTCCCAGCCTTTATTTCCCCTTTTTGGGGGTGTCCAGACCCTCCTGAGCCCCCCCCGAGGGGAGGGAAAGGCGGGATTGGGGGGGGGATTGTCCCCAGGGGGGGGGACAGTGACAGCAGAGCCACCTCCAGGGGCTGGGGGGGGCCTGGAGCAGGAGGGATTTAGGGGAGAGGGTCCCCCCCCAGGGGGATTTTGGGGGGATTTAGGGGACAGTGTCCCCCCCCAGGGGGATTTTGGGGGGATTTAGGGGACAGGGTCCCCTCCCCAGGGGGATTTTGGGGGGATTTAGGGGACAGTGTCCCCCCCCCGGGAGGATTTTGGGGGGATTTAGGGGACAGTGTCCCCCCCCCAGGGGGATTTAGGGGACAGTGTCCCCCCCCCCAGGGGGATTTAGGGGACAGGGTCCCCACTCTGGGGTATTTAGGGGACAGGGTCCCCACTCAGAGAGATTTTGGGGACAGGGTCCCCCCTCAGGGATGTCCCCAAGCTCTGGGGCCTCAGGGCTTTGGGGGGAGCCCCCGCTGGGACCCCCCAGCTCCTTTCCAGAAGGTTCCATGTCCCAGGGTTTCTGCAGCTGTGGGATGGAGAGGGGGGAGTCAGGGAGGGGAAATGGGGTGGGGACCCCTCAAAATGGGGGAGCTCCTGTATTTGGGGTCTGGATCCCCCCCTCACCACCAGAGCCAGGGTTGGCTTTGGGATGGGCGGGAGCTGCGTGTGCATGGGAACACCCCCAAAATTGTGTCCCCCCTTTGTCCCATATCCCCCATCCCTGTGTCCCCCCACATCCCCCATTCCTGTCCCCCCTAGTCCTCCATCCCTGTCCCCCCTTTGTCCCCCTTTATCCCCACATCCCCCAATATCCCTGTCCCCCCTTTATCCTCGTATCTCCCGTCCCTGTCCCCCATGTCCCCCTGTCCCTGTGCCCCATTTCCCCCATGTCCCCCTGTCCCTGTGTCCCCCATGTCCCCCTGTCCCTATGTCCCCCATGTCCCTGTGTCCCCCATGTCCCCCTGGCCCTGTCCCCCATGTCCCCCTGTCCCTGTGTCCCCCATGTCCCTGTGTCCCCCTGTCCCCTCTCCCGTCTGTTCTGTGCCACCCCCTGCCCCCCGAGCCCCGGGGCTGTCCCACCTGTCCCCAGGTGTGTCCCAGGTGTGTCCCCATGTCCCAGGTGTGTCCCCAGCTGTGTCACCTTGCCGGTGACCCGTGTCCGGATGCCGTTGCAGCTCCCGGTGCCCCTCCCGGTGCTGTCCCTGTGTACCCCAGCTGTCCCTGTGTGTGTCCCCATGCCCCAGGTGTGTCCCCAGCTGTCCCCAGGTGTGTCCCAGGTGTGTCCCTGTGTACCCCAGCTGTCCCTATGTGTGTCCCAGCTGTCCCCAGGTGTGTCCCCGTGTCCCCAGCTGTGTCCCCAGCTGTGTCCCCATGCCCCAGATGTGTCCCAGGTGTCCCCAGGTGTGTCCCCAGCTGTGTCACCTTGCCGGTGACCCCTGTCCGGTTGCCGTTGCAGCTCCTGGTGCCCCTCCCGGTGCTGTCCCTGTGTCCCCAGGTGTGTCTCTATGTGTGTCCCCGTGTCCCCAGGTGTGTCCCAGCTGTGTCCCCGTGTCCCCAGGTGTGTCCCCAGCTGTCCCCAGCTGTCCCCGGTGTGTCACCTTGCCGGTGACCCGTGTCCGGATGCCGTTGCAGGCTCTCCGCAGCTCCCGGTGCCCCTCCCGGTGCCCCTCCCGGTGCTGTCCCTGTGTACCCCCGGTGTCCCTGTGTGTGTCCCCATGCCCCAGGTGTGTCCCCAGCTGTCCCCAGCCGTGTCACCTTGCCGGTGACCCGTGTCCGGATGCCGTTACAGGCTCTCCGCAGCTCCCGGTGCCCCTCCCGGTGCCGCTCCCGCTGCAGGCGGGCGGTGGCCGCGGCCGAACGGGCGCTCCGGTCCCAGCGGGCCGGGGGGATTCGGGCTGGCATGTCCCACGTCCCCAGGAACGTCCCCCACGGCGACACCTGCGGCGGGCACAGCGCGGGGGTGGCCCCGGTGCCGGTGTCCCCCCTCCCGGGATGGGGGTGCCCCCCAAAAACCCCCGCGGGGCTCACCTGGGAGCGGGACACGCCCGGCAGGAGGTGGCCGCGGGCGTCGGCGATGAACGGGGTCGGGGGGCGAGGGGTGGGCAGCTGGGGGCGAGGGGAGGGGGGGTCACGGCCGGCCTGGGGGTCCTGGGGGTCCTAGGAGGGGTTTGGGGGTGCTGGGGTGGGGTTTGGGGGTGCTGGGGTGGCGTTTGGGGGTCCTGGGTTGGGGTTTGGGGGGCTGGGAGTGGGGTTTGGGGATGCTGGGGTGGGGTTTGGGGGTCCTTGGAAGGGTTTGGGGGGCCTGGAGAGGGGTTTGGGGGTGCTGGGGTGGGGTTTGGGGGTCCTAGGAGGGGTTTGGGGGTCCTGGGGTGGCGTTTGGGGGTACTGGGGAGGGGTTTGGGAGGTCCCGGGAAGGGTCAGGACTGGGCTTGGGGCTCGCTGGTGGTCCCGGGAGGGGTTTTGGGGGTCCTGGCTTGGGGTTTGGGGGTCTTGGGGTGGGGTTTGGGGGTCCTGGAATGGGATTGGGGGATGCTGGGGAGGGTTTGGGGGTCCTGGAATGGGATTGGGGGATGCTGGGGAGGGTTTGGGGGTCCTGGAGTGGGGTTTGGGGGTGCTGGGGAGGCGTTTGGGGGTCTTGGGGTGGGGTTTGGGGGATGCTGGGGTGGGGTTTGGGGGTCCTTGGAAGGGTTTGGGGGGCCTGGAGAGGGGTTTGGGGGTGCTGGGGTGGGGTTTGGGGGTACTGGGGAGGGGTTTGGGAGGTCCCGGGGAGGGTCAGGACTGGGCTTGGGGCTCGCTGGTGGTCCCGGGAGGGGTTTTGGGGGTCCTGGCTTGGGGTTTGGGGATCCTGGGGTGGGGTTTGAGGGTGCTGGAGTGGGATTGGGGGATGCTGGGGTGGGGTTTGGGGGTCCTTGGAAGGGTTTGGGGGGCCGGGAATGGGGTTTGGGGGTCCTGGGTTGGGGTTTGGGGGACCGGGAGTGGAGTTTGGGGGTCCTGGAGTGGGGTTTGGGGGGTCCTGGGTTGTGGTTTGGGGGTCCTGGGGTGGGGTTTGGAGGTGCTGGGGTGGGGTTTGGGGGTCCTTGGAAGGGTTTGGAGGTGCTGGGGTGGGGTTTGGGGGTCCTAGGAGGGGTTTGGGGGTCCTAGGAGGGGTTTGGGGGTCCTGGGGTGGGGTTTGGGGGGTCCTGGGGAGGGGTTTTGGGGTGCTGGGGTGGGGTTTGGGGGGTCCTAGGAGGGGTTTGGGGATGCTGGGGTGGCATTTGGGGGTGCTGGGGTGGGGTTTGGGGATCCTGGAATGGGATTGGGGGATGCTGGGGTGGGGTTTGGGGGTCCTTGGAAGGGGTTTGGGGGTGCTGGGGTGGGGTTTGGAGGTCCTGGGGAGGGTCAGGACTGGGCTTGGGGCTCGATGGTGGTCCCGGGAGGGGTTTTGGGGGTCCTGGCTTGGGGTTTGGGGGGTCCTCGGGTGGCGTTTGGGGGGTCCTGGGGTGGCGTTTGGGGGGTCCTGGGGTGGCGTTTGGGGGGTCCTGGGGTGGCGTTTGGCGGTCCTTGGAAGGGTTTGGGGGGCGTGGAGAGGGGTTTGGGGGACCGGGAGTGGAGTTGGGGGGTCCTGGAGTGGGGTTGGGGGGTCCTGGAATGGGTTTGGGGAGGGTGGAGAGGGGTTTGGGAGGTCTGGAGAAGGGTTTGGGGAACTGGGAGTGGCGTTTGGGGGGTCCTGGGTTGGGGTTTGGGGATGCTGGAGTGGGGTTTGGGGGATGCTGGGGTGGGGTTTGGGGGTCCTTGGAAGGGTTTGGGGAACCTGGAGAGGGGTTTGGGGATCTTGGGGTGGGTTTTGGGGGTCCTGGGGTGGCGTTTGGGGGTCATTGGAAGGGTTTGGGGCTCCTGGAGTGGGACTGGGGGTCCTGGAATGGGGTTTGGGGGTGCTGGGGTGGGGAGCTGGGGGCGAGGGGAGGTGGGGAGAGGGGGTCACAGCCGGCCTGGGGGGGCTGGGGGTTCTAGGAGGGGTTTGGGGGTGCTGGGGTGGCGTTTGGGGGTACTGGGATGGGGTTTGGGGGTGCTGGGGAGGGTCAGGACTGGGCTTGGGGCTCGCTGGTGGTCCCGGGAGGGGTTTTGGGGGTCCTGGCTTGGGGTTTGGGGATCTTGGGGTGGGGTTTGGGGGTGCTGGAGTGGGATTGGCGGATGCTGGGATGGGGTTTGGGGGTCCTAGGAGGGGTTTGGGGGTCCTAGGAGGGGTTTGGGGATGCTGGGGTGGGGTTTGGGGGTCCTGGAATGGGGTTTGGGGATCCTGGAATGGGATTGGGGGATGCTGGGGTGGGGTTTGGGGTGCTGGGTTGGGGTTTGGGGGTCCTGGAATGGGACTGGGGGTGCTGGAGTGGGGTTTGGGGTTCTGGGGTGAGGTTTAGGGGGATCAGGACTGAGCTGGGGGGGTCCTGGTGGCCCCAGGGAGGGGTTTGGGGGTCCTGGTGGCCCCAGGGAGGGGTTTGGGGGTTCAGGCTGGATCTGGGAAAGGGTTTGGGGGGTCCTGGTGGCCCGGGGAGGGATTTGGGGGTCCAGGCTGGGGCTGGGGGGGTCTCAGAGACCTCCGGGGGGGCTGAGCTGGGGTTCAGGAGGGGTTTGGGGGTCCCGGTCAGTGTCAGGGGGGTATCCAGCCCCCCCCCCCCCCCGTCGGGGGTTTTGGGGTCCAGGCCAAGGTCGGGGGGTACCTTTGGGGGGGGGCGGGGCACTGTCCAGCACTGCAGGCGGGGGGGGCTGAAGGCGTCGTCGTACTGAGGGGGGGGGGACACCCCGCTGAGAGCCGGGACCCCCCAGGCCTGGTGTCCCCCCCTTGTCCCCCCCTTTGTCCCCCATTTTAACCCCTTTTCTCCCGCATCCCCGCTTTGTTCCTCCTTTCTCCCCCACCCGTTTCACCCCCTCTTTCCTCCCACCTCTTCGCTCGCTTTGTTCCCCCTTTCCCCGCCTCCTTTCTCCCCTTTTCCCACATTTTTCCACACTTTTTTTCCCACTTTTTGCCCCATTTTTCCCTCCCCACCTGCCCCGCCATGTTCGGTTGCCCGGCAACGGCCGCAACGGGCAGCGAGGGGCGGGGCGAGTGACGTCATCATTGTAAAACCACGCCCCTTGTCCATGGCCACGCCCCTTCGGTGGCTCCGCCCCTTTCCCGGGCCTGTCCCGGGACAGCGACAGGGACAGGAGGGGACACAAAGGGACAGGGACAGGGACAGGGGCAGCAGAGGTCTGTCGCCATTTCTGTCGCCTCTGTCCCCATCTCCGTCCCCTCCCTTGTCCCCGTCCCCATCACTCTTCTCTCTGTCCCCATTTTTATCCCATCCATTTTCCCATTCCTGTCCCCTCTGTCCCCCCATTTCCCCTCTGTCCCCATCCCTGTCCCCTCCCTGTCCCCTCCCTGTCCCTCTGTCGCCTCCCTGTCCTCTCTGTCCCCTCCCTGTCCCCTCTGTCCCCCCTGTCCCCTCTGTCCCCCCTGTCCCCTCCCTGTCCCCTCTGTCCCCTCCCCATTCCTGTCCCCATCCCTGTCCCCATCCCAGTCCCCATCCTTGTCCTCCCTGTCCCCTCCCTGTCCCTCTGTCCCCTCCCTGTCCCCTCCCTCTGTCCCCTCTGTCCCCGTGTCACGCCACTCCCTCTCTCAATTAACTCAATTTTATTCCGTTTCCTTTTTCCTTTTTTTCCTTTTTCCTTTTTTTCCTTTTTCCTTTTTTTCCCTTTTTTTTTTTTTCCCTTCCGTGTTTTGGGTTCGTTTTTCTTTTCTCTTCGTTCCCAACCGCGATTCCCGGCCCCAAAAAAAAACCCAAAAAGCCCCAAAAAACCCCAAAAAAGGGGCAGAGCCGCTTTCGGGGCGGGGCGGGTGACAGCGAGTGACAATGACAGCGGGGGAGCTGCGAATGGGGACTGGGGAAACTGGGGAAACTGGGAATGGGAACTGGGAATGGGAACTGGGAATAGAAACTGGGAATGGGATTGGGGAACTGGGAATAGAAACTGGGAATTGGAACTGGGGGAACTGGGAATGGGAACTGGGAATGGGGACTGGGAATGGGACTGGGGAACTGGGAATGGGATTGGGGGAACTGGGAATAGAAACTGGGAATGGGATTGGGGAAACTGGGAATGGGAACTGGGAATGGGGACTGGGAATGGGGACTGGGAATGGGATTTGGGAATGGAAACTGGGAATGGGATTGGGGAACTGGGAATAGAAACTGGGAACTGGGAATGGGAACTGGGGGAACTGGGAATGGGAACTGGGAATGGGACTGGGGAACTGGGGGAACTGGGAATGGGAACTGGGAAACTGGGAATATAAACTGGGAATGGGATTGGGGAAACTGGGAATAGAAACTGGGAATTGGAACTGGGGAAACTGGGAATGGGATTTGGGAACTGGGAACTGGGAATGGGATTGGGGAACTGGGAATAGAAACTGGGAATGGGATTGGGGAAACTGGGAATGGGAACTGGGGAACTGAGAATAGAAACTGGGAATGGGATTGGGGAAACTGGGAATGGGAACTGGGAATGGGAACTGGGAATAGGAACTGGGGAACTGGGAATAGAAACTGGGAATGGGAACTGGGAATGGGAACTGGGGAAACTGGGAATGGGAACTGGGATTGGGGGGAGCTGTAAAAAAAAAGGGACCAAACCCCAAAATAAAGCAACAAAAGCGGGGCGGGGATTTTAGGGCATTTTGTGGGATTTTGAGGCTTTTTCGGGTTTTTTGGGCGGTTTGAGCCGCTCCGCCGTCACTTCTGTGGGCTGGCCCTGTCACTGTCACTGTCGCTGTCGCTGTCGCCGCTGTGGCTCCACGAGGGAACTCCGGACATGGAATTCTTTGGGATTTTGTGAGGAATTTTTTTGGATTTTGTGGGATTTTGTGCTGAATTCTGTAGGATTTTGAAGCTTTTTTCGGGATTTTTGAGCGGTTTGAGCCGCTCCTGCCATCACTTCTGCAGACTGTCGCTGTCACTGTCGCTGTCGCTGTCGCCGCTGTGGCTCCACAAGGGAACTCCGGACATGGAATTTTGGGGATTTTGTGGGATTTTGTGCCATTTCGAGGGGATTTTGTGCGGAATTTTGTAGGATTTTGAGGCTTTTTCGGATTTTTGAACGGTTTGAACCGTTCCTGCCATCACTTCTGCAGACTGTCGCTGTCACTGTCGCTGTCGCCGCGGTGGCCCCACAAGGGAACTCCGGACATGGAATTTTTGGGGATTTTGTGGGATTTTGTGCGGAATTTTGTAGGATTTTGAAGCTTTTTCTGGTTTTTTGAGCGGTTTGAGCCGCTCCTGCCGTCACTTCTGCAGAGTCGCTGTCGCTGTCGCCGTCCCCGTCGCTGTCCCCGCGCTGTCCCCGCGGTGTCACAGCGCGGGACATGTCACCTGGTGTCGCATGCCGTCGTTGCAGAGCAGCGCGGCCCCGCGCTCGTCGCTGTCGCCGTGCTGGCACTGCAGGTAGCTGATGCCATGCGGCGAGTAGGAGTGGTGGGCACAGGCGGCGCAGGGCCGGGGCATGGTGCCACCCGTGCTGCTCCTGCCACAGAGCGGGGACAGCCCCGCGACACCGCGTCAGATGGCACCGGGCACGGGGGTGGCACCTGGTGGCGCCCATTGGTGCCCCTTGGTGACGCTGTGCCACCCCCTGTGCCACCCTCTGGCACCTCTTGGTGCTTCTTGGTGACCCTGTGCCACCCTCTGTGCTTGGTGGCACTCACTGACATCTCTTGGTGACCCTGTGCCACCCCCTGTGCTTGGTGGCACCCATTGGTGCCCCTTGGTGACCCTGTGCCACCTCCAGCAGGATCCTTGGTGACCCTGTGCCACCCCTGTACCCCTTGGTGACCCTGTGCCACCCCCTGTGCCACCCTCTGGCACCCATTGGTGCCTCTTGGTGACCCTGTGCCACCTCCAGCAGGACTCTTGGTGACCCTGTGCCACCCCCTGTGCCCCTTGGTGGCACCTCTTGGTGTCCCTTGATGACCCTGTGCCACCTCCAGTAGAACCCTTGGTGACCCTGTGCCACCCTCTGTGCTTGGTGGCACCTCTTGGTGCCCCTTGGTGACCCTGTGCCACCTCCAGCACGACCCTTGGTGGCCCTGTGCCACCCTCTGTCCTTGGTGACACCCATTGGTGCCCTTTGGTGACCCTGTGCTTGGTGGCACTCACTGGCACCTCTTGGTGACCCTGTGCCACCCCCTGTGCTGGGTGGCACCCAGCAGGACCCTTGGTGTCCCCCTGGCACCCACCTGTGCTGGGTGGCACCCACCCAGTGTCACCCAGTGTGACCCAGTACCACCCAGTGGTGCCCGTTTGTCCCCAGTGGAGCCCAGTACAGCCCAGTACATCCCAGTACATCCCAGTGCCAGTCACTGGTGCCCAGTACATCCCAGTACATCCCAGTGCCAGTCACTGGTGCCCAGCATATCCCAGCACATCCCAGCACATCCCAGTACATCCCAGTACATCCCAGTAGAGCCCAGTGCCACCCAGTGCCAGTCACTGGTGCCCAGCACATCCCAGTACATCCCAGTACATCCCAGTACAGCCCAGTGCCAGTCACTGGTGCCCAGCACATCCCAGTACATCCCAGCACATCCCAGTGCCAGTCACTGGTGCCCAGTACATCCCAGTACATCCCAGTACATCCCAGTACATCCCAGTGCCAGTCACTGGTGCCCAGCACATCCCAGCACATCCCAGCACATCCCAGTACATCCCAGTACATCCCAGTGCCCCCGTGCCCCGCGGTGCCCAGCACATCCCAGCACATCCCAGCACATCCCAGCACATCCCAGCACATCCCAGTACATCCCAGCACATCCCAGTTCCCCCGTGCCCACCTGCAGTCGCTGCAGGCGCGCTGGCACTCCTTGCGCTGGTAGCGGGCGATCAGTGCCCAGATCAGCAGCCCCAGGAGGCTGAGCAGGAGGAGGGAGCCCAGGATGGAACCCACGATGATGCCAGCCTGCCGCCCGCCTGCCGTGGGCACACAGCCTGTCACCGCCGGCCTCGCCGGCTGCCCGGGCACCCCGGGGCACCCGTGCCACCCGCTGCCACCCGCTGCCACCTCAGGGCCACCCAGAGCCACCCAGAGCCAGATTGGAGCCCAGGGACACCCACAGTGCCACCCTAGTGCCAGCCTGGAGCCCAGGGACACCATGGTGCCACCCCAGTGCCACCCCAGTGTGACCCCAGGGCCACCCAGAGCCAGCCTGGAGCCCAGGGACACCATGGTGCCACCCCGGTGCCACCCCAGGGCCAGATTGGAGCCCAGGGACACTGCGGTGCCACCCAGGGACACCTCAATGCCACCCAGGGACACCCTAGTGCCAGCCTGGAGCCCAGGGACACTGCGGTGCCACCCAGGGACACCTCAATGCCACCCAGGGACACCCTAGTGCCAGCCTGGAGCCCAGGGACACCACGGTGCCACCCCAGGGCCACCCCAGGGCCAGATTGGAGCCCAGGGACACCCCAGGGACACCCACAGTGCCACCCAGGGACACCCACAGTGCCATCCCTGGTGCCACCCCAGAGCCACCCTTGGTACACCTTGGCACATGAGACATCCTGGTGCCACCCTGGTGTCCCCAGTGTCACTCTGTGTCCTGGTGCCACCCTGTGTCACCCCGGTGTCCCCAATGTCCCCAGTGATGTCCCCAGTGTGTCACTCACGGGGCGTGGGGTTCAGGCTCAGCTGGCACACCCCAATGTCCCCAATGTCCCCAATGTCCCCAATGTCCCCATGTCACTCACGGGGCGCGGGGTTCAGGCTCAGCTGGCACACCCCAATGTCCCCAATGTCCCCAGTGTCCCCAATGTCCCCATGTCACTCACGGGGTGCAGGGTTCAGGCTCAGCTGGCACACCCCAATGTCCCCAATGATGTCCCCAATGTCCCCAATGATGTCCCCATGTCACTCACGGGGCGCGGGGTTCAGGCTCAGCTGGCACACCCCAATGTCCCCAATGATGTCCCCAATGTCCCCAATGTCCCCAATGTCCCCAATGTCACTCACGGGGCGCGGGGTTCAGGCTCAGCTGGCACACCCCAATGTCCCCAATGATGTCCCCAATGATGTCCCCAATGTCCCCATGTCACTCACGGGGCGCAGGGTTCAGGCTCAGCTGGCACACCCCAATGTCCCCAATGATGTCCCCAATGTCCCCAGTGTGTCACTCACGGGGTGCGGGGTTCAGGCTCAGCTGGCACACCCCAATGTCCCCAATGTCCCCAATGATGTCCCCAATGTCCCCAATGTCACTCACGGGGCGCGGGGTTCAGGCTCAGCTGGCACACCCCAATGTCCCCAATGTCCCCAATGTCCCCAATGTCCCCAGTGTCCCCATGTCACTCACGGGGTGCGGGGTTCAGGCTCAGCTGGCACACCCCAATGTCCCCAATGTCCCCAATGTCCCCAATGATGTCCCCATGTCACTCACGGGGCGCGGGGTTCAGGCTCAGCTGGCACACCGAGTAGCCCACGCGGTTGCTGACCCGGCACTGGTAGGTGCCAGCGTGTGCCACCGTCAGGCTGCGGATCACCAGGTCACCCGGAGCGCGGCCTGGCACGGGACAGGTGGCACTGTCACCAAGGTGCCACCTGGGGACACGGGGACAGGGACAAGGACACGGGGACAGGGACACACAAGGGGACATGGGGACACACAGAGGGACATGGGGACACAGGGAAAGGGACACACAGGGACAGAGGGACATGGGGATATGGGGACAGGGACACACAGAGGGACACGGGGACAGGGACACGGGACACACAGAGGGACACACAGAGGGACAGGGACATGGGGACAGGGACACGTGGACATGGGGACACAGGGAAAGGGATACACAGGGTCATGGGGACACGGAGGGACACAGGGACATGGGACACACAGGGAAAGGGACACACAGGGAAAGGGACACACAGACATGGGGACACGGGGACACAGGGACATGGACTCAAGGACATGGGGACACAGGGAAAGGGACACACACGGGGACATGGGGACAGGGACACACGGACATGGGGACACACAGGGACACAGGAACATGGGGACACACAGACATGGGGACACAGAGACCCCCTCCCCACCACGTGCATCCCCTGAGCCCCCCAAACCCCCTCTGTGCCCACCTTGCAGGGTGCCCGCGGGCAGGGACCCCCCAAACCCCTCTGTGTCCCCCAAACCCCCACTGTGCCCACCTTGCAGGGTGCCCGCGGGCAGGAACACCCCCTGAGCCCCCCAAACCCCCTCTGTGCCCCCCGGGGGGGTCCGTACCCACCTTGCAGGGTGCCCGCGGGCAGGAACAGCCCCAAACCCCCTCTGTACCCCCCGGGGGTCCGTACCCACCTTGCAGGGTGCCCGCGGGCAGGCGCCCCCCGCCGTAGCCCTCTGCCAGCTTTGCCCACTGGTAGCTGAGGGGCGCGGCCCCGCCCCGGCTGAAGCAGCGCAGCAGCACCGACCCCCCCTCGGTCAGAGCCCCCTCGCTCCAGCACTGCGGGGCCGCCGGCTTCTCTGCTGGGACAGGGGACAGTGTTGGGGACAAGGGACAGGGACAGGGACAGGGGACAGGGACAGGGACAGGGACAGGGACAGGGACAGGGACAGGGGCTTCTCTGCTGGGACAGGGACAGGGACAGGGACAGGGACAGGGACAGGGACAGCGGCTTCTCTGCTGGGACAGGGACACGTTGGGGACAGGGACAGGGACAGGGACAGGGACAGGGACAGGGACAGGGGCTTCTCTGCTGGGACAGGGACACGTTGGGGACAGGGACAGGGACAGGGGGACAGCACTGGGGACAGCGACAGGGACAGGGACAGGGACAGGGACAGGGACAGCGGCTTCTCTGCTGGGACAGGGGACAGCGTTGGGGACAGGGACAGGGACAGGGACAGGGACAGGGACAGGGATAGGGACAGCGGCTTCTCTGCTGGGACAGGGACAGTGTTGGGGACAGGGACAGGGACAGGGACAGCGGCTTCTCTGCTGGGACAGGGACACGTTGGGGACAGGGACAGGGACAGGGACAGGGACAGGGGACAGGGGACAGGGATAGAGGGGACAGGGACAGGGACAGGGACAGGGACAGGGACAGGGACAGGGGCAAGGGACAGGGACAGGGACAGGGACAGGGACAGGGACAGGGACAGGGGCTTCTCTGCTGGGACAGGGGACGGTCAGGGACAAGGGACAGGGACAGGGACAGGGGGACAGCGTTGGGGACAACAGGGACAGCAGCTTCTCTGCTGGGACACGGCACAGCATTGGGGACAGGGGGACAGCGGGGACACAGCAGGGACAGCGGTGGGGACGGCCGGGGAGGGACAGTGCCACCAGGGGCCACCAGGAAGGAGACTTGGGAGTGGCACAGGGGACACCATCAGTACCACATGAGGGGGGCACAGGTGACACCACCAGTGCCACCAACATGCAACACGTGACCACAAGGAACCAAGGCCACCTCGGCACAGGGAGGGGAGGGGACAGGTGACATCAGGGCCACATCGAGGGGTCAGCAGAGCTACAGCGGGATCGCGCTCACCTTGCACGGTGACAATGACCTCGTGCACGGCCACCGTGTTCTTCTTGACGCGGCACTGGTAGGTGCCGGTGTCGCTCTCCTGCAGGTCGGCCACGCGGATGGAGGCGTCGCGCTGGCCCGGGTCCGTCTGCACGAAGGCCACGCGGTCCTGCAGCCCCGAGCTGCCGTAGTTCACGTGGTGGTCCTGGTAGGACAGGAACTGGGGACACGGGGACAGCGTCAGCGCCGCCCCGGTGATGGGGCTGGGTGAGGGGATGGGTTGGGGTTGGGGTTGGGTTTGGGGTTGGGTTGGGGTTAGGGTTGGGTTTGGGGTTGGGGTTAGGGTTGGATTGGGTTGGGGTTTGGGTTGGGTTGGGTTTGGGGTTAGGGTAGGGTTGGGTTGGGTTGGGTTTGGGGTTGGGTTGGGGTTTGGGTTGGGTTGGGTTTGGGGTTGGGTTGGGGTTAAGGTTAGTTGGGTTTGGTGTTCAGTTGGGGTTAGGGTTGGGTCTGGTTTGGGGTTCGGTTGGGGTTAGGGTTGGGTTGGGTTTGGGGTTTGGGTTGGGTTGGGGTTGGGTTGGGGTTTGGGTTGGGTTGGGGTTGGGTTTGGTTTGGGGTTCAGTTGGGGTTAGGGTTGGGTTTGTGGTTGGGTTGGGGTTAGGGTTGGTTTGGGTTTGGGGTTGGGGTTGGAGTTGGGTTGGGGTTAGGGTTGGGGTAGGGGTTGGGTTGGGGTTTGGGTTGGGTTGGGTTTGGGGTTGGGTCGGGTTTGGGGTTGGGTTGGGGTTAGGGTTGGGTTGGGTTTGGGGTTCAGTTGGGGTTTGGGGTTGGGTTGGGGTTAGGGTTCGGTTGGGTTTGGGGTTGGGTTGGGGTCGGGTTGGGTTTGGGGTTGGGTTGGGTTTGGAGTTGTGTTTAGGTTAGGGCTGGGTTAGGTTTGGGTTAGGGGTTGGGTTTGGGTGAGGGGTTCAGTTGGGGTTAAGGTTGGTTAGAGTTTGGGTTTAGGGTTGGATTGGGTTTGGGGTTTGGTTTGGGTTAGGGTTGGGTTGGGTTTGGGGTTCAATTGGGGTTAGGATTGGGTCAGGTTTGGAGTTGGGTCGGGTTTGTGTTAGGGGTTGGGTTGGGGTTAAGGTTGGTTAGGGTTTGGAGTTCGATTGAGTTTAGGTTAGGGTTAAGATTGGTTAAGGTTCGGTTGGGTTTAGGGTTTGGGTTAGGGTTGTGTTTAGGTTAGGGTTAAGATTGGTTAGGGTTAGGAGATTGGTTTAGGTTAGGGTTAAGGTTAGGTTGGGTTTGGAGTTGGGTTGAGTTTAGGTTGGGGTTAACATTGGTTAGAGTTAGGACTTGGGTTGGGTTTAGGGTTGGGTTAAGGTTGGTTAGGGTTGGGTTTAGGTTAGGTTTAAGGTTGGTTAGGGTTGGGTTTAGGTTGGTTAGGGTTAGGAATTGAGTTGGGTTAAGGGTTGGTTAGGGTTAGGGTTAGGGTTAGGGTTAGGTTTTGGTTAGGGCTAGGGTTAGGGTTAGGGTTAGGTTTTGGTTAGGGTTAGGGTTAGATTTTGTTTAGGGTTAGGGTTAGGTTTTGGTTAGGGTTAGGGTTAGGTTTTGGTTAGGGTGTGGGTTAGGTTTTGGTTAGGGTTAGGGTTAGGGTTAGGGTTAGGGTTAGGGTTTGGGTTAGGGTTAGGTTTTGGTTAGGGTTAGGGTAGGGTTAGGCTCAGCTCTGGTCCTGCTCCTTTCCTGCCCCTCCCTGCTCACCCTTCCCTGTCCTGGGCTTTCCCTGCTCCCCTTGGACCCCTGTGTCCCTTCCTGTCCCTGATTGTCCCTGATTGTCCCTGCCTGTCCCTGCCTGTCCCTGATTGTCCCTGATTGTCCCTGATTGTCCCTGCCTGTCCCTGATTGTCCTTTTCCCTGCCCGTCCCTGCCTGTCCTGTTTTTCCCTGCCTGTCCCTGCCTGTCCCTGCCTGTCCCTGCGTCCCTGGCCGTGCTCCAGCCCAGCCCAGCCCAGCCCAGCCCAGCCCAGCCCAGTCTGGCACTCCCAGACGCTGCCAGACCTTGTCTGGCCCTGCCTGTGCCTCTGACTTGTCCCTGCCTGTCCCTGCCTGCTCCTTCCTGCCCGTCCTGACCTTCCCTGTCCTGCCTGTCCCACTTTATCCTGCCCATCCCAGGGTTTCCTGACCCTGTCTGGTCCTTCCCTGCCCTTCCCTGTCCCTGCCTGTCCCACTTCACTCTGCCCATCCCAACATTTCCAGACCCTGTCTGATCCTTCCCTGCCCTTCCAGACCTTCCCTGTCCTGCCTGTCCCACTTTATCCTGCCCATCCCTGCATTTCCAGACCCTGTCTGATCCTTCCCTGCCCTTCCCTGTCCTGCCTGTCCCTGTTTGTCCCTGCCTGTCCCACTTCACTCTGCCCATCCCGGCATCTCCTGACCCTGTCTGATCCTTCCCTGCCCTTCCAGACCTTCCCTGTCCTGCCTGTCCAGCCTGCTCAGCTGAGCTCCATCCCATCCCATCCCATCCATCCCATCCCACCTTGTCCTGCCTGTTCTGCCTGTCCCTCCCTGTCCTGCCTGTCCCTTTTTGTCCCTGCCTGTCCTGTCTGTCCCTTTTTGTCCCTGCCTGTCCTGTCTGTCCCTCTTTGTCCCTGCCTGTCCCACTTCATCCTGCCCATCCCAGCACTTCCAGACCCTGTCTGATCCTTCCCTGCCCTTCCCAACCTTCCCTGCCCTTCCCTGTCCTGCCTGTCCCTCCCTGTCCCCACCTGTCCCGCGTGTCCCTTTCTGTCCCTGTTGTCCCTCTGTGTCCCTCCCTGTCCCTCTGTGTCCCTGCCTGTCCCACTTTATCCTGCCCATCCCAGCATTTCCAGACCCTGTCTGATCCTTCCCTGCCCTTCCCAACCTTCCCTGTCCCTCCCTGTCCCCACCTGTCTCGCGTGTCCCTCTCTGTCCTGCGTGTCCCCACCTGTCCTGCGTGTCCCTCTGTGTCCCCCTCTGTCCCCACCTGTCCCCCTCTGTCCCCACCTGTCCCCCTCTGTCCCTCCCTGTCCCGCCTGTCCCTCTGTGTCCCCCTCTGTCCCCACCTGTCCCTCTCTGTCCCTCTCTGTCCTGCGTGTCCCCCTCTGTCTCTCCCTGTCCCTCTGTGTCCCCACCTGTCCTGCATGTCCCTCTGTCCCTCTCTGTCCCTCCTTGTCCTGCGTGTCCCTCCCTGTCCCGCCTGTCCCTCTGTGTCCCTCTCTGTCCTGCGTGTCCCTCTGTGTCCCCGCCTGTCCCGCCTGTCCCTCTGTGTCCCCCTGTCCCTCTGTGTCCCTCTCTGTCCTGCGTGTCCCTCTGTGTCCCTCTGTGTCCCTCTGTGTCCCTCTCTGTCCCCCTCTGTCCCCACCTGTCCCTCCCTGTCCCGCCTGTCCCTCCCTGTCCTGCGTGTCCCTCCCTGTCCTGCATGTCCCTCCCTGTCCCTCTGTGTCCCTCTGTGTCCCTCTCTGTCCCCGCCTGTCCCTCTCTGTCCTGCGTGTCCCTCTGCGTCCCCCTCTGTCCCCGCCTGTCCCTCTCTGTCCCTCTCTGTCCCTTTCTGTCCCTCCCTGTCCTGCATGTCCCTCTGTGTCCCCCTCTGTCCCCCTCTGTCCCCGCCTGTCCCTCTGTGTCCCCCTCTGTCCCCTCTGTCCCTCTGTGTCCCCCTCTGTCCCCGCCTGTCCCCAGCGCCCGGCGGGCTCCCCCGCGCCCTCACCACGTTCTCGGGGCCGGGTCTCTCGGGCGTGATCTGGATCCACTCGATGCCCACGCCCTGGGGCCCCGCGTCCTCGGGCTCCAGCACGTAGGGACAGCCCAGCTTGACCGAGTCGCCCTTGGCCAGGTACAGAACCTCGCGGCCCTGGCCATTGATCCGGACGGCCACCAGGAGAGCTGGGGACAAGGGCACGGTCACCCCAACATGGCACTGGCACCCCCAAATGGCACTGGGACCCCCGAAATGGCACTGTCACCCCCGAAACGGCACTGTCACCCCTTCAAATGGCACTGGCACCCCCAAAACGTCACTGTCACCCCCGAAATGGCACTGGCACCGCTTCAAATGGCACTGTCACCCACAGAACGGCACTGTCACCCACCAAAATGGCACTGTCACCCACCAGAACGGCACTGACTCCCCCGAAATGGCACTGGCACCCCCGAAATAGCACTGGCACCCACCAAAATGGCACTGGCACCGCTTCAAATGGCACTGTCACCCATCAGAATGGCACTGTCACCCCCGAAATGGCACTGTCACCCATCAGAATGGCACTGTCACCCCCGAAATGGCACTGGCACCCACCAAAATGGCACTGGCACCCACCAAAATGGCACTGGCACCCACCAGAACGGCACTGGCACCCCCCGAAATGGCACTGTCACACCCTTCAAATGCCACTGTCACTCTCTGAAATGGCATTGTCACCCACAGAACGGCACTGTCACCCCTTCAAATGGCACTGTCACTCTCTGAAATGCCACTGTCACCCCCCAGAATGGCACTATCACCCCCAAAACGACATTATCACACATTGAAATGGCACTGTCACCACTGAAATGGCAATGTCACCCCCCAGAAAGGCATTGTCACACCTCGAAATGACATTATCACACATTGAAATGGCATGGTCACCCCAAAATGGCACTGTCACCCCCTAAACGGCACTGTCACACCCCAAAACGACATTATCACACATTAAAATGGCACGGCCACCTCAAAATGGCACTGTCACACCCCGAAACGGCACTGTCACCCCCCAGAATGGCACTATCACCCCCAAAACGACATTATCACGCATTGAAATGGCACGGTCACCCCCAAAATGTCACTGCCACCCCCTAAACGACATTGTCACCCCCCGAAATGGCATCATCACACCCCGAAACGGCACTGTCACCCCCCAAAATGGCACTGTCACCCCCCAAAATGGCACTGTCACCCACCATAATGGCACCCAGGGGCACCTCACAGCCCCACACCTGCGGCACAGGGACCCCAAATCTGTGCCCCGACACCCCTGACCCCACAGCTGCAGTTTCCCACCTGGGGGGTGTAGGGTCCCCAAATTCATGTCCTCACCCACCTGCTGGCACCCCCTGACCCCACACCTGCATCCCCAAAAACCCCAAACCTGGCAGCACCAAAACCCCAAACCTGGCAGCCCCAAAAACCCCACACTTGGATCCCCAAAAACCCCAAACCTGCAGCCCCAAAACCCCAAACCTGGCAGCCCCAAAACCCCAAACCTGGCAGCCCCAAAAACCCCACACTTGGATCCCCAAAAACCCCAAACCTGGCAGCACCAAAACCCCACACTTGGATCCCCAAAAACCCCATACCTACATCCCCCAAAACCCCAAACCTGCAGCCCCCAAAACCCCATACCTGCAGCCCCAAAACCCCACAAATGGCAGCCCCAAAAACCCCAAACCTGGCAGCCCCAAAAACCCCACACCTGCAGCCCCAAAACCCCCACACTTGCAGCCCCAAAAACCCCACACTTGGATCCCCAAAAACCCCACACCTGCAGCTCCTGACCCCACACTTGGCAGCCCCAAAACCCCAAACCTGGCAGCCCCAAACCCCAAACCTGGCAGCCCCAAACCCCAAACCTGGCAGCCCAAAACCCCACACTTGGCAGCCGCAAACCCCAAACCTGCAGCCCCAAAACCCCAAACCTGCATCCCCCAAAACCCCAAACCTGGCATCCCCCAAAAACCCCACACCTGGATCCCCAAAAACCCCACACCTGCAGCTCCTGACCCCACACTTGGCAGCCCCAAAAACCCCACACTTGGATCCCCAAAAACCCCACACCTGGATCCCCCCAAACCCCACAACTGCAGTCCCAAAATCCCAAACCTGGCAGCCCCCAAAACCCCACACTTGGATCTCCAAAAACCCCAAACCTTGCATCCCCCAAACCCCACACCTGCAGCCCCAAAACCCCACACCTGGCAGCCCCAAAACCCCAAACCTGGCAGCCCCAAAACCCCAAACCTGGCAGTCCCCAAAACCCCAAACCTGGCAGCCCCAAAACCCCACACTTGGATCCCCAAAAACCCCAAACCTGGCAGCCCCAAAACCCCAAACCTGCAGCCCCAAAACTCCACACCTGCAGCCCCAAAAACCCCACGCTTGGATCCCCAAAACCCCACACTTGGATCCCCAAAACCCCACACCTGCAGCCCCAAAAACCCCAAACCTGGCAGCCCCAAAATCCCATACCTGCAGCCCCCAAAACCCCACACTTGGATCCCCAAAACCCCAAACCTTCATCCCCCAAAACCCCACACCTACAGCCCAAAAACCCCACACCTGTCATCCCCAAAACCCCACAACTGGCAGCCCCAAAACCCCAAACCTGGAAGCCCCAAAACCCCAAACCTGGCATCCCCCAAAACCCCACACCTGCATCCCCCAAAACCCCGCAACTGGCATCCCCAAAACCCCAAACCTGCAGCCCCAAAACCCCAAACCTGGCAACACCAAAACCCCACACTTGGATCCCCAAAAACCCCATACCTGCAGCCCCAAAAACCCCACACATGAATCCCCAAAAACCCACACTTGGATCCCCCAAAAACCCCACAATTGGATCCCCAAAAACCCCAAATCTGCATCCCCAAAACCCCACACCTGGAAGCCCCAAAACCCCACACTTGGATCCCCCAAAACCCCACACATCCTTCCCCTCGGTCGCATCTCCCGCCCCGCGCACCCGCGGGGATGTCCCGGGTGGGTCCCGGGTGGGTCTGGGTGCCCTCGGCGCTGTCACCCCCTGGGCTCTGTCCCCCCCCTGGCAGCCCCGGTGCCACCCTCGGGGCTCGGTGCCACCCTCGGGGCTCGGTGCCACCCTCGGGGCTCGGTGCCACCCTCCGTGCCCACGGGAGCCACGGGCGTGCCCGGGGGCGCGTCCCGCGCTCCGCCCCGGTGCTCGGAGCATCCCCGGGAGCCGCGGCCGTACCTGGCAGAACCGCGAGCAGCAGGAGCAGGCTGGCACCGTGCCCTGCCATGGCGCTGCGAGGACGAGGAGGAGGAGGAGGAAGAGGAGGACGGAGGAAGGCTCCGAGGGCACCCGGCCCGTGCGGGGCCTTTTTGAGGCGCTGGACCGCGGCCGCTCCTCCCCGTGGGGAGGATTCCTGCGGGATGAGTGAGTGGCTCCGAGCTGTGCGTGGCTGCCGCCCTGCTCCGCTCCTACCCACTAATTAATTAAGCAGCGCCCGACCCGCCGGACCCCCGCCGGACACCGCGGGGACACCGCGGGGACACTGCGGGGACATCCCGCATGCGGTGGGGACAGCGGGACAAAGGGGCTGGAGGTGGCCCCGCGGGTCCCGCAGGGGTTCGGGGCTGGGAGAGGGACTGGAAGGGTTAAAGGTGTGGCGGGACCTGGTGGGGTGGCAGGGACAGGGACAGGGACAGAGGGACAGGGACATGGCAGGGGCAGGGACATGGTCAGGACAGGGACAAGGACAGGGACAGGGACATGGCAGGGACAGGGACATGGTCAGGACAGGGACAAGGACAGGGACAGGGACAGGGACAGGGACATGGCAGGGACAGGGACAGGGACACGGACACGGGCAAGGACAGGGACAGGGACATGGCAGGGACAGGGATGTGGCAGGGACAGGGATGTGGCAGGGACAGGGATGTGGCAGGGATGAGCAGCTGGGACAGGATGGATGGAAGAGTTGGGACAGGGACACGTGGCAGGGATGGAAGAGTTGGGGACAGGGACAATGTCACTGGATGGCAGTGTTGGGGACAGGGACAGTGGCAGGGATGGAGGAGCTTGGGGACAGGGATGGATGGAGCTTGGGGACAGGGACATGGCACCAGATGGAACATGGGGACATGGGCACCGTGACCATGGGGACACGGGGACATGGACACCATGACCATGGGGGCATGGACACCGTGACCATGGGGACACCAACACCGTGACCATGGGGACATGGGGACACAAGGACATGGAGACACGGACACCATGACCACGGGGACATGGAGACATGGACATCATGACCATGGGGACATGGGGACATGGACACCTTGACCATGGGGACATGGACGCCATGACCATGGGGACATGGGGACACAGGGACACAGGGACATGGGCACACCCAGATGCTGCCACCCATATGCCATGTGGCCCTGGGGTGCCAGCGCCCGCCTGGAATGGCTGTCCCTGTCCTGGGGTGGCTGTGACCCCATCCCGGGCTGTGTCCCCGCCATGGGACAGTGACACTGCCCCAATATGTGACCCCGTCTCCATGCCACGTCCCCCCTCAGTGCCACATGCCCCCTAAGTGCCATGTCCCCATTCCGTGTCATGTCCCCATTCCGTGCCATGTCCCCGGAGGGTGGCCGTGGTGGGGACACTGCGGGGGACACTGCGGGGGACACTGGGGTGGACATTGGGGTGGACGTTGGGGATGGAATATGGATGGAAAACGGGGATGGACATTGGGGTGGACAATGGGGATGGAAAATGGGGATGGAAAATGGGGATGGATGGGATGGACATCAGGGGATGGACACTGGGGGTGACACTGGGGGTGGAAAATAGGGGTGGACACTGCTGGTGACACTGGGGGTGACACTGCTGGTGACACTCGGGATGGACACTGGGGATGGAAAATAGGGATAGACACTGCTGGTGACACTGGGGGTGACACTGGGGGTGACACTGGGGGTGGCACTGGGGGTGGCACTGGGGATGGACACAAGGACCACAAGGGACAGCGAGGCCGTGGGCCAGGCCAGCTCCTGGCAGTGTCCCCGCAGTGTCCCCGCGCTGTCCCCTCGCTGTCCCCGCGCTGTCCCCGCGCTGTCCCCGCGCTGTCCCCGCAGTGTCCCCGCGCTGTCCCCGCCCAGCTCCGGCTGTTTTCCAGCTGCTCCTGGAATTCTGGAATTCCTCAGAGCCGCTCCTGCCCTCCCCATCCCCCCGCGGGTGACACCTCTGCATCATCGCCGCGGCCCCGAGGGACCGAGGTGGCACCGCGGGGACAAAGTGGCACCGCCAGGGCTGGAGACACAGAGGAGTGGCACCGAGGGGACCAAGTGGCACATGGGGGAACAAAGTGGCACAGAGGGGACAAAGTGGCACCGAGGGGACAAAGTGGCACAGAGGGGACAAAGTGGCACAGGGGGGACAAAGTGGCACTGGCAGGGCTGGAGACACAGAGGAGTGGCACCAAGGGGACAAAGTGGCACCAAGGGGACAAAGTGGCACAGGGGGGACAAAGTGGCACAGGGGGGATAAAGTGGCACTGGCAGGGCTGGGGACAGGGCAGAGTGGCACAGGGGGGACCAAGTGGCACAGAGGGGACAGAGTGGCACAGAGGGGACAAAGTGGCACCGCAGGGACAAAGTGGCACCTGCAGGGCTGGGGACAGGGCAGAGTGGCACAGGGGGGACAAAGTGGCACCGGCAGGGCTGGAGACACAGAGGAGTGGCACAGAGGGGACAAAGTGGCACCGCGGGGACAAAGTGGCACAGGGGGGAACAAAGTGGCACCGAGGGGACAAAGTGGCACCGAGGGGACAAAGTGGCACCGGGGGGACAAAGTGGCACGGGGGGACAAAGTGGCACAGGGGGGACAAGGTGGCACCACGGGGACAAAGTGGCACCGAGGGGACAAAGTGGCACAGGGGGGACAAAGTGGCACCGAGGGGACAAAGTGGCACCGAGGGGGCAAAGTGGCACCGAGGGGACAAAGTGGCACTGGCAGGGCTGGAGACACAGAGGAGTGGCACAGAGGGGACAAAGTGGCACAGAGGGGACAAAGTGGCACAGGGGGGACAAAGTGGCACAGGAGGGACAAAGTGGCACCGAGGGGACAAAGTGGCACCGAGGGGACAAAGTGGCACAGGGGGGACAAGGTGGCACAGAGGGGACAAAGTGGCACGGGGGGGACAAAGTGGCACCGAGGGGACAAAGTGGCACCGCGGGGACAAAGTGGCACCGAGGGGACAAAGTGGCACCGAGGGGACAAAGTGGCACCGCGGGGACAAAGTGGCACAGGGGGGACAAAAGGAGCCCCGGGGCAGCTCCTGCGGGGAGGGAAGGATGGAAAAGCAGCACGGGCACGGAAAACAACATTTAATTCAGAGCGTGGCTTAATTAAAAGCGTGGCTTAATTGAAAACAGGTTGGAAAGGTGGACGAGAAATGGGTTAAAGGCGTGGATAAAAAAATGGGTAAAAAACGGGTTAAAAATGGGCAAAAAAACATGGGTAACATGGATAAAATATGGGTTAAAAACATGGATAAAAAACGGGTTACAATGGATAAAAAATGGGTTAAAAATGGGGAAAAAAACATGGGTAACATGGATAAAAGATGGGTTAAAAATATGGATAAAAAACGGGTTACAATGGATAAAAAATGGGTTAAAATCATGGATAAAAACAGGTTAAAAACATGGACAGAAGGTTTAAAACATGGGTAAAAAAGGAGTTAAAAACGTGGATAAAAACCAGGTTACAATGGATAAAAAACGGGTTAAAAACATGGATAAAACCATGGATAACATGGATAAAAGATGGGTTAAAAACATGGATAAAAACGGGTTAAAAATATGGATAAAAACCAGGTTAAAATAGATAAAAAATGGGTTAAAACCATGGATAAAAACAGGTTAAAAATATGGATAAAAACCAGGTTAAAATCATGGATAACCTGGATAAAAGATGGGTTAAAAACATGGATAAAAACCAGGTTAAAATGGATAAAAAACAGGTTAAAAACATGGATAAAAAACAGGTTAAAATTAATAAAAAGCAGGTTAAAAACATGGATAAAAACCAGGTTAAAATGGATAAAAAACAGGTTAAAAACATGGATAAAATACAGGTTAGAATGGATAAAAACGGTTTAAAAACATGGATAAAAAACCATGTTACAATGGATAAAAAATGATTTAAAACCATGGATAAAAACAGGTTAAAAACAAGGACAAAATGTTTAAAAAATGCATAAAAAGGAGTTAAAAACATGGATAAAAATGGGCTGGCACAGAGTCCCCAGAGCATCTTCCCCCGTGTTTTTGGGGCAAAAAAATCGCTTTTTTCCCGCTGTATTTTGGGACAAAAAGTCGCTTTTTCCACTGGGTTTTGGGGCAAAAAATTCGCTTTTCCCCGCTGTATTTTGGGACTAAAATCCGCTTTTCTTCCACTGTATTTTGGGATTAAAACCCGCATTTTTTCCTGCTTTATTTTGGGACTAAAACCCGATTTTCTCCCACTGCATTTCGGGATAAAAAGCCACTTTCCCGCCTGTATTTTGGGACTAAAACCCGCTTTTTCCCTGCTGTATTTTGAGATAAAAATCCACTTTTCCGCCTATATTTTGGGAATAAAACCAGCTTTTCCCCCCACTGTATTTTGGGATAAAAATCCACTTTTCTGCCTGTATTTTGGGAATAAAACCCGCTCTTTCCCCCCACTGTATTTTGGGAATAAAACCCGCTTTTCCCCCACTGTATTTTGGGATAAAAATCCACTTTTCCACCTGTATTTTGGGACTAAAACCCGCTTTTTTCCTGCTATATTTTGGGAATAAAACCTGCTTTTCCCCTGCTGCATTTGGAGATAAAAATCAAATTTTCCGCCTGTATTTTGGGACTAAAACCCGCTTTTTCCCTGCTATATTTTGGAACTAAACCCGCTTTTCCCCCACTGTATTTTGGGATAAAAATCCACTTTTCCGTGTGTATTTTGGGAATAAAACCCGCTTTTTCCCCCACTGTATTTTGGGATAAAAATCCACTTTTCCGCCTGTATTTTAGGACTAAAACCCGCTTTTCCCCCCACTGTACTTTGGAATAAAAAGCCACTTTTCCGCCTGTATTTTGGGACTAAAACCCGCTTTTTCCTCACTGTGTTTTGGAATAAAAAGCCACTTTTCCGTGTGTTTTTTTGGACTAAAACCCGCATTTTTCCTGCTTTATTTTGGGACTAAAACCCGATTTTCTCCCAGTGTATTTCGGGATAAAGAGCCACTTTTCCACCTGTATTTTGGGACTAAAACCCGCTTTTTCCCTGCTGCATTTTGAGATAAAAATCCACATTTCCACCTGTATTTTGGGATTGAACCCCAATTTTCCGCTTATATTTTGGGAATAAAACCCGCTTTTTTCCTTGCTGTATTTTGAGATAAAAATCCACTTTTCTGCCTGTATTTTGGGACTAAAACCCGCTTTTTTCCTGCTATATTTTGGAACAAAACCCGCTTTTCCCCCCACTGTACTTTGGAATAAAAAGCCACTTTTCCGTGTGTATTTTTGGATTAAAACCCGCTTTTTCCCTGCTGTATTTTGAGATAAAAATCCAATTTTCCGCCTGTATTTTGGGAATAAAACCCACTTTTTCCCCACTGTATTTTGAGATAAAAATCCACTTTTCCCCCACTGTATTTTGGGACTAAAACCCGCTTTTTCCACACTATATTTTGGGAATAAAACCCGCTTTTTCCTTGCTGTATTTTGGGATAAAAATCCACTTTTCCGCACTGTATTTTGGGATAAAAATCCACTTTTCCACCTGTATTTTGGGAATAAAACCCGCTTTCCCCCACTGTATTTTGGGACTAAAACCCGCTTTTTCCCTGCTGCATTTTGAGATAAAAATCCACTTTTCCGTGTGTATTTTGGGACTAAAACCCGCTTTTTCCCCACTGTATTTTGGGAATAAAACCCGCTTTTTCCTTGCTGTATTTTGGGATAAAAATCCACTTTTCCGTGTGTATTTTGGAACAAAACCCGCTTTTCCCCCACTCAGATTTGGGGACCCGCAGCCGGGGGTGCCCCACTTGTCTCCGGCACCCCAAAACCAGCCGGGCTGAGCTGGAAACTCACGGTAGAAAATTCAAATTTCCATTTTCCCGGCTGGAAAAATCGGGATAACGCGGCCCGAGCTGTACCCCCGGAGGGAGCAGGTGACACACGGGGACGCGGGCAGGGCTGGCACCCAAGGGTGCCACCCCACGCCCGCCAGAATTCCTCGCGTGTCACCTTTGAGGTCGGGATGGAAAATTGGAGAGGAAAATTCCAACCCCGACAGCCCCGGGCGGCCGCATCACGGCCGAGGATCGAGGGACGCGGGTTGTAATAAATGTAATTAATGTAATTAATGTAATTACAGCGGCCGTGCTCTGTCCAGGGCTGGATTTTCAGGAATTGAGGAGCTGGGAATGGTTTGGAGCAGCTGTGGGGGTGAATGAAATGGAATTTAAAAGGAATAAATGAATGGGGTAAGGACGGGAGGAGGGGGTTGGGAGTTTTGGTTGAGTTAAATTAAAAAAAATAAATAAATGGGGAAAAAAAACCAACAGGAGGAAGGAGGGTTGGGTGTTTTTTTAAATTAAATTAAAATAAGATAAATAAATGGGGGGAAAATAACAGGAGGAGGGAGGGTTGGGTGTTTTATTTAAATTAAATTAAAAAAATAAATAAATAAAAATAGAAGGTGGGAGGGTTGGGTGTTTTATTTAAATTAAATTTTAAATATATATATATATAAAAATAGGAGGAGGGAGGGTTGGAGTGGAAAGGGTGAATTGGTGCTAGAGAAGGGTCACAAAAATATGGAGCAGGTCTGAAATTGGGGCAAACCCTGAAACTGAACCGGTCCCAAAAATTGAATTGGTCCCCAAAATCAAACTGGTCCCCAAAACTGAACCAGCCCTAAAAACTTGAACCAGCCTCAAAAACTGGAGCCAGTCCCAAAAAAATTGAACTGACCCTAAAAACCTGAACTGGCCCCAAAATTGGAGCAAGGCCCAAAACCCAACCCCAAAAACTGAACTGGCCCTAAAAACCTGAATCAGCCCCAAAAACCAACCCCAAAATCCAAACCAACCCCAAAAACTGAACCGGCCCCAAAATTGGAACAAGTCGCAAAATCTGAATCAGCCCCAAAAACTGATCTGACCCCAAAACCTGAATCAGCCCCAAAAAACAACCCCAAAAACTGAACAGACCCTAGAAAATAAACCAAGCTCAAAAACTGAACCGACCCCAAAACCTGAACTGGCCCCAAAATTGGAACAAGCCCCAAAAGCTGAATCAGCCCCAAAAACCAACCCCAAAAACTGAACCGGCCCCAAAACCTGAACTGGCCCCAAAATTGGAACAGGCCCCAAAACCTGAATCAGCCCCAAAACCCAACCCCAAAAACTGAACTGACCCTAAAAAACTGAACTGGCCCCAAAACTGGAACAAGCCCCAAAACCTGAATCAACCCCAAAAACTGAACCAACCCCAAAACCTGAACTGGCCCCAAAATTGGAACAAGCCCCAAAACCTGAATCAGCCCCAAAACCCAACCCCAAAAACTGAACCGACCCCAAAACCTGAATCAGGTCCAAAACCCAACCCCAAAAACTGATCCGACCCCAAAACTTGAATCAGCCCCAAAAACCCAACCCCAAAAACTGAACCAACCCCAAAACCTGAACCAGCCCCAAAACTGGAACAAACCCCAAAACCTGAATCAACCCCAAAAGCCGAACCAGCCCTAAAATCCAAGCCGGTGACCAAGCCTGACTCATCCCCACCCCAAACCTGAATCACCCCAAACCCTGAACCTGCCCTAAAATCTGCGCCAACCCCAAAATCCCGCCCGGCCTTTCCCTCTGCCCAAAACCCCAAACTTTGACTCATCGGGGCCAAACAGGAAACGAAGCCCGAAAGACTCGGAGGGAAAATTTTGGGGAGGTCAAAACGAGGCTAAATTGGAGCAGCTCGGGTTAATGAGGCCCTTAATGAGGGGGTTTTAATTAGGGCCGGGGTTCCTAAAGTTCATCCCTGGGTAGGAACGCGTGGCTCCGCTGCCTCTCATGGGGATTTTGGGGATTTTGGGGTGGCGCCGGGCATGTTTTGGGGGTAAACTCCCCTAGTTCGGACCAAAATTAGGGGTTTTTTTTGGAAAATGAGGTTTTGAGGTGTTATTTTTGGGGTTTTTTGGGGTTATTCAGTTCCAGGTGTTCTGCAACACTGTCCGTCCCTGGTCCCCGAGGTTTTGGGACAGTGTGGTGACACCCGCGGGTCCCCAAATCCCCTTCTGGTCCCCAAATCCCCCCCCGGGTCCCCGAATTCCCTCTGGGTCCCCAAATCCCCCCCCGGGTCCCAAAATCCCTCTCCGTGTCCCCAAATCCCCCCCGGGTCCCCAGATCCCCCTTCTGGTCCCCAAATCCCCCCCAGGACCCCAAATCCCCCCCATGTCCCCAAATATTCCCCCCCCCGGGTCCCCAAATCCCCTCCTGGTCCCCAAAATCCCTCTCCGTGTCCCCAAATATTCCCCCCCGGGTCCCCAAATTCCCCCCCTGGGTCCCCAAATCCCCTCCGGTGGTTTTGGGATTTGTCCCAAACGATGGGGCTGGGGGGGACCGAGGGCTGTGGGAAAGGACGGGGTGAGACCCCCAAAAATCCCCCCAAAATTCCCAAAAAATCCCCCCAAAAATCCCCCCAAAATTCCCATAAAAATCCACCCCCAAACCTCCATATAAATCCCCCAAAATGTCCCCTCCTGGTGGCCACCAGGACCTGTCCCTTGTCCCCTCCTGTGGCCACCAGGACTTGGGGACAGTGGCGCCATCCAGCGGCAGCTCCCGGTGCTCCTGTTTTCCTGGAAATTCTCTTTTCCTGGAATTTCAGTTTCCCGGAAATTCTGTTTCCCGGGATTTCCGTTTCCCTGGAATCCTGTTTTCCTGGGATTTCTGTTTCCCCGGATTTCTGTTTTCCTGGAAATTCTGTTTCCCTGGAATCCTGTTTTCCTGGAAATTCTGTTTTCCGGGAATTCTGTTTCCCTGGAATCTTGTTTCCCAGGACTTCTATTTTCCCGGGATTTCTGTTTTCTTTGGAATTCTGTTTTCCCAGAAATTCTGTTTTCCGGAAATTCTGTTTCCCTGGATTTCTATTTTCCCGGGATTTCTGATTTTTGTTTCCCTGGATTTCTATTTTCCCGTGATTTCTGATTTCTATTTCCCCTGGATTTCTATTTTCCCGGGATTTCTATTTTCCCTGGATTTCTGATTCCCAGGATTTCTAATTCCCGGGATTTCCGCTTCCCGCTTTAACCCCCGGCTCTGACCCCGCCTCCGGCACTGCTCCTTTCCCCGGCCCAAAATCCTGCTAAAACTTGGATTTTAGCTTCCCAAAATTTGGATTTTAGCTTCCCAAAATTTGGATTTTATCATCCCAAAATTTGGATTTTAGATTCCTAAATTTTGGATTTTAGCATCCCAAAATTTGTATTTTAGCATCCCAAAATTTGTATTTTAGCATCCCAAAATTTGGATTTAACTCCCTAAAATTCGGAGTGCTGGATTCGGCTTTGGCACCCCCCGGAGGTGAGAGAACCGGAACTGCCGGGATTAATTAGTTAATTAATCCCGGAATCCAATTAGGAGCTTTTCCTGCGGCTGCCTCCCGGATCAGAGATCCCGGAGCCGCTCGGGGCGCTGGCGGCGCTCCCGAAATTTCCCGGGAGTGGCACCGATCCCATCGCGGCCCCGCCCGGCGAACCCCAAATCCCAAATTTGGGGCCGGGGGAAAACGGGGCTGGGCCCTAAAACCGGCTGGGCTGAGCGGCGGGAACGGGGGAAAGCCCAAAACCGCCGGTGCCCAAATCCTGCCCGGTGTTCCCGGTGCCCAAAACCCTGCCCGGTGTTCCCGGTGCCCAAATCCTGCCCGGTGTTCCCGGTGCCCAAATCCTGCCCGGTGTTCCCGGTGCCCAAATCCTGCCCGGTGTTCCCGGTCCCAAATCCTGCCCGGTGTTCCCGGTGCCCAAATCCTGCCCGGTGTTCCCGGTGCCCAAAACCCCGGTGCCCAAATCCTGCCCGGTGTTCCCGGTGCCCCCTCGGTGCCCAAAACCCCGATGCCCAAATCCTGCCCGGTGTTCCCGGTGCCCAAAACCCCCGGTGCCCAAATCCTGTCCGGTGTTCCCGGTGTTCCCGGTGCCCAAAACCTGCCCGGTGTTCCCGGTGCCCAAACCCTGCCCGGTGTTCCCGGTGCCCAAATCCTGCCCGGTGCCCATCCCTGCCCGGTGTTCCCGGTGCCCCCCCGGTGCCCAAAGCCCCCATCCCCATCCCTGCCCGGTGTTCCCGGTGCCCAAAATCCCCGGTGCCCAAAATCCCCGGTGCCCAAAACCCCCGGTGCCCATCCCTGCTCGGTGTTCCCGGTGCCCAAACCCTGCCCAGTGTTCCCGGTGCCCCCCCGGTGCCCAAAACTCCCCATGCCCATCCCTGCCCGGTGTTCCCGGTGCCCCCCCGGTGCCCAAAGCCCCCATCCCCATCCCTGCCCGGTGTTCCCGGTGCCCAAAACCCCCGGTGCCCAAACCCTGCCCGGTGCCCAAAACCTGCCCGGTGCCCAAAGGCCCCATCCCCATTCCCTGCCCGTTCCCCCGGGATGTGCCCCCCCAGGACAAGGACAGAACCCCCGATGTGCCCCCCAGTACAGAACCCCCCTATGTGCCCCCCCCCAGGACCCCCCATGTGCCCCCCAGGATCCCCTATGTGCCACCCCCAGGCCAGGACCCCCTCCCCACCCTGTGACCCCCACCACACTCCGCCTCTTCCTTCCACTGCCGGAGAGAGAAAGTGAAAGTTTTGGGGGGCCCCCCCAGCCCCCCCAGCCCCCCCCTCACCCCATTTTCCCCCCCCGGGGTCCCCCCGGGCCGTTCCCCCTCGGGACTTGCCCCGGAACTGAGGGGGTGCGAGAGCGGCAGAAAAAAGGAAGGAAATGGAAATGAGAAGAAAAAAAAGTCCCTTTGGGGGGGGTGGGGGACAGAGCCAGAGCCCCCCGGAATCCAGCTGGGGTCACCCCCCCAAAATCACCGGTACCTCGGGGGTGCTGGGCTCGGGGTCACCCCAAAATCTGAGACACCCAGAGAAGGAGCAGAGACCCCCGTGCCCACCCAGCCACTGCCCAGCCCTGGGACTTCCAATCCTCGGGAAATCAAACCATGGGACCCCCATTCCTCATGTCCCACCTTGCCAGGGACCCCAAATCCCAGCACCCACATTCCACAGGGTCTGCACGGACCAGGACCCCATTCCCAGGGAACCCTCTGCTGTTCATTCCATCCCCTGAAATCCCCTTTCCCCACACCTTGAGTCTCCAGGGACCCCCCATTCCCACGGGATCCCCCATTCCCCTGGGACCCCCATCCCTGGGACCCCCCATTCCCACGGGATCCCCCATTCCCCTGGGACCCCCATGCCGTGACCCCAAATCCCTGAGCCCACGTTCCCCTGGGACCCCCATCCCTGAGTCTCCCCAGCCCAGGGGACCCCCATTCCCATGGCACCCCCATCCCTGGGACCCCCAATTCCCCAAGGACCCCATCCCTGGGACCCCCCATTCCCATGGCACCCCATCCCCAGGGTTTCCCTTCCTCAGGACCCCAAATCCCTTGAGCCCCCCACTCCTGGGACTCCCATCCCTGAGTCCCCCAGCCCAGGGCACCCCCATTCTCATGGCACCCCCTCCTCAGGACCCCCAATTCTCATGGCACCCCCATCCCAGGGAACCCCAATTCCCCTGGAAACTCATCCCTGGGACCCCCCATTCCCCTGGGACCCCCATTCCCATGCCACCCCCAGCCCAGGGATCCCCAATTCCCATGGCACCCCCATCCCTGGGACCCCCCCTTCCCCTGGGACCCCCATCCCCATGGCACCCCCATTCCCCTGGGACCCCGATTCCCCTGGACCCCCATCCCTGGCACCCCCCCTTCCCCTGGACCCCCATCCCTGTCTCCCCAAACCCCCTGAGCCCCCCACCCCTGGGACCCCCCTGTCCCACCGTGTGCCCCCCAGCCTGTCCCCAGCCTGTCCCCACCCAGCCCCCACCGCGTGCCACCCCCAGTGGGGACGGGATGTAAATTCTCTTCCTTCCCCTTCGCCTCCGGGGCCACCGCGCTGGGGACAGGTGGCCCTGGGCCGGGGACAGCCACTCGGCATGGCCGGGGACACCGGGATGGCCGGGAGGGTGGCACTGCTCCTGTGGGGTGAGTGCCCCGGGCACTGGCCTGGCAGGGATTTGGGGACAGAGATTTGGGGACAGTGATGGGGACAGCAATGGGGACAGGGATTTGGGGACAGGGATTTGGGGACAGGGATTTGGAGACAGGCATTTGGGGACAGGGATTTGGGGACACTGATGGAGACAGGGATTTGGGGACAGGGATTTGGGGACGGTGATGGGGACAGTGATGGGGACAGTGATGGGGACAGGGATTTGGGGACAGGGATTTGGGGACAGCCATGGGGACAGGGATTTGGGGACAGGGATTTGGGGACAGCGATGGGGACAGTGATGGGAACAGGGATATGGGGACAGGGATTTGGGAACAGGGATTTGGGGACAGGGATGGGGACAGGGATTTGGGGACAGCGATGTGGGGTTTGGCACCTTGGTGCTGGGGCAGCTCTGGGGACAGGGACAGGGGGACAGGAGCGCAGGGACAGAAAGGGACAAGCACCATGAGGAGGTGGCCATGGTGACAAGGTGCCACCGGGATGGGACAACGGGGACAGGGCCATGGGGCTGGCGGGGGTGTCCCCGTCCCGGAGGTGTCCGTGCCACCCGAACGTGGCGCGTGGGCAGCTGTGACACCGAGCTGTGACACCGAGCTGTGACACCGAGCTGTCCCCTGGGAGCCTCTCCAGACCTGCTGGGGACAGTCCCCGAGCACTTTCCCACAAGAACTGAAAGTTCTCCCCACGGGGACACTTTGGGGACAGCCCCCACACTCTGTGCCCTCCGTGGCACTGTCCCCACGGTGCCACCCCCACCCAGCCCTGTCCCTTCTCCCTTCCAGCCCAGACCCTCGGCCTCGCTGGTGAGTCCTGGGGGTGCCATGTCCCCACCCCGCTGTCCCCAGCCCCGTGGTGGCCCTGGCAGGCTGCTGTCCCCTGTCACCCACAGGTGCCCGGACCCCCCAGCTCCTCGTGGAGCCCCCCTGGGTGCCGGCGGTGCGGTGGGACCGGGTGACACTGACCTGCCAGGGCTTGGGGACAGCCGGTGCCACCACCTGGTACAAGGACGGGCAGCGCTGGGGACAGCGGGGACGTGACCACATCACTGTCACCAAGAGTGGCACCTACACGTGTGACAAACCTGGCACCGAGCTCAGCTCCCCTGTGACTGTCTCCGATGGTGAGGGGGGTTTGGGTGTCCCCAGCCTGGCACCCTGGGGACCCCGAGGGGTTTGGGTGTCCCCAGCCTGGCACCCTGGGGACACGGAGGGGTTTGGGTGTCCCCAGCCTGGCACCCTGGGGACCCCGAGGGGTTTGGGTGTCCCCGAGGGGTTTGGGTGTCCCCGAGGGGTTTGGGTGTCCCCAGCCTGGCACCGCGGGGACCCGGAGGGGTTTGGGTGTCCCCAGCCTGGCACCCTGGGGACACGGAGGGGTTTGGGTGTCCCCAGCCTGGCACCCTGGGGACACGGAGGGGTTTGGGTGTCCCCGAGGGGTTTGGGTGTCCCAGCCTGGCACCCTGGGGACCCCGAGGGGTTTGGGTGTCCCCAGCCTGGCACCCTGGGGACCCCGAGGGGTTTGGGTGTCCCCAGCCTGGCACCGCGGGGACCCGGAGGGGTTTGGGTGTCCCCAGCCTGGCACCCTGGGGACCCCGAGGGGTTTGGGTGTCCCAGCCTGCCACCCTGGGGACCCCGAGGGGTTTGGGTGTCCCCGAGGGGTTTGGGTGTCCCCAGCCTGGCACCGCGGGGACCCCGAGGGGTTTGGGTGTCCCCGAGGGGTTTGGGTGTCCCCAGCCTGGCACCGCGGGGACCCCGAGGGGTTTGGGTGTCCCCGAGGGGTTTGGGTGTCCCCAGCCTGGCACCCTGGGGACACGGAGGGGTTTGGGTGGGCTCTGCTCCATGGTGTGCCCAGAGCCTGTCCCCTGCTCCGAGGGGACCCCGTGCTGAAGTTGGGGACCCCCGGTGTGACCCGATGGGGGGTCCCGGTGCCATGGGGGGTGACAGGACCCCTCTGTCCCCCAGCCTGGCTGGTGCTGCAGGTGCCGGCGCGGGCGCTGCTGGAGGGGGACACGGTGACACTGCGCTGCCGGGGCTGGTGGGACAACACGGTCACCTCGGTGTCCTTCTACCGTGAGGAGGAGAAACTGAGGTGGCACCATGGTGGCACTGAGCTGTCACTGTCACCTCTGCGGCTGCAGCACAGCGGCCGCTACAGCTGCGAGGGTTGGGTGGAATATTGGGGTTGGAAGAAGTCACAGGCGGTGACAGTGACAGTGCAGGGTGAGCCCCCCACAGCCGCCACCCCGACACCCCCACAGCCCCTCCGCACCCACTCGTGCTCACAAACCCCCTCCCCTCTCCTCCCCAGAGCTCTTCTCGGTGCCGGTGCTGGAGGGTCCCCCCGAGCCCACCGAGGGGTCCCCCCTTAATCTCCGCTGCCTCAGCACCCCCAGCCCCCTGCGGCCCCGAGCCCCCCTCCTGCACGTGTTTTACCGGGATGGGCAGATGGTGGGGGGCTCGTGGGGGTCCCCACAGCTGCTGGTACCCACCGTGGGGGTCTCCCACTCGGGGAATTACAGCTGCGAGGTGCGCTCCGAGGATGGGGCCGTGCGGAAGAGCAGCGCCCGGCTCCGCGTCACGGTGCGCAGTGAGTGCGGGGATGGGCACCGGGACCCCCACGGCCTCCGCGGGTCCCTGCGTGGGGACCCCCAATAGCACCTGGGGACCCCCAATAGCACCTGGGGACCCCCAGCCCTGCCTGACACATTTCCCGGGTCCCCCCATCCCTTCCTGGGTCCCCCCATCCCTTCTCCAATCCCACCCCGGGTCCCCCCATCTCTTCCCGGGTCCCCCCATCGCTTCTCCGATCCCACCCCGTGTCCCTCCATCCCTTCCCGGGTCCTTCCTCCCATCCCTTCCCCGATCTCCCCATCCTTTCCAGGGTCCCTCCGCGGGTCCCCCAGCCCCGTCTGGGGACCCCCAGCCCCGTCTGGGGACCCCCAGCCCAGTTTGGGGACCCCCAGCCCTCCCTGACACCATCCCCGGCTCTCCCCATCACTGCCCGGCTCCCTCCCCAGCTCCTTCCATCCTTCTCCGGGTCCCCCATCCCTTCCTGGGTCCCCCCATCCCTTCTCCGATCCCACCCCGGGTCCCCCCATCCCTTCCCGGGTCCCCCCATCCCTTCTCCGCTCCCACCCCGGGTCCCCCCATCCCTTCCCGGCTCCCCCCAGCCCTTCCTGGGGACCCCCATCCTTCCCCAACACCTTTTCCATGCCCCCCATCCCTTCCCGGGTCCCCCCATCCCTTCTCTGATCCCACCCCGGGTCCCCCCATCCCTTCCCAGGTCCCCCCATCCCTTCTCCGCTCCCACCCTGGGTCCCCCCATCCCTTCTCCGATCCCACCCCGGGTCCCCCCATCCCTTCCCGGGACCCCCCATCCCTTCTCCGATCCCACCCCGGGTCCCCCCGTTCCCTTCCCGGGACCCCCCATCCCTTCTCCGATCCCACCCCAGGTCCCCCATCCCTTCCCGGGTCCCCCCATCCGTGTCCCGGGACCCCCCATCGCTTCTCTGATCCCACCCCGAGTCCCCCCATCCCTTCCCGGGTCCCCCAGCCCTTCCTGGGGACCCCCATCCTTCCCCGACACCTTTTCCATGTCCCCCATCCCTTCCCGGGTCCCCCATCCCTGTCGCGGGTCCCCCTCATCCCTCCCCGGGTCCCCCCACTGTCCCCAGGTCCCCCCATCCCCTCCCTGGGTCCCCTCACCCCTTCCCAATGTCCCCCCCCGAACCTCGGGGTTCTTTCCAAGCCCCCCCATCTCTGCCCCCCCTCTCCCTCACTGGGGTCCCCTCCCCGCCCCCCCCCCCGGTCCCTCACTGTCCCCTGGTGTCCCCCCGTCCCGCAGGGGTCCCGCCCTCGGGGGTGTCCCTGTCGGCGCAGCCCCCCGGGGCACAGGTGGCACTTGGGGACAGGCTGGTGCTGAGCTGCGCGGTGGCCGAGGGGACAGGTCCCCTGTCCTTCTCCTGGCACCGGGAGGGCTCGGGGGCACCGCTGGGCACCGGGCCCCGCCTGGAGCTGCGGCACGTTGGGGACAACGACAGCGGCCAGTACCGGTGCCGGGTCAGCGGCGGGGACAGCGTGGCCGAGAGTGACCCCCTGAATGTCACCGTGCTGGGTGAGCGGGACCCCCGGGCTGGGGGTGACCCCACCCGCGGCACCCCCATCCCGCCCGCCCGTGCCAGCCCTGTCTGTGTCCCCGCAGTGCCCGTGGCCAATGCCACCATCACCCCCGGTCCCCTGGCACCCCCGGTGCGCGCAGGGGACCCCGTCACCCTGCGCTGCTCGGTGCAGGTGGGCTCAGCCCCTGTCACCTTCACCTGGTGGCACAACGGGCAGGTGGTGGCCCAGGGTCCCCTCCTGGAGCTTGGGGACATCGAGGTGGGACATTCGGGCACCTACCAGTGCGTGGCCACCAACCAGCTGGGACAGGACGGGCACCGCGTGTTCCAGGCGCTCAGCACGGAGGTGGCACTGGAGGTGACACCGCGGGGACACGGGGACACAGGTGGGGTCACACGGGGTCACCAGGGAGTGCAGCACCCCTGGGTGATGGGTGACCCTGATGTGTCCCCCTCTGTTCCTTGCAGTGGCCGCAGGGGTCGGTGGGGCCCTTTTGTTCCTGGTCCTGCTCGTGGGTGTCACTGTGGCCTGGCACCGGTGGCACCGAGTGGGTGGGTGACAATGGGGGCACGGGGGTCCCAGGGAGCTGGAGAGGCCTCCAGAATTTGGGAATGATGGGGAACCCCTGAACTGTGACCTTGGCTGGGGGTCCTGCAGGGATTTTGGGGAGGGGCTGGAGGGTCCTGCAGGGATTTTGGGGGTTCTCTCACCCCTGGGGGTGTTTGGGGGGTCTCTGTCCCTGCCGAGCTTTGGGTTGTTGAGGCTGAGTTATTCGGGGGCACTGGGGGTGTTCATGAATTCTGGGGGGCTCCAGGGATGTTTGGGGGTCCTGAGGGGAATTGGGGGTCCCGTGGGGGTTCAGGAATCCTGAGGGGGGTCAGTGCTCGGGGACCCCACAGCGACCCCTCCCCTCTTTCCTCTGCAGCCGCCAGGGAACACCAGGAAAGGTGAGTGGGGGTCTCCAGGAACGATTCCCCTTTTCCCCCCACCCCACAACTCTCCATCCCTCCCCACACATCCCCTTTATCCCCTCAGGGCCCCCCCAAATCCCTCAGCCCCCCCAGAGGAGGGGGAGGTGCTGTACACCCAAATTGTGACCACCGAGAGGACAGGGGGTGAGTACGGGGGGGGACACACACACAGGGACACGTCACCCATGGGTGTCACCCCACCCCGATGCCACATCCCGTGTCTCTCGCAGTGTCCCCCCGTGCCACTACACCCCAGGACCCCCAGGTGACCTACGCAGAGCTGTGGGGACACCACGGGCGACATCAGGAACACGGTGACATCTACGAGAATGTGCTGTGACATTGAGGGGAACTGGGTGCCCCCACCCATGGGTGCCCACACGTGCCTAAAAACTAAAAACCGCCTCTCTCCCTCCCCGTGGAAACACCAAAAACCCAAAGGCTGAGAGAAGAAAAAATTCCTTAAACAGAAATAGAATAAAACCAACAGCACAACAACGAAGTTCAGAATCCAAAGGGTCACAAAAGGAACAATTTCCAGGGAAAACCCTGACAAGGAATAAATCCCAAATATTTCCCCCAGAATGTTTCCTCCACCTGAGGACCCTGGGAGGATCCTGCACCTTCCTCGCTCTGATGGCCAATGAATGGGGTTTCCATGCCAAAAAATGCACTAAAAGAAACAACAGCTCTTTACTGGGAAATTCATCAACCACACCAGTACAAACTGGGGACCCTGGTGGGACCCGGTGGTGAACCCCAGACCCTGACACCCCCCAGCCCTGGTGGTGATGCCCATGGACCCCCGAGACCCTCAGCCCGCCCAGGCCTGGCAGGGACCCCCAGGGACACCCCGAACAGCGTCCCCTTCCCGTTCCCAGGAAAACCACCCGTTTCCATGGCAACACACCCCCGTTCCATAGGAACATCGGCTTGTTTCCATGGCAACGTTCTCATGTCAGCAAACGACTGTCCTCATGCCCTCAGCCCCCCAATCCCATGGCAACAACACCCTTCTGTTCCCATGGCAACAGCCCCCCAATCCCATGGCAACAACACCCTTCTGTTCCCATGGCAACAGCCCCTCATTACCACGCCAACAACACCCTTCTGTTCTCATGGCAACAACACCCCTCTGTTCCCATGGCAACAACACCCTTCTGTTCCCATGGCAACAGCTCCTCATTACCATGGCAACAACACCCTTCTATTCCCATGGCAACAGCCCCACATTACCATGGCAACAACACCCTTTCTGTTCCCATGGCAACAGCCCCTCCCATTCCCCTGCCCACACCCCCCCCATTCCCATGGCAACAGCCCCTCATTACCATGGCAACAACACCCTTCTGTTCCCATGGCAACAGCCCCACATTACCATGGCAACTACACCCTTCTGTTCCCATGGCAACAGCCCCTCCCATTCCCCGCCCACACCCCCCATTCCCATGGCAACAGCCCCTAATTACCATGGAAACAACACCCTTCTATTCCCATGGCTACAGCCCCTAATTACCATAGCAACAACACCCTTCTGTTCCCATGGCAACAGCCCCTCATTACCACGGCAACAGCCATTCCCCTGCCCACACCCCCCCCCCCATTCCCACGGTAACAGCCCCTCGGTTTCCATGGCAACAGCCCCTCCCATTCCCACGGTAACAGCCCCCCAAGCCCATGGCAACTGTCACCCCCGTTCCCATGGTAACAGCCCCTCCTTCCCATGACAACAGCCCCGTTCCCATGGCAACACCCCCGTTCCCACGCGCACAGCGCATGCGTCGCACTCTCTCCGCCTCCCCGTCTCTCTGACTACATTTCCCATCACCCCCCGCGGCCCGCGGTGCGCTAACGGCTCTCGGCCGCTCCGCGGACTCCATTTCCCATCGCACCCCGCGGCGCGGACGGGAGGGGTGGATCCCTACGGCGGCCGGCGCGGGCCCAGTCTCGTGACGCGCGCCCTGCGCGGACGCCAAGATGGCGGACGAGGAGGGCGAAGCGCGGCCGGGGGCGCGGAACGGAGCCGGGGAGGGACCCCCGGGCGGGCCCCGCGTCGTCCGCATCGTCAAGTCCGAGTCCGGTTACGGCTTTAACGTCCGCGGGCAAGTGAGCGAAGGCGGGCAGCTGCGCAGCATCAACGGCGAGCTGTACGCGCCGCTGCAGCACGTCAGCGCCGTGCTGGGCGGAGGGGCCGCCGACCGCGCCGGGGTGCGCAAGGGGGATCGCATCCTGGAGGTGTGAGTACGGGGGGGCCGCCCACCCACAGCCCCCCGGCACCGGCCCCGGGAACGCGCCCCGCACACACACGGGGAGGGGGTCCTGAGGGGGTGAGGGCGATGAGGGGCTCTGAGAGGCTCTGAGGGGCATGAGGGGGCTCTGAGAGACTCTGATGGCGATGAGGGGGTTCTGAGGGGGATGAGGGGGTTCTGAGGGGGATGAGGGGGCTCTGAGAGGCTCTGAGGGGGATGAGAGGGGGATGAGGGGGCTCTGAGGGCGATGAAGGGGCTCTGAGGGGGATGAGGAGGCTCTGAGGGGGATGAGGAGGCTCTGAGGGGGATTAGAGGCTCTGAGGGGGATGAGGGGGTTCTGAGGGGGCTCAGGGGGTTCTGAGAGGACTCTGAGGGGGATGAGGGGGCTCTGAGAGGCTCTGAGGGGGATGAGGGGGTTCTGAAGGGGATGAGGGGGCTCTGAGGGGGATGAGGCGGTTCTGAGAGGGCTCTGAGGGGGATTAGAGGTTCTGAGGGGGATGAGGGGGCTCTGAAGGGGCTCTGAGGGGGATTAGAGGCTCTGAGGGGGATGAGGAGGTTCTGAGAGACTCTTGAGGGCTCTGAGGGGGCTCTGAGGGGGCTGGGGGCTCTGAGGGCCCCGGGCTGAGGGGACACCAAGCCCTTGGTGCTCTCTTGGGGTGCTGAGGGGGCTCGGGGGGCCTTTGGCTCTGCTGTCATGAGGGGGATTGAGAAACGCGGGTTTTGGGGGGTCGTGAGGGGGCTGAGCAGCCTTTGCTGAGGTTTGGGGGTTGTTGAGGGTCCTCTGGTGAGGAGCCCTGGTGGGAATCTGGGGGGCCCTGAGGGGGCTGGGGGTCCATTGGTGAGGGTGTCATGAGACCCCCACCCCTATTTAGGAATTTGGGGGGCCCTGAGGGGTCTAATGCTCCCTTGGTGAGGGTGTCATGACAGGGGGTGAGACCCCCCCAGCCCCTTTTAAGAATTTGGGGGGGTCCTGAGGGGGCTGAGGATTCTTTGCTGAGGGTGCATGAGTGGGGGCATGAGCCCCCGGCCCGTGAGGAGAATTTGGGGGGTCCTGAGGAGTCAGGCTGAGCTCATATTGAGCCCCCCAACCTTCACTGGGGGTTTTGGGGAGCCTCTCAAGGGGGAGCCCTTGGATTTCAACAGGAGATCCTCCTGGGGAGGTCAGGGGGGCATTTTTAGGGATAAACCCCTTGGATTTCAGTGTAGAGACTCCTAGGAAGGGCAGGGGGAGTTTTTAGGGATAAACCCCTTGGATTTCAGTGTGAGGACCATCCTGGGGAGGGCAAAGGAGCCCCTAATTTTAGGGATAAACCCCTTGGATTCCAACCTGGAGACACTTCCTTCCCACTCCTGGCTCTGGTGTTCTCCAGCTGCTGCTTTTTAACCCCCAAAATTGTAACTTTGTCCCAGAAAACACCTTCCCATGGGAATATTCCTGCTGTATGGAAACTCGTCTTCCTTTCCCCCAAAAAACCCCTCAAACTTTGCAGCTGTTTTGGGGCTGAAATCCCTCAAATCCCAGCGGTGGGGGTTGGTTTTCAGGGATCTCTGGATCCTCCCAGCCTCGCACTTCGCTCCGGGTCGGTGAAGTCCAATTACTGATTAATTCCAGGGATTTCCCAGCTGCAGGAATGTTTTGCTGCCAGCTCTGGAAGTCCAAGGGCTGTGAGGAGCTGTCAGGACCTGCCTGAATCCCGCAGAAATCCCAGCTGGGATTTGGCTCTGCCCCAGCTGACCCAAATTCCCGATTCTTTGATTTTTCCATGTGGGAAAAGCGCTGGGAGCAGGGGGAATTCTGCACCTGGATGTGCCAACTGGGGGAGCAGCGTTCCCAGGCTGAGGGGGGAGGGTTTTGTGGGTGCTGGGATGAAATTTATGGCATTTTCCCTCATTTTTGAGTGTTTTGGGAACATTTAAAACGCTGGGTTTGGCATGAGAGAGAGGAATTTTGGAAGGATTGGGAATTTCCTCTTGGTTTATCCATTTATTTCCTAGGAGAGGTGGCTTTAATTTGTCCCTGTGTCCTGGTTGTCTCTTGCCCTATTCCAATATTTATGTATCCCAATATTTCAATATTGCAGTATTCCTGTATCCCAATATTTTCATAATCCAGTGTTCCTGCATTCCAATACTTCCCAACACCCGTTTTCCAATATTTCAATATTCCAGCAATCCAATTTTCCAATATTTTGATATTCCAATATTTTGATATTCCAATATTTTGATATTCCAATATTTTGATATTCCTATATTTCAGTATTCCTGTGTACCAATATTTCAATATTCCAGTATTTCAGTATTCCTATATTTCAATATTCCAATATTTCAATATTCCAGTATTTCAGTATTCCTGTGTTTCAGGTTTTTAATATTCCTGCTTTCCAATATTTTAATATTCTTATGTTTCAATATTTCGATATTCCAATATTTCAGTATTGCAATATCCCAGTATTCCAACACTGCTATATTCCCATTTCCCTATATTCCAATATACCAATATTCCCAAAATTCAATGTCCCTACATTCCAACATCCCTATTTTTCTATATCCCAAGATTACCCAATTCCCATATTCCAGCATTCCCAGTGCTGGAATATGGGAATTGCTGCAGAAACCACCCCAAAATTCCTGTTCTGGCAGCATGAAACCCCCCTCATTTTCCTCGGATCCGTGAAAATCCCGAGCCCTGGAGGAAACAATAACCCGGGATTCCCAAAATAGCCCCGATTTCCCGTCCTTTCCCGGAGCAGCGGGATCGGGGCGGGAAATCCGCTCACCCCGGTTCCTCCGGAGGGAACTCCCCAAAATCCAGGCCCGGCTGGCTTTGGGATGTTCAGGGTGTTGATTCCGTGCAGGATTTCCTTCCCACCTCCTGGAATATTCCCCGAGGAGGAAGAGCCGGAGCGAGGAGGTTGTTCCTCTCCTGAGGAATTCCTGCTGGGATTTGTGGGGGATATTTGGGATGTGGGCGCTCACCTGTGGCTCTGGCACTCCACAGCTCATCCCTATCCTGGAAAACCCCGGAGAGCAGCCATCCAAGCGTGTTTTCCATGAAAAATCCACTCTTTTTGATCCTCATCCCACACCAACAGATGCTCCAGGTGCTGCCTGGGTGATCCCAGGTCCTTTTTCCATCCTTCCCTCCCAGATCCAGCACCCAGCTCCTCCCTGTGCCTTCTTCCCAAGGCTCTGGAATGCTCCAGAATCTCCGGGAGCATTGGAGATGGACAATGGGAGCTAATTGAGCTCTTGATTAACGCCCGGAATGCCGATTATCACCGATCCACTGGGAAGAGAAGCTCGGAGCTGCTTGGGAAAGGACAGAATGGAAGAAAAAGGGATTTATCCCTAAAGCTGAGTGGGAAAACGGCCGGATTTAGGTGCTGTGGGCCGGGCTGGGGGATCCTGGATCCCACCAGACTCATTCCTGCAGCAGGGAAACCTCTGGAACAGGTGCAGCACTGGGAAGGTGTCTGTGGAACCCCTTCCACATTCCCAAAATAGGGATTTATCAGAGGAATTTGCTCCTGGAATGCTGCTGGGAATGGCTCTCCTCAACTTGCCATCCCGTGGAAGAATCGTGGCTGCAGATCCACCTTCCCAGCAGGAAGGATCCCTTGGATCTGGTGTCATCTCTTGGATCTTGATGTCCTTTCCCTGCTCCCCTCGCATTCCCTGGATTCCTTGAATGATCAGAGCAACACCTGGATCCATTTTCCAGCTCCAAGTGGAGCCAGAAGCTTGAGGAGCAAATCATCCCAGTGTTCCTTTTTCTTGGGAAGAAGCTCCTGGATCCTGTGGAGCCGCGGCTGCTGCGCTTCCCTCCTGGATTTAACATTCCTGGATTCCAGCCTCCATTGCCATGGTGACTTCATCCCAAAATTCTGACTCCTCCTGCTCCTTGGAGGCACGAGCAGGGAAGCATCCGAGCTTGGGAAGACCCTCTGGGAGTGATGGGGAGCTGGCATTTTTGGGAATGGAATTCATTCTTTTTGGGAATTCTGGGTCCTGTCCGTGCCCCTTTCCCAGAATTTGCTGTTGGCGCAGGGAGAAAACATCTGAGGGTTGCTCCATTATCCCTTTTCCCTGGAATGATAACGGAAACTCCAATGGGTTTGGATAGCCTTGGGTAGTGTTGGAGCTGGAGGAAACTTGTCCAGCTCCTGGAAAAGTTGGAATTTTTGAGACGTGGATCTCTCACCTGGATTTGTAAGTGGAGATCTGACCTTTCCAGGATTTTCTGTGAGGAAAAACTCCATAAAAATGGATGGGACTGGTCAGAGCTGTTCCCTTCTCTTGGAGAGCTGGAGACTGATCTAGATTTTCTGGGCAAAGCCAGATCCTTTCCATGAGGTTCTTGGGAATGTCAGGAATGTTCTCTGGAGGTGCCTTGGGAATATTTTCTGTATTTCTGTGGGATTTTCCATTGTCTCCAGAAGGTTTGAGATTTCTTGGGATGAGATTTCCAGGGCAGGTTTGATCCATGTTTTCTGGGCAAAGCCAGATCCAGGCCATGGAGCTTTTGGGAAATTCAGGAATGTTCTGGAGGTGGCTTGGGAATGTCTTGGGTCTAAAGCGCTTCCTTGGGACTTCAGGAGTTTTGGGATTGACTGGGATGAGTTTTCCTGAGCAGGTTGGCCAAGGCGTGATCCCGATTTTCTGGGCAAAGCCAGATCCAGACCATGGGGTTCTTGGGAATGTCAGGAATGTTCTCTGGAGGTGGCTTGGGAATATCTTCAGTATTTCCATGGGAATTTGGGATTTGTTCCCTTTAGGAACGGGGTGAACATGGAGGGAGCCACGCACAAGCAGGTGGTGGATCTGATCCATGGGAATTCCATGGGAATTTGGGATTTATTCCCTTTAGGAACTGGGTGGATGTGCAAGGAGACATACACAAGCAGGTGGTGGATGTGCTCCATGGGAATTTGGGATATTTTTCCCTTTAGGAACGGGGTGAACGTGGAAGGAGCCACGCACAAGCAGGTGGTGGATGTGCTCCATGGGAATTTGGGATATTTTTCCATGCAGGAACGGGGTGAACGTGGAAGGAGCCACGCACAAGCAGGTGGTGGATGTGCTCCATGGGAATTTGGGATAATTTTCCATGCAGGAACGGGGGTGAAGGTGGAAGGAGACATACATAAGCAGGTGGTGGATGGGCTCCATGGGAATTTGGGATAATTTTCCATGCAGGAACGGGGTGAACGTGGAAGGAGCCACGCACAAGCAGGTGGTGGATCTGATCCGTGCCGGTGAGAAGGAGCTGGTGCTGACGGTGCTGTCGGTGCCGCCGCACGAGGCCGAGAGCCTGGAGCCGCCCGAGGAGCCGCTGGGGCCGCCCTTCTACGACTACAGCGAGAAGCAGGCGGTGCCCATCTCCATCCCCACCTACAAACACGTGGAGCAGAGCGGGGAGAAGTTCGTGGTGAGGCTTTTTCCCCCTGGGAACTGGGGGAAAATCCGTGGGTTTGGGGTTTTGTTTGTTGGTGGGGGTACGGGGGTTGTTGGCGCTAAGTAGCGGGGTTGGAATGTCGGGGTGTTGAAATATCGGGGTGTAGGAATATAGGGCTGTTATGGTATGGGAATGTTGGAATGTTGAGAATAGGGATACAGGGCTGTGGAATATTGAAATTGAGGAATATTGAAATAGGAGTATTGAAATATAGGATTATTAAAATATGGGAATGTTGAGCATAGGAATACAGGCCTGTGGAATATGGAAATTTAGCAATATTGAAATATAGGATTATTGAAATATAGGAGTATTGAAATACAGGATTCTTGAAATATAGGAATGTTGGAGTATAGGAATACAGGGCTGTGGAACATTGAAATATAGGATTATTGAAATATAGGATTATTGAAATATAGGATTATTGGAATATAGAATTATTGAAATATAGGATTATTGAAATATAGGATAATTGAAATATAGGAATGTTGGAGTATAGGAATGTTGGAGTATAGGAATACAGGGCTGTTATGGGAATGTTGGAATGTTGAGCATAGGAATACAGGCCTGTGGAATATTGAAATTTAGCAGTATTGAAACTTAGGATTTTTGAAATATAGGAATGTTGGAGTATAGCAATATAGGGCTGTTGTGATACGGGAATGTTGGAATGTTGAACATAGGGATACAGCAGTGTTGGAATACATTGGAATATAGGAATGCTGAAATCCCAGAGTGGGATTTGGCCTAAAATCCCATAATTTGGGACTTCAGATGCAACATGAGGAGTTTGGGATTCTCTCTGCATTCCATGGGAAGGAGCCAGGAACTTAAATCCCAAGATTTTGAGCTTTGCATGGAAAATGGGGAGTTTGGGACTTCTCAGTGTCTCGTGGGAAGTATCCATGATCCTGAATCCCAAGATTTGGGGTTCCTGATTCCTGGAATACCGGGATCAGCAGGGACACCCCCCATTTCAGTCTCAGTGCATTCCCTCCTCTCTCCCCAAACCCCTCTGTCCAGGAGGGCGGGGCACGGCTGTGGGGAAGATTTGGGGAAGATTTGGGAATTCTGGGGGCTCTCTCCCCAGGTGTACAACGTTTACATGGCCGGGAGGCAGCTGTGCTCCAAGCGCTACCGGGAATTCGCCATCCTGCACCAGAACCTGAAGCGGGAATTCGCCAACTTCACCTTCCCGCGCCTGCCTGGCAAGTGGCCGTTCTCCCTGTCCGAGCAGCAGCTGGACGCCCGCAGGAGGGGCCTGGAGGAGTACCTGGAGAAGGGTGCGGTGCTCCCGGAGTCCCTCCTCGTCCCTAAATACACCCTCACCCCAATCCTGCACCCCAAAATCCATCCTCGTCCCTAAATACACCCTCACCCCAATCCCGCACCCCAAAATCCATCCTCGTCCCTAAATACACCCTCACCCCAATCCCGCACCCCAAAATCCATCCTCGTCCCTAAATCCCTCCTCACCCCAATCCCGCACCCCAAAATCCATCCTCGTCCCTAAATCCCTCCTCACCCCAGTCCTGCACCCCAAAATCCCTCCTCGTCCCTAAATACATCCTCACCCCAATCCCACATCCCAAAATCCCTCCTCACCCCTAAATCCATCCTCACCCCAAAATCCCTCCTCATCCCTAAATCCATCCTCACCCAAATCCCACATCCCAAAATCCCTCCTCATCACCAAATCCATCCTCACCCAAAATCTGCACCCCAAAATCCCTCCTTGTCCCTAAATCCATCCTCACCCCAATCCTGCACCCCAAAATCCCTCCTCGTCCCTAAATCCCTCCTCACTCCAATCCTGCACCCCAAAATCCATCCTTGTCCCTAAATCCCTCCTCACCCCAATCCCGCACCCCAAAATCTTTCCTCAGCCCAAAATCCCTCATCCCACAATCCATCCTCATCCCTAAATCCATCCTTATCCCAAAATCCCTCCTCACCCCAATCCTTCATCCCAAAATATCTGATCTCAAAACCCGTCACCCAAATCCCTCATCCCAAATCCTGCCTCATCCCAAAATCCCTCATCCCAAAACCCCTCACCAGCATTCCCAGGGGGGATTCCTGGTCCATTTGTGGGTTTGCTCTGGGAGGTTTGGGGTGGTTGGGTGGGATTTTGGGGTGGATCCACCTTGGAGAGGGTCTGGATCCGTGAGGGACACCAGGACACGGAGAACAGGGGGTTAGTGGTGGCCCAGGTGCAGGAATTCCCTCCGGATGAGGGAGGAGGTTGCCGGGCTGCCCCTGGAGGGGACATTCCCGTGTCCGGGTGACATTCCGGGTGACATCCCGCGTGTCCCGCAGTGTGCTCCATCCGGGTCATCGGCGAGAGCGACATCATGCAGGAGTTCCTGTCGGAGTCGGACGAGGTGGGTGACGTCATCCCGCGGAATTCCATGGAAAAAAACCCTTCCATGGAATCCTGAAGGTGGGAAAACCCCTCCCGTCCAACCGTCCCCAAGGCCACCCCTGATCCCTGTCCCCAGGTGCCACATCCACAGGTTTTGGGGACGATTCTGCCCGTTTTTAATGGGATTGAGGCACCCCAAGCTCCCAGAATTCCTCCAAACCCCACAATCCTTCAGGATCCAGGGAATGAGTGGGAATTCCAGGGGGTGAATTGGTCCCAAAGCCCCAATTTGGGACAATTCCCGGGGTGGCAATTCCGCAGTGCCCACGAAGGGATGAAGGAATTCCAAGGGGGAATTTTCCCAAAAATCCCACCTGGAGCTCCCTGGCCATTCCCTCATCCTGCCCCTGGTGAGAAGAATCCAACCCCATCCCTCCTCCCACGCTGAATTCCCACTGGGGGATTTTGAGGGATCACAAACCGCTGGAAAAGAGGGATTTCCTGATTTTTTGGGGGGATTTTCCCTTTTTTCCCAGAATTACAACGGCGTCTCCGACGTGGAGCTGCGGGTGGCGCTCCCAGACGTCACCACGGTGACGGTGAGGGTGAAGAAGAACAGCACCACGGACCAGGTGTACCAGGTGAGCCCATTCCCACCTGGAATTGCCCTTCCCACTGGGAATTTCCATCCCCTCAACTCAATTTCCCCACCCCCACCTGGATTTTCCTGTTTCCCGTCTGGATTTTCCACCTTTACCACCTGGAACTTCCATCTTTTCACCTCAATTTTCCTTTCACCACCTGGATTTTCCTCTTTCCCACCTGGAACTGCCCTTCCCACCGGGAATTTCCATCCCCTCAACTCAATTTCCCCACCCCCACCTGGATTTTCCTGTTTTCCCAGCTGGAATTTCCTTCCCCTCACCTGGATTTCTCTTTCTTCTTTCCCACTTGGATTTTCCTTTCCTCCACCTGGATTTTCCACCTTTCCCACCTGGAACTTCCATCTTTTCACCTCAATTTTCCTTTCACCACCTGGATTTTTCCTTTTTTCCCCACCTGGAATTTCCTCTTTTCCCGCCTGGATTTTCCCCCGTTTTTTGAGGATTGGGATCCACAGGATCCACGGATTATGGGGAATAAAACAACACAGGGCAGACCCTTTGGAAAAAGGAGATGGCAAAGAGCAGGAATTCCAGAATCCTGCGGATGAACGGGATTTGGGCGTGTTCAGGAATTCCACGCCGAGTTTGGGATGATCCCAGACAGGAATTTCCCCACTCCTTTTCCTTGGGGGGTGTCCAGGCTGGAATTGTGGAGACCCCACAGCCTCGACATCCCCCAGGAATGGGGGAGGAAAATGGGAATGAGAAGCTGGCCTGGTTCTGCTGGCCCAGTTCCAACCGGGTTTTCCGTGGCCAGGGAATTCCCGGCAATGCCCGGCTGGCGCTGATCCCGTTTTCCCGGCGTTTTCCAGGCGGTGGCTGCCAAGGTGGGCATGGACAGCGTCACCGCCAACTACTTCGCCCTCTTCGAGGTCATCAACCACTCCTTCGGTGAGCCCGGAATTCCGTGGGATTTAGGGAAAAAAAAAATGGGAATGGAGGAATCCGCAGGTCCATAGGGGTGGGGTTGTGGAATTCGTGGGGCAGGGATGGCTCCCACCGCCCCAGGCTGCTCCAGCCTGGATTTGGATGATTCCAGGGGTGGGGAATCCATGGAATAACCTGGGATAGGGAAGGATTTATCCCTAAAATCCCATTAAAGCAGGACAGGGAATCTTGGAATGGTTTGGGATGGAAAAGGTCCTTAAAGATCGCTGGACTGTTGGGACCTCCCAGGTTGATCCAAGCTGGAATTGGGCACTCCCAGGGATGGGGAATTGTCCTGGCTGGAAAAGCCCCCTGAGACTGAGGCCAATCCCACCAAATCCCATCCCACAAGTGCCTCTTCCAGGAATTTTTGGGATAATTCCCAGAAACAGTGGCTCCACCATGCCCTGAGCAGCCCCTTCCAACACCTGATCCCCTTTTCCATGGGGAAATATTCCCGAATATCCAACCTGGACTTCCCCTGGCACAATTTGAGGGGATCTTTTCCTAATTTCCCAGCTTTTCCCAGTGCAGAAGTTGGCTCTCAACGAGTTCCCCCACAAGCTCTCCATGCAGAACCACATCCGGGATTTTTGGGATGTTCCTCCAGATTCCAGGGGTTTTGTAGGGATTTGGGATCATTCTGGAAGGATCCAGGGATAATATTGGAAGGGCTTGGGATCATTTTGGAGGATTCGGGGATAACGCTGGAAGATTTTGGGACCATCCTGGAGGATTTGTGGTCATTCTGGAAGAATTTGGGATCATTCTGGAATAATTTAGGGACATTCTGGAGTATTCGGGGTCACTCTGGAAGGATTTGGGTCATTCTGGAGTATTTGGGGTCACTCTGGAAGGTTTTGGGGACATTCTGGAAGGTTTTGGGGACATTCTGGAAGGATTTGTGATCACTCTGGAAGGATTTGTGATCACTCTGGAAGGATTTGGGGTCACTGGAAGGATTTGGGATCACTCTGGAAGCGTTTGGGGACATTCTGGAGGGATTTGGGATCACTCTGGAAGGATTTGGGATCACTGAAAGGATTTGGGATCACTCTGGAAGGATTTGGGGTCACTGGAAGGATTTGGGATCGCTCTGGAAGGATTTGGGATCACTCTGGAAGATTTGGGATCACTCTGGAAGGATTTGGTGTCACTCTGGAAGGATTTAGGGTCACTGGAAGGATTTGGGATCACTCTGGAAGGATTTGGGATCACTCTGGGAGGATTTGGTGTCACTCTGGGAGGATTTGGGGTCACTGAAAGGATTTGGGATCACTCTGGAAGGATTTGGGATCACTCTGGAAGGATTTGGGCACATTCTAGATGGATTTGGGCACATTCTGGAGTATTTGGGGTCACGTTGGAAGGATCTGTGACCATTTTTGACTGCTCCCTGTGGGAAAACCCCATTTTAAGGCCGATTTTTTTTGGCTCTCCTGGCATCCCTGTCCTCCCCACGCCCTGACCCCGACATTCCGTGGCCTCTCCGGGATTTCCCGGGCCGATCCCAGTGCGGAAGTTGGCTCCCAACGAGTTCCCCCACAAGCTCTACGTGCAGAATTACACCTCGGCCGTGCCGGGGACGTGCCTGACCCTGCGCAAGTGGCTCTTCACCACCGAGGAGGAGGCGCTGCTCAACGACAACGACCTGGCCGTGGCCTACTTCTTCCACCAGGTACGGAATTCCCACCTGGAATTCCTCTGGAGTGCCCCTGTGGGTGGGGAAAACCCCTCACAGGGTGTTTGGGTCCCACAGTTGGTCCCAAAGTCGGATAGGGTTTGGTTGTTTTTATGGGATTGCAGCAACCAAAGTTCTCTGGCCACCCCAGGGTCCCCTAGGTGAGGAATTCCCAACAGGAATTCTCACCTGGAATTCCTCTGGAATGCCCCTCTGGGTGGAGAAAACGCCTTGTGGGGTGGTTGGCTCCCACAGTTGGTCCCAAAGTCAGATAGGGTTTGGTTGTTTTTATGGGATTGAGGCACCCCAAAGTTCTCAGGCCACCCCAAGGTCCCCCAGGTACAGAATTCCCACCTGGAATTCCCCTGTGGGTGGGGAAAACTCCTCACAGGGCGTTTGGGTCCCACAGTTGATCCCAAACTGGGATGGGGCTTTGGTTGTTTTTATGGGATTGAGGCACCCCAAGGTTCTCCAACCACCCCAAGGTCCCGGATTTTTCCCAGTTTTATCCCGTTTTCCCTCCCATCCCCAGGCCGTTGATGACGTCAAGAAAGGCTACATCAAAGCCGAGGAGAAATCCTACCAGCTGCAGAAGCTCTGCGAGCAGAGGAAGATGGTCATGGTGGGTGAATTCCCTGGAATGTCCCCATGGAATCCCTGGATTGTCCCCATGGAATCCCTGGAATGTCCCCATGGAATCCCTGCCTGTGTCTGGGTCCAGGTGACTCCCTGGGGTCCCAGTGACTCTGTGGCACCCCGGTGCATTCCCGGGGGTCCCGGTGACTCCCTGGGGTCCTGGTGTCTCCCTGACACCTCAGTGCATTCCCAGGGGTCCCGGTGACTCCATGGCACCCTGGTGCATTTCCTGGGGTCCCAGTGCATTCCCTGGAATCCCAGTGCATTCCTTGGCATCCCAGTGACTCCCTGGCACCCCAGTGTCTCCCAGGGGTCCCGGTGACTGGGTGACACCCCGGTGCATTCCCGGGGGTCCCGGTGCATTCCCTGGCACCCCGGTGCATTCTCTGGGGTCCCGGTGCATTCCCTGGGGTCCCGGTGACTGGGTGGCACCCCGGTGCATTCCCTGGGGTCCCAGTGCATTCCCTGGAATCCTGGTGCATTCCTTGGCATCCCAGTGACTCCCTGGCACCCCGGTGTCTCCCTGGGGTCCCGGTGACTGGGTGGCACCCCGGTGCATTCCCGGGGGTCCCGGTGGCAGCCCGGTGACGCGGCTGTTCCCGCAGTACCTGAACATGCTGCGGACGTGCGAGGGCTACAACGAGATCACCTTCCCGCACTGCTCGTGCGACTCGCGGCGCAAGGGCCACGTCATCTCTGCCATCAGCATCCGCCACTTCAAACTGCACGCCTGCACCGAGGAGGGGCAGCTCGAGGTGCTCCCGCCATCCCTGGGGTCATTCCCAAATCCCTGGGGTCATCCCCAAATCCCTGGGGTCATTCCCAAATCCCTGGGGTCATCCCCAATCCCTGGGATTGTCCCCGAGCTCACACCCTGGGTGTTACAGCATCACCGTGTTCCCCAATCCCTGGGATCATCCCTGACCTCAGAACTTGGATTTGCCCCTGCCCCTTGTCCCTAAATCCCTGGGGATCTGTCTTGCGATCCTCGGGGATCATCTCCAACCAGACACCTTTGGATTTGCACCTGGACTGTGTTCCCAAATCCCTGGGATCATCCCAGTTCCCTGGAATTTACCCTGGGATCATCCCAGCTCCCTGGAATTTACCCTGGGATCATCCCAATTCCCTGGAATTTACCCTGGGATCATCCCAACTCCCTGGAACTTACCCTGGGATCATCGCTGGCCTCACACCTTTGGATTTGCCCCTGCCCCATGTCCCCAGATCCCTGGGATCATCCCAACTCCCTGGAATTTACCCTGGGATCATCCCAGCTCCCTGGAATTTACCCTGGGATCATCCCAACTCCCTGGAACTTACCCTGGGATCATCCCAACTCCCTGGAATTTACCCTGGGATCATCCCAACTCCCTGGAACTTACCCTGGGATCATCCCAACTCCCTGGAATTTACCCTGGGATCATCCCAGCTCCCTGGAATTTACCCTGGGATCATCCCAACTCCCTGGAACTTACCCTGGGATCATCCCAACTCCCTGGAATTTACCCTGGGATCATCCCAGCTCCCTGGAATTTACCCTGGGATCATCCCAGCTCCCTGGAATTTACCCTGGGATCATCCCAACTCCCTGGAATTTACCCTGGGATCATCCCAACTCCCTGGAATTTACCCTGGGATCATCCCAATTCCCTGGAATTTACCCTGGGATCATCCCAACTCCCTGGAATTTACCCTGGGATCATCCCAACTCCCTGGAATTTACCCTGGGATCATCCCAACTCCCTGGAATTTACCCTGGGATCATCCCAACTCCCTGGAATTTACCCTGGGATCATCCCAACTCCCTGGAATTTTCCCTGGGATCATCGCTGGCCTCCCCCCTTTGGATTTGCACGTCCCTGGGATCTCCCGGCGCTCCCTGCTGGGATTTGGGAGGCGCAGCCGGGATAACTCCGGGAATCCTCCCCGTGCTAAACCCCAGACAAATCCTCCATTTCCCCTCACCCTGAGCCGTCCCCATCCCGGGGGGCTCCCGGGGGGCTCCCGGGGGGATCCCAGCTCCCTGCCCGGGACCCCGCGGCGTTCCCGCTCACCGGGGGCTCGGGAATTGCAGAACCAGGTGATCGCCTTCGAGTGGGAGGAGATGCAGCGCTGGGACACGGACGAGGAGGGCATGGCCTTCTGCTTCGAGTACGCGCGCGCCGAGAAGAAACCGCGCTGGGTCAAGATCTTCACCCCCTACGTGAGTGTCCCAATCCAATCCTGCCCGGAATGCCCTGCAATCCCACCCGGAATGCCCTCAAATCCCACCCGGAATTCCCTGCAATCCCACCCGGAATGCCCTCCAATCCCACCTGGAATTCCCTCCAATCCCACCTGGAATTCCCTCCAATGCCACCTAGAATGCCCTCCAGTCCCACCCAGAATTCCCTCCAGTCCCACCCGGAATTCCCTCTGATCCCACCCAGAATGCCCTCCAATCCCACCTGGAATTCCCTCAAATCCCACCCGGAATGCCCTCAAAACCTGTCCAGAATTCCCTTGGGAATGGGATGTGTGAGTATCCCAATCCCACCTGGAATGCCCTCAAATCCCACCCGGAATGCCCTGCAATCCCACCCGGAATGCCCTCAAATCCCACCCGGAATTCCCTGCAATCCCACCCGGAATGCCCTCCAATCCCACCTGGAATTCCCTCCAATCCCACCTGGAATTCCCTCCAATGCCACCTAGAATGCCCTCCAGTCCCACCCAGAATTCCCTCCAGTCCCACCCGGAATTCCCTCTGATCCCACCCAGAATGCCCTCCAATCCCACCTGGAATTCCCTCAAATCCCACCCGGAATGCCCTCAAAACCTGTCCAGAATTCCCTTGGGAATGGGATGTGTGAGTATCCCAATCCCACCTGGAATGCCCTCAAATCCCACCCGGAATGCCCTCCAATCCCGCCTGGAATTCCCTCAAATCCCACCGGGAATTCCCTTGGGAATGGGATGTGTGAGTGGAATTCCCTCAAATCCTACCGGGAATTCCCTTGGGAATGGGATGTGTGAGTGGAATTCCCTCCAATCCCGCCCAGAATTCCCTCGAGAATGGGACGTGTGAGTGGGATTCCCCAGTCCTGCCTAGAATTCCCTTTGGGAATGGGATCCTGAGTGTCCCTGTCCCGCCCAGAATTCTCTCAAATCCCACCTGGAATTCCTCAGATCCCCTCTGGAGCTGCTGGCTCCTGTTTGGAATTCTTGGCTCCTCCCTGGAGCTCCTGGTTCCTCTCTGAAATTCCTCTGGAGCTCCTGGTTTTTCCCGGGAGCCGCTGGATCCAGAAGTTCCAGACAAGAACCAGGAGGCTCCTGACTCCTCTCTGGAATTCCTGATTCCTGTCTGGAGCTGCTGGATCCTTCCTGGAGCCTCTGGCTCCTGCCCAGAATTCCCAGTTCCCCCCTGGATCTCCTGGATTTTCCCTGATTCCCGTTTTTCCCTGGCAGTTCAATTACATGCACGAGTGCTTCGAGCGAGTCTTCTGCGAGCTCAAGTGGAGGAAGGAGGTGAGAATTCCAAACTTTTCCCTTTCCCGGGTGGTTTTCGGTGGGAAAAGCTTCTCCTGGTCCATGATTCCCACAGGGAATGACTGGGTAATCCCAGGATGGGGAAGGTTTCATGGAGCAGCTGGAAAAAAGAGCTGCAGTGTTTGGGAAAAGGCTCCTGGAGGTGGGGATAACCTGGGATAAATCTGGGAAAAGCCTTGGGAGGCTGGGAATGGCCAGGATAAATCTGGGAAAAGCTCTGCCCCCTTCACTCCTCCCCTTTTCCTTCTTTTCCAGAACCTTTTCCAGCTGGTCAGGTCACAGCAAAGGGACGCGGCCACTTAACCCCGGCAGCTTTTCCAAAAAAATCCCCAAAAAAATCCCTTATTGTATTAAAGCCCTGCCCCACCCCAAACTAAATCTCATTAATCCCAAATCCATTCGTGCCCATCATCTCTATGGAATTCCAGAGGGAAAAAAAGAAAACAAAAAAAAACTGGGAAAAGCCACTTGAGGGGGCTCCTTTTTCCCCACTCAGATCCAGCTCCAGGCTGGGAATTTTGGGATTTTTTTTTTTTTTCTTTTTAATTTTTACAACTGGAATTGAAAAATTGTTGTTTCTGCTGGGTCAGATGTGGAAAAATAAGGGGAGGAAAAAGCAGGAAAAAGCCCTGGGAATGTTCCATTCCTGCCTGGGCATCTGTGGGAATAATTCCTTTAAAATCCCACGGGGTGGCAGCAGCTTTTAAAGGGATTTTCCGCCTGTTTCTCCTCCCAGTCTGTTTTTTTTTAATCACTAGGGATTAAAACCAGGAAAAACATCCAAAAGGAGTAAAATTCCAAGGAAATGCCTCTCCTGGCACGAGGATCCCGCTTGTGGATTTGTATTCTCGCTTTTTTGGGGTGTTTTCCCAGGGATTTGGGTGTGCCCGGCTCCTTGGGATGGGATCTGGGAGATTCCAGGATCCCGAGGCTGCCCCTGGATGGGGATGAGCAGCTCCCAGGAGGAAAAATAACCTGGAAAAGCCAATTTTCCCTAATTTTCAATGGGATTTTTCCCTGGATCCAGTGGCTGGGCGGCTCCCAGGAGGAAAAATAACCCAGAAAAAGCCAATTTTCCCTATTTTTGAGCACTTTTGATCCATGACTTGGGTGTCCAAGCAGGAAAAATAACCTGGAAAAAACCATTTTCCCTCGTTTTGAGCAGGATTTTTTCCAGAGTTCTGGAGGAAAATAAGGTGGAAAATTAATTTTCCCTGGTTTTGAACGGGATTTTCCCACGGATCCAGTGGCTGGGATGTTCCCAGGAGGGAAAAATCAGCAGGAAAATCCTTTTTTCCCCTGGTTTGGAGCAGGAATTTTCCATGTCTTGGGTGGATGAGCTGCTCCCAGAGGGAAAAACCCTCTGGAAAAGAGATTTCCCCTAATTAGCAGTGGGTCTTTCCCATGTTTTGGGAGGAAAAATATCATGGAAAAGCTGTTTTTCTTTGGGTTTGAGCACAATTTTTCCGTGGATCCAGCAGCTGAGCAATTCCCAGAAGGAAAAATCGTGGGAAATCCGTTTTTCCCTGGTTTTGGGTGGGATTTTTCCATGGATCCGCCAGCTGAGCAATTCCCAGAAGCAAAAATTATGGAAAAGCCCTTTTCCCCTGGTTTTGAGTGGGATTTTTCCATGTTTTGGGAGATAAAAATCGCCTGGAAAATCCGTTTTTCCCTGGTTTTGGGCTGGCCTGGAGCCGGTCCCGCCGGGGTTTGGGGTGGATTTGGGAATCCTGGCCTCATTCCCCACCTCTGGAATGCTCCAAAATGGGATTTTCCCCAAAATTCCCTTTTTTGGAAGGGTTTTTCCCCACTCCTCCCCCTGGAGCCGGGATGGGGGAAGATTTTTTTTTTTTTGGGGTGGGGGAAAATCCCAAATCCTCGGCTCTGGAGCAGCTGGGAATTAATTCCATTAATTGGATCCCTGTAATTAATTGGATTTCCATTGTCCTCGGGAGCCCTGAGCTGTGGAAAACCCCGGAATGGGGGAGGGAAACTGGGAGAAGTTTGGGAATTCCCAAAATCCCCCCTCTAAAATCTCCTTCAGCACCCCCCAATTTGGGTAAAATCCCAAGAAAAACCCAATTTTGATCCAAATTTTCCCTCTAGCCCCAAATTCCGACGGAACCATCTCCCTGTGGATTTTTTAATCCGAAAAAAAAACACAGAAAGGGAGAAATCGGTCAAAAAAAAAAACAAAAACAAAACTCTGCCCCCGCTTTGTCCCATTTTCCCTCTTCCAGCTGCTCCCATTCCTCGGGTTCCCCTTTAGTGTAATTAATTGTAACATATTCTTTTAAATAAATTGATTTATTGAGGAAATTCCGGAGGGCCGTGGCCGTGCTCCTTCCCCTGGGGGGGGCTCCCGTGTCCCCCCAAAATCCAGGGATGGTCTCAAAATTCTGGAATTTGGGAATTCGGTGGGGGGTTTTTAAGGTGTGGTTTAGGGTGGTTTTTTTGTTTGTTTGTTTTTTATTATTATTATTATTATTTCGACAGAAAAACCAAAAAAAAAAAAAAGAGAGAAAAAAAAAGTCAGTTCTGAAAGGAAATGCAATAAATAGCAAATAAATAAAGCCTTGAGCCCGGGGGGCTTCACCGCCCCTCCCCCAAACCCCCCCCACCCCCCAAAATCAACCCAGCAGGTCCCAAACCCCCCCAAAATGGGGGGGACACGGAGGGGGCCCAAACCCCCCCTTATGTACAGCGGGGTGAAGGGGGGGGCACTGGTTTGGGGGTGCTGGGGGCACTGGGGAGAGGTTTGGGGGCACCAAGCCCGGTTTGGGGGGGCTGGGGGGGACATTGGGCCAGTCTGGGGGGGGACCCTGACCCAGTCTGGGGGGCTGGGGTGGCACCGACCCCACCTGGGGGGAATTGTCCCGGTTTGGGGTGCTGGGGGCACTGGTTTGGGGGCACTGTCCCAGTTTGGGGTGCTGGGGGCACTGGTTTGGGGGGCACTGTCCCAGTTTGGGGGGAATTGTCCCAGTTTGGGGGCACTGTCCCAGTTTGGGGTGCTGGGGGCACTGGTTTGGGGGGAATTGTCCCAGTTTGGGGGGAATTGTCCCAGTTTGGGGTGCTGGGGGCACTGGTTTGGGGGGAATTGTCCCAGTTTGGGGGGAATTGTCCCAGTTTGGGGTGCTGGGGGCACTGGTTTGGGGGCACTGTCCCAGTTTGGGGTGCTGGGGGCACTGTCCCAGTTTGGGGTACTGGGGGCACTGGTTTGGGGGTGTTGGGGTTTGGGGTCCTGGGGGGCTCCGGGCTGGGCACGGCCCCGGTTTGGCTGGTGGGGGCCGGCACCCCCTGGATTTGGGATTTGGGATCCTTTGGGATTTGGGATCCTTTGGGATCCTTTGGGATTTGGGATCCTTTGGGATTTGGGGCCGCGTGTCCGTGTCCGTGTCCGTGTCCCTGTCCGTGTCCCTGTCCCTGTCCCTGTCCCTGCTCCGGCCGCTCCCGCTGTCCCCCGGATGTGGCTGGTTTGGAGTTCCCAGGAATTCCCGGGATCGGCCGCTCCGAGTCCATCCGGCTCCTGATGGGGACGTTTTGGGATGGGACATCCCAAAGGAGCGGGGACATCCCGGGGTCGGTGCTGGAGCGTCCCACGGCCGGGACATTCCGGGATCATTCCGGTGTTGGAACATCTGCTGGAACGTTCCGGAATTGGAGCATTCCCATATCAGAGCATCTGCTGGAACGTTCTGGAATCGGATCACTCCAGTATCAGAACATCTTCTGGAACATTCCGGGATTGGATCGTTCCAGTATCAGAACATCTACTGGAACATTCTGGTGTCGGATCGTTCCGGTGTTGGAGCATTCCAGTCCTGGATCCCTTTGATCTTGGAGCATCCCGATAACGGAGCAGCCCCAGGCTGGGACATTCCGGGGTTGGAGCATCCCGGTGTGGGATTGTCCTGCTGTGGGATCATCTGTGGGATCGTCTGTGGGATCGTCTGTGGGATCATCCCGCTATGGGATCGTCCCAGTATCAGCATTCCCGTGGTGGAACTTTCCGGTATTGGAGCTTCCCGGTGCCGGAGCCTCCCCGTGGGGAACATCCCAGTGTGGGATCATCCCGGTGCTGGTCCATCCCAGTCCCAGTTTATCCCGGTCTCGGCCCATCCCAGTCCCAGTTTATCCCAGTCCCAATCCATCCCAATCCCAGTTTATCCCAGTCCCAGTTTATCCCAGTCCCAGTTTGTCCCAGTCCCAGTTTATCCCAGTCCCAGTCCATCCCAATCCCAGTTTATCCCAGTCCCAGTTTATCCCAGTCCCAGTCCATCCCAGTCCCAGTTTATCCCAGTCCCAGTCCATCCCAATCCGTTTATCCCAATCCCAGTCCATCCCAGTCCCAGTTTATCCCAGTCCCGGCCCATCCCAGTCCATCCCAATCTCAGTCCATCCCAGTCCATCCCAATCCCATTCCCAGTTTATCCCAGTCCCAGTTTATCCCAGTCCATCCCAGTCCGGTGCCCGCCCATCCCGCGGGGAAACTGAGGCAGGCAGTGGGCGGAGCGGGTGGCAGTGGCAGTGTTGGGGTCCCGCTGCGCCCCCGGGCGGGAATTGGGGGGGGTGGGGCCGAGTCCCCCCTTTGGGACCCCCCGTGACCCCCCGTGACCCCCAGAGACCCCCCCCAGTTTGGAGCTGCTTTTGGTCCTGTTTGGTGAGAAAAGCCCCAAGAAGGGTCCCCGGGGGGGGGGGGTGGGGGTGGGGTCCTTTTGGGGCCCCCCAGGGTGGGCACGACCCCCCAAAACCGGAGTGGGGCTGCGGCTGCTGGGGGGGGGGGCACTGGGCTGGACTGGGATGGACTGGGATGGACTGGGATGGACTGGGGGGGTCGGATGGGGTCTGGGGGGGGGTCCATCCTTCCTGAGCGTGGGGGGGTCTGGGGGCCCCCCCAGCAGGACAGAGCCCCCCACCCCCCCCGGGCATCGCTGGGTTTGGGGGGGCTGCTCTGCAAGGGGGGGCACCCAAAGGTGCTGCTCCGGCGCCTCCGGACCTGGGGAGGGAAAATTTGGGGATGGGGGTGGGGGTTAAACTGAGTTTGGGGGGCACTTCCTGCCCCCCCAAATCCCTGGGACACCCCAAATACCTCCACGGCACTTCCTGCCCCCCCAAATCCCTGGGACACCCCAAATACCCCCACGGCACTTCCTGCCCCCCCAAATCCCTGGGACACCCCAAATACCCCCAGGGCATTTCCAGCCCCCCCAAAATCCCGGGGACCCCCCAAATCCCAGTGGGGCACATCCCAACCCAGCGGGTTTGGGGGGCTCAGGGGGTTCCCAGCCTGGGGGGGTCATGGGGGGGTTCTGGGGGGAGGTCCCAGGGGGGCTCTCAAGGGGATCCCCGGGGGATGTCCAGCCCGGAGGGGTCCCAGGGGGGTCCCAGCGGTGTCCCAGGGGTGTCCCAGGGGTGTCCCAGAGTGTCCCAGGGGGGTCCCAGGGTGTCCCGGGGGGTCCCGGGGGGATCTCGGGAATGTCCCAGGGGTGTTCCAAGGGGTCCCTGGGGATCCCAGGGTGTCCCAGGAGTATCCCAGGGGTGTCCCAGGGTGTCCTAGAGGTTCCTGGGGGTGTCCCAGGGGTGTCCCAGAGGGTCCCTGGGGATCCCAGGGTGTCCCAGGGTGTCCCAGGGTGTCACAAGGTATCCCAGGGTGTCCCAGAGGTTCCTGGAGGTGTCCCAGGGGTGTCCCAGGTTATCCCAGGGGTGTCCCAGGGTGTCCTGGGGTATCCCAGGAGTGTCCCAGGAGTGTCCCAGGGGTGTCCCAGAGGGTCCCTGGGGAATCCCAGGGTGTCCCAGGGTGTCCCAGGGAGTCCCAGGAGTGTCCCAGGGTGTCCCAGGGTGTCCCAGGGAGTCCCAGGAGTGTCCCAGGGTGTCCCAGGGGGTCCCAGGAGTGTCCCAGGAGTGTCCCAGGGGTGTCCCGGGGTGTCCCGGGGGTCTCCCCGGGGGTCCCGGGGCTCTCACCGGGCTCAGTAGGGCCGGTTGGCGTCTTTGGGCCTCTTGAGCTGCACCTTGAGGCGCTTCATGCCGATCTGGAAGCCGTTCATGGCCTGGATGGCGGCCTGGGCGCTCGCGGGGTTGTCAAAGCTCACGAAGCCTGCGGGGACATCGGGGACATCGGGGGGATATGGGGGACAGAGGGGACATTGGGGAGATCGGGGACATCAGGGACTGGTGACCCTGGCCGTGATGTCCCCACGTGCTGACCATGGTGCTGCCACCCCGTCCTTGCTGTCCCTCCTTGTCCCTCATGTCCCCATTTCCCATAACCCACATCCCCTATCCCATATCCCCATGTCCCCGTGTCCCCATGTCCCCATATCCCAATATCCCAAATGTCCCCAATGTCCCCAGTGTCCCCATGTCCCCCCACATTCCCTATCCCATATCCCACTGTCCCCACTGTCCCCAATGTCCCCCATGTCCCCAGTGCCCCCATATCCCACATCATTATCCCATTATCCTCATTGTCCCCAATGTCCCTGATGTCCCCAGTGTCCCCAGTGTCTCCATTGTCCCCAATGTCCCTGAGGTCCCAAGTGTCACCAATGTCTCCAGTGTCCCCACTGTCCCCGATGTCCCCATTGTCCCCAGTGTTCCCCAATGTCCCTGATGATCCCAATGTCCCCAATGTCCCTGAGGTCCCCAGTGTCCCCAATGTCCCTGATGTCCCCACTGTCCCCAGTGTCTCCATTGTCCCCAATGTCCCCAATGTCCCTGAGGTCCCAAGTGTCACCAATGTCTCCAGTGTCCCCAATGTCCCCAGTGTCCCCGATGTCCCCAGTGTCCCCAGTGTCCCCAGTGTCCCCGATGTCCCCACTGTCCCCAGTGTCCCCACTGTCCCCATTGTCCCCAGTGTCCCCAGTGTCCCCAGTGTCCCCATGTCCCCACTGTCCCCAATGTCCCCACTGTCCCCAGTGTCCCCATTGTCCCCGATGTCCCCAGTGTCCCCGGTGTCCCCGGTGTCCCCGGTGTCCCCGCGTCCCTACCGAAGCACTTGCTCTGGTTGGTGGCCCTGTCCACGAAGACCTTGGCGGAGATGACGTTGCCGAAGGGGAGGAACATCTGCAGGATCTCGGTGTCGGCGAACTCCTGGGGCAGGTGGTAGATGAAGATGTTACAGCCCTCGGGGCCTGCGGAGGGAGCGGGGTCACACCTGGGACGGCGTCCCCAAACGGAGCCGGGACCCCAAACCGGGGCTGGAGACCCCAAACGGAGCCGGGACCCCAACGGAGCCGGGACCCCAAACCGGGGCTCGGGACCCACAGGGACACGGGACCCCAAACCGGGGCTCGAGACCCCAACGGAGCCGGGACCCCAAACCGGGGCTCGGGACCCCAAACGGAGCCGGGACCCCAAACCGGGGCTCGAGACCCGCAAGGACACGGGACCCCAAACCGGGGCTCAAGACCCACAGGGACACGGGACCCCAAACCGGGGCTCGAGACCCCAACGGAGCCGGGACCCCAAACGGAGCCGGGACCCCAAACCGGGGCTCGAGACCCACAAGGACACGGGACCCCAAAACCGTGGCTCGAGACCCCAAAACCGGGGCTCTGAACCCAAAACAGGGACCCCAAACCGGGGCTCGAGACCCCAAACGGAGCCGGGACCCCAAAACTGGGGCTCGAGACCCCAAAACCGGGGCTCGAGACCCGCAAGGACACGGGACCCCAAAACTGGGGCTCTGAACCCAAAACAGACACGGGACCCCAAAACTGGGGCTCAAGACCCGCAACGGACCCGGGACCCCAAATCCAGGGCTTGAGACCCACAGCCCACACGGAACCCCAAACTTGGGGCTCTCAATTTAAACTGAGACTTGAGACCCCAAAACTGAGGCTCAAGACCCAAAATGGACACAGGACCCCATGGGGGTCCGGAGGGTTTTGGGGGGTCCCGGGGGGGGTTCTCTGGAGTCTGGGGAGTTTGGGGGGGATCCCAGAGGTGTCTCGGGGGTCTGGGGAGTTTTGGGGGTCCCAGGGAGGGTCTGGGGAGTTTTGGGGGTCCCAAGGAGGGTCCGGGCAGTTTTGGGGGTCCTGGGGGGGGTCTGGGCAGTTTTGGGGGTCCCAGGGAGGGTCCGGGCAGTTTTGGGGGTCCTGGGGGGGGTCCGGGCAGTTTTGGGGGTCCCGGGGGGGTCCGGGCAGTTTTGGGGGTCCCGGGGGGGTCTCACCTTCGCGCTGCTGCTGCTGCGGGGGGGGCGGGGGGGCGAGCAGGGGTCCCGGGGGGGCGAAGGCGGGGCTCACCAGCCCGTAGGCGGCCGGGTACGCGGCTGGGGGCACGGCGGGCACCGGGTCAGCGGGGCATCGCTGCCACCCCAGTGCCACCCCAGTGCCACCCACACCCGCCCAGTGCCACCCCAGTGCCACCCACACCCGCCCAGTGCCCTCCCAGTGCCCCCCAGTGCCACCCACACCCACCCAGTGCCCTCCCAGTGCCCCCCAGTGCCCTCCCAGTGCCCCCCAGTGCCACCCACACCCGCCCAGTGCCCCCCAGTACCACAGACCCCCTCCCAGTGCCCTCCCAGTGCCCCCCAGTGCCACCAACACCCGCCCAGTGCCCCCCAGTACCACAGACCCCCTCCCAGTGCCCTCCCAGTGCCCCCCAGTGCCACAGACCCCTCTCCCAGTGCCCTCCCAGTGCCACCCAACACCCGCCCAGTGCCTCCCAGTACCCCACAACACAGCCCCAGTCCCTCCCACTGCCCTCCCCAGTCCTTCCCAGTTCCCCCAGTGTCCTCCCAGTGCCCTCCCAGTGCCCCACAACCCTCTCCTAGTGCCCTCCCACTGCCCTTCCAGTTACCCCCAGTCCCTCCCAGTTACCCCCAGTGTCCTCACAGTGCCCTCCCAGTGCCCCCCAGTACCACAGACCCCCCTCCCAGTACCACAGACCCCCCTCCCAGTGCCCCCCAACTCCCTCCCAGTGCCCCCCAGTCCCTCCCAGTGCTCTTCCAGTGCCCCCCAGTACCACAGACCCCTCTCCCAGTGCCCCCCAGCCCCCTCCCAGTCCCTCCCAGCCCCCCCCAGTCCCTCCCAGTGCACCCCAATCCCCCCCCAGACCCCTCCCAGTCCCTCCCAGTGCCCCCAGTCCCCCCCAGTCCCTCCCAGTACCCCCAGTACGCACCAGTGTAGTGCTGCATGCCCGCGTACGCCTGCTGCAGGGGGTCCCCGGGGGTCGCGGGGCTCTGGGCTGGGGGCACAGGGGGGGTTAGGGGGGTCCGGGGGGGCTCGGGGGGGTCGGGGGGGGTCGGGGGTACCTGGGAAGGGCGGGACCCCCCCGGCATAGACGGCGTCGGGCGCGGGGGGCCCCGCGGGCTGCGCGGGCACCGGACTGTAACCGTTAACACCGAGCGGGGCCGCGATGGCCGGGACCGGGGTGGCCGCCATGGCCGGGGGCGTGCTGGTTCCTGGGGAGAGAAACCGGGTCAGGAACGGGATAGGAACGGGATAGGACCGGGATAGGACCGGGACAGGACCGGGGTGGCCGCCATGGCCGGGGGCGTGCTGGTTCCTGGGGAGAGAAACCGGGTCAGGAACGGGACAGGAACGGGACAGGACCGGGATAGGACCGGGATAGGACCGGGGTGGCCGCCATGGCCGGGGGCGTGCTGGTTCCTGGGGACAGAGAAACCGGGTCAGAACCGGGACAGGACCGGGACAGAACCGGGATAGGGCCGGGATAGGACCGGGACAGGAACGGGATATAACGGGGCAGTACCGGGCAGGACCGGGATATAACGGGGGCAGAACTGGGTAGGACCGGGCAGAACCGGGATAGGACCGGGGCAGGACCGGGACAGAACCGGGTCAGGACCGGAATAGGACCGTGTCAGAACCGGGGCAGGACCGGGGCAGGACCGGGCAGCACCGGGTCAGAACTGGGACAGGACCGGGCAGGACCAGGACAGTAACGGGACAGGACCGGGCAGGACTGGGTCAGAACCGGGGCAGGACCGGGACAGGACCGGGACTGTGACCGCGGAGGGTGAGGATCCCCGCACCATTCGGTGGTGGCTGAGTGTCCCTGTCCCAGCCCTGCTGTCCCCAATGTCCCATCCACGGGACCGTCCCCACGGTCCCCATCCCTGTGTCCTCCAGTGCCATCCCCTCCGTCCCTCTGTCCCCTCTGTCCCCCCCGTCCCTCCATCCCCCTGTCCCCCTGTCCCCCGTCCCCTGTCCCCCCCCCGTCCCCTGTCCCCTGTCCCTACCTGAGGAGGGTGGCAGGGGGGTGGCGATGAGCCCGTTGGGGCTGACGGTGCCCATGTGCTGCATCTGCACGGCCATGGTGGCCATGGGGCTGAGGTAGGCCGAGTGCGCGGCCACCAGGGCCGCCTGCTGCTGCATCAGCTGCGGGGACACGCCTGACACCGCGGGCATCGGGGACACCGAGGGCCACCAAGGGCCACCAACACCCCAGGGATGTCACCCCAGTGCCACCAGCACCCTGGGACCTCCCCATGGATGCCACCCCAGTGTCCCATGTGGGACCAGCATCTCCCCACGGATGTCACCCCAGTGCCACCAGCACCCCAGGATCTCCCCGTGCCACCAGCACCCCGGGATCTCCCCAGGGATGTCACCTCAGTGCCACCAGGGCCGCCTGCTGCTGCATCAGCTGCGGGGACACGCCTGACACCGCGGGCACCGGGGACACCAAGGGGCACTGGGGCCACCACGGCCACCGAGGGCCACCAGCACCCCGAGATCTCCCTGTGCCACCAGCACCCCAGGATCTCCCCAGGGATGTCACCCCAGTGCCACCAGCACCCCAGGGATGTCACCCCAGTGCCATGATCTCCCCATGGATGTCACCCCAGTGTCCATCCCCTCCCAACACCCAACACCCATCGCCCATCACGCATCACCCCAACCACCTCAGGCTGCCTTCTGAGGGGTCCCACCCCCTTCTTCTTGAGCCCCCCAGTCCCCCCAGTCCCCCCAATGTCCCCAGTGTCCCATCCCAGTGCCCCCCACTCCCCCCAGTGCCTCAGTTCTCCCAGTGTCCCCAGTGTCCCCAGTCCCTCCCAGTCCCTCCCAGTGCCCCCAGTGCCCCTCCCAGTGCCCATCCCAGTGCCCATCCCAGTGCCCCCAGTCCCTCCCAGTCCCTCCCAGTCCCCCAGTGCCCCCAGTGCCCCTCCCAGTGCCCATCCCAGTGCCCATCCCAGTGCCCCCAGTCCCTCCCAGTCCCTCCCAGTCCCCCCAGTGCCCCCAGTGCCGTACCGCCTGCGTGTAGGCGCTGTAGGCTCCGAACTGGAGGGCGATGGGGCTGAACATGCCGAGCTGGGTCGCCACCTGCTGCATCCGCCGCAGCCCCCGCTCCTTCTCCGTGTCCGCGAACTTCACCACCAGGCTGGAGGAGGCGCCCTGCGGGCACAGGCGGGCACACGCGGTCAGGGGTGGGCAGTGGTGGGCAGTCGTGGTCAGTCGTGGTCACTTGTGGTCAGTCATGGTCAGTCGTGGTCACTTGTGGTCAGTCATGGTCAGTCGTGGTCAGTGGTGGTCAGTCGTGGGCACGTGTGGTCAGTCATGATCACTTGTGGGCACGCACGGTCAGTGGTGGTCAGTGGTGGTCATTCATGGTTGGTCATGGTTGGTCATGGTTGGTCATGGTCATTCATGGTCGGTCATGGTCATTCATGGTCATTCATGGTCGGTCATGGTTGGTCATGGTTGGTCATGGTCAGTTGTGGTCAGTCGTGGTCAGTCGTGGTCGGTCGTGGTCAGTCGTGGTCAGTCATGGTCGGTCATGGTCAGTCATGGTCGGTCATGGTCGGTCATGGTCACTTGTGGTCACTTCTGGTCAGTCATGGTCAGTCATGGTCATTCATGGTCATTCATGGTCATTCATGGTCAGTCATGGTCAGTCATGGTCACTTGTGGTCACTCATGGTCAGTCGTGGTCAGTCATGGTCGGTCACGGTCGGTCATGGTCGGTCATGGTCAGTTATGGTCAGTCATGGTCAGTCATGGTCAGTCGTGGTCACTTGTCGTCAGTTATGGTCAGTCATGGTTGGTCATAGTCAGTTGTGGTCACTTGTGGTCAGTTATGGTCAGTTATGGTCGGTCATGGTCAGTCATGGTTGGTCATGGTCACTCATGGTCAGTCATGGTCGGTCGGGGTCAGTCACGGTCACTCATGGTCACTCATGGTCAGTCATGGTCAGTTAAGGTCACTCATGGTCAGTTATGGTCAGTTATGGTCAGTTATGGTCAGTTATGAAGGTCACTCATGGTCAGTTATGGTCTGTTGTGGTCAGTCACGGTCACTCACGGTCAGTTAAGGTCACTCACGGTCCCTCATGGTCACCCATGGTCACTCACGGTCACTCACGGTCACTCATGGTCACTCACGGTCACTCATGGTCACTCACGGTCACTCATGGTCACTCATGGTCACTCATGGTCACCCATGGTCACTCAGGGTCACCCATGGTCACTCACGGTCACTCACGGTCCCTCATGGTCACTCATGGTCACTCACGGTCACTCACGGTCCCTCACCGGCAGCGTGCGGCTCCCGTGCAGGGCGGCGATGGCGGCCTGGGCCTCTGCGTGGCTCTGGAACTTGACGAAGGCACAGCCTGGGGACATCGGGGACATTGGGACATTGGGGACATTGGGGACATTGGGGACATTGGGGACATTGGGGACATCAGGGACAGACCCCATTAACCCCATCCCTGCCCCACAGATGTCCCCCTGCCCACGCCGGTGACCCCCATGGGACCCTCCAGGAGCCCCATGGGACCTCCAGTGACACCCGTGGGACCCTCCAGGAGCCCATGGGACCCCCAGTGACCCCCATGGTACCCCCCCAGAGCCTGTGAGACCCCCGGTGACACCCGTGGGACCCCCAATGACCCCCGTGGGACCCTCCAGGAGCCCGTGGGACCCTTGGTGCCCCCCGTGGGACCCCCAGTGCCCCCCATGGGACCCCCAGTGCCCCCCATGGGACCCCCAGTGCCCCCCATGGGACCCCCATGGGACCCCCCAGTGCCCCCCGTGGGTCCCGCCCTTTGCCCCGGGGGTCGCACCTTTGCTGGTGCCGTCGGGGCCGCGCAGCACGGTGCACTCGTCGATGGTGCCGAAGGGCTCAAACATCTTCCGCACGTCCTCGTCCGCCTGCTGCTTGCTCAGCATCCCCACGAACAGCTTGCGGTCCTCTGCGGGCACAGCGTGGCACCGGCACCGGGCACCGGGATGGGCACCGGGATGAGCACCGGGATGGGCACCGGGATGGGCACCGGGCACGGGGACAGGGGCACAGGGACAGGGGCATGGGGACAGCGCGTGGCACCGGCACCGGGACATGGGGACAGGGACAGCGCGTGGCACCGGGCAGGAGGACAGGGATACAGGGACAGGGGCACGGGGACAGTGCATGGCACCAGGACATGGGCACCAGGACAGGGGCATGGGGACAGCGTGTGGCACCAGGTACGGACACAGGGACAGGGGGACACGGGCACCGGGACATGGGCATGGGGACATGGGGACAGGGGCACGGGGACAGCGTGTGGCACTGGGACACGGGCACTGGACACGGGGGGATGGGGACGTGGGTATGGGGACACTGCGCTGGCACCGGGACAGGGGCATGGGGACACGGGCACGGGGACACCACGGTTGGCACCGGGACATGGGCACTGGGACATGGCCATGGGGACAGAGGCACTGGGACACCGTGCTGGCACCAGGACATGGGCACTGGGACATCGTGTTTGAGGGTGATTCGGGGTGGTTTTGGGGGATTTAGGGGTGTTTCAGTGTGATTCGGGGGCATTTTAGGGTGATTTGGGGGGAATTTGGGGGTTTTTGGAGTGATTTCGGGGTTTTTGGGTGATTTTGGGGGTTTTGGGGGAATTTGGGAAGATTTGGGGGTGTTTCAGTGTGATTCGGGGGTATTTTAGGGTGATGATTTTGGAGTGATTTGGAGGGATTTGGGGGTGATTTTGGGGTGATTTTGGGGTGATTTGGGGTTTTTGGGGTGATTTTGGGGTGATTTGGGGTGATTTTGGGGGCGGTACCTCCTCGGCTCTCACTGTCCGCCGGCTTCACCTGGATGGGCCGGTTCATCTGGGGGGGGGCACAGAGGTGGGGGAGGGGTTGGGGACACACAGAGACCCCCCCTGACCCCCCCCAGCACCTCCCCCACCCCCCCAAAGATGCTGCGGTCTCCATGGCAACGCCGGGCCTGCATCCCCCTCCCGTTCCCTGGCAACGCCTTAATGAGCGCCCCTCCCCCCCCCAGCGTTAATTGGGGTGGGGGGGGGGATGGACCCGCCCCCTCCCCCAATCTGGAACCCCCCAGAGGAGCGGGGGGAGGGGGGGGGGGAGGGCGCAGCTGCGCGGTTGCCATGGCAACGGGCGGCCGGTCTCCATGGCAACCGCCCACTCATCCCCAATTTACCCGGCGCCGTCGCCATGGCAACGCCGCTGACGTCATCAGCGCTCGCGATAAACAATGACGGGGATGGGGGGGGGGGGGATGGAGATTTGGGGATGGGAGACCCCCCCCAACCCCCCCCCACCCCAAAAAAGCCTCGGGGGGTGGTGTGGGGGAGGGGCGGCCGTGCCCCCCTCTCGATCTGGGGGGATTTTGGGGGGATTTTTGGGGGGATTTTGGGGGGAATTGGGGCTGTGGGGGGGGGCGGGGATGGAGATTTGGGGACGGGAGACCCCCCCTCAATCCCGCCCCCCACCCCAAAAAACCTTCAGGGGGGCGCTGTGGGGGAGGGGCGGCCGTGCCCCCTTCCCGGGTGGATTTTTGGGGGGATTTTGGGGGGATTTTTGGGGGCTCCATCCCCGGCTGACCCCGCGCGTTCCTTTCGCTGCCGAAAGCGAAGGTTCCCCCCCCCCCCGAATCCCCCCAAAAAAAGCCCCAGATGGCGCTGGGAATGCCCCCCCGAATTGGGGGGGGGGGGCGTTAATCCCCCCTAATCCCCCTCCCCTCCCCCCCCCCCGCTGGATCAGCCCCGTCCGCCGATTTGGGGAGGGGGGGGTGAAAAAATCCCCCAAAACCCCCCCAAAATTCCACCGGGACCCCCCCACTGGGCTCAGCGCGGCTCGGGGGGTGCTGAGGGTGACGCCCCCTCCCCAAATTCCCCGCGCTGCTCGGGGGCAGCTGCGGGGGCGGGGCCGCCCCTAATCCCCCCCCCCCTCCCTAAATCCCCCCCCTCACCCCAAATCCCCCCCGGATTTACGGCCCCAAATCCCGGGATTATCCCCACAGAGCCAAATCCCCCCCCGGGCTCGGCGGGACACGCGTGGGGTGGGGGGGGGGCGAGCATCGAGACCCCTCCCCACCCCCGACACCCCCAAACTGAGCCCCCCCACCCCCGCCCCTCCCCCCGCTTCGGGGACCCCCCAAATCCTCCCCAGGAAACCTCAAAACCCCCCAAAATTCAGGATTGGGAGGTGGGACCCCCCCAATAATGAATTAGGGGGGGGGGCACATGGACCCCCCCAAAATCCCCCCCCCCCAGCCCGGGCTTTGTTGTCTCCCGCGCTTCATTAGCGCCCGGCCCTCATTAGCGGCGCTAATTAAACACCCGCAGGTGTTCGGGGTGATTTTTTAGGGGTGATTTTGGGGGATTTCGGGGTGATTTTTGGGGGCCCTATAGGTGATTTTTGGGCAACCTCAGGGTAATTTTTGGGAGTGATTTTGGGGGATTTCAGGGTGATTTTTGGGTGGCCTCAGGATGATTTTTAGGGTTGATTTTTGGGGAATTTCAGGGTGATTTTTGGGGGCCCTATAGGTGATTTTTGGGTGGCCTCAGGATGATTTTTTAGGGGCGATTTTGGGGGATTTCAGGGTTATTTTTGGGGAGGGGTCTCAGGATGATTTTTGGGGGGTCTCAGGGTGACTTTTGGGGTTGATTTTGGGGAATTTCAGGGTGATTTTTGGGGGCCCTATAGGTGATTTTTGGGCAACCTCAGGATGATTTTTAGGGTTGATTTTTGGGGGCCCTAAATGTGATTTTTGGGTGGCCTCAGGATGATTTTTTAGGGGTGATTTTGGGGGATTTCAGAGTGATTTTTGGGGAGTCTCAGGATGATTTTTAGGGTTGATTTTTGGGGAGTCTCAGGATGATTTTGGGGGGGTCTCAGGATGATTTTTAGGGTTAATTTTTGGGGGGTTTACAGGTGATTTTTGTGGGGCCTCAGGATGATTTTTAGGGTTGATTTTTCTGGGGTTTACAGGTGATTTTTAAGGGGTTTCGCTGTGATTTTGGGGGTCTGGGTGGGATTTTTCGGGGTTTTACGGGGGATGTTGGGGTGTCGCGGGTTTGGGGGGATTTGGGGGTGTCCCGGGGGGGTCCCCACGCCCCCCACTCACCCCCGGCAGCGTTTTCTGCTCGTGCAGGGCGCTCTGGGCCTTCAGGGCCGACTCGCGGGCGCAGTAGGTCAGGAAGGCGCATCCTGGGGGGGGAGGGGGGAAAAAAAGGGGTCGGGGGGTGTTGGGGGGCACCCCCAAAGTGTCCTCACCCCCCGCCCGAGGTGACACTGAGGGTCTGGAGTGGTCAGAGCGCCCCAAAAGTAACGGGAACCCCCCCAGAACACCCCCAGCCCCAGAGACCCCAAATAACCCCCCCAAAGACCCCAAATCCCCCCCAAAGACCCCAAATAACCCCCACAGACCCCAAATAACCCCCAGAGACCCCAAATCTCCCCCATAGACCCCAAATAACCCCCCCAGAGACCCCAAACAAACCCCACAGATCCCAAATAACCCCCAGAGACCCCAAATCCCCCCCAAAGACCCCAAATAACCCCCAGGCCCCCCAAAGCCCCCAGACCCCACATTTGGGGGCACTGACACCCCCCAAAGACCCCTGGGGGTCCCACAGAGACCCCGAGGCCCCCCCAGGACCCCTGGAGACCCCCCCCAGTTCCGGTACAGTCGGTGCCGGGGGTTTGGGGGGGCTCCAGGACACCCCCCCGGGTGTTGGGGACACCCCCAAACCCCCACAGGGACCCCCAGTGCCACCCCCAGGGACACCCGGGTGAGCACGTGACACACCGAGAACAGACACAACACCCCAAAACGACACCCGGACACCCAAAACGACACCCGGACACCCCAAAACGACACCCGGACATCCAAAACTACACCCGGACACCCAAAAACAACACCCGGACACCCAAAAACAACACCCGGACACCCAAAACCAACACCCGGACACCCCCAAACAACACCCTGACACCACAATACCCCCAGGGCTGGGTGTCACCTGGAGGGGCACCCACGTGACACCCAACACCCGTCGGGCACCCCGAGACAACAGCCGGTGGCGCCGGGCACCGCCGCACCCGCCTGGCACAACACCCCAAAAACAACAGCCCAACAACACCCGAACAACAACAAACCCTCAACAACACCTGAACAACAACACCCCTAAAACAACACCCAAACAACAACACCCAAACAACAACACCTCGACAACAACACCTGAACAACAGCCCAACAACAACATCCCCAAAAACAACCCCCCAACAACACCCCAACAACAAACCCCCAACAACACCTGAACAACAACACCCCTAAAACAACACCCCAACAGCAACACCCCAACACCCCAGCAACGACACCCCAACAACAGCCTGACAACAACAGCCCCCACTCCCTCACCCCACAACACCCTGGTACAACACCCCACACCTGACACAACCCCCGCCCGGCCCGTGGCCGCACAGCCGCCCCCACCCCCAGCACTGGGGTACAACACCCTGACACGGGGTAGCCAGGCTGGGCTGGGGGGCCGCGGCTGTTCCCGGTGCCCTCGGCTGTTCCCGGGGCTGTTCCCAGTACCGGGGGCTGTACCCGGGGCCTGCGGCTGTAGGTTGAGCTGTGGGTGTTGCTCAAGGCCTTTGGCTGTACTGGGGCTGTTCCCGGTACCGGGGGCTGTTCCCGGTGCCCTCGGTTGTACCCGGTACCGGGGGTTGGATCTGGAGTGGTTCCCGGTGCCGGGGCTGTTCCGGTTACCGGTGCCCTCGGTTGTACCCGGGGCTGTTTGTGGGGCTGTTCCCGGTGCCCTCGGTTGTACCCGGTACCGTCTGTGGGGCTGTCCCCGGTGCTGGTGGCCGTTCCCGGTCCCAGGGACCCCATCCCGGGGCTGTTCCCGGTCCCGGGGCTGTGTCACAGGGGCCGTTCCCGGTGCTGGGAGCTGTTCCCGGTACCGGGAGCTGTTCCTGGTGCTGGAGGCCGTGGCAGGGGCTGTGCCGGTACCGGGGCTGTATCCCGGGGCCATTCCCGGTGTTTGTGGCTGTTCCCGGTACTGGGGGCCACATCCCGGGGCTGATCCCGGTACCGGGGGCAATTCCCGGTACCGGGAGCCGTATCACAAGGCCGCTCCCGGTACCGGGGGCCTTCTCCCGGGGCTCTTTGGGGCACCAGGAGCTGCTCCCGGTATCTGGGGCCACATCCCGGGGCTGCTCCCGGTATCTGGGGCCATTCCCAAAACCGGGGACCAGATCCCGGGGCTGTTTCTCATCCTGGGAGCTGTTCCCGGTACCGGGGGCTGTTCCCACTACCGGGGCCTTATCCTGGGGCCGTTCCCGGTGCCAGGAGCCACATCACGAGGCCATTCCCGGTACCGGCGGCTGCTCTCAGTACGGGGGGGGGGCCGCATCCCGGGGCTGATCCCGGTACCGGGGGCCACATCCCGGGGCTGATCCCGGTATTTGGGGCTGATCCCGGTACCGGGAGCCATTCTCACTACCGGGGGCCACATCCCGAGGCTAATCCCGGTACCGGGAGCCATTCCCGGTACCAAAGGCCACATCCTGAGGCTAATCCCGGTATTTTGGGCCATTCCCGGTACCGAGGGCCACATCCTGAGGCTAATCCCGGTATTTGGGGCTGATCCCGGTACCGGGGGCCACATCCTGAGGCTAATCCCGGTATTTTGGGCCATTCCCGGTACCGGGGGCCACATCCCGAGGCTAATCCCGGTACCGGGAGCCATTCCCGGTACCGAGGGCCACATCCCGGGGCCGTTCCCGGTACCGAGGGCCACATACCGGGGCTGATCCCGGTACCGGGGGCCACATCCCGAGGCTAATCCCGGTATTTGGGGCCGTTCCCGGTACCGAGGGCCACATCCTGAGGCTAATCCCGGTATTTTGAGCCATTCCCGGTACCGAGGGCCACATCCCGGGGCCGTTCCCGGTACCGGCGGCCGAATCCCGGGGCTGTCCCCACACCCGCTGCCCGTGCCCCGCACCCACCCGCGCCGCCCGGGGCCGTGCCCGCTGTCCCTGCCCCATCCCCGCTGCCCGGTGCGGTTTCCCGCGGCCGTCCCCGGTGGCCGGTTCCCGGTGAATCACCTTTGTGCATGCCGGTGTACTTGTCCTTGATGACGGTGAGCTCGTAGATCTTCCCGAACTGCTCGAAAATGGGTTTCAGGTCCTTCTCCTCCAGGTGCCGCGGGATCTGCCCCACGAAGAGTTTGATGGCGTCCGGTTCCTTCATGGGGCCGCCGGGGGGTCCCCGGGCCCCGGGGCCGCTCCCGCTCCCCGCGATCCCCGCCCGGGCTCGGCTCCCGCTGCTGCCGGCGGTGCCCGGTGCCCCGGCGCACACAAAGGACGAGGCGGCCCCGGGGCTCGGCTCGGCTCCGGGGACGGGGCGCGGCGGGGCGGGGGCAGCTCTGCCCGGGGGGCGGCGCTCCCGGTGAGTCCCGGCCGTTCCCCGGTGCTGCTCCCCAAAATCCCGCTGGATGCTGCGAGCGCCCGCCCCGCCGGTACCGCCCCGGTGGCCTCGGGGAGGGTCCCGGTACCGGGCGGGGGGCGGGGGGAGCTCAACGCCCGGTTCGGTGCATGGCGGCCGCGGGGGCCGCCGGTTCCCGAGAGCCCCGGTGGTGACCGAGCCTCCCCCGCCCCGCCCGCTGGGCCGGCGGCACCGGGTACCGGGTACCGGCACCGGGATCGGCACCGGGAGATGCTTTTCTTCCCCGGTTGGAGCCGCCCCGCCCCGCCCCGCCCGGTGCTGATGTCAGAGCGGCACCGGGGACCGGCACCGGCGACGACACCGGGGACGGCGAACTGGGAACGGCTACGGGAACCGGGCACCGGCACCGGGCCACGGGGTTGTGGCTGCCGGGCACCGGCACCGGCGACAACAGCGGGACCCGGAGCCCGGGACCGGGGCTCTGGGAACCGGCTACCGGCACCGGAGCACCGGAAACGGGGCACCGGGACCGTCTGCGGGGCAGCGGCGACAGCACCGGGGAGGGGGCGCTCGGAACCGGGACCGACACCGGCACCGGCACCGGGCACCGGGAGGGGGTCCCGGGCTCCGGTAACGGCCCCGCCCGGACCCGGGGGCGGTGGGGGGGGGGGTGAGGGGGGGATTTTTGGGGAGGGGGCGGGGCCCGGGGCCGCTCCCGCGCGCACGCGCGGAGGGGGCACCGGAGGAGGGGGGAGGGGCTCCGGTGTCCGCCCACGCGTGTCCCCTCCCCCCCCCGTGTCACTGTCGCCTCCCGGTGCTGTCCCCGGTGCTGAAGTCAGCCCCGCCCCCTCCCCTCGGTGTCACCCCCCGGTGTCCCGATGTCCCCAATTCGGTGTCACCCCCCCCGTGTCACCCCCTCGGTGTCCCCCCCCTCCCCGTGTCCCCTCCCTCCCCATCCCGCTGTCCCCGTGTCCCCCCGGTTGTCACAGCAACGAGTCGGTGACAGCCGAGGTGGCACCGCCACCCCCCCCCCCCCTTCCCGAGGGGTGACACCGGGGGGGACACCGGGGGTGGCTTTGGGGACACCCCATGGTGGCGTTTTGGGGACACATTGGGGACCCCTCCCTGGTGGCATTTTGGGGACACCCCGCGGTGACACTTTGGGGACACTTTGGGGACACCTGGCCGAGGGGCTTCCCCCAAGAATTCACTCCCGACACCCAAATTCGGATCCCAAAATTCCCTTTTTTCCTTTTTTTTTTCTTTTTTTCTTCCTTTTTTCCCCCAAATTCTCCCAAAACTTCCGAGACACCCCCAAAAAAATCCCGGGAATCCCCCCCAAAAAAATCTCCTGGGACCCCCCAAAAATTCCTGGTCCCCCTTTTCCGGGGGGATTCCTGCTCCACACCCCACAGATGGGACCCCCCAAAATCCATCCCGGGGACCCCAAATCCATCCCGGGGACCCCAAATCCATTCTGGGGACCCCAAATCCTTCCAGGGGACCCCAAATCCTTCCAGGGGACCCCCAATCCATCCCAGGGACCCCAAATCCATCCCAGGACCCCCAAATCCATTCTGGGGACCCCAAATCCATCCAGGGGACCCCAAATCCATTCTGGGGACCCCAAATCCATTCTGGGGACCCCAAATCCATCCAGGGGACCCCAAATCTCTCAGGGGGGACCCCAAATCCCCCGGGGGGGGTCAGAGGAGGCGCTCCCGGCTGTTCTCCAGCTGCTGCTGCTGCTGCTGCCGCCAGTGCCGGAAGCGTTTGGTTTTGGGGTGCAGGAACTGCACCACGTCCATGGGCACCCGCACCGTGTCCAGCCCGTTCACCTGCACCCCAAAAAACACCCCAAAAAATACCTGAGTCACCCCAAAAACACCCCAAAAACACCCCCAGGGCACCACGGCCATGGGCACCCGCACAGTGTCCAGCCCGTTCACCTGCACCCCAAAAAACACCCCAAAAACACCCCAGTCACCCCAAAAACACCCCAAAAAACCCCAATTCACCCCAAAAACACTCCAAAAACACCCCAAAAACACCCAGGTCACCCCAAAATTACCCCATAAACATCCTCGGGGCACCACGTCCATGGGCACCCGCACCGTGTCCAGCCCGTTCACCTGGCACCCCAAAAACACCCCAAAAACCCCCCAAACCACCCCCAAAAACACCCCAAAAACACACAAGTCACCCCAAATAGACCCCAGAAACACCCGAGCCACCTCAAAACCACACCTAAAACACCCGAGTCACCCCCAAAACCACCCCAAAAACATCTGAGCCAGCCCCATAACACCCCAAATACACCCCAAAAACACCCACAGGGCACCACCGGCTCCGTGTCCCGCCCATTCACCAGAAGCCCCCAAAATCCCCTATTTAACCCCAAAATCCCCCGGATCACCCCAATGAAACGGGGAGAAAGGGGAAGGGGAAATGGGGGAGAAAGGGACAAAGGGGAATTGGGGAAATGGGGAGGAAATGAGGGGGAAGGAAATGAGGAAATTGGGGGAAAGAGAAAGGAAATGAGGGGAAATGGGGAGGAAATGGGGAGAAGAGGAAGGAAATGGGGGGAAAAGAGAAGGAAATGAGGAAACGGGGAGGAAATGGGGGGAAATGAGGAGGAAATAAGGGGAAATGGGGAGGGAGGAAATGGAGAGAAAATGGGGAGGAAGAGGAAGGGAATGGGGAGGAAATGAGGGAAAATAGGGAGGAAATGAGGGGAAATAGGGAGGAAATGGGGAGGAAGTCAGGAGGAAGAGGAGGGAAATGGGGGGAAGAGGAGGGGAATGGGGAAGAAGGAAATGAGGGGAAATGGGGGGAAGAGGAGGGGAATGGGGAGGAAGGAAATGAGGAAATGGGGGGAAATGAGGAGGAAATGGGGAAAATGAGGAGGGAAATGGGGAGCAGGGTCCCTCACCGTGACGTCGCACCAGAAGCTGCCCCAGCGCGTGATCGGCTCCGGGGGCAGGCGCAGAGCGTGGGGGGGCACAAACACCCCCAGCTGCGGAGGGAACCCCAAATCCTGGGATTGCACCCCAAATCCTGGGATTGCACCCCAAATCCTGGGACTGCACCCCCAAATCCCGGGAAGAGAGGCAGGGCAGAGCCCCCCCAACCCTTTGGGAATTACCCCAAATTCTGGGAATGGTCCCAAATCCCAGAAATGGCCCCAAACCCCTGGAACTACCCCAAACCACGGGAATGATCCCAAACCCCAATGGAATGAGAGTGACCCCAAATCCCAGAAATTACCCCAAAACACAGAAATGGCCCCAAATCCCAGGAACGGCCCCAAATACCAGAAATGGCCCCAAATCCCAGAGCCCCAAAATTCCAGGAATGGCCCCAAAACCCAGAAATTACCCCAAATCCCAGGAACGGCCCCAAATCCCAGAAATGGCCCCAAATCCCAGGAATAGCCACAAATCCCAGAAATGGCCCCAAAACCCAAAAATGACCCCAAATCCCAGGAACAACCCCAAAATGGCCCCAAAACCCAGGAATGACCCCAAAACCCAGGAGCCACCCCAAATCCCGGGATCAGGGCTGGCCCGAATCCCCAAATCCTTTGGGAATGACCCCAAATTTTGGGATTCGAGCCCGGGAATGGGGAAAATTCCCGAAATCCCAAAAGGGCCCCAAAAGCCCGCTCACGTTCTTGAGGAAGTGCCGGGCCACGATGTCGGGGCTGAGCTCCCAGCTCCGGTTGTTCTTCATCCCCACCTCGAGCCGGCAGCGCCGCAGGAATTCCAGGGTCTGGAAAAGCGGGAATGGGAGCTGGGATCGGGGGGAATTCCCGGGATTTTGGGGTTTTTGGGATGGGGGATCCCAGCTCACCTTCTGCCCGCTCAGGGTTTGGGGCTCGTCCAGCTTCCCCTGCTGAGCCAGCTGGGGGGAAATGGGAAAATGGGAATTTGGGGGGGTGGGATTGAGGAAATGGGGAAAAATGGGGGGAAAAGTGGGATTTAGGAGAGGAAATGGGGAAATGGGAATTTGGGGAGAAATGGGATTGAGAAAATGGGGGAAAAAATGGGATTGAGATGGGAAAATGGGGGAAAAATGGGGGGGAAATGGGATTGAGGAGGGAAATGGGGGGAAAAATTGGGATTTAGGAGGGGAAATGGGGGAAAAATTGGGATTTAGGAGGGGAAATGGGATTGAGGAGGGAAATGGGGGAAAAATTGGGATTTAGGAAGGAAAATGGGGGAAAACGAGGAAAAAGGGGGGATTTATGAGGAAAAAAGGGGGAAAAAAGAGATTTAGGAGGCAAAAAATGGGATTGAGAGGAGAAAAATGGGGGGAAAATGGGATTTATAACGATAAACGGGGAAAATGGGGATTGAGGAAAAGAAATGGGAGGAAAAGAGCTTGAGGAAAAATGAGAAAAACAAGGATTGAGGAGAAAAAAATGGAAAAACTCAGGGATGGAGGAGGAGAACAGGACAGGAATCGTGGCTGGCACGGCCAGGAGGGTCCACCCCTCTTCCCAAATGAATTTTTTTAGGAATTGAGGCTCCCCAAATGAAATTTTTTTAGGGATTGAGGCTCCCCAAAGGAATTTTTTTAGGGATTGAGGCTCCCCAAAGGAGTTTTTTAAGGATCAAGCCTCACTTCAGGATTGCACTCCCAAAAAAACCACCAGCTCCCATCCCAAAAATCCCCAAAAAATCCCCTTCAAAAGGCACGTGGGCTGATCCCAAAGAGCCCTTTGAGCCCAATTCCTGGTTTTTCCTGTTTTTTCCGTTTTTTTCCCGGCTGACCTCCTTCTCCTGCTGGAAGTGGCGCAGGTTCTCCGGGCTGGGGTACACGGCCAGGCCCTGGGCCAGGAGTTTGTTCCTGCCCAGGCTCTTCCTGACGCTCACCACGTCCCCGCGGCCGCCCAGATCTGCCAGGGAAAATCGGGAAAAGTCACCCGGGAACGCCGGCAAAATCCCAAATTTTTCCCCACCTAAATCCCAATTTTTTCCCCACCTAAATCCCATTTTTTTTCCCACCTAAATCCCAATTTTTTTCCCACCTAAATCCCAATTTTTTTCCCACCTAAATCCCAATTTTTCCCCTCCTAAATCCCAATTTTTTCCCCACCTAAATCCCAATTTTTCCCCTCCTAAATCCCAATTTTTTCCCCATTTCCCCTCCTCAATCCCGATTTTTTCCCCATTTCCCCTCCTAAATCCCAGTTTTTTCCCCTCCTAAACCCCAATTTTTTTCCCATTTCCCCTCCTAAATCTCAATTTTTTCCCCATTTCCCTCCTAAATCCCCTTTTCCCCCCATTTTCCCTCCTCAATCCCCTTTTTCCCCCATTTCCCCTCCTAAATCCCAATTTTGGAAAATCCCAAATCCCGCGGCAGCTCGGAGGGGTCCGGCCCAAAACGGGGGAAAACGATCCAAAAAATTCAACGGAATGGAAGAGAAATTCCATGGAATTGTTGCGTTTGGGAGGGAAAACTCAGCTGGGAATGCTGGAAAATGTCAGCCCCACCCCCCGTGGAACGGTGTGGGGTCCATCCCAAGGGAATTCCATGGAATTAAACGGGAATTCCGTGAGTTTCACGGGAATTCCATGGAATTGTTGGGTTGGGGGGGGACAAAAATGAGCACAGAATTCCCGGGAACCGGCCCGTTACTCCCGTTATCGCTCACCCTGCACGGCGCGGCTCAGCAGCAGCTCCATGTGGCCCCGGGGCCGGTGCTTCCCGTCCCGCAGCAGCCGGAACACGCGGTGCCGCCGTGGCTGCAACCGGGGCACCGCGCCCGCCCGGCCCAGCGGCACCGGCCACACGCGCTCCACCACCACCGAGGCCTAAAGGGGATGGAAGGTTCTGGAATGTGCCGGGGAACGGGCACCGGGCACTGGGCACACGCGCTCCACCACCACCGAGGCCTGAGGGGAGGGAAAGTTCTGGAATGTGCCGGGGAACGGGCACTGGGCACTGAGCCCTAAGGGATGGAAAGTTCCGGAATGTGCCGGGGAAACGGGCACCGGGCACCGAGCCCTGGGGAGGGAAGGTTCCGGAATGTGCCAGGGGAATGAATGGGCACCGGGGTTATGGGGTCTATAGGGTCTATGGGGCTCCATAACGGGGTTATGGGGTATATGGGGTCTATGGGGTTCCATATGGGGCTTATGGGGTCTATAGGGTCTATGGGGTTTTGTAACGGGGTTATGGGGTCTATAGGATCCATACGGTTCTATACCAGGTGTATGGGGCTCCATACCAGGCTTAAAGGGTCTATAGGATCCATACAGTTCCATACCAGGTCTATACGGTCTATGGGGCTCCATACCGGGGTTACGGGGTCTATAGGATCCATACAGTTCCATACTGGGGTTATGGGGTCTATAGAGTTTTACAACAGGGTCTATGAGCTCTATAGGGTTCCATATGGGGCTTATGGGGTCTATAGGGTCTATGGGGTTTTGTAACGGGGTTATGGGGTCTATAGGATCCATACACTTCCATACTGGGGTAATGGGGTCTATGGGGTCTATGGGGCTCCATACCGGGGCTATGGGGTCCGTAGGATCTATAGGGGTCCATACCAGGGTTATGGGGTCTATAGGGCTCCGTACCGGATCTATGGGGTCTATGGGGCTCCATACCGGGGCTATAGGATCCATACGGTTCCATACCGGGGCTATGGGGTCTATAGGATCCATACCGGGGTTACGGGGCCGGCTCAGGGCCCGTCCCGCCGGCCCCGCTACCGACCCGGCCCAACTCCCGCCCGCCCATCCCCGGCGCCGCCCGGGCCTGGCTCAGAGCCCGTCCCGACCCCGGTACCGACCCCGGGTACCGATCCCGGTACCGACCCCCGCCGCTCCCGGTGCCCCCGCCGTTACCGGGCCGTGGCTCAGGCTCAGCGCCCGCCCCGGCGCCCCCGGCCCGCCCAGGCCCAGGCCCAGGGCCCGGCTCAGCGCCCGTCCCGCCGCTCCCGGTGCCAACATGGCGGCCCCCTGCCCGCGCCGCGCCTGCGCACACCGCGCCGCACCGGAGCGCGAGGACCCCACCGGGGGCTGCCCGCGCCGCGCCTGCGCAGACCGCGCCGCACTGCAAGGACCCCACCGGGGGCTGCCCGCGCCGCGCCTGCGCCCGGTGCCCGCCGGGGACGGAGCGCTGCGAAACGTTCAACTTTATTAAACTCACAACCACCGTCAGTGCAACGGAACAGCAAAACAAGGCGAGGGAACCGGGAGGGTAACGGGAACCTTCCCGGTAACGGAAGGGGCACCGGCGGTTCTCGGTGCCGGTGTGGCGCGTCCCGACGAGAGGCACAAGCGGAGATCCCCGCGCTTTGCCGGTCCGGCCTCCCGGAGGGCTCCGCCGAGGGGGCTGCAGGCGGGGCTGGCACCGGGACCGCTCCGGTCCCCGTGATGGGGTCACCGGGAGCGGCTCCCGGTAGCACCGGGCAGCTTCAGGTGACCGTGACGGCATCCCCGGGCACGGCGGCGGCGGCTGCGGGAGCGGGAAGGGTCAGCGGGGTCCCGGCAGCGTTGCCGGGGCAGGGAGAGGGACACACCGGGAACGGCGGCACCGGAACGGCGGCACCGGGCTCACCGAGGCACGACGGGGTCACGGGGCTGTCCCCGGGCTCCGGTGGGCTCGGGGGGGAGGCGGAGCCGAGATTGTCCTGCCCGGGAAAAGCGGGGTGAGATCCCCGGGACACCGGCACTGGGAGGGGACACCGGGAGGGACACCGGGGGGGGACACCGGGAGGGGACACCGGGGGGACACCGGGAGGGGACACCGGGAGGGGACACTGGGAGAGGACACCGAGAGCAGCTCACCGGGGGCTCCTCGGGGGGCCCGGGAACGGCGTAGCCCAAACGCACCAGCTCAGCTCCCACGTCCAGGCTCTGCGGGGACAGCGATGGGGACACTGGGGACACTTGGGGACATTTGGGGACATTTGAGGACACACCTGTCCATGGCCATGGGTACATTTGGGTACATCTGGGGACACTTGGTGACACACCTGTCCATGGCTGTGGGGACATTGGGGACATTGGTGACATGGTGACACACCTGTCCGTGGTCATGGGTACATTTGGGGACACTGGTGACATTTGGGGACACTGGTGACACACACCTGTCCGCAGCGGTGGGGACATTGGGGACATTGGTGACACGGGGACACACCTGTCCGTGGTCATGGGTACATTTGGGGACACTGGTGACACACCTGTCCATGGCCGTGGGGACACTGGTGACATTTGGGGACATTGGTGACACACCTGTCCGTGGCCATGGGGATATTGGTGACATTTGGGGACATTTGGGGACACACCTGTCCGTGGCCATGGGGACACATGGGTACATTTGGTGACATTGGTGACACGGTGACACACCTATCCATGGCCATGGGGACACTTGGGGACATTTGGTGACACACCTGTCCATGGCTGTGGGGACATTGGTGACACAGTGACACACCTGTCCGTGGCTATGGGTACATTTGGGGACACTGGTGACATTTGGTGACACAGTGACACACCTGTCCGTGGCCATGGGGATATTGGTGACATTTGGGGACACTGGGGACACACCTGTCCATGCCATGGGGACACTGGGGACATTGGTGACACAGTGACACACCTGTCTGTGTCTGTGGGTACATATGGGTACATTTGGGGACATTGGTGACATTGGGGACACGGTGACACACCTGTCCGTGTCCGTAGGTACATTTGGTGACATTTGGGGACACTCGGTGACACGGTGACACACCTGTCCGTGTCCGTAGGTACATTTGGGGACACTGGTGACATTTGGTGACATTGGTGACACAGTGACACACCTGTCCGTGTCTGTGGCGGCCGAAGAGGCGCAGTTGGGGCCCGGCGGGGCCGTAGCTGCAGATCTGCGCCCGCAGCGGCGCCCAGCGAGCGCAGCCCGACAGACGGACAAACTCCTGCAGGGCCGGGGCCGGCCAGCCGCCACCTGGGGACACATGGGGACATGGGGACAGCTGTGTGACATATGGGGACAGCTGTGGGACATGGGGACACAGGGACAGCTGTGGGACATGGGGACAGCTCTGTGACATGGGACACAGGGAACACAGGAACTCCTGCAGGGCTGGGGCCAGCCAGCTGCCACCTGGGGACATGGGGACAGCTGTGTGACACATGGGGACAGCTGTGTGACACGGGGACAGCTGTGTGACACGGGGACACAGGGACACAGGAACTCCCACAGGGCTGCGGCCGGCCAGCGGCCACCTGGGGGACACGGGGACATGGGGACAGCTGTGACACAGGGACAGGCCGTGTCCCACCCCCAGGACAGGACAGACCCATGTCCCACACCCCAGGAGGTGACAGACCCAGGTGCCACCCCTGGAGGTGACAGGGCTGTGTCCCACCCTCCTGACAGACCCATGTGCCACCCCCTGGAGGTGACAGGGCCGTGTCCCACCCTCCTGACCGACCCACATGCCACCCCTGGAGGTGACAGACCCATGTGTCACCCCCAGGTGACAGCCGTGTCCCACCCCCAGGAGGTGACAGGGCCGTGTCCCACCCTCCTGACAGACCCAGGTGCCACCCCAGGTGACAGCCGTGTCCCCCCCAGGAGGTGCCAGCCGTGTCCCCCCCAGGAGGTGACAGCCATGTCCCACCCCCAGGTGACAGGGCCGTGTCCCCCCCAGGAGGTGCCAGCCGTGTCCCCAGGAGGTGACAGCCGTGTCCCCAGGAGGTGCCAGCCGTGTCCCCCCCAGGTGCCACCCCCGGTGCCAGCCGTGTCCCCGTGTCCCGCTCACCGCTGGGGACGATCCCGGCCAGGCTGCACTCGATGGCCTGGAAGGGCAGGCTCAGGAAGTCGCTCCTGCGAGGACACGGACACGGTGAGGGTGGCACTGCGGGTCACAGGGACATGCCCAGGGGACAGTGCCACCCCCTGCCACACCTGAGGGCCCGCAGCGCCTCGGGGGGCGCCTCGCCGCTGTCCCCAAAGTCCACGTAGGACAGCCCCAGGTGGCCGTTGTCCAGCGGGCCCAGGACGCGCGCACGGCACCACTCGCCGCCGGCCAGGTACGGAGCGGCCACGATGTCCCCGGGCTGCAGCGACGGGGGTGGCACCTGGGGACACGGGGACACGCAGGGGACAGCGCTGGGACACGGGGACACGCAGGGGACAGCGCTGGGGCACGGTGGGGACGCGGGGTGGGGGTGAGGGACATGGGGGGGACAGTGCTGGGAGAGGAGGGACATGGTGGGGACAGTGCTGGGACAGGAGGGGACATAGGGACACAGAGGGGACAGTGCTGCGACACAGAGGGACATGGGGACATGGTGGGGACAGTGGTGTAACAGGAGGGACATGGTGGGGACAGTGGTGGGACAGGAGGGACATGGGGGAACAGGTTGGGACACGAGGGGACATGGGGACAGGGGCTAAGGGACATGGTGGGGACAGTGCTGGGACACAGAGGGACATGGGGACACAGAGGGGACAGTGCTGGGACACGGTGGGGACATGGGGACAGTCATGGGGACATGGAGGGGACAGTGCTGGGGGATGAGAAGACGGTGAGGATGGGGACAGTGCTGGGACACTGAGGGGACACGGAGGGGACACCGAGGGGACACAGGGGTGACAGAGGGGACTCACAGGGGGGCTGCTGTGATAGAAGTGCCCCATCTTGGCCATGAACATTTCCAGTGCTGGGACACAGGGGGGACACTGAGAGGGGACACTGAAGGGACATGGGGGACACTGAGGGGACCCAGGGGACACAGACAGGACACAGGGGACACTGAGGGGACACTGAAGGGACACAGGGGACCCCGAGGGGACGCACCGGGGCGCTGCTGCGGTAGAAGTGGCCCATCTCGGCCGTCAGCCTGTCCAGCTGCAGGCTGCGGGCGCCCAGCAGCTGCACCCAGAAGCGCCCGGGGCTCTCGGCCGCCGACACGTACACGTCCAGGTGCTCGTCCGCCGCGAAGCTGAAATCCGGGCTGGGCACTGCGGGAACCGGGGGGGGGAAACGGACCTGGATCTGTCTGGGATCTGCTGGGATCTACTTGGGATCTACCTGAGATCCACCCTGGATCTGCTGGGATCTACCTGGGATCCACCTGGGAGCTGCTGGGATCTACCCGAGATCCACCTGGGAGCTGCTGGGATCTACCTGGGAGCTGCTGAGGTCTACCTGGGATCCGCTGGGATCCACCTGGGATCTGCTGGGATCTACCTGGTATCTACCTGGGATCTGCTGGGATCCACCTGACATCTACCTGGGATCTGCTGGGATCTACCTGAGAGCTGCTGAAATCCACCTGGGATCTGCTGGGATCTACCTGGGAGATACTGAAATCCACTTAAATCCACCTGAGATCTACCTGGGATCCACCTGGGAGCTGCTGAAATCCACTGAAATCTGCCTGAGATCTACCTGGGATCTCCTGGGATCCACCTGGGATCTGCTGAGATCTACCTGGGATCTACCCAGGATCTGCTGAAATCTACCTGGAACCCACTGAAATCCACCTGAGATCTGCCTGGAATCCACTGAAATCCACCAAAATCCACTAAATCCACCTGAGATCTACCTGGAACTCACTGAAATAATCTGAGATCTACCTGGAATCCACTAAAATCTACCTGAGATCCACTGAAATCCAGCTGAGATCTACCTGGAACCCACTGAAACAATCTGAGATCTACCTGGAATCCACTAAAATCTACCTGAGATCTACCTGGAATCCACTGAAATCCATTTGATATCTACCCGGAACTCAAATCCGAGATCCACCTGGATCCCACTGAAATCCACCTGGAACCCACTGAAATACACAAAAATCTACCTGGAATCCACTAAAATCCACCTGAGATCCACTGAAATCCATCTGGAACCCACTGAAATCCACCCAAAATCCACTGAAATCCACCAAAATCCACTGCCATCTACCTGAAATCCTTGGAAATCCACTGAAATCTACAGGAAATCCACCAAAATCCACTGCCATCTACCTGAAATCTTTGGAAATCCACCCAAAATCCACTGAAATCCCCCCGAAATCCACCCGAAATCTCACCGGGACAACCATGGCACAGGGGAACCCCGAAATCACTGAAATCCCCCCCAAATCCACCCGACATCCCACCGGGACAACCACAGCACGGGGTAACCCCAAAATCACCGAAATCCACTGAAATCCCCCCGAAATCCACCCAAAATCCCACCGGGACAACCACAGCACGGGGGAACCCCAAAATCACTGAAATCCACCCGAAATCCCCCCTAAATCCACCCGAAATCCCACCAGGACAACCACAGCACGGGGGAACCCCAAAATCCCCCCAACCCCTCCTCAGAACCCCTCGGCACCCCCGAACCCCCCAGGAACTCCGTCCCCAGCGGGATCTCACCCTCGAACTTGCCCGCGGGCGGCTCCTCGCCCTCAGCCGCCGGCTCCGCGCCCTCGCCGCCCGCCGCCGGTGCCCGGTCGGTGTCCCAGCACTCCTGCCAGCCCCCGGGGCTGCCGGGAGCACCGGGGGGAGGCCCCGGGGGCGGCTCCCGGCGGCTGCCCAGGGGCTGTTTCCGCGGGCACCGGGCGGCCGCCGCCGCCGCCAGCTCCCGGCGGAACGCTTTGTCCTCCGCCAGCTTCTCCATGATCAGCTTCTACCCACGGGAAAGATGATGATGATGATGATGATGATGAGGAAGGTTTGGGGGGCTCTGAGCACCCCTCAAACCCCTCCAGCTGTGCTCACCTTGGCCGCCTCCACCTCCTTGCGCGTCCCCAGCAGGCGGATGAGGCGCAGCGGGGCCAGGCCGGCGTCGCCCTCGTGGCCGCACTCCACTCGTGCCCCCGAGCTCCGGCAGATGCCCCGAACCGTCTCCCCACCGCGGCCTGGGGGCGTGGGGACAGCCCCGAGGGGACCCCCGGGGGAAACACGGGTGGGGAGGAGAGGGGAGAGGGGGTGAGGGGTGGATCTCAAAGGGAAAGGGTTTGGGATTTGGGGTTATGCCGGGATTTGGGGTGTCCCTGTGTCTATGGGAGGTTCCCCACGGGATTTGGGGTGTCCCTGTGGTTGTGGGAGGTTCCCCCCAGGATTTGGGGTGTTCCTGTGGCTATGGGAGGTTCCCCCCAGGATTTGGGGTGCCCTGGACCGATGATCCTGCCCACAACCCACTGGGGCACATGGAGCTGCTTGGTACCCTGGGATTTGGGGTTCCCCTGGGATTTGGGGTGTCCCTGTGGCTATGGAGGTTCCCCCAGGTTTTGGGGTGTCCCTGTGGCTATGGAGGGTTCCCCCCGGTCCCCACGGGATTTGGGGTGCCCCGTACCGATGATCCTGCCCACGGCGCGCTGGGGTACCCGCAGCTGCTCGGCCACGGGCGCGCTGTCGGCCACGATGCGCAGCACGGCCGCCCTGGCCCGGCACACCTGGCCCGGCGAGCCCGAGATCTGCACCAGGGACCGGCCCTCGGCCTCCTCCTCCTCCTCCTCCTCCTCCTCCTCCTCCACCGAGATCTGGGCTCCGGTCTCCTGCCTCAGCTGTGGGCACGGGGCATTCCCGCTGCTCCCAAATGTTCCCAGTGCTCCCAGTGCTCCCAAACGTTCCCGGTGCTCCCGGTCCCTCACGGTGTCCCCAGTGTTCCCGGTGCTCCCAGTGCTCCCAGTTCCCCCAGTACTCCCAGTACTCCCAATTCCCCTGGTGTTCCCAGTACTCCCAGTCCTCCCAGTTCCCCCAGTGCTCTTGGCGCTCCCAGTACCCCCAGTTCTCCCAGTTCCCATGGCACTCCCAGTTTCCCTGCTCCCAGTGCTCCCGGTTCTTCCAGTACTCAGCACTCCCAGTTCTCCCGGTGCCCTCGGTACTCCCAGTTCTCCCAGTGCTCCCAGTTCCCTGGTTCCCCCAGTACCCCCAGTGCTCCCGGTTCCCCAGTGCTCCCAGTTCCCCCAATGCTCTCGGTTCTTCTGGTACTCCTGGTTCCCCCAGTTCCCCCAGTGCTCCCAATTTCCCCAGTTCTCCCAGTGCTCCCAGTATTCCCGGTACTCCCAGTTCTCCCAATTCCCATGGCACTCCCAGTTTCCCTGCTCCCAGTGCTCCCAGTTCCCCCAGTGCTCCCAGTTCCCCCAGTACCCCTGGTGTCCCCAGTTCCCCCAGTACCCCCGGTACTCCCAGTTCTCCCAGTTCTCCCGGTGCCCTCAGTACTCCCAGTCCCCCCAGTCCCCCCGGTGTCCCCCCGGTGTCCCGGTGTCCCCACCCGGTTGATGGTGGCTCCCCGGCGGCCGATCAGCGCCTTCAGGGCCGTGCGGGGCACCCGCAGCGCCACCTCCAGCCCCTCATCTGCCACCAGCGTCACCTGCGCCTCTGGGGACAGAGGGGACACGGGGGGGACACGGGGGGACACAAGGGTGGGGACACAGGGGGGACAGCAGGGACACAGGGGGACATGGAGGGGACACAGGGGGGTCACAGAGGGGCTGGCACCCCCCGGACCACAGAGAATTCCCATTGGGGAAAGCGACTCCAAGGGGTCCCCACACCCCAGGGGGTCCCCAGAGTGTCCCCAAAGTGTCCCCAAAGTGTCCCCAAGGTGTCCCCAAAGGGTCCCCAGAGGGTCACAAAGGGACAAGGACATCCCTGAGGAGGTGACAAGGGAATTCCCAGTGGGAAAAGCGACTCCAAGGGGTCCCCACACCTCAGGGGGGTCCCCAAAGTGTCCCCAAAGTGTCCCCAGAATGTCCCCAGGGTGTCCCCAAAAGGTTCTGAGAGGGTCACAAAGGGACAGGGACATCCCTGAGGAGGCGATGAGGGAATTCCCCGTGGGAAAAGCGACTCCCGCGGCCTCCCGCTCCCCTCGGAGCTCCCGGTGGTACCGGCAGAGGGACAGGCCCGGCCCCGGTGCGGCCCCGCACCCACCTCGGCTCTCCCGGTAGCGCCGGTACAGGATGTAGCACACGGTGGCGGCGGCCGGGACGCCCAGGAGCAGCGCGGTTTTCTGCAGGCTGCTCAGGCTGTGCACGGAGCTGCGTCCCGCCATCGCCGGCTGGGCCTTACCGGGGATTACCGGGGATTACCGGGGGCTTACCGGGGGGTTACCGAGAGCCCACCGGGAGCACCGCGTTGCGTCCCCGCACCCCGGGGACTCCCCCGCGTCTCCCCCCGGCCATACCCGCACGGTGGGTTCGGCTCCGGGCGCGCCGGTGAAGGCCCCGGGCCCGGTGCAGCGGCAGCGGAGCCCCCGCAGCCACCGGTGCCGCGCCCCCCGCGTGGCCTCACGGTACCTGCAGGTGCCGAGGACACCCCCCGGCCCCGTAGCGCCCCTGGTTCGGCCCGGCCCGGCCCCGGTGCGGGCCCGGCCCCGGTTCGGGCCCGGTGCGGCCCCGGTGCCGCCACCGCCTCCCGCGCCCCGCCGCTGGCCCCGCCTCCTCCCGCTCTCCACCAATCACATCGCGGCTCCTCCCCTCGCAGCCAATCACAGCGCAGCGCCGCACCGCTCGCACCCAATCACCGCCCGCGGAGCAGCGGCCAATCCCCGCGAGGCCTCCCACGCGCTCGGGGCGGGAAATAACGGGAATAAAGCAGCCAATCAGCGGCGAGTAGCGAGGAGGCGAGCCAATCAGAGAGCAGGAAGGTGCGAACGCCCGCCTCCCGCTTTGAGTGACAGGCACGGGAGCCAATAGGCTCCCCCCCAAATTTCCCAATTTTGGGGTGCGGGAGCCCCCCAAAAATTCCTAATTTTGGGGTTCAGGGACACCCGACCCTCCAAATTTCACAATTTTGGGGTGCAGCGATCCCAAATTTCCCATATTTGGGGTTCATGGACCTCAGACCGTCAAATTTTGGGTTGCAGAGCCCCCAAATTTCAGTTTTTGGGGTGCAGCGACCCCAGAATTGCCAATTTTGAGGTGCGGGGATCCCGGATTTTTCAATTTTGGGGTGCAGGGACCCCAAACCACCCTAATTTCCCAGTTTTGGGGTAGGGGGATCCCCCGAAAGTTCCCCCTACAGTCCCAAACTGCCCCCGGCATCCCCAAAGGGACCCCAAAAAGACCCCAAAAAAGAGAGGAACCCCAAAGGGACCCCAAGAACACAGAGCACCCCCAGCTCATACAAAACCCCTTTATTGGGGGGGTCAGGGCAGCACCCCAGGGTGGGGGGGGGGAACACTGAGGGGTCCCGAGTGGGTGGGGGCACCCATGGGTGGGGGTCGGGACCCCAAAACAGAGTCAGGGCACACATTTAGGGCTGGGACGGGACTCAAGGCGGGTTTGGGGTGACACCCCCGAGTTTGGGGTGACACCCTGGATGGGCGGGGGGCACCCATGGGTGGGGGGCTCAGCCCCTCAAGAGGGTTCAGGACCCCCAGGTGGGCTCAGGACCCGAAGGGGGGGATCAAGGCACACATTTAGGGCTGGGACGGGATCCAAAGCGGGTTTGGGGTGGCACCCCTGAGTTTGGGGTGACACCCTGGATGGGCGGGGGGCACCCATGGGTGGGGTCTCAGCCCCTCAGGAGGGTTCAGGACGGCAAGGGGGGATCAAGGCACACATTTAAGGTTGGGACGGGACCCAAGGCGGGTTTGGGGTGGCACCCCCGGGTTTGGGGTGACACCCTGGATGGGCAGGGGGCACCCATGGGTGGGTGGGGGCACCCATGGGTGGGGGCTCAGCCCCTCAAGAGGGTTCAGGACCCCCAGGTGGGCTCAGGACCCCAAGGGGGGGGGATCAAGGCACACATTTAGGGCTGGGACAGGATCCAAGGCGGGTTTGGGGTGACACCCCCGGGTTTGGGGGGGCACCCATAGGTGGGTGGGGGGCACCCATGGGTGGGGGGCTCAGTGGCGGCCGCGCTGCTTCATGTGCTGCACGAAGTAGTCGTTGCAGGCGATGGTCAGCCCGGCCACCAGCGAGAAGAAGCCCTGGAAGCCGACGCGGCCGTCGCGGCTCTGCTCCACGTCCCGCAGGATGCGATCCAGGGCGTGCGGGTCCCGCTGGTTCTGGGGCAAAAAACGGGAAAAATGGGAAAATTCAGGTCAGATCCCACACTCTGCTCCATGTCCTGCAGGATGCGATCCAGGGTGTTGGGGTCCTGCTGGTTCTGGGGCAAAAAACGGGAAAAATGGGAAAATTCAGGTCAGATCCCACACTCTGCTCCATGTCCCGCAGGATCTGATCCAGGGTGTTGGGTTGTGGGGAAAACGGGGAAAAAAGGGGGGGAAAATGGGGGGAAAATGGGGGAAAAATGGGGGGAAAATGGTCAGATCCTAAAAGGGAATAGGGTCCCACAATATCTGATCCAGGGTGTGGGGGTGCCACTGGTTCTGGGGCAAAAAATGGGAAAAACAGGAAAATTTGGGTCAGACCCCACACTCTGCTCCATGTCCCACAATATCTGATCCCAGGGTTTTATGGAATCGAGTCCCAGCATTTATGGGATCCAGTCCCAGGGTCTATAGGGTTTGAGCCCAGGGTTTATGGGATCCCATCCCAAGGTTTATGGAGTTTGATCCTGGAGTTCTGCGGATTCCCCCCGCCCCATCCCATGGATCCCACAGATGCCATCCCATGGATCCCACCCCATAGATTCCATCGATGCCACCCCATGGATCCCATAGATCCCATCTTATGAATCCCACCCCATGGATCCCACCCTATAGATCCCACCCCATGGGTCCCATCCCATAGATGCCATCCCATGGATCCCATCTGATGGATCCCATAGATCCCACCCCACGGATCCCACTGATGCCATCTCATGGATCCCATCTTATGAATCCCATCTCATGGATCCCATAGATCTCACCCCACCCCATGGATCCCATGGATCCCATCTTATGGATCCCACCCCATAGATACCATCCCATGGATCCCACAGATCCCATCCCATGGATCCCACCCCATGGATCCCATCTCATGGGTCCCATGGATCCCATCCCATGGGTCCCACGCCATGGATCCCATAGATTCCATCCCATGGATCCCATCTTATGAATCCCACAGATCCCACCCCATGGATCCCATAGATCCCATCTCAGGGATCCCACAGATCCCACCTCATAGATCCCACCCTACAGATCCCATCTTATGGATCCCATCCCATGGATTTCATCCCATGGATCCCACAGATCCCACCTCATAGATCCCACCCCATGATCCCATCTCATGGATCCCATAGATCCCATCTCATGGATCCCACCCCATGGATTTCATTCCATGGGTCCCACAGATGCCATCTCATGGATCCCACCCCATGGATCCCACCCCATGGATCCCATCCCATGGGTCCCACAGCTCCCACCCAGGGCCCCCGTGCCGCGCCCACCTCGAGGAACCCCGGGAACTCCTTGTCCATGAGCGCCCTGAGGTCCTCCTTGGCCAGGTGCTCCTTGTCCCCCGCGTACTTGTGGAAGGTGAACATCAGCGTCTCCATGGCGTGCTCCAGCTGCGACGGCATCCTGGCTGCAGGTCCTGCTGGCACCCCAAATTCCTGCTGGGAACCCCAAAACGTCCATGGGAAACCCGAAATAGCCATGGGAAACCCAAAATAGCCATGGGAAACCCGAAATGTCCATGGGAATCCCAAAAATAGCCATGGGAAACCCAAAAATCCCAATGGGAAACCCAAAATGTCCATGGGAAACCCAAAACGTCCATGGGAAACCCAAATTCCTGATGGGAACCCGACATTCCTGATGGGAATCCAAAATTTCTGCTGGGAACCCAAAAATCCCAATGGGAAACCCAAAAGTCTTGCAGGGAACCCGAAAACCCCAATGGGAAAACCAAAATTCCCACTGGGAACCCCGAAAATCCTGATGGGAACCCCCAAAAATCCTCATGGAAAAACCCGAATTCCCACTGGGAACCCAAAAAACCCAATGGGAACCCCAAAAACCATGGTGGGAAACACAAATTCCCCCTGGAGCTCCCCAAAATTCCCTCTTGGGACCCCAAAATTCCCTCCTGGGACCCCAAAATTCTCTCTGAGTTCCCAAAAATCCCTCCTGGACCCCCCAAAATCCCCCCAGGACCCCCCAAAATCCCTCCTGGGACCCCAAAATTCTCCCTAAGCTCCCCAGAATCGCTCCAGGACCCCCCAAAAATACCCCCCAGGATGCCCCAAAATTCCCTCCTGGACCCCCCAAAAATGCCCCAAAATTCCCTCCTGGGATCCCAAATCTCTCCAGGACCCCCCAAAATTCCCACCCAGGACCCCAAAATCCCCCCAGGACCCCCCCAAATTCCCTCCTGGGACCCCAAAATCCCCCCAGGACCCCCCAAAATCCCTCCTGGGACCCCAAAATCCCCCCAGGACCCCCCAAAATCCCTCCTGGGACCCCAGAATCCCCCCAGGACCCCCCAAAATTCCCTCCCGGACGCCCCCAGCCCCCGCTGCTCCCCCCGCGCTGTGGATTTTATTTTGGATTTTCCAGGAATGTCCGGGAATGACTCAGCGCGGGGGGGGGACACGAGGGGGACACGTCCCGAGGGTGTGGCCCTGTCCCCTCCCCCCCCTTGGGGACACCCCGGTGACTCACGGGGCTCTGCCTCAGTTTCCCCCCTCCTTTCCAAAAAAAAACACCCCAAAAAAGAGAAATTCACCCCTAAAAGTCACCCCCGGGAAAAGGGGAAGTCTTGAAAAAAAAGGGAAACGCCCCAAAAAAAGGAGGAATTCACCCTAAAAAAAGAGGGAAACCCCTAAAATGAGATTCCGCCCCCCAAAAAAAGGGGGAATCCCCTAAAAAAAGGAGAAGCTCCCCAAAAAAGGAGAAACTCCCCAAAAAAGGAGAAACTCCCCAAAAAAGGAGAAACTCCCAAAAAAAGGAGAAACTCCAAAAAAGAGAAAGAGAAACTTCAAAAAAAGGGAGAAACTCCCCCAAAAATAGAGGAATTCACCCAAAAAAAGGAGGAATCCCCCCCAAAAAAGGAGGAATCCCCCCAAAACGGAGGAATTCACCCAAAAAAGGAGGAATCCCCCCAAAAAAGGAGAAACTCCCAGAAAAAAGGAGGAACCACCCAAAAAAAGAAGGAACCCCCCCAAACGGGGAACCCCAAAAAGGGAGAATCCCCAAAAAAAGAGAATCCCGGAAAAAAAGGAGGAATTCCCAAAATGACCCCCCCAAAAAAATGGGGGAACTCACCCCAAAAAGGGGAAAGGGGGACCCCCCCCCCAAAAAAAAGGAAAACCCCCCCCAAAAGTGACCCCAAGAAAAGAGGGACCCCCAAAAAAGGGGAAACCCCCTAAAAAAAGGAGGAGCACCCCAAAAGGGGGAAACCCCCCCAACAAATGAGGGATCCCCCCAAAAAAGTGACCCCAAGAAAAGGGGAACCCCCAAATAAAGATGGAAGTTCCCTAAGGGTGGGGCACCCCAAAAAAAGGGTGGGGCACCCCAAAAAAAGGGGGGGATCCCCAAAAAAAGGGTGGGGCACCCCAAAAAAAGGGGTTTGGGGGATGGAGACCCCCCCAAAAAACGGACACCGGGATGGGGTCACCCGGTACCGGGAAAGGAGGGGGACCCCAAACCGGAATTTGGGGATGGGGTCCCCAATTTTTGGGGTGCGGGAGCGGCCCCCGTTCCCGTTACCGGGCGGGGGACCCCAAACCGGGACTTAGACCCCAAACCGGGATTTGGGGCCGGGGCTCCCCATTTGTGGGGTGCGGGAGCGACCTCCCGTTCCCGTTACCGGGTGGGGGACCCCAAACCGGAATTTGGGGATGGGTTCCCCATTTTGGGGTGCGGAACCGACCCCCCCATTCCCGTTACCGGGATTTAGAGCCCAAACCGGGATTTGGGGCCGGGGTTCCCCATTTTGGGGTGCGGGACCGACCTCCCGTTACCGGGAGCGGGCGGGGGACCCCAAAGCCGTTCCCGGTGGGGGCGCGGCGCTCACTCACCGTGCGGGGCTCGGTGCTCGGTGCTCGGTGCCGGTGCGGGCAGTGGCGGGGCGCGGTCCGGTCCGGGATAGGCACGGCGGGGGCGGGCCGGACACGGGGGGATGTGGCGGGGCGGGGGGGGAGCACCGTGAGTCACCGGGGCCGCCCGGACACCGCCCGGACACCGCGCCCCGCCCCGGGCATGGCCCCCCCGGGACAGCGGGGACAGCGGGGACACACCCGGGACACTCCCGGGACACCGGGGACAACCCGGGAAGCGCCGCTCTGACCCGGGATAACCCCCCCGGTGTCGCCCCCCCGGTGTCCCCCCCACCCCCGGTGTCACCCCCCCGGTGTCCCCCCCACCCCCGGTGTCCCCTCACCGAGGTTCCGCCCCACCCTCCCCCCAGGCCCCGCCGGCGCGTGCCTCGCCAATGTCGCTAATTACAATTACAATCGCTAATTACAATTACAATCGCTAACTACCGGGCCCCCGGGGCAGCTAAGAGGGGGAGGGGAGGGGGGGGGACACACCCAGGTCACCCCCCCCCCTCCGCGCCCTGCCTCAGTTTCCCCACCCAGCGCGGGGCAAAGGTGAAGCGCCCCACCCGTGTGGGGGCGGGGAGCGCTCGGGGCCAAAGGGTGGCACTGCCCTCCCCCCATTGTCGCCTCCTTGTCCCCACCCTCTTCCCTCACTCGCAAAAAAAAACCCCAAAAACCCCAAAATCTCCTCAACCCCCCCACACCCTTGCTGCCCTTAGTTAAGATGGCGGCGCCTCCGCCTCAAGATTTCCAAGATGGCGCCCGCGCCGCCACGCGCTGCCAGGCTGCCCTCACTCAAAATGGCTCCCGCCGCGTTCTAACCGATAGCGCTGAAGCCAAGAGCGCAAACCCGGATGTACCCACCATATTGCCCTCACCCAACATGGCGCCACCCTCCCCGTGTTCCCCTATGGGCGTGAAGCCGCAGCGGGCGCGCGGTTGCCCGGATGTGGGCGCGGCTTCGCCAGCGCGGGGAGGGGGGCGCGGCCTCGCTCTGCCGGAAGTTGCGTCAGGGCGGAGCCGCCCGCGGGGAGCGGGGAGCGGGGGACGGAGCCAAGATGGCGGCGCCGGGGCTGGGCCGGCCCTGAGGGGCCGTGAGGGGCCGGGAGGGGCCCCCGCGCTCACCGGGGCCGGGACGGGCCGCAGGGGGGGCCCCGCCGCTCCCCCCGCCGCTCCTCGCCACGCTGCCGCCGCCGGAGCTTCCCCGGGGGAGACGCGGGGCCTGTTCGGTGCCGTTAGCGGCCTTACCGGGGCCTCACCGGGGCTTTACCGGGGCTTTACCGGGGCTTTTCGGGGCTCGGCGGCGCCGTTTGGAGCCTCCCCGGGGCCTCCCCGCGGCTTTTCGGGGCTCGGCAGCGCCGTTCGCGGCCTTACCGGAGCTTCACCGGAGCTTTTTGGGCTCGAACCGGGCCCGTCCCGGGGCTGAACCGGGGCTTTAAGGGCCTTTAACGGGTGGAGCCTCCCGGTGCCGCCGGTTCTGGCTGGAATTTGGAGCCGGTTTCAGCCAAAATCGGAATTTTTTGTGATTTTTTTTTTTGGTATTTTTGTTAATTTAACGGCGCTTTTCCCGGTTTTTCCGCTCGGAAAATCCCGGGATTCGAGGCGCCCGGAGGAACGGGATGAAATTCCAAATATTTCCTCAGCCCAGCGAGTTTTTTTGGGGTTTTTTATTGCGGTTTTTGCTTTAAAACGAGCAAAAAATCCGCGATCCAGGGAATTCCTGTAACCGGGAATGACTTAAAGGCTTTTCCTCCGTAAATTATTAATTAGGGAATTAAAAATAATTTAAAAGGTTTGTTTTTTTTTTGGGGGGGGGAATTCCGGTGTTTTCCGGTAAGGATTGAGCAGCGATTCCGGCCTCGGGAATTGCGGCCGCCGCTGGAATTTTGGGATTTTTTTGGGGGGGATTTCTCGGAAAGGAAAATCCAGGAGAAGGAGAAAAAGAAAGAAAAAAACGACAAAAAAGAAAAAAAAGGATCGGAGATTGCGGAGAATCCACGGCTGAGGTGGGTTTGGAATTTGGGGATTTTTGGGGATTTGGGATTTAGGAGGGACCCAGAGGGGCTCGGGATGGATCCAGGGAAGTTTGGGATGGATCCAGAGAGGTCCAAGATGGATCCAAAGGGGCTCAGGAGGGATTTGGAGAGATCTGAGATGGATCCAGAGATGGATCCAGAGGTTCCTGATGGATCCAGGGATGGTCAGGAGGGATCCAGAAGTGTTTGGGATGGAGCTGGAGAGGTTTGGGATGGATCCAGAGGTTCCTGATGGATCCAGAGAGGTCCAAGATGGATCCAAAGGGGCTCAGGATGGATCCAGAGGTTCCTGATGGATCCAGGGATGGTCAGGACAGATCCAGAAGTGTTTGGGATGGAGCTGGAGAGGTCTGGAACGGATCTTGGGAAGTTTGGGATGGATCCAGAGAGGTTCAAGATGGATCCAGAGGCTCCTGATGGATCCAGAGAGGTTCAGGATGGATTCAGGGATGGATCCAGAGGTGTTTGGGAGGGATCCAGAGGCTCCTGATGGATCTGGAGAAGCTCAAGATGGATCCAGGGATGGTCAGGACGGATCCAGAGAAGTTAAAGATGGATCTGGAGAGGTTTGGGATGGATCCAGAGATTCCTGGTGGATCCAGGGAAGGTCAGGAGGGATCCAGAGAACTGGGATGGTTTTGGGAGAAGCTCCTGATGGATCTGGAGAGGTCTGGGATGGATCCAGGGATGGATCCAGAGACTGGATGGATCCAGGGAAGTCTGGGATGGATCTAAAGGGGTTTGGGATGGAGCTGGAGAGGTCTGGAACGGATCTTGGGAAGTTTGGGATGGATCTGGAGAGGTCTGAGGTGGATCCAGGGATGGATCCAGAGGCTCCTGGTGGATCCAGAGGAGTTCAGGGTGGATCTGGAAGCTCGGGATGGATCCAGGGAATTTGGGGATGGCTCAGGAGGGATCCAGGGAAGCTCCAGAAGCTGGGGCAGGATCCCAGGATTTCCCTCCCTCCCTGGAATTATTGGGAATTATCCTGGAATTATTATCCTGGAATTATTGGGAATTCTCCCCACCTTGGGAATCCCTTGGAATTTTGGCATTTGGGATTATTCAGGAGCCGTGGATTGAAGCTGAACCCGCTCAGGAATTCAATTCCCACTTTCCCAGCCGGATCCAGGGGTGGGAATTCCCAAATTCCAGCCCCTGGCAGAGCCGGTTTTCCATGGGATATTTTGTCAGGAGCTTCCTCTTCCTCCTCTTCCTCCTCCTCCCTTCCCAGCCTCTGGAGCTCCTCTTCTCCCCAGAAATCCAATTTATTGGGGCTGGGAATGGATTTTTGGGAATTTCTGCTGCATTTAGGAAGGGGAGTTCACCCCAAAAAAAGTGGAAAATTCAGGATTAATCCATATTTTTGTGGGGTTTTTCCCAGTTGTTTGGGAATTGTTCCTATCCCTGGGAACCGGAGGGGAAAAGTTCACCTGGAGTCTCCCTCGTGTCCATTTTCCCTGGAAAATTCACCTAAAAAATTGGGATTTGGGCCTTTTCTCCCCACCCAAGCTGGGATTTTCTGGGATAATGTGGAATTCTGGACTGGATTTAGTGGGAAAAATCCCAAAATATCCACAGGGATCCCGTGGGGCTGAGCCCTGGGAAGCTCCAGGAACTCGTTTTTCCCGTTTATCCCGAAATTCTTTGAATGCTCCCAGAATTCTCTTCCTGGGAAAAGCCTCCGGAGTGGGGTGGGAGGGATTTTTCCGAGGGATTTTTGGGATCCTCATCATTTTCTGGGAGATTTTCCTGCTCCTTTTTGGGGAAAATCCATGGATTTTTTTGGGATTTTCACCTCCCACCCCTGTGGATTTTGGGGATTTCAGGATTTTGGGAACTGTGGGAATCTCGGGATCTCCTCCACGGTCGGAATTCCCTGCTTGGAAGTGAATTTAACAATTTTTGTGGATTTTTGGGGAAAGTTAATCCCCAAAATTCCCCCTTCCCAGGGGTCAGCACTTCCATAAAACCTCAATTTTCCCAGATTTCTTTGGATTTTCAGTGAGCACCACACCAAATTCCAGCTTTTTTCTGGTTTCCATGGCAGGAAAACGATCCAGGATCATTCCAGGCTGGTTGGTGCTGACAAATCCAAGAATTTTCCCTGATTTTTGTACAGTTCACCACCCAAATTCGGGGAAAAAGGAGACATTTTAAGGAAAACTCCCTAAAAAAAGCAGGATCACGGCACCAGGTGCTTCCCATTCCTGTTTCAGCCCCTGGAGCCGGGGCCAGGTTGTTTTTTCCAGGGATTTTCTGGGAATTTCCTCCTTGGAGAGGAGTCGGGTGTGGCTGTGCTGGGAATTGGGGATGGGTGGGGGGTTCCTGTCCTGATCCCGATGTTTTCCCTTTGTTTGGGAGGATCCCGGGGAAAATCCTGGGATTTGGGTTGGGATCCTGCTGGAAAATCCCCAGGATTGGGGCTGGGATCCTGATGGAAAAACACAGAGAATGGGGTCGGGATCCTGCTGGAAAATCCCTGGGATTGGGGTCAGGATCCCAGGGAAAATGCTGGGATTGGTGTGGGGATCTTGATGGAAAACCCCAAAGATTTGGGTCGGGATCCTGAATGGATTCCAATGGAAAACCCCTGGGATTGGAGTCGGGATCCCGATGGAAAATCCTGGGATTGGAGTCGGGATCCTGATGGAAAATTCTGGGATTGGAGTCAGGATCCCGCTGGATGGCAGTGCCAGCTGTGCAGGGTCTGCACCCTGCTGTCCCTGTGTCCTATTGTCCCCAAGTCCCATTGTCCCATTGTCCCCGTGTCCTGTTGTCCCCTGTGTGTCCCCATGGCGGGCTGGAAGCGTGGCAGGTGCCAGTAGTGCCATGTCCCGTTATCCCTGTGTCCCACTGACCCCATGTCCTGTTGTCCCCGTGTGTGTCCCCAGGTGCCCATGGCAGGCCAGAAACTCAGTGGCAGTGCCAATAGTGCCATGTCCCGTTGTCCCTGTGTCCCACTGACCCTGTGTCCCATTGTCCCCATGTCTCACTGACCGCGTGTCTGTTGTCCCCATGTCTCACTGACCCCATGTCCTGTTGTCCCCTGTCTGTCCCCAGGTGCCCATGGCGGGCTGTAAGCGCGGTGCCAGCAGCACCATGTGCCACTGACCGTGTGTCCATTGTCCCCTGTCTGTCCCCAGGTGCCCATGGTGGGCCAGAAGCGCAGTGCCATTGTCCCCATGTCCCACTGACCGTGTGTCCATTGTCCCTGTCTGTCCCCAGGTGCCCATGGCGGGCCGGAAGCGCGGCAGTGGCGGTGCCATTGTCCCCATGTCCCACTGACCCCATGTCCCATTGTCCCTTTGTGTCTCCAGGTGCCCATGGCGGGCCGGAAGCGCGGTGCCGGTGCCGGTACCGGTGCCGGTGGCGGTGCCAGCAGCGCGGGCTCGGCGCCGTGGCCCGAGGAGCCGGGGGAACGCGAGCAGGGGCTGTACTCGCTGCACCGCATGTTCGACATCGTGGGCGCGCAGCTGACGCACCGCGACGTGCGCGTCCTCTCCTTCCTCTTCGTCGACGTGCTGGACGAGGCCGAGCGCGGCCGCATCCGCTCGGGCCGCGACTTCCTGCTGGCGCTGGAGCGGCAGGGCCGCTGCGACGAGAGCAACCTGCGGCAGCTGCTGCAGCTGCTGCGCATCATCACCCGCCACGACCTGCTGCCCTACGTCAGCCTCAAGCGCCGGCGCCCCGGTGAGTGCCTGGCGCCGTATGTCGTGATATATCGCGATATACGGGGTCATTGTCATGGTGTATGGGGATATTGGGGTCACACCATCGCCCACCACGACCTGCTGCCCTACGTCAGCCTCAAGCGCCGGCGCCCCGGTGAGTGCCCGGTGCGATATATCGCGATATATCGCAATATATGGGGTCATTGTCACAGTGTATGGGGATACTGGGGTCACATCACCCACCATGAGCTGCTGCCCTACGTCAGCCTCAAGCGCCGGCGCCCCGGTGAGTGCCCGGTGCCATATGTCGTTATATATCAGGATATATCACGATATACGGGGTCACTGTCGCGATAGAGAGGGTCACCATAGCGATCCATGAGGCGATATCGGGGTATTGGGGTCACACTGTCACCTGCCATTCCAGTGGCATTGCCAGTGCCATCCGTGGTGCCATCCCAATGCCACTCGTGTGACATCCCGGTGCCATTCCTGTGCCATTCCTGGTGCCATTCCTGTGCCATTCCCAGTGCCATCACGGTGCCATTCCCAGTGCCATTCCTGTGCCATTCCTGGTGCCATCCTTGGTGCCATTCCAGTGCCACTTGTGTGACATCCCAGTGCCATCACGGTGCCATTCCCATGATATTCCAGTGCCATTCTGGTGCCATTCCTGTGCCATTCCTGGTGCCATCCTTGGTGCCATTCCTTGGTGCCATTCCAGTGCCACTTGTGTGACATCCCAGTGCCATCACGGTGCCATTCCCATGATATTCCAGTGCCATTCTGGTGCCATTCCCGTGGCATTCCCAGTGCCATTCCCGCTGCCATCACAGTGCCATTCCTGGTGCCATCCTTGGTGCCATTCCAGTGCCATCACAGTGCCATTCCTGTGCCATTCCTGGTGCCATCCTTGGTGCCATTCCAGTGCCATCCTGGTGCCATTCCTGTGCCATTCCCGGTGCCATCCTTGGTGCCATTCCAGTGCCACTTGTGTGACATCTCAGTGCTATTCCCGGTGCCATCCTGGTGCCATTCCCGTGACATTCCCAGTGCCATTTGCAATGCCATTCCTGTGCCGCCCCGGTGCCACGCGGTGCCCGTTTGTGTTGCAGTGTGCCCGGACCTGGTGGACAAGTACCTGGAGGAGACGTCCATCCGCTACGTCACCCCCCGCGCGCCCGGGGGCACCGCGCCCGGCCTGGGCCACCCCCACAAATCAGGTACCGAGCCCCGGGCCACCGCCACCGAGGGGGACACTGTCACACATGGGGTCATTGTCACCCCTGGGGCCACTGTCACAAATGGGGTCATTGTCACCCCTGGGGTCACTGTCACAATTGGGGTCATTGTCACCTCTGGAGACATTGTTACCTCTGGGGCCACCGACAGCTTTGGGGTCACCATCCCCTCTGGGGTCACTGTCAGTTTTGGGGTCACCATCCCTTTTAGGGTCACCATCCCCTTTGGGGTCACCGTCCCCTTTTGGGGTCGTCACCCCCTTTTGGGGTCACTGTCCCCTTTGGGGTCACCGTCCCCTTTTGGGGTCATCACCCCCTTTTGGGGTCACCATCCCCTTTTGGGGTCACTGTCCCCTTTGGGGTCATTTCCCTCATTTGGGATTGTCAGCCCCACTTTGGGGTCATCACCATTACACTTGGGATCACCTCCATTTGGGATCTCACCCCTTTTTAGGGTCATTTCTCTCTTTTGGGGTCATCACCCCTTTTTGGGGTCACCACTCCCCATTTGGGGTCATCCCAAAGTTCCCAACCCCGGAGCCTCTCAGAGCTCTGGGTTTGGGGGACTGTGCCCAGATCCGATGGGTGGATTTTGGGGTTCCCTGGGTGGATTTTGGGGTCTCTGGGGGTGGATTTTGGGGTCGCTGACCCCATTGCCCCCGTGCCCCAGTGCCTGCCCCCCACCCGTCCCTGTGCTGCCCCCCGGGGGGGCCCCAGCTGGGCCCGAAGCGCCCGGGCCGGGCCCGGAGCCTCCTCGGGAGCCAACGGAAACGGCGGAAGTCAGCGACCCCCGACCCCAAGGAGAAACAGACCTGCGGTGAGCGGGGTTTGGGATTTGGGATTGGGAATGTGGGATTGGGATCGGGATCCCCAAGGAGAAACAGACCTGTGGTGAGCAGGGTTTGGGATCGGGATTTGGGATTTGGAATGTGGGATTGGGAATGTGGGAGTGGACCAGGAATGTAGGATTTGTAATACAGGATTGGGATCCTCAAGGAAAAACAGACCTGTGGTGATTGGGATTGGGAATGTGGGATTTGGTTTTGGGAATTTGGGATCCCCAAGGAAAAACAGACCTGCGGTGAGCAGGATTTGGAATGTGGGAATGTGGGATTGGGAATTTGGGGTCAGGGTGCCCAAGGAGAAAAAGACCTGCAGGGAGCTGGGTTTGGGATTGGGAATGTAGGATTTGGTTTTGGGAATTCGGGATCGGGATCCCCAAGGAGAAACAGACTTGCGGTGAGCAGGATTTGGGATTGGGATTTGGGATTTGGAATGTGGGATTGGGAATGTGGGAGTGGACCAGGAATGTGGGATTTGGAATACAGGATTGGGATCCTCAAGGAAAAACAGACCTGCAGTGAGCGGGGTCGGGATTGGGAATGTGGGATGGGGATCCCCAAGGAAAAACAGACCTACGGTGAGCAGGATTTGGGATTGGGATACTTTTGGAGAAACAGACCTACGGTGAGCAGGGTTGGGATTTGGATCGGGATTTGGGATTGGGATTTGGGAATGTGGGATTGGGATCCCCAAGGAGAAACAGACCTGTGGTGAGCAGGGTCGGGATTGGGATTGAGGTTTGAGGTTGGGATTTGGGAATGTGGGATTGGGATCTCTGCGGTGAGCAGGGTTTGGGATTGGGGTCAGGATTTGGGATTGGGAATTTTGGATCCCCTAAGCTCCCCCGTCCCCGCAGACATCCGCCTGCGCGTGCGCGCCGAGTACTGCCAGCACGACTCCGCCCTGCACGGCAACGTCTTCTCCAACAAGCAGGACCCTCTGGAGCGCCAATTCGAGCGCTTCAACCAGGCCAACACCATCCTCAAATCCCGGGATTTGGGCTCCATCATCTGCGACATCAAATTCTCGGAGCTCACCTACCTCGACGCCTTCTGGCGGGATTACATCAACGGTTCCCTCCTGGAAGCGCTCAAGGGCGTCTTCATCACGGACTCGCTCAAACAGGCCGTGGGCCACGAGGCCATCAAGCTGCTGGTCAACGTGGACGAGGAGGATTACGAGCTGGGCCGCCAGAAACTCCTCAGGAACTTGATGCTCCACACGGCTCCCTGAGGGATCCATCCCGATTTTTGGGTTTTTTTGTTTTTTCCTCCAGGGATTTTCTGGGTTTTTTTCCCCCCCCTCTCACTCCCCTGACCCGCTCACGGATTTGGGGAGGGTTGGAGGTTTGGGGGATTCCGGGATTTGGCGCTTTTTGGGGGGTCCTGATGGGTTCTCCTTGTGTTTTTCCATGGATTTTCCCTCCTGTTTTTTCTTTTGTATCCATTAAAAACGGTGATGAAAAGGCAAAAATCCCATTGGTGCGACAGGCTGGGATTTGGGGATGTGGAATATTCCAGAATTCCTTGTTTTTTCCTGTCAATTTCTCTTCTTTCTTGTGTTTTCCACGTTTTCTCCCTATTTTCTTTTCTTTTTTATCCATTAAAAACATCAAGGAAAAGGCAACGATCCCATTGGTGCAGAATTGGGGATTTCAGGTGTAGGAACAACGGAATATTCTGGGTTGGAGGTCTGGAATATTCTGGGTTGGAGCTGTGGGATATTCCAGGATTTGGAGCACTTTGGGGTTCCTGATGGGTTCTCCTTGTGTTTTCCATGGATTTTTCCCTCCTGTTTTTTCTTTTGTATCCATTAAAAACGGTGATGAAAAGGCAAAAATCCCATTGGTGCAACACACTGGGATTTGGGGCTGTGGAATATTCCAGAATTCCTCAATTTTTTCCTGTTGAACTCCTTCTTTTCCTTGTGTTTTCCATGTTTTTTCCCTATTTTATTTTTATCCATTAAAAACACCAACAAAAACGCCAAAATCCCTTCAGTGCAACACGCTGGGATTTGGGGATTGGAGGTTTGGGGAGCCCAGGAATAACGGAATATTCCAGAATTCCCATTTTCCCCTGTAAATTCCTCCTTTCCCTTGTGTTTTCCTTGATTTTTTCCTGTTTTCTGTTCTTTTTTATCCATTAAAAACAGCAGCAAAAAGGCAAAAATCCCATTGGTGCACTCAGAATTGGGGATTTGAGGTGTGGGAAGCATTGGAAAGACGGAACATTCCAGAATTCCTCACTTTCCTCATCAATTCTTCTTTGTCCTCGTGTTTTCCGTGATTTTTTTCCTCTTTTGTATCCATTAAAAGTGACCAAAAAAAGGGCAAAAATCTCATTTTAAGAACTCAAGGGACACGCTGAGATTTGGGGATTGGGGCTGTGGAATATTCCAGAATTCCTCATTTTCCTTGTCAAATTCCTCCTCCTTGTATTTTCCATGGTTTTTTCCCCCTCTTTTATATCCATTAAAAACAACGACGAAAAGCAAATGGAAATTTCCCCCAAAATTCCCATTTTCCTCCCCAAATCCTTGGTTTTCCTCCCAAAAAATTCCCATTTTCCCCCAAAACCTGACAGGGATGGAGTTTTTTTCCCGTTTTCCTTGGTTTTCTCCCTATTCCCACCCAGCACTTGGAGGGATTGTCCCCAATCCCTCCCATCCCAAAATTCCTCCACACTTTGGGGTAATTTCCAGGGATTTTTTGTAATTTTAAAATTTCTATAGAAGGAAATTCCTCCCCCAAAAAGCAGAAATCCATTTTGGGGACAAAAGTGCTGATTCAGTGCAAATTTGGGCTGATTTTGGGGTGAATTGGGGCAGATTTGGGGCAGATTCAGGGCAGATTCAGGGACAATTTTGGGCTAAATTGATGCAGATTTAGAGCAAATTTGGGGCTGAATCGAGACCCCAAAAAAGAGTGGGGACCCCAAAAGGAGAGCAGGGAGGACACGTTGTGCTGTTTCATTTTGGGGACAAAAAGGGCAGATTTGGGGCTGATTTAGGGCTGAAATGATGCAGATTTGGGGCTGATTTAGGGCTGAAATGATGCAGATTTGGGGCTGAATTTATGGAGATTTGGGACCCCCAATAAAGAAAGGAGAGGACACCTTGTGCCATTTAGTTTTGGGGATGAAAAAGGGCAGATTTGGGACTGAATTGGGACCCCCAATAAAGAAAGGAGAGGACACTGTGTGCCATTCCATTTTGGGGACAAAAAGGGCAGATTTGGGGATGATTTAGGGCTGAAATGATGCAGATTTTGGGCTGATTTGATGCAGATTTGGGGCTGATTTGGGACCCCCAATAAAGAAAAGCAGGACACCTTGTGCCATTCCATTTTGGGGACAAAAAGGGCAGATTTGGGGCTGATTTAGGGCTGAAATGATGCAGATTTGGGGCTGACTTAGGGCTAAAATGATGCAGATTTGGGGCTGATTTAGGGCTGAAATGATGCAGATTTGGGGCTGATTTAGGGCTGAAATGATACAGATTTGGGTCAGATTTGGGACCCCCAATAAAGAAAGGAGAAGACACCTTGTGCCATTCCGTTTTGGGGACAGAAAAGCAAACCCGGTGCCAATCCCGAGCGGGTGCAGCCCTGGCCTGGCGCCGTCACGTCCCCGGTGTCCCCGGCAGGTCCCCGTTGCTGTCCCCACGGCGGTGGCCGTGCACGGGCAGGTCCCCGTTGCTGTCCCCGCGGCGGTGGCCGTGCACGGACAGGTCCCCGTAGATGTCCCCGCGGCGGTGGCCGTGCACGGGCAGCTCCCGGCGCACCTGCTCCAGGTAGGTCAGGTCGATGTGTGCCAGGCACAGCCCCGGCCCCTCGTGGCACTGTGCCACCACGGTGCCCCAGGGGTCGGCCACCAGCGAGTGGCCGAAGGACGCCCGGCTGGCGTTGTGCCGCCCGCTCTGGGCTGCGGCCACCACGTAGCACTGGCACTCGATGGCACGGGCACGCAGCAGCACCTGCGGGGACAGCGGGGGCACTGAGGGGACAGTGGGGGCACCCAGGGGGCAGCGGGGTCACCAATGGGACAGCAGGGGCACCCAGGGGTCAGCGGGGACACTGAGGGGACAGCGGGGGCACCCAGGGGACAGTGGTGGCACCCAGGGGACAGTGGTGTCACCCAGGGGGCAGCGGGGACACTGAGGGGACAGCAGTGGCACCCGGGGGTCAGCGGGGATACTGAGGGGTCAGCGGTGGCACCCGGGGGTCAGTGGTGGCACCCAGGGGTCAGCGGGGGCACTGAGGGGACAGCGGGGGCACCCAGGGGTCAGTGGTGGCACCCAGGGGGCAGCGGGGTCACCCAGGGGGCAGTGGTGGCACTGAGGGGACAGCGGGGTCACCAATGGGACAGTGGTGGCACCCAGGGGGCAGCGGGGGCACCCGGGGGTCAGTGGTGGCACCCAGGGGGCAGCGGGGTCACCAATGGGACAGTGGTGGCACCAAGGGGACAGCGGGGACACTGAGGGGACAGCAGGGGCACCCAGGAGTCAGCGGTGGCACCCGGGGGTCAGTGGTGTCACCCAAGGGTCAGTAGTGTCACCCAGGGGGCAGTGGTGTCACCCAAGGGACAGCGGGGTCACCAATGGGACAGTGGTGTCACCCAAGGGACAGTGGTGTCACCCAGGGGGCAGCAGGATCACCCAGGGGGCAGTGGGGGCACCCGGGGGTCAGTGGTGTCACCCAAGGGACAGTGGTGTCACCCAGGGGGCAGCGGTAGCACCCATGGGACAGTGGTGGCACCCAGGGGACAGCGGGGGCACCCGGGGGTCAGTGGGGCACCCAAGGGTCAGCGGTGGCACCCAGGGGGCAGCGGGGTCACTGAGGGACAGCGGGAGCACCTGCGGGGTCAGTGGTGGCACCCAGGGGTCGGTGGTGTCACCCAGGGGGCAGCGGGGTCACCAATGGGACAGCGGGGTCACCCAGGGGTCAGTGGTGTCCCCCAGGGGACAGTGGTGTCCCCCAGAGGGCAGCGGGGGCACCAAGGGGGCAGTGGTGCACCCAGGGGTCAGTGGTGGCACCCGGGGGCAGTGGTGGCACTGAGGGGACAGCGGGGACACTGAGGGGACAGCGGGGGCACCCAGGGGTCAGTGGTGGCACCCACAAGGGCACAGGGGGCACGGGGGGCAGGGGCACACAGTAGCACCTGAGGGGACAGCGGTGTCCCCAAGCCCCCAGGGGTGTCCCCAACCTCCCCAGGGGTGTCCCCAAGCCCCCTCAGGGGTGTCCCCAAGCCCCCCTGGATGTCCCCAACGTCCCCAGGGGTGTCCCCTCACCTCCCAGTGCGCGGCTCCGGTGGTGACGGTGAAGGCCGAGGGGTAGGTCAGGATTTGGGCACCGGCCCCGCGCAGGGCCTGGGCCAGCTCGGGGAACCGCAGGTCATAGCACACGGCCAGCCCCAGCTGCGGGGACATTGGGGACATTGGGGACATTGGGGACACCCCTGGGCATGGGGTCAGCTCTGGGAAATGTAGGGCAGAGCACAAGGCCAGCCCCAGCTGCAGGGGGGGACACTTGGGGACATTGGGGACACTGGGGACATTGGGGACACCCCTGGGCACTGTGGGGTCAAGGCCGGGGTTTGGGCAGGGCCAGCTCCAGGACCCACAGCCTGCAGCACACGGCCAATCCCAGCTGCTTTTTGGGAATACCGTGGGTCACTGAGGGCTGAGGACACTTGGGGACACCCTGGGGACACTTGGGGACACCCTGGGGACACTTGGGGACACCCTGGGCACTGTGGGGTCAGTCTTTAGGGCTGTAAAGGACCGGGACAGAGACAGCTCTGGGAAGCACAGGCTGCGGCACACGGCCAGCTCCAGGATTTTTTGGGAATGCCGGGGATCAGCGAAGGCAGGGGACACTTGGGGACACTTGGGGACACTCAGGGACACTCGGGGACAGCAGGGGACCGTACCTTGCCCACGGGGGTGTCGATGGGGGGCAGCAGCTCCCGGCCGGGGTTGGTGAAGGAGCTCTCGCTCAGCGCCGGCGCCCCCGGCAGCGCCGCGTCAAACAGGTGCAGCTTGCGGTAGGCGGCCACCAGCGCGCCTGGGGACAGCCACCAGGGGTTGGGGACATGGGGGACAGCTACCAGGGGTTGGGGACAGCCACCACGGGTTGGGGACACGGGGGACAGCCACCACGGGGCTGGGGACAGCCACCACGGGGTTGGGGACATGGGGGACAGCCACCACGGGCTTGGGGACAGCCACCACGGGGTTGGGGACAGTGGGGATAGCCACCACGGGGTTGGGGACACGGGGGACAGCCACCAGGGTACCTGGGGACAGCCACCACGGGGTTGGGGACAGTGGGGACAGCCACCACGGGGTTGGGGACAGCCACCACGGGGCTGGGGACAGCCACCACGGGGTTGGGGACACAGGGGACAGCCACCAGGGCGCCTGGGGACAAACACTACTGGGGTTGGGGACAGTGGGGACATGTGGGGACACAGGGACTGGGGATTTGGGGGACACGGGGGTGACACAGGGGTGGCACAGGGTGGCAGAGGGTGGCACGGGGTAACACAGGGGTGACACGGGGTGACACAGGTTTGGCACGGGTGACACAGGGTGGCACGGGGTGGCACAGGGGTGGCAGAGGGTGGCACGGGGGTGACACAGGGTGACACAGGGGTGGCACAGGGGTGGCAGGGGGTGACACAGGGGTGACACAGGGGTGGCACAGGGTGGCTCAGGGAGGCCGTGTCCCACCCGAGCTGTCCAGCAGCAGGTGACAGTTGTAGATGCGGCCGGTGCTGTCCCAGTCCTCGCCACGCTCGTGGAAGCCACCCAGGGAGAGCCACACGTCACATTCCCTGGGGACACAGAGGGACACGGCATGGGACACACGGTGACACTCCCTGGGGACACAGAGGGACATGGCATGGGGACACAGAGGGACACGGCATGAGGACACACGGTGACACTCGCTGGGGACACACACAGTGCCACCACTGCTGACCCTCGGTGCCACTCCCGGTTTCTCTCAGTGCCACCCCGCTGTCCCTGTGTGCCACCCCGCTGTCCCTTGGTGCCACCCTGCTGTCCCAAGTGCCACCCCACTGTCCCCAGTGCCACCCCACTGTCCCCAGTGCCACCCTGCTGTCCCCAGTGCCACCCCACTGTCCCCAGTGCCACCCTCCTGTCCCTCAGTGCCACCCCTCTGTCCTGGGTACCACTCCACTGTCCTGGGTGCCACTCCCGGTGCCCCCAGGTGCCACCCCCAGTGCCCCCGCGCTGCCCCAGGTGCCACTCCCAGTGCCCCCAGGTACCACCCCGGTGCCCCTGCGCTGTCCCCAGGTGCCACTCCCGCTGTCCCAGGTGCCACCCCGGTGCCATCCCGCTGTCGCACCTGGCCAGGCGGCGGTAGCGCCGCACGGTGTCCCCGTGCAGGGGCTCTGCCAGCGCCAGGCTGTGCTGGGCGCTGTCCCCGATGAAGTCGAAGGCCTCGGGCAGGAACACCAGCCGGGCCCCCGCGGCCGCCGCGCGCCGCACCAGCGCCGAGCACTGCCGCCAGTTGTGCTCCTTGTCCGCCGTGCATGTCACCTGTGCCACCGCCACCAGCCCGCCCGCCGCCTCCGGGGACACTGATGGGTCTGGGGACACTGACGTGGCCATGGGGCTGTGGGGAGCGGACACCAGAAGGGACTCAGGGGGACACCAGAGGGGCTGGGGGCACTGCCATGGCTGTGGGACACTGTGAGGGACTCAGTGGGACACCGACGGGGCTGGGGACACCGATGGGGCCACAGGGGTTTGGGGAGGGGACACTATGAGGGACTCAGGGGGACAGGGGGACACTGCTGGGCCTGGGGACACCAAAGGGTCTGGGGACACTGATGGTTCTGGGGACACTGACAGGGCCACAGGGGTTTGAGGAGGGGACACTGTGAGGGACTCAAGGGGACACCAAAGGGTCTGGGGACACCGACAGGGCCACAGGGGTTTGGGGAGGGGACACTGTGAGGGACTCAGGGGGACAGGGGGACACCGATGGGGCTGGGGGCGCTGCCATGGCCATGGGGCTGTGGGGAGGGGACACTGTGAGGGACTTGGAGAGACAGGGGGACACTGCTGGGCCTGGGGACACCAAAGGGTCTGAGGACACTGACGGGACTGGGGACACTGAGGGGCCTGGGGACACTGACGTGGCCACAGGGATTTGAGGAGGGGACACTGTGAGGGACTCAGGGGGACACCAAAGGGGCTGGGGACACCAACAGGGCCACAGGGGTTTGGGGAGGGGACACTGGGAGGGACTCAGGGGGACAGGGGGACACTGCTGGGCCTGGGGACACTGATGGGTCTGGGGACACTGATGTGGCCACAGAGCTGTGGGGAGGGGACACTGGGATGGACTCAGGGGGACACCATAGGGTCTGGGGGCACTGCCATGGCCATGGGGCTGTGGGGAGGGGACACCATGAGGGACTCAGAGGGACAGGGGGACACCAATGGGCCTGGGGACACTGAGGGGCCTGGGGACACTGATGTGGCCACAGGGGTTTGAGGAGGGGACACTGTGAAGGACTCAGGGGGACACCAAAGGGTCTGGGGACACCAAAGGGTCTGGGGACATTGACATGGCCACAGGGCTGTGGGGAGGGGACACTGAGATGGACTCAAGGGGACACCAAAGGGCCTGGGGACACTGACAGGGTCACAGGGGTTTGGGGAGGGGACACTGGGATGGACTCAGGAGGACACCAAAGGGTCTGGGGACACTGATGGGGCTGGGGACACTGATGTGGTCACAGGGGTTTGGGGAGGGGACACTGAGATGGACTCAGGGGGACACCAAATGGTCTGGGGACACTGACAGGGCCACAGGGCTGTGGGGAGGGGACACCAGGAGGGACTCAGGGGGACACCGACGGGTCTGGGGACACTGAGGGGACCTCGGAGGGACTGGGGACACCTCAGTGGGGCTGGGGACACCACCATGGCTGTGGGGAGGGGACACTTTTGGGGACCTCAGTGGGACTGGGGACATCACTGTGGCCAGGCCACTGCAGGGTGGGGACACCAAGGGGACACCAAAGTGACACTGCTGTCCCCGGGGACACCAAGGGCACCTCACGGGGACTGGGGTCACCCCATAGGACACCTCAAAGGGATTGGGGTCACCCCCTTGGGGACAGGGACACCCCCAGGTGACCCCAAGGGGAGCAGGGTCACTCTTGAGCCCCCTGCACACACACCTGGGGTCACCCCCAGGGTCACCCTCAGCCCCTCTGGGGTTTTTGGGGTTCCCCATGGGGTATCTGGGGTTCCCACAGGGTTTTTGGGGTTCCCCATGGAGTTTTTTGGGGTTCTCCACTGGGTTTTTGGGGTCCCCATGGGGTATCTGGGGTTCTCACAGGGGTTTTGGGGTCCCCCTCGGTACCTGCCCGCGCTGCTGGAGCTCTGGGGGGCTCTCGAGGCTCTCGGGGGGCAGCACAGCAGGGCCCGGGGGGCCACCCTCAGCCTGGGGGGGAGGACACCCCAAATTGGGGAGGGGTCACAGGGCTGGGGGGGGGAACCTGGAACCCCCAAAACTGCCCCTGAACCCCCAAAACTGCCCCAAACTACCCCAGGTGTGACCCCAAACCACCCCCTGACCCCCCAAATGTCCTCAGCTCCCCCTGAGCTGCCCCAATTTTGATCCCAAAGTACCCCAGACCCCCAAAAACAGCCCCAAACACCCCCAAAACTGCCCCAGACCCACAAAACTACCCCAGACCCCCCTAAACTGCTCCAGACCCCCAAAAACTGCCCAAAACACCCCCAAATCTGCCCCAAACCCCCAAAACTGCCTCAAACACCCCCCCAAACTACCCCAGCCCCCCCCAACTGCCTCAAACACCCCTAAAACTACCCCAGACCCCCCAAACACCCCCAAAACTACCACAGACCCCCCCAAAACTGCTCCAAAGACCCCTAAAACTACCCCAGACCCCCCCAAACACCCCCAAAACTACCCCAGACTCTCCAAACCGCCCCCACACACCCCCCAAACCGCTCCCCCCCCGCCGCCCCCCACCTATCCCCAGCCCCCCAAAACCCCGAACCCGCCGCACCTCCGCCCTCCCCCCACCCCGAACCCCCTTTCCCGCACCCCGAACCCCCTTTCCCCCCCACTTTCCCCCCTTTTCTCGCCCCATTCCCGCACATTCCCGGCTGAAATTCCCCCCCTCAGGCACTCTGCCCTCACTCAAGATGGCGCCGACGCCGCCCTCACCCGAGCCCAAGATGGCGGCCGGAAGTGGCGGCGCGGCGCGCGCGGCGCGGCCGGAAGAGGAGGGGGCGCGCGGGGCAAGATGGCGGAGCCGGGGAAGGGGCGAGCGGCGGCCCCGGCGGGGAAGGGGCTGAGCGCTGAGCAGGTCAGCGGGCACCGGGAAGTGGGGAGGGGGCACCGGGAGTGAGGGGGGCACCGGGAGTGAGGGGGGGTGGGCCGCGGAGCGAGTGGGGGGCTGTGGGAGCGGGGGGTCCCTGATAACGGGGAGGGGTCTCTGATAACGGGGAGGGGTCTCTGGTAACGGGGGAGGCCTTTCCCAGTCCAGTCCTGTTCCCAGTTTGCCCCAGTCCATCTCAGTCCATTCCCAGTATGTCCCAGTGTGTCCCGGTCCCATCCCAGTCTATTCCCAGTCCCTCCCAGTCCCTCCCAGTCCATGCCCAGTCCATTCCTAGTTGCTCCCAGCCCCTCCCAGTGTGTCCCAGTCCCTCCCAGTCCCTTCCTGGTCCATTCCCAGTCGCTCCCAGCCCCTCCCAGTGCATCCCAGCCTGTCCCAGTGGCTCCCAGTCCATTCCCAGTCCTTTTCCAGTCCATTCCCAGTGGGTCCCAGTCCATTCCCAGTCTCCCCCAGTCCATTCCCAGTCCCTCTCAGCCCATTCCAGTGGGTCCCAGTCCATTCCAAATCCCTCCCAGTCCATTCCCAGCCTCTCCCAGTGGCTCCCAGTGTGTCCCAGTCCATTCCCAGCCTCTCGCAGTGGCTCCCAGTGTGTCCCAGTCCATTCCCAGTCCATTCCCAGTCCCTCCCAGTCCCTCCCAGTGGCTCCCAGTCCATCCCAGTTTGCTGTGCAGGTGGTGTCGCGCTTTAACCGCCTGCGGCAGGACCAGCGGGGTTTGGCCTCCAAGGCGGCCGAGCTGGAGCTGGAGCTCAACGAGCACACGTGGGTGTGGGGCCGGGGGTTTGGGGTGTGGGGTGTGGGGTCAGGGTTTTGGGGTGCGGGGTTTGGGGTTTGGAGATTGGGGTTTGTGGTTTTGGGTTTGGTGTTTGGGGTTTGGGGTTTCGGGTCGGGCTTTGGGGGTTTGGGATGCAGGGTTTGGGGTTTTGGGATTTGGGGTTTTGGGAATTGGGGTTTGGGGTGTGGGGTTTGGGGAATTGGAGATTTGGGGTGCGGGCTGCAGGGTTTGGGAGATTTGGGGTGGATCAGGATGGATTTGGGGGTATTTGGGGTGGATTTAGGGTGGATCAGGGTGGAATTAGGGTAGATCAGGTTGGATTTAGGGTGGATCAGGATGGATTTGGGGTGGATCAGGGTGGCTCAGGATGGATTTGGGATGGCTCAGGGTGGATTTGGGGTGGATCAGGATGGATTTGGGGTGGATCAGGATGGATTTGGTGTGGCTCAGGGTGGATTTGGGGTGGATCAGGATGGATTTGGGGTGGATCAGGGTGGAATTAGGGTGGCTCAGGGTGGATTTAGGGTAGATCAGGCTGGATTTAGGGTGGCTCAGGATTTGGGGTGCTGCCCAGGCTGGTGATCGAGACGCTGCGGGAGGTGGATCCCACCCGGAAGTGTTTCCGCATGGTCGGGGGGGTGCTGGTGGAGAGGACGGTCAAGGAGGTGCTGCCCGCGCTGGAGAGCAACAGGGAGCAGGTCTGCACCCCAAAATCCTGCTGGCACCCCAAAGGCCTGCTGGGATCCTGTACAAATCCTGCTGGAACCCCAAAAATCCTGCTGGGATCCTGTAAAAATCCACTGGGGAGCCCAAAACCCCGCTGGGATCCCATAAAAACCCAACAGGGTATCCCAAAACTAACTGGGGAGCCCAAAATCCCACTGGGATGCCATAAAAATCCAATGGGACAGCCTCAAACCCGCTGGAGATCCCATAAAAACCCAACTGGGAACCCCAAAATCCTGCTGGAACCCCAAAATTCTGCTGGGATCCTGTAAAAATCCACTGGGGAGCCCAAAATTACACTGGGATCCCATAAAAATCCACTGGGGAGCCCAAAACCCCGCCGGGAGAGCCCAAAAAATCTCCTGGGACCACCCCAAAAAATCCTCTCTGGACTTTTCCCCTGCTTTTTTTCCCATTTTTGCCCATTTTCCCTGTTTTTCCCTCCAGATCTCCAATCTAACCGAGTCTCTCTCTTTTCCCCCATTTCCCCCATTTCCCTTATTTCAAGTTTTTCCCGTTTCCCCATTTTCCCCCCAGATCTCCAATCTAACCAAGTCTCTCTTTTCCCCCATTTTGCCCATTTTCCCCCTTTTTCCCCCCAGATCTCCAAGCTGATCGAGGCTCTGGCGCAGCAGCTGCAGGCCAAGGGCCGGGAGCTGTCGGAATTTCGGGAACGCCACAACATCCGCCTGGTGGGCGAGGACGACCCCAAATCCGCGCCCCGGGACGGCCCCGAGGGGGGCAAGGGGGGCCCCGGGGGGGTCTTGGTGTCCTGACCCCCCCAAAAAAAATTCCCAGCGGGTTTTGGGGTCGTTTCGGGGGGGTTTGGGTAATAAACGGGAGTTTGGGAAATCCCCGGGTTGGTTTTTATGGGAAAAGGGGGGGAAAAGGGTTTGGGGGAGGGGGAGAACATCAGATGTGGGGGGGTTTCAGGTGGGACCCCAAAATTGGGGTATGGGACCCCAAAATGGGGGAAAAACAGGAGCCCAAAAATAGGATGTGGGACCCTAAAATGGGGGAAAAACAGGAGCCCAAAATTGGGGTATGGGACCCCAAAATGGGGAAAAAACAGGAGCCCAAAAATGGGGTGTGGGACCCTAAAATGGGGGAAAAACAGGACCCCAAAAATGGGGTGTGGGACGTCAAAATGGGGGAAAAACAGGAGCCCAAAAATGGGGTATGGGACCCTAAAAGGGGGGAAAAAGAGGACCCCAAAATTGGGGTATGGGACCCAAAAATGGGGGAAAAACAGGAGCCCAAAAATGGGGTGTGAGACCCTAAAATGGCGGAAAAACAGGAGCCCAAAAATGGGGTGTGGGACCCTAAAATGGGGGAAAAAGAGGACCCCAAAATTGGGGTATGGGACCCAAAAATGGGGGAAAAACAGGAGCCCAAAAATGGGGTGTGGGACCCCAAAAATGGGGAAAAAAGGGGAACCCAAACATAGAGGGTGGGACTCAAAATGGGGGAAAAAAGGGACCCTAAAAATGGGGTATGGGACCCCAAAAAAGAGGGAGAGGAGACCCCAAAAATGGGGATGCAACCCCAAAATGGGGGAAAAATGGGACCCCAAAAAAGGGGGAGCGGACACCTCAAAAATGGGGATTCAACCCCAAAATGGAGGGTGGGACCCCCCGAAAAAAAAGCGTGTTGGGGTTTGGGGGGAGATCCCCAAAATGGAGGTTTTGGGGTGCAAGGGGGGACCCTAAACTGATGGGGAGGGGACCCCAAAATGTGGGGCTGGGACCCCTAAAAAGGGGTGGGGGGGGATTCCAGGGGATGGCCCTAAATAGGGGAGTGGGACCCCAAAGTTAGGGGAGGGGCGGGGGGACCCCAAATGGTGTTGGTGACACTCCAAGGGGAGGGCCCAGAGGACACCGTGAGGTGACAGAGGGAAGGAGGTGACAAGGAGACAGCGGGGGGGTGACAAGGACTTGGGGGTGACCAGGACTTGGGGGTGACAAAGGGAAGGGGGTGACAAGGAGACAGCGGGGGGGGTGACAAAGACACAGGGGTGACAATGCCACGGGGGTGACAAGGACATGGGGGTGACAAAGAGGGGTGACAAGGACACGGGGGTGACAAGGACACGGGGGTGACAATGCCACGGGGGTGACAAGGACATGGGGGTGACAAGGACATGGGGGTGACAAAGAGAAGGTGGTGACAAGGCCATGGTGGGGTGACAAGGACTTGGGGGTGACAAGGACTTGGGGGTGACAAGAATTTGGAGGTGACAAAGGGAAGGAGGTGACAAGGACTTGGGTGTGACAAAGGGTGACAAAGGGAATGGGATGACAAGGACATGGGGGTGACAAAGAGAAGGGGGTGACAAGTCTGGGGGGGTGACAAAGAGAAGGGGGTGACAAGGACTTGGGGGTGACAAAGAGAAGGGGGTGACAAGGACTTGGGGGTGACAAAGGGTGACAAAGAGAAGGGGGTGACAAGGACACAGCAGGGAGGTGATGAAGAGAAGGAGGTGGTGACGTGGGGGTGACAAAGGGAATGGGGTGACAAGTCTGGGGGGGTGACAAGGACACAGCAGGGAGGTGACAAGGACACCCACGCCGTGTCCCCGTCACCCCGAGCCGGGCCGTGCCGGTGTCACCCGGTGTCACCCGCAGCAGGGGGACGCGGCTGTTGACTGCACACAGTGCCACACCCGCGGTGGCCCTGCCACCGCCGTGTCACCCCGCCGTGTGGTGCCACACCCGCGGTGGCCCTGTCCGGTTGTCACCGGCGCTCGGGGCCATTTAACGGCGGTGGCGGCGCGGCGGGGAGGGGACAGCATGGAGGGGACACGGGGGACACGGCTGGAGGAGAGCGAGAGCCTCGTGGGGACCGTGCACGGCGTGTCCGGGCCCGGTACGGTGACACTGGGGACAGCCCGGGGACAGCCGGGGATGGGGACCCGGTGGCGTTTGCGCCGCTGAAATGGGGACAGGAGAGGGGACAACGGGGACAGAAGGATGGGGGTGGGACAATTGGGACAGAGGGACACCGGGGGGACAATGGGGACAGAGGGACAGGAGAGGGAACAATGGGGACAGAGGGACGGGGGGACACGGGACAGAGGGACACGAGGGGGGACAATGGGGACAGAGGGACAGCGGGGGGACAATGGGGGGACAATGCGGGGGAGCACTTGGGGAGAGGACAGGGTTGGGAACAGGAGGGGACATCGTGGGACATCCTGGGGACAGAGGGACAGCCGGGGATGGGGATCTCGGTGGCATTTTTGGACCTAAAATGGGGACAGGAGAGGGGACAATGGGGAGGGGACAGCGTGGGAAAGCACTCGGGGGTGGTCGCGGGGAGGGGACAGGGATGGGGACAGAGGGGTCCCCGGTGGGGTGGTGGCCCCGGGGACGATGGCGGAGGAGGGTGGCCGTGTCCCCGCAGTGGTGACAGCCCCGCGCACGGCAGGGACGCCACGGGGAGGGGACAGGGATGGCGACCCCGGGGCTGGCTTAGGGGACACGGTGGTCCCCGTGCGGTGGTGGCGCGGGGCCGGGGGTGACAGCGGCGTGTCGCCGCAGTGGTGACAGCCACGCGGATGGCGGGGGCGGCCATGTACGAGCTGGTGCGCGTGGGGCACGCGGAGCTGGTGGGGGAGATCATCCGCCTGGAGGGGGACATGGCCACGCTCCAGGTGTACGAGGAGACCTGTATCCTGTCCCCTGGTGTCCCCTCCGTGTGTCCCCTCCGTGTGTCCCCTCCGTGTGTCCCCTCCCTTCTTCCCCCGAGCCTCTGTCCTGTCCCAGCCTGCTCTGTCCCCTCCCTTGTCCCTCCTTTCTGCCCCTCCCTGTCCCCTCCCTGTCCCCCCAGCCCATCCCGTCCCGCTGTCCCCTCCCTGTCCCCGCAGTCCCCGTGTCCCCCACTGACCCCATTGTCCCTGTCCCCAGGTCCCGCTGTCCCCGTGTCCCCGCTGTCCCCCCGGTCCCCGCAGTCCCCTCTGTCCCCGTGTCCCCGCTGTCCTCTCGTGTCCCCTCTGTCCCCGCCATCCCCGCTGTCCCCGCTGTTCCCCTCGTGTCCCCGCGGTCCCCGCTATCCCCGCTGCCCCACTGTCCCCGTGTCCCCCACTGTCCCTATGTCCCCGCTATCCCCTCTGTCCCCCCTGTCCCCCCTGTCCCCGCTGTCCCCCCCGTGTCCCCGCTGTCCCCGTTGCCCCCGTGTCCCCCTCTGTCCCTATGTCCCCGTGTCCCCGCTGTTCCCCCCGTGTCCTCTCTGTCCCCGCTGTCCCCTGTCCCCGTGTCCCCTCTGCCCCCGTGTCCCCGCTGCCCCCCCTGTCCCCCGTGTCCCCGCGGTCCCCGTGTCCCCGCTATCCCCTCTGTCTCCGCTGTCCCCCGTGTCCCCTCTGTCCCCCCTCTGTCCCCGTGTCCCGGCCGCGGTGACGTTCCTGAGCGGCCGCAGCGGGGCTGCAGGTTGGGGACCCGGTGCGGCGCACGGGGACGCCGCTGGCGGTGGAGCTCGGCCCGGGCATCCTCGGCTCCATCTTCGACGGGATCCAGCGGCCGCTGCGCGACATCGCCGCGGCCACGGGCAGCATCTACATCCCGCGGGGCACCAACGTCCCCGCGCTGCCGCGACACCTGGACTGGGACTTTGTCCCCAGCAAGGACCTCCGGGTGCGTGGCCCCTCCCCGCCACCTCCCCGGACCCCCGTCCTGTCCCCTTGTCCCATCCCTGTCCTGTCCCCCCTACCCCATCTGGCTGCCCAGGCCCTGTGTCCCCGTCCTGTCCTGTCCTGCCATCCCCTCTGTCCCCTCCCCTGTCCCCTTCTTGTCCTGCCATCCCCTCTGTCCCCTCCCCTGTCCCCTTCTTGTCCTGCCATCCCCTCTGTCCCCTCCCCTGTCCCCTTCTTGTCCCCTCCCCGTCCTGCCCTGCCATCCCCTTTGTCCCCTCCCTGTCCCCTTCTTGTCCCCTCCCCGTCCTGCCCTGCCATCCCCTTTGTCCCCTCCCTGTCCCCTCCCTGTCCCCTCCCTGTCCCCTCCTTGTCCCTTTCTTGTCCCCGTCCTGCCCTGCCATCCCCTCTGTCCCCTCCCTGTCCCCCCTTATCCTGCCCTGTCCCCCTCTGTCCCCTTTTGTCCCCCCCAGGCCCGTCCTGTCCCTGCCAAGGGACATCACCTCCATTGTCCCCTCCCCTGTCCCCTCCCTGTCCCCTCCCTGTGTCCCCTGCCCAGGAGGGGACCCCAAAAAAGGGGATGGGGACACAGTGACACAGAGGACACGGGAGCGGGGGGGACACGGGGACATGGGGACACGGAGTCGCGGGGACATTGGGGACACAGGGACATGGGGGTCGCTGACGGTGTCGCCGCCGTGTCGCAGGTCGGGAGCCACGTGACGGGCGGGGACATTTACGGGTCGGTGGCGGAGAATTCGCTGCTGCGGCACCGGCTGATGGTCCCGCCCCGCAGCCGCGGCACCGTCACCTACATCGCGCCCCCCGGGCACTACGGCGTGGCGGTGAGCGGCGCCGGGACCACCGGGACCGACACCACCGGGACACCGGGACTACCGGGACCACCACCGGGATCAGAGGGAGCGGGGTCGGGATCACAGGGATCGGAACCAGCGGGTGGCGGGACAGGCGGATTGTCCCGGGTTGGTCCCGGTTGATCCCGGGCTGACCCTGCCTGATCCCGGGCCGATCCCGGCTGACCCCGGCTGATCCCGACTGATGCTGGGTTGATCCCGGGCCGATCCCGGGCCGGTCCCGGGCTAACCCCGGCTGATCCCGGCCGATCCCGACTGATCATGAGTTGATCCTGGGCTGATCCCGGGCCGATCCCGGCTAACCCCAGCCGGTCCCAGGCTAATCCCGGCCGATCCCGGGCTAACCCTGGCTAACCCCGGTTTATCCCGGGCCGGTCCCGGGCCGATCCCAGCTAACCCCGGCCGGTCCCGGGCCGGTCCCAGTTAACCCCAGCTGATCCCGGGCCGGTCCCGGGCCGATCCCGGCTAATCCCAGCTGATCCCGGGCCGGTCCCGGGCCGATCCCAGCTAACCCCTGTTTATCCCGGGCCGGTCCCGGGCCGATCCCGGCTAACCCAGGCCGATCCCGGGTCAGTCCCGGTCTAACCCCGGCTAAGCGGTGCCGGTCCCGCAGGACGTGGTGCTGGAGCTGGAGTTCCAGGGGGTCCGGGAGCCGCTCTCCATGATCCAGCTGTGGCCGGTCCGGCAGGTCCGGCCCGTGGCCGAGAAGCTCCCGGGGAACCATCCGCTGCTGACCGGCCAGAGGGTCCTGGACGCGCTCTTCCCGTAGGGAACGGGAACGGGGCTGGGACCGGGATCGGGACTGGGACTGGGAACGGGATCGGGATCGGGATCGGGGCTGGGATCGGGGCTGGGATTGGGATTGGGACTGGGATTGGGACCAGGACTGGGACTGGGACCGGGACTGGGATTGGGACCAGGACTGGGACTAGGGGTGTGCACTGTTCCCGTAGGGAATGGGATCGGGACAGGAATGGGGACAGGGAACAGGGATGGGGACAAGGACAGGGACAGGGATGGGACTGGGGACAAGGAAAGACGGAGCTGAGGACAGGGGATGGGGACAGGGAGAGATGAATTTGGGGACAGGAATGGGGACAGGGAGAGATGGATTTGGGAACGGGAATGGGGACAGTGATGAGGACAGGCAGAGATGGATTTGGGGCCAGCCATGGGGACAGCGATGGGGACAGCGATGGGGACAGCGATGGGGACAGCGATGGGGACAGGCAGAGATGGATTTGGGGACGGGCAGAGATGGATTTGGGGACAGGCAGAGATGGATTTGGGGACAGGGATGGGGACAGGGAGAGATGGATTTGGGGACGGGAATGGGGACAGGGATGGGGACAGGCAGAGATGGATTTGGGGATGGGAATGAGGACAGGGATGGGGACAGGGATGGGGACAGGCAGAGATGGATTTGGGGACAGGCAGAGATGGATTTGGGGACAGGGATGGGGACAGGAATGGGGACAGGCAGAGATGGATTTGGGGACAGCCATGGGGACAGGAAACAGCGACAGGACGGGGCTGGCGCAGGGACAGGGGTGCGGGCAGCCGCGGGGACAGGCGCAGGGTGGCACCGGGGCGCTGCCACCACGATGGCGTGTCCCCTTGTCACCAGGTGCGTGCAGGGGGGCACCACGGCCATCCCGGGCGCCTTCGGCTGCGGGAAGACGGTGATTTCCCAGGCCCTGTCCAAGTTCTCCAACAGCGACGTCATCGTCTACGTGGGCTGCGGGGAGCGCGGCAACGAGATGGCCGAGGTGCTGCGGGACTTCCCCGAGGTGACACGGGGACATGGGGACATCAGGGTGGCACTGGGACATGGGGCACGGGGGGACATCGGGGTGGCACTGGGATATGGGATAAAGGGGGACATCGGGGTGGCACTGGGACATTGGGCACAGGGGGACATTGGGGTGGCACTGGGACATGGGACACGGGGGGACATCGGGGTGGCACTGGGACATGGGATAAAGGGGGACATCCAGGTGGCACTGGGACATGGGGCACGGGGGGATGTCGGGGTGGCACTGGGACATGGGATAAAGGGGGACATCGGGGTGGCACTGGGACATGGGACATGGGGGGACATCAGGGTGGCACTGGGACATGGGGCACGGGGGGACATCGGGGTGGCACTGGGACATGGGACATGGGGGGACATCAGGGTGGCACTGGGACATGGGGCACGGGGGGACATCGGGGTGGCACTGGGACATGGGACATGGGGGGACATCGGGGTGGTAGGGCGGTGACAGGGACTTCCCCGAGGTGGCACGGGGACACGGGACACAGGGGGGACATCCGGGTGGCACTGGGACATGGGGGGACACGGGAGGGACATGGGGGACACGGGGGTGGCACTGTGACAGGGCAGGACATGAAGGGCATCGGGGTGGCAGGGGGGTGGCAGTGACACGGGGGGTCATGGAGGGGCTTCAGGGACTTCCCCGAGGTGATACGGGGACATGGGACACAGGGGGACATTGGGGTGGCACTGGGACATGGGACACGGGGGGACATCGGGGTGGCACTGGGACATGGGATAAAGGGGGACATCGGGGTGGCACGGGGACATGGGACACGGGGGGACATCGGGGTGGCACTGGGACATGGGACACGGGGGGACATCGGGGTGGCACTGGGACATGGGACACAGGGGGACATCGGGGTGGCACTGGGATATGGGACACGGGGGAACATCAGGGTGGCACTGGGACACGGGGGTGGCAGGGTGGTGACAGTGACAGGGATGTTCACAGAGAGTCCTCAGGGATGTCCCCGAGGTGACATGGGACACGGGGGGACATGGGGGGACATCAGGGTGGCACTGGGACATGGGACACAGGGGGACATCGGGGGGGCAGGGCTGTCCCGCAGTGCCACAGGGGTGACACGGGGGGACATTGGGGGGGCAGGGCTGTCCCGCGGTGCCACAGGGGTGACACGGGGAGGTGGCAGGCGGTGACAATGTGGCCCCGGTGTCCCCAGCTGACCATGGAGGTCGGTGGCCGCTCCGAGTCCATCATGAAGCGCACGACGCTGGTGGCCAACACCTCCAACATGCCGGTGGCCGCCCGCGAGGCCTCCATCTACACCGGTGGGGACACGGGGGGACATGGGGGACATGGGGACACGGGGACATGGGGGGGACATGGGTGTGTGACAGGGACACGGGGACATGGGGGACATGGGGGGACACGGGACGGGGACACTGGGGGGACATGGGGGGACACAGGGGGACACGGGTGTGTGGCAGGGACACGGGGACACACGGGGACATGGGGGGACACAGGGACATGGGGACATGGGGACATGGGGGGCATGGGGACATGGGGACACGGGTGTGTGACAGGGACACGGGGACATGGGGGGGACATGGGGACACGGGGGGGACATGGGGACATGGGGGGACACGGGGGAACACGGGGGGACAGGGACATGGGTGTGTGATAGGAACATGGGGACATGTGTGTGTGACAGGGACATGGGGGGGACAGGGGGACACGGGTGTGTGACAGGGACATGAGGGACATGGGGGACATGGGGGGGACATGGAGGGGACATGGGGGGACACAGGTGTGAGACAGGGACATGGGGACATGGGGGGACACGAGTGTGTGACGGGGACACGGGGGGACATGGGGGACATGAGGGGACATGATGGGGACATGGGGGGACAGGGACATGTGTTTGTGACAGGGATCACGCTGTCCCTGGGGGTGTGACACGTGTGACACACGCATGTGACAATGATCACGCTGTCCCTGGGGGTGTGACACACATGTGACACATGTGACACACGTGTGGCAGGGATCACACTGTCCCTGGGGGTGTTACACGTGTGACATGCGTGTGACAAGGATCACGCCATCCCTGGGGCTGGGACGGGGCTGAGGCTGTCCCTGGGTGTGTGACACACATGTCACACACATGTGACACGTGTGGCACATGCGTGTGCAGGGATCACGCTGGCCGAGTACTTCCGGGACATGGGCCTGCACAGCTGCCTCTTGGCCGACTCCACCTCGCGCTGGGCCGAGGCGCTGCGGGAGATCTCGGGGCGCCTGGCCGAGATGCCCGCGGGTGAGACCCCAAAATAACCCCGGGGGGGGGAGGGACCCCAAAACACCCGGGGAGCGCAGAGAGGAGACCCCAAAAACCCAGGGGGTGGGGGGTGGGGGAGGGACCCCAAAAACCCGGGGAGAACAAAGAGGAGACCCCAAAATCCCGGGGGTGTGGGCAGAGGAGACCCCAAAAACCCTGTGGGGTGGGGGGTGGGCACAGGTGAGACCCCAAATCCCGGGGGATGGGCAGAGAGGAGACCCCAAAAAATCCGGGGGGTGGGGGGGTGAGACCCCAAAAATCCCGGGGGTGCAGGTGGGGGAGACCCCAAATCCGGGGGTTCGGGGATCAATGGGGTCAGTGGGGTCATGGGGAGAACCCCAAATTCCGGGATTTGGGGGCAAATGGGGACTGAGGTCACGGGGGGGCTGTGCGGGATGGCGGGGGGATGGCTGGGGGTGACAGCGGTGGCCCCGGGGGTGGCAGGGGGTGACAGGAGGTGACAGGAGGTGACAGGGCAGTGACAGGGCAGTAACAGGAGGTGACAGGAGGTGACAGCCGTGTCCCCACAGACAGCGGGTACCGGGGGTGACAGGGCAGTGACAGGGGGTGACAGGAGGTGACAGGAGGTGACAGGAGGTGACAGGTGACAGCTCTGTCCCCACAGACAGCGGGTACCGGGGGTGACAGGGGGTGACAGGGCAGTGACAGGAGGTGACAGTGGGTGACAGCTCTGTCCCCACAGACAGCGGGTACCGGGGGTGACAGGGAGGTGACAGAGGGTGACAGGGAGGTGACAGCTCTGTCCCCACAGACAGCGGGTACCGGGGGTGGCAGGGAGGTGGCAGTGGTGTCCCGGGAGGTGACAGGGAGGTGACAGGAGGTGACAGCTCTGTCCCCACAGACAGCGGGTACCCCGCGTACCTCGGGGCCCGCCTGGCCTCGTTCTATGAGCGGGCGGGGCGGGCGCGGTGCCTCGGCAGCCCCGAGCGGGAGGGCAGCGTCAGCATCGTGGGCGCGTGAGTGTCACCTGTCACCTGTCACCTGTCACTTGTCACCTGTCACCTGTCACCTGTCACCGTGTCACTGTGTCACCTGTCACCTGTCACTGTGTCACCGTGTCACCGTGTCACCGTGTCACTGTGTCCACCCCGTGTCACTGTGTCACCGTGTCACCGTGTCCCCGTGTCACCGTGTCCCCTGTCCCCATGTCCTCATGTCCCCTGTCCTCGTGTCCCCCTGTCCTCGTGTCCACCTGTCCACCTGTCCCCCTGTCCCCGTGTCCCCATGGTGGGGGACACCCCCAGCTCACCCTGACCCCCCCACAGGGTGTCCCCTCCCGGTGGGGACTTCTCGGACCCTGTCACCTCGGCCACGCTGGGCATCGTGCAGGTGAGGGGACAGCGGGACAGCGGGACAGGGTGGGTGACACCGGGTGACACTGGGTGACACTGGGGGTGACACACACATGTTCTGGGGGCTGGACAAGAGATGCTGGGTGACATGGGTGTGACCTGAGGGTGACACTGGCAGGTGTTCCATGGGGACAAGGATCTCTGGGACAGGATGGGTGACACTGGGTGACAGCGGGTGACACCGGGTGACACCGGGTGACACAAGGTGACACACACATGTTCTGGGGGCCGGACAAGAGATGCTGGGAGTGACCTGGGGATGGCACTGGCAGGTGTTCCATGGGGATAAGGATCTCGGGGACAGGATGGGTGACAGCGGGTGACAGCGGGTGACAGCGGGTGACACCGGGTGACACCAGGTGACACTCCCAGGTGTTCTGGGAGCCAGACAAGAAGCACAAGGACACACAGAGAGACACTGGGGGTGACACAGGAGTGACCTGGGGGTGACACTGGCAGGTGTTCCATGGGGATAAGGATGTCGGTGACAGGACAGGTGACACCGGGTGACAGCGGATGACAGCGGGTGACACCAGGTGACACTGGCAGGTGTTCTGGGGGCTGGACAAGAAGCTGGCGCAGCGCAAGCACTTCCCCTCGGTGAACTGGCTGATCTCCTACTCGCGCTCCCTGCGCGCGCTGGAGCCGCACTACGAGCGCGCCCACCCCGAGCTGCCCGCGCTGCGCGACCGCGCCCGGCGCATCCTGCAGGAGGAGGAGGAGCTGGCCGAGATCGTGCAGCTCGTCGGCAAGGTCTGCAGTTATTTATGGGGTTTATTTATGGGATTTATGGGATTTATGGGGTCTGGGATGTGGGGTTTGTGGGATTTATGGGATTTATAGGGTCTGGGATGTGGGATGTGGGGTGTGGAATGTGGGGTCAGGGACCCTGCAGGAGGAGGAGGAGCTGGCCGAGATCATGCAGCTCGTGGGGAAGGTCTGGCATTTATTCATGGGATTTATTTATGGGATTTATGGGATTTATGGGGTCTGGGATCTGGGGTTTGTGGGGTTTGTGGGGTCTGGAGTGTGGGGTTTGTGGGATTTATGGGGTTTGTGGGGTCCGTAAGCTGTGGGATGTGAGATATGAGGTGTGGGATATGGGACCCTGCAGGAGGAGGAGGTGGCTGAGATCGTGCAGCTCATGGGGAAGGTCTGGGACTGGGATTTATGGGATCTATGGGGTCTGGGATATGGGGTCTGTTGGATTTATGGGGTTTGTGGGGTCTGGGATGTCAGATATGAGGTGTGAGGTCAGGGGCCCTGCAGGAGGAGGAACTGGCTGAGATCGTGCAGCTCGTGGGGAAGATTTGGGATTTATGGAGTTTGTGGGGTTTGGGTGGATGGGGAAGGTGGATCTGTGGGGTCAGTGGGATCAGTGAGGTCAGTGGGATCTGTGGGGTTAGTGTGATCTGTGGGGTCTCTGGGATCACTGGGATCTCTGGGATTTGGGGTCCGGGACGGGGCTGCAGGCTTTGGGGTCCCCAATCAGTGCCAGGGCCCCTCTGTCCCACAGGCGTCGCTGGCCGAGGGTGACAAAGTGACCCTGGAGGTGGCCAAGCTGCTCAAGGACGATTTCCTGCAGCAGAACGGATACTCGGCCTACGACCGGTACCGGCACCCCCGGGACCCCCGGGACCCCCAAAACCCCACTCTGACCCCCCTGGGACCCCCAAACCTGATCCCCACCCTGCCTACGACTGGTACCGGGACCCCCGGGACCCCCCCGGGGACCCCCCCAGGACTCCCCCAAAGTTCTGCCCCTTCTACAAGACCGCGGTGATGCTGCAGCCTGACACCCCCAATCCACTCCTGACCCCCCAAAATCCCTCTCTGACCCCCCGAATTCTCTCCCTGACCCCCCCAAACTCCCCCCTGACCCCCCAAATTCCCTCTCTGACCCCCGAAAATTCCATCCCGACCCCTCCCCAGGTTCTGCCCCTTCTCCAAGACCATGGGCATGCTGCAAACTGACACCCCCAACCCACTCCTGAGCCCCCAAACTCCCCTCTGACCCCCCAAATTCCCTCTCTGACCCCCCAAATTCCCTCTCTGACCCCCCAAAATTCCATCCTGACCCCCGCCCCAGGTTCTGTCCCTTCTACAAGACCGCGGTGATGCTGCAAACTGACACCCCCAACCCACTCCTGACCTTCCAAACTCCCTCCTGACCCCCCAAATTCCATCTCTGACCCCCCAAATTCCCTCTCTGACCCCCCAAAATTCCATCCCGACCCCCGGCCCAGGTTCTGCCCCTTCTACAAGACCGTGGGCATGCTGCAGAACCTGGTCACCTTCTACGAGCTGGCGCGGGCGGCGGTGGAGGGGGCTGGTCCCGAGGAGCAGCGTGTCACCTGGGCCACCATCCGCGAGGGGCTCGGGGACATCCTGTACCGCCTGAGCGCCATGAAGTTCCAGGTGGGGGGCGCGGGGGGCAGGGACCCCCGGGGAGGGGTCCTGGGGGGGTTAAAGGGGGATTTGGGGGTCCTGGGGGAGGTTAAAGGGGGATTTGGGGGTCCTGGGGGGGGTTAAAGGGGGATTTGGGGGTCCCGAGGGAGGTTAAAGGGGGTTTGGGGGGTCCCGAGGGAGGTTAAAGGGGGATTTGGGGGTCTCAAGGGAGGTTAAAGGGGGATTTGGGGGTCCCGAGGGAGGTTAAAGGGGGATTTGGGGGTCCCATAGGAGGTTAAAGGGGGTTTGGGGGTCCTGGGGGGGGTTAAAGGCAGATTTGGGGGTCCTGGAGGAGGTTAAAGGGGGATTTGGGGGTTCTGGGGGAGGTTAAAAGGCGATTTGGGGGTCCTGGGGGAGGTTAAAGGGGGATTTGGGGGTCCTGAGGGGGGTTAAAAGGGGATTTGGGGGTCCCATAGGAGGTTAAAGGGGGTTTGGGGGTCCTGGGGGAGGTTAAAGGGAGATTTGGGCGTCCTGAGGGGGGTTAAAAGGGGATTTGGGGGTCCCGGGGGGGTTAAAGGGGGTTTGGGGGTCCTAGGGGAGGTTAAAGGGGGATTTGGGGGTCCTGAGGGAGGTTAAAGGGGGATTTGGGGGTCCCGAGGGAGGTTAAAGGGGGTTTGGGGGGTCCCGAGGGAGGTTAAAGGGGGATTTGGGGGCTGAGACCCCCAGGGAGGGGTCCCGGGAGAGGTTCCGGGGGGGTCTGGGGGTGTCCCCCCGTGTCCCCCCGTGACCCCCCGTGTCCCCTGTGACGGTCAGAACAGGGGACGGGGGGGAGGTGACCCCGTTTGGGGGTCTCGGGTGGATTTTTGGGGTGGGGTCCCCACACGAATCTCAGTGTGGGGGTTCCGTGACCCCCCCGTGGGGGTCCGGGGGTGACCCCCGCGTGTCCCCCCGTGTCCCGCGTGGGCAGGACCCGCTGAAGGACGGCGAGCAGCGGATCCTGGCGAACTTCGCGCGGCTGCAGGAGGAGATGGTGGCGGCGTTCCGCAGCCTGGGGGACTGAGGGGGACACGGGGGTCCCCAAGGGGGGGACAGGACACGGGGGGTCCCCAATGTCCCCCCCAACCCCTCCAATAAAGGCCCCGTGGTGGCACCTGAGCTCCCGCGTGGCTTTCCCGGGGAGGGCGGCAGCGCCCGGTGTCCCCAGGGTGGGTGGCACCGGGGGTGGCACCGGGGGTGGCACCGGGGGGTCCGGAGGGGTGATGAGGGGGACACGGGGGTGACAGAGACAGTGGGGGGTGCACTGGGGACATCGTGGGGGGGACACGGGGACACTTTGGGGGGACATTGGGGTGACTGAGACACCCGGGTGGGACATGGGGACATCGTGGGGGAGACATGGGGACACCCTGGGGGGGACACGGGGGTGACAGAGACACTGGGGGGGCACTGGGGACATCCTGGGGGGGAAACGGGGATTGGGGGGGACGAGATGGGGAACGGGAACGGGAACGGGAGGGGGACACCGGAACGGGGGAAAAACGGGTACGGGGGAACGGGAATGGGAGGTGGGAACGGAGCGGGGGCACCGGGGATTGGAGGGCAACGGAAGCGGGGGGAGCACTGGGATGCCATGGAGGTTACTGGGAGCACTGGGATGCCATGGAGGGTTACTGGGAGCACTGGGATGCCATGGAGGTTACTGGGAGCACTGGGGGTGTTACTGGGAGCACTGGGATGCCATGGGGGTGTTACTGGGAGCACTGGGAGCACAGTGGGAGCACTGGGGATGCCATGGGGGTGTTACTGGGAGCACTGGGAGCACAGTGGGAGCACTGGGGGTGCCGTGGAGGTTACTGGGAGCACTGGGAGCGCAGTGGGAGCACTGGGGGTGCCCGGGGGGGGTCACTGTGAGGTCCGTAGGGGGTTACTGGGAGTGCCATGGAGGGGTCACCGGGAGCACCGGGAGCAGCGGGAGCGCTCCCGGCCGTGCCCGCTCCCCCCACCGGGTGTGTCCCCACCGCTCCCCCCGCCGCCATCTCCCTTTTAAAGCCGCGCCCCCGCCGGACCTGCCGGACCGGTCCGGTCCCGGTCCCGCCCCGGCCCCGCCCTGCCAAGCCCCGCCCCCGGTGCCGGTCCGGCCCCGCCCCCGCCCGGACCTGCCGGACCGGTCCCGGTCCCGCCCCGGTCCCGCCCCCGGTCCCGCCCCTCCCGCTCCCGTCCCGCAGCCCGGCGGCACCGGCCCCTCCGCCGCACCGGCCCCGCTCCCGCACGGCCCCGCCCGGCCCGGCCCGGCTCAGCCCGGAGCCCCTCGCTGCGTCCCGCTGGCTCCCGGTCCCACCCGGTCCCGCCCGGTCCGACCCGCCGGGGTTTGGCTCAGCGGCCCCGCGGCTGTCCCGGAGCGTCCCGGGCTGTTCCCGGCGGTGCCGGTGGGGCCCGGTCCGGCCCGGATGGTGCTGCCCGGGGGCCGAGCCGCGCCGTGAGCCCGGAGCGCTCCGCATGGACCCCCGCGGGATGCGGCCCGGGGCGCCGGTGCTGCTGCTCAGCCTCCTGCTCGCCGCCAGCGGTAAGGGCACCGGGACACCGGCACCGGCACCGGGACACCGGGACAGGGACAGGCACCGGGACAGGGACGGGGCTGGGACGGCAGCGCGGCTCCCACGGTTCCCCCGAACCGGCCCCGGGGACAGCCCGGAGCTCCCGGGGGCCACCGCCAGCCCCCGGAGGGGCCGAACCGGGACCGGGGATGGAGCGGGAGTGGGGTGGGGGTGAAACCGGGACCGGGAAAGGGAAACCGGGACCGGGAGCAGCGGTGGGACGGTGGGGGGGGGGGGGACAGGTGTGCGCGCACACGCGTGTGCAGGTGCACGCGTACGTGGGAGCGCTCGCGTGTCCCGTGCGCGCGTGTCCGCGTGTCCCGTGCGCGTGTCCGCGTGTCCGCGCACCGGGTGGGAGCCGGTAACGGGGGGTGGGGGGCGCGCCGTGGGTGCTTCCCACGCGGGAACGCGCACACCTGTGGGTGCGCACCTGCGCCTCTGCGTGGGCTCCGCTCCCCCCACCCCCCACACACCCCCACGGGACACGCGGGGGGCGCGGACCCCGCTGGGGACACCCCGGGGTGGGGGGGACCGACCGTGGGAACGGCGACACCGGGATGCCCCGGGGGGGTCCCGCCCCCTCCTCCGTGTCCCCACCCCTCCCCCCGCATCGTTTTGGGGTCCCACGCAGGTTTTGGGGGGGGGCTGCACCCACGGGTGCTGCACACGGTGTGTGTGTGGGGGGGTGTCCCCCTCCCCCGCCGTGCCTCAGTTTCCCCGCAGGACCCGTGGGAACGGGGTGGGGATCACCCCCCGCACCCCCCCAGCCCCGTGGGTCACCGGGGGTGTTGATCCCCCCACGCGTGACCCGTACCCCACTGGGTGGGGGGGGGTCTGGGGGGTCCCCGCGCCCCCTCCTCGGAGCCCCGCGGGGGCGTGGGGCGCACACGCGTGTGCAAGGTGTTCCCACGCGTGTGCAAAGCGTTCCCACGCGTGTGCGAGGCGTCCCCACACGCGTTTTTTTGATTGGGGGGGTCCCTCCTTGCGTGTGTCCCCCTCTCCCAAGGGTGCGGGGACAGGGGGTGACCCCCACGTGCGTGGGAAAAACCCGCCCCGAGCGGCTCCCCTCCCCCCCACGCGGGGCTCTGCCCCACGGGGACCCCCGGAGGAGTTTGGGGGGACCCCCGGGACCCCCCGGGACCCTCGGGGACCCCCCGGTCTCCGCTGGCGGGGCCGTTTCGGGCCCCCCCCGCGCGCGGCCGGGGCGTGGGGCGGCGGGGCCGGTTCTGCCGGTTCCCGCGCCGGTTCCCACGCGCTCGGGCCCCGCTGGGTGGGGACGCCCCGAGGGGGGAACCTCCCCACGGAACCCCAGAACCGCCCCACGGCCGCCGCGACCCCCGTGGGGCCCCCCCGGGACCCCCCGAGCTCCCCCCGGGCTCTGCCGGCGCGGCGGCGCTCGGGGAAACTGAGGCACGGGGTGATTAATGAAGGGGTTAATGAGTCTGGGGGTCCCCGGGGGGGTTTTGGGGTGCCGGGGGGAATTTTGGGGAGCCCCCGGGGGGCTCGGCGGGGGCGGCAGCGCGGGATCCGTCCCGGCCGGTTGGGCTGGACGGGCCGGCCCGGCCGCTTCTGGCGGCGGCGGGGCGGGACACGCCCCCCCAAAACTGCGGGACACGCCCCCCCAAAACTGCGGGACACGCCCCCCCTAAACTGCTGGACACGCCCCCTGCCAAAAATGCACCCCCAAAAATGCGCCCCCAAAAATACACCCCGAAAATGCACCCCCAAAAATGCGGCCCCAAAAATGCACACCCCAAAAATGCGCCTCAACCCCTCCCCCGGAGGTCCCCCAAATGCTGCACCCCAAACTCGCACCTAAAGGGACCTCATGAGCCCCAAATCTGCACCCCAAATTCTGCACCCAAAATCTGCGCCCCAAATCTGCACCCCAACTCCTGCACCCCAAATCTGCACCCCAACTCCTGCATCCCAAATCCTACATCCCGAATCCCACACCCCAAATCCCGCCCCTCAAATTCTGCACCCCAAACTCACGCCTAAAGGGACCTCATGAGTCCCAAATCTGCACCCCAACTCCCCACCCCAAATCCTGCACCCCAAACCTCAGTCAGCCCAACCTGGACCCCAAATCCTGCAGGTGTGCCCAGGTGTGCCCAGGTGTCACATTCAAGTGTCCCTCGGGTGTCCCAGGTGTCCCTCAGGTGTCTCAGGTGTCACTAGAGTGTCCCTCAGGTGTCTCAGGTGTCCTTCAGGTGTCCCTCAGGGGTCACTGGGGTGTCCCTGGTGTCCCTCAGGTGTCACACTCAGGTGTCCCTGGTGTCCCTCAGGTGTCCCTCAGGTGTCCCTCAGGTGTCCCTCAGGTGTCACTGGGGTGTCCCTCAGGTGTCACTGGGGTGTCCCAGGTGTCCCTCAGGTGTCCCTCAGGTGTCCCTCAGGTGTCACTGGGGTGTCCCTCAGGTGTCACTGGGGTGTCCCAGCTGTCCCCCAGGTGTCACACTCACCGTCCCTGTGTCCCGCAGGCGCCGGCCGCGTGGAGGTGCCTGTACCCACACTCAGGTGTCCCTCAGGTGTCACATCCAGGTGTCTCAGGTGTCCTTCAGGTGTCACTGGGGTGTCTCTCAGGTGTCACTGGGGTGTCCCAGGTGTCCCTCAGGTGTCCCTCAGGTGTCACTGGGGTGTCCCAGGTGTCCCCCAGGTGTGACCCTGCCATCCCCGTGTCCCGCAGGCGCCGGCCGCGTGGAGGTGCCTGTACACACACTCAGGTGTCCCAGGTGTCCCCCAGGTGTCACCCTCACTGTCCCCGTGTCCCGCAGGCGCCGGGCGTGTGGAGGTGCCTGTACCCACACTCAGGTGTCCCTCAGGTGTCTCAGATGTCCCTCAGATGTCACTGGCGTGTCCCTCAGGTGTCACTGGGGTGTCCCATGTGTCACACCCAGGTGTCCCAGGTGTACCTGGTGTCCCTCAGGTGTCCCAGCTGTCCCCCAGGTGTCACCGTGCTGTCCCTGTGTCCCGCAGGCGCCGGCCGCGTGGAGGTCCCAGGTGCCCCCCAGGTGTCACTGGGGTGTCCCAGGTGTCTCAGGTGTCACTGGGGTGTCCCAGCTGTCCCTCAGGTGTCACACCCAGGTGTCTGAGGTGTCCCTCAGGTGTCACTGGGGTGTCCCTCAGGTATCTCAGGTGTCGCTCAGGTGTCACTGGGGTGTCCCAGCTGTCCCCCAGGTGTCACCCTCACCGTCCCCGTGTCCCGCAGGCGCCGGCCGCGTGGAGGTGCCTGTACCCACACTCAGGTGTCCCAGGTGTCCCTCAGGTGTCCCACCCAGGTGTCACCCCTCTGTCCCTCCGGTCCCGCAGGCGCCGGGCGCGTGGAGGTGCCTGTACCCACACTCAGGTGCCACACTCAGGTGTCACTGGGGTGTCCCCCAGGTGTGACCCTGCCATCCCCGTGTCCCGCAGGCGCGGGGCGCGTGGAGGTGCCGCGCAGCGTGACGGCGGTGCTGGGCCAGGACGTGGTGCTGCCGTGCCGGTACCGGGCGCAGGAGCAGGAGCGCGTGGTGCAGGTGACGTGGCTGAAGCGCGGCCCGGGCGCGGCGGCCGCCGAGGTGGCGGTGCTGAACCCCGAGCACGGCGAGCACGTGCAGGAGCCTTTCACCGGCCGTGTCCTGCGCCACGGCCGCGGCCACCTCGGCGACGGGGACATCGTCCTGCGCAACGCCGTGCAGGGCGACGAGGGCGACTACGAGTGCCACCTCATCACCTTCCCCATGGGCAGCTTCGAGGGGCGCCTGACACTGCGCGTGCTGGGTGAGCGCGGGGACACGGGGGCGGCGTGGGGACATCGTGGGGACATCGTGGGGACGTGGGGATGTGGGGGATACAGGGACACGGGGCACAGGGGACATCATGGGGACATCGGGATGTGGGGATGTGGGGGATACAGGGACATGGAGACAGGGGATGTGGGGCACAGGGGACATCGTGGGGACACGGGGACATCATGGGGACATGGGGACGTGGGGATGTGGGGGATACAGGGACACAGGGATGGGGACGTGGGGCACAGGGGACATCATGGGGACATCATGGGGCACAGGGACACAGGGACAGGGACGTGGGGGATACAGGAACAGGGACATGGGGCACAGGGGACATCATGGGGATATGGGGATGTGGGGATGTGGGGGATACAGGGACACAGGGACAGGGACATGGGGCACAGGGGACATCATGGGGACATGGGGCACAGGGACATGGGGACAGGGACAGGGACATGGGGACACGGGGATGAGGACATGGGGACAGGGATGTGGGGGATACAGGGACAGGGACATGGGGACATGGGGGATACAGGGACATGGGGACACAGGGACAGGGACATGGGGACAGGGGACATGGGGACACGGGTACAGGGGACTTGGGGACGAGGACATGGGGATGGGGACGTGGGGACACGGGGGATACAGGGACATGGGGACAGGGGACATGGGGACACAGGGACAGGGACATGGGGACGGGGACATGGGGATGGGGACGTGAGGACACGGGGGATACAGGGACAGGGACATGGGGCACAGGGGACATCATGGGGACATGGGGCATGGAAGCATGGGGACAGGGGACACAGGACAGGGATGTGGGGCTGGGGACATGGGGGATGGGATATGGGGCATCTGGGACACAGGGGACATGGGGGACACATGGGACATGGGGACACATGGGACATGGGGGGCACAGGGGACATGGGGCACGTGGAGGGCAGAGGGAACCCCACGGGCATGGGGGACTTGGGGACTTTGGGGACACAACAGGGACACACCGAGCACCCAACCAACCCCATCACCACCACCACCATCCCACCCTGTCCCCCGGCAGTGCCCCCGCTGCCCATCCTGAACCCGGGCCCGCCGCTGGAGGAGGGGCAGGGCCGGACGCTGGCGGCCTCGTGCACGGCCGAGGGCAGCCCGGTGCCCACGGTGCGCTGGGAGACCGAGGTGAGGGGCACCAACGCCACGCGGCGCTCGGCCCACGCGCGCTCCGCCTCCGTCACCAGCGAGTTCTTCCTGGTGCCCGGGCGCAGCATGAACGGCAAGAGCCTCACCTGCGTGGTGGCACACCCCGGCCTGCGCCACGAGAAGAGGATCACCCACCTGCTCAGCGTCGCCTGTGCGCCAGCGGGCACCGCCGGGGCCTGGGGGGCGTGGGGGGTGTGGGGGGTGGGGAGAGCAGTGGGGACATGGGGGGTGTGGGGAGTGTTGGGGACATGGGGGGTGTGGGGAGTGTTGGGGACATGGGGGGTGTTGGGGACATGGGGAGTGTTGGGGACAATGGGGGGTGTGGGGCACATAGGGAGTGTGGAGAGCTCTGGGGACATGGGGGGTGTTGGGGATGTGGGGAGTGTTGGGGACATGGGGGACATGGGGGACACTGGGGACATGGGGGGTGTGGGGGATGTGGGGGATGTGGGGTGTTGGGGACATGGGGGGTGTGGAGAGCAGTGGGGACATGGGGGGTGTTGGGGATGTGGGGAGTGTTGGGGACATGGGGGGTGTGGGGAGTGTTGGGGACATGGGGGGTATTGGGGACATGGGGGGTGTGGGGGACATGGGGAGTGTTGGGGACATGAGGGACATCGGGAGTGTGGGGGACATGGGGAGTGTGGAGAGCAGTGGGGACATGGGGGACATGGAGGATGTGGGGAGTGTTGGGGACATGGGGGACATGGGGGGCATTGGGGACATGGGGGGTGTGGGGGACATGGGGGGTGTGGGGAGTGTTGGGGACATTGGGGACATGGAGGGTGTGGGGCACATAGGGAGTGTGGAGAGCTCTGGGGACATTGGGGACATGGGGGGTGTGGGGAGTGTTGGGGACATGGGGGGTATTGGGGATGTGGGGAGTGTTGGGGACATGGGGGACATGGAGGGTATTGGGGACATGGGGGGTGTGGGACACATGGGGGACATGGGGGGTGTGGAGAGCTTGGGGGACATGGGGGGCGTTGGGGACGTGGGGATTGTTGGGGACATGGGGGGCATGGGGGGCATTGGGGACATGGGGGGTGTGGGGGACATGGGGGGCATTGGGGGTGTTGGGGACATGGGGTGTGATGGGCATTGGGGACATGGAGGACATTGGGGACACAGAGGGTGTTGGGGACATGGGGGGCATTGGGGACAGGGGTTTTCATGGAGGGCATTGGGGACACAGAGGGTGTTGGGGTCAGGGGGTTCATGGAGGGTTTTGGGGACATGGGGGACATGGAGGGCATTGGGGACATGATGGGCACTGGGGACATGGAGCCTTGAGGGACACAGAGGCACTGGGGATATCGAGAGGTGTGGAGGACACTGGGGACACGGAGGGTGTTGGGGACATTGGGGACATGGAGGACACTGGGGACATGGAGCGTGTTGGGGACACTGGGGCCACTGGGGACATGGGAATGTGGGGAGCACTGGGGACTTTGGGGACTTTGGGGACATCGTGGGCGCTGGGCAGGTGGAGGGTGTTGGGGACACGGGGGACACAGGTGGCATCGGGAGCGTGGGGACACAGGTGACACTGGGGGGATGCTGACACTGAGGACACACAGGGTGGGACATTGGGCAGGGGGAGGATGGGGGGCACAGGAGGACACCGTGGCCATGGGGGGCACAGCGGGGCCGTGGGACCTTGTCCCCTGACTGTCCCCTCGGTGTCCCCAGACCTGTCGGACGCGTCGGTGCTGGGCCACACGGCCGAGTGGCAGGAGGGGATGGAGGGGGCGGCACTGACCTGCCTGGGGGACGGCAACCCCCCCCCTACCTACAACTGGACACGGTGAGGCCACTGTCACCCCCTGTCACCCCCTGTCACCCCCTGTCACCCCCCCACAGCCCCCAGCTCTGGGTCCCCTCGCCTGTGTCCCCAGAGCATGGCTGTGTCCCCAGCAGGGTCTGGAGCACGTTGGTGTCCCTTTGGTGTTCCTGTGGTGTCCCTGTGGTGTCCCTGTGGTGTCCCTGTGGTGTCCCTGTGGTGTCCCCTGCCCCAGCTCTGTCCCCACCGTGTCCCCTGACCGTGTCCCATAGCCCTGCCGTGTCCCTGCTACCTGTGTTGGTGTCCCCCATGTCCCTGTGCCCATGTCCCCCATGTCCCTGCTGTGTCCCGCCATGTCCCTGTGCCCATGTCCCCCATGTCCCTGTGCCCATGTCCCCCCATGTCCCTGCTGTGTCCCCCCATGTCCCTGTGCCCATGTCCCCCATGTCCCTGTGCCCATGTCCCCCCATGTCCCTGCTGTGTCCCCCCATGTCCCTGTGCCCATGTCCCCCATGTCCCTGCTGTGTCCCTTATGTCCCTGCCACATCCCCCTGCTCCTGTGCCATGTCCCTGTGCCCGTGTCCCTGTGCCCATGTCCCTGTCGTGTCCCTGTTGTGTCACCCAGGTCCCTGCCACATTCCCCTGTCCATGCCATGTCCCCCTGTCCCTGTGCCCATGTCCCTGTGCCCATGTCCCCCATGTCCCTGCTGTGTCACCCCATGTCCCTGTGCCATGTCCCTGTGCCATGTCCCTGTGCCGTGTCCCTGCTGTGTCACCCCTGTCCCTGCCACGCCTGCCCACCCCCAGTCCCTGCCCACGCCCGTGCCCGTCCCGGTGCCGGTGCCGCCGTGGCTGGGCCCGGCAGTGCCGCGTGCCCGGGCAGGCCCCGCGGTGCCCGGCTGGGCGTCACCCGTGGGAACCGGCACCGCCGGCTTTGATGGCACCGCCGCCACCGCCACCCGCCCGGGCAGGCCGGGGGGTGTCACCGGGGGTGTCACCGGGGGTGTCACCGGGGTGTCACCAGGAGGTGTCACAGGGGGTGTCACCGGGGGTGTCACCGGGGGTGTCACCAGGGGTGTCACCATGAGATGTCACCAGGAGATGTCACAGGGGGTGTCACAGGGGGTTGGCACTGGGAGTTGTCACCAGGACATGTCACCGGGGGTGTCACCAGGGCTGTCACTGGTTCTGTCACTGGGGCTGACACCGGGATGTCACCAGTTCTGTCACCGGGGCTGACACCAGGGCTGTCACTGCTTCTGTCACCAGGCTGACACTAGTTCTGTCACTGGGCTGTCACCGGGCTGTCACTGGTTCTGTCACTGGGGCTGACACTGTTTCTGTCACTGGTTCTGTCACCGGGGCTGTCACCGGTTCTGTCACCGGTTCTGTCACCGGGGCTGACACCGGTTCTGTCACCGGTTCTGTCACCGGTTGTGTCACCGGGCTGACACTGGGATGTCACTGTTTCTGTCACCGGTTCTGTCACCGGTTCTGTCACCGGTTCTGTCACCGGTTGTGTCACTGGGCTGACACCGGTTCTGTCACCGGCTGTGTCACCGCGCTGACACCGGGACGTCACTGTTTCTGTCACCGGTTGTGTCACCGGTTGTGTCACCGGTTGTGTCACCGGGCTGACACCAGGCTGACACCGGTTGTGTCACCGGGCTGACACCGGGCTAACACCGGTTCTGTCACCGGTTCTGTCACCGGTTGTGTCACCGGCTGTGTCACCGGGCTGACACCGGGCTGTCCCCGCAGGGTGGACGCGCCGCTGCCCGCGGGCGTCAGGGCCAAGGGGGACACGCTGCTGTTCCAGCGGCCGCTGGCCGTGGCCGACGCCGGCGACTACGTGTGCCGAGTGTCCAACCGCGTGGCCGCCAAGGAGGCCCGGGCCAACGTCAGCATCCGGGGACGCGCCACAGGTGGGGACAGCGGCAGCGGGGACACCTCCGAGGGTGGGGGTGAGGGCAGTGCTGGGCTTGGTTTCTGCATCTGTCTGTATGTCTGTCTGTCCGTTCATCTGACCATCCACTTGTCCATCCATCCCTCCATCCATTCCTCCATCCATCCATCCATCATCCCTCCATCCATCCATCCATCCATCCATCCATCCATCCATCCATCCATCCATCCATCATCCATCCATCCATCCATCATCCATCCATCCATCCATCCCTTCATCCATCCATCCATCCATCCATCATCCATCCATCATCCATCCATCCATCCATCATCCATCCATCCATCCATCCATCCATCCATCCATCCATCCATCCATCCATCCATCCATCATCCATCCATCCATCATCCATCCATCCATCCATCCCTTCATCCATCCATCCATCCTTCCATCATCCATCCACACGTCCACCCCCCTGTCCGTCCCTCCCTCCTCTGCTCCTCCCACCCTGTGCCCATCCCACCAATGTCCATCCCCCTTCCACGCCCATCCACTCACCGTGTGCTCATCCAGCCCTGCTTTACTCACTGCCTGCTCACCCGCCCTTCCGCCCGCTCATCCACCTTTCCGTCCCCTCACCCGCCCTGCCGTCCACTCCTCTGTCCTTCTGTCCACTCCTCTGCCCTTCTGTCCACTCCTCAATCCTTCTGTCCACTCATCCACCCTGCCGTCCACTCCTCAATCCTCCTGTCCACTCATCCACCCTTCTGTCCACTCCTCAATCCTTCTGTCCCGTCACCCACCCTGCTGTCCACTCCCCCATCTGGTCATGCCTCCAGATTCCTGCTTATCCATCCATCCATCCATCCATCCATCATCCATCCATCCATCCATCCATCCATCCATCCATCCATCCATCCATCCATCCATCCATCCATCCATCCGTCCGACCGTCCGTCCATCTGTCCATCCATCCCCACTGCTGTCCATCCCCGCCCATTGGTCACCCACCCACCCACTGACCGTGGGCCTGTCCATCTGTCCGTCATCCCACCTGACCATCTCTGGGGTCTGCTCTCTCTTTGGGGTGTCCCTCTGACCCTTTTTGGGGTGTCCCCCCCTTTAGAGTGTCCCCCTGACCCTTTTTGAGGTCTCCTTCATCTTTGGGATATCCCCTGCTCCCCTTGGAGGTATCTCCTGCCTTTGTGGTGTCCCCCTGACACTCTTTGAGGTCTCCCCCTCTTTGGGGTGTCCCCCTGACCCCTTTGGGGATTTTCACCTGTTTTGGGGGATCCCCTGACCCTCTTTGGGGCGTTTCCTCCTTTTGAGGTCTCTTCTCTGTTTGAGGTGTCCCCTGACCCTCTTTGGGGTGTTCCTCTCATCCCTTTGAGTTCTCCCTCCTCTTTGGGGTGTCCCCCGGTCCGGGGTGTCCCCTGACCCCCGTGGGGTGTCCCCCGGTCTGGGGTGTCCCCTGACCCCCGTGGGTGCCCGCAGAGGACACCGTGCGCCGCGTGGACCTGGTGTCGGCCTCGGTGGTCGTGGTCGGGGTCATCGCCGCCGTCCTGCTCTGCGTCCTCGTCATCGTGGTGGTGGTCATGACCCTGTACCACAAACGCAAGACCCAGCGCATCTCCGAGAAGTAGTAAGGGAGGGGACACGGGGACATGGGGGACATGGTGGCATTGGGGGACACGGGGGGGGCACGGGGGGACACTGAGGGACACTGGGACATGGTGGGACATGGGGACATGAGGAACATGGGGGGACATGGGACACAGAGGACATGGAGGGACAAGGGACATGGTGGGACATGGGGGGACAGAGAGGACATGAGAGACTTGGGGACATGGGGGACATGAGGGACATGAGGGACATGGAGGGACATGGGGACATGGAGGGACATGAGGGACATGGGGGACATGGGGGACATGAGGGACACAAGGGACACAGAGGGACATGGGGACATGAGAGACTTGGGGGACATGGGGGACATGAGGGACATGAGGGACATGGAGGGACATGGGGACATGGAGGGACATGGGGGACATGGAGGGACACAGAGGACATGAGGGACATGGGGACATGGGGGACATGGGGACATGAGAGACTTGGGGGACATGGAGGGACATGGGGGGACATGGGGACATGGAGGGACATGGGGACATGGAGGGACATGGGGGACATGGAGGGACATGGGGGGACATGGGGACATGGAGGGACATGGGGGACATGGAGGGACATGGGGACATGGAGGGCATAGGGGGCTGTGCGTGATGTGGGGACATGGGGGACACGATGGGGACATGGGATAGACATGGAGGACATGAGGGACACGGAGGACAAGGGGAGGACACAGCAGGAGATGAGGGGACAGGGGAGGGGACACCGGTGCTGAGTGTCCCCCGTGTCCCCAGCGAGGAGGAGCTGACGCTGACCCGGGAGAATTCCATCCGGAGGCTCCACTCCAGCCACGGCAGCGACCCCCGGGCACAGGTGGGGCACGGAAACCGGGGGCTGGGAGGAGATTGGGGGGCCGGGAGGAATCTGGGGGTCCCGGGGTGGGGGGACCCCATTGGAGGGGATTGGGGGGCCCGTGGGAGGGGATTGGGGGACACGGGGTGGGGGGAGCAGGGCCTTGGGGTGACCAAGGAAGGCGGCTTGGGTTGGGCTGTGGGGTGTCCGTGGAGTCAGACTTTGGGGTGTCCGTGGGGTGAGACTTTGGGGTGTCCATGGGGTGTCCATGGGGGGAGACTTTGGGGTGTCCATGGAGTGTCTGGGGGTGTCCGTGGGGTCAGACCATGGGGTGTCCATGGGGTTTCCGGGGGTGTCCATGGGGTGTCCATGGGTGACCATGGGGTCAGACTTTGGGGTGTCCATGTGGTCAGTCCATGGAGTGTCTGAGGGTGTCCATGGGGTCAGTCCATGGGGTGTCCAGGGGTGTCCATGGGGTGACCATGGGGTCAGACTTTGGGGTGTCCATGGGGTGTCCATGGGTGTCCGTGGGTGTCCATGGGGTCAGTCCATGGGGTGTCCATGGGGTGTCCATGGGGTCAGTCCATGGAATGTCCATGGGGTGTCCATGGGGTCAGACTTTGGGGTGTCCATGGGGTCAGTCCATGGGTTGTCCATGGGGTGTCCGTGGGTGTCCTGGGCGCTGACCGGGCTGTCCCAGCTGGAGGAGACGCTGCAGCTGCGGACGGAGAGTCGCCAGGGCAGCCTGCGAGGGGACAGCCTGCGAGGGGACAGCCTGCGTGGGGACAGCCTGCGTGGCACCAGCATCTGCTCCGCCATGGTGAGCCACGGGGACACGGGGACACGGGGACACGGGGGACATGGGGGACACAGGGGGCACCGCGTTCCTGGGGGTGTCTGTGTCCCCAGTGACTCTCCTGTCACCCCCGCAGTGCCCATGTCACTGGTTATGCCCATGTCCCCGTGGTGCCCACGTCACCTGGTCCTCCCCATGTCCCCTTTGGTGTCCCTGTCCTTGCCCTTGTTCTGATCAGCGGCCGTGTCCCAAGTGATGACCGTGTCCCCATCAATGCCATGTCCCCACGGTCCCCATGTCCCCATGGTGATGTCCCCCTTGTCCATGTCCCCATGGTGCCAATGTCCCCATGTTGATGTCCCCGTTGTCCATGTCCCCACGGTGCCAATGTCCCCACGGTGCCAATGTCCCCATGGTGTTGTCTCCCCTTGTCCATGTCCTCATGGTCCCTGTGTCCCCATGCTGATGTCCCCATGGTCCCCATGTCTCCATGGTGCCTGTGTCCCCATTGGTCCTCATGTCCCCATGCTGATGTCCCCACGGTGCCAATGTCCCCACGGTGCCCATGTCCCCATGGTGCTGATGTCCCCGTTGTCCATGTCCCCATGGTCCCCATGTCCCCATGGTCCCCATGCTGATGTCCCCACGGTGCCAATGTCCCCATGGTGCTGATGTCCCCGTTGTCCATGTCCCCATGGTCCCCATGTCCCCACAGTGCCTGTGTCCCCATTGGTCCCCATGTCCCCCATGTCCCCATGCTGATGTCCCCATGCTGATGTCCCCACGGTGCCCACGTCCCCATCAATCCCCGCCCCACGCCCGGTGGCGCCCCTGACGTGTCCCCTGTCCCTTGTCCCCAGAGCGAGGAGCCCGAGGGCCGCAGTTACTCCACGCTCTCCACGGTGCGGGAGATCGAGACGCAGACCGACGTCCCCGTGGTCCCCATTGTCACCGCGGTGCCACCGCCGCCACCGGGCGGGAAGGACCCCAAGGAGGAGGAGGAGGAAGGGGGCGGCGGGGGGGACCCCATCAAGGCGGCCATGACGCACTTCGTGCAGGAGAACGGGATGCTGCAGGCCAAGCCCAGCTCCAACGGCATCTACATCAACGGCCGCGGCCACCTGGTGTGAGCCGCCCACCTGGGGACACCTGGGGACACCTGGGGACACCTGGGGACACCTGGGGACAGCCGGCCCTCGCCTGTGCCCGCCTGGCTCTGTTCCCGTCGCTCCGGTCCCCGGGTGTCACCTCCCTGCTGGTGTGGGGTCAAGATGGACTTCAGTCCCCAGGTGTCACCTCCCCGCTGGTGTGGGGCTGGGGACAAGGACAATGCCCCAGGACTGTGTCACCTGTGTCACCTCCCTGCTGGTGTGGGGCTGGGGACAAGGACAGTGCCCCAGGACTGTGTCACCTGTGTCACCTCCCTGCTGGTGTGGGGCTGGGGACAAGGACAGTGCCCCAGGACTGTGTCACCTCCCTGCTGGTGTGGGGCTGGGGACAAGGACAATGCCCCAGGACTGTGTCACCTGTGTCACCTCCCTGCTGGTGTGGGGCTGGGGACAAGGACAGTGCCCCAGGACTGGCTGCGGTCCCCGGGTGTCACCTCCCTGCTGGTGTGGGGTCAAGCCAAGACTCCGGTCCCCAAGTGTCACCTCGCTGCTGGCAACGTGGAGCTGGGGACGCCACCAAGCCCCAGGACATTCTTCAGTCCCCAAGTGTCACCTCGCTGCTGGCACAGGCTTGGGGACACCACCACTGAGCTCAAGGACATTCTCCTGTCCCCAAGTGCCACCCCCCTGCTGTCACTGGCTTGGGGACACCACCGAGGACCCCAGGACATGCTCCAGGCCCCGAGTGTCCCCTCCCTGCTGAGGTGGGGTCAAGGATGGACTCAGGTCCCCAAGTGCCACCTCCCTGCCACCACAGGTTGGGGACGAGCCCCAGGACAAGTCCCCAAGTGCCACCCAACCGCGGTCTGGGGACACTCGTGGTGACACCGGGGACCCCCAGGACTCCCCAGGACTGATGGGGCAGGAGCCCCCGTGTCCCCCCTACCCCCTGGGCTGGGTGGCACTTGGGGACAGCCGTGTGGCACTTGGGGACAGCCGTGTCCCCTCTCCCGGGTTGGGTGGCACTGGGGACAGCCGTGTCCCCTGGGTGGCACTTGAGGACAGCCGTGTCCCCTCTCCCGGGCTGGGTGGCACTTGGGGACAGCCGTGTGGCACTTGGGGACAGCCGTGTCCCCTCCCCGGCCGGGGGAGGGGCTGTACAGCCGTGTATAGACCCTGTAAATAAAGGACCCGCGGGACTGGGCCCGAGTGTGACACTGGGGACACTGGGGACATGGGGGGGGACACGGGGGTGGCACTGAGACATGTGGGGTGACACGTGGGTGACACAGGGGTGGCACTGTGGGTGTGAGGGTGGAGTGGGCGGGGCTGGGGGGTGCAGGTGAGCTGGTGGGGGGGCAGGGGAGTGTGCAAGGGGGCGTGCAAGGACGTCCCCAGGTGTCCCCAGCTGTGTCCCCAGGTGATTCCAGGTGTGTCACGTACATTGGCATGTCCCAGGGCGTGTCCCTCACACACCCACGTGTCCCCAGGGCGTGTCCCTCACACACTCAGGTGTCCCCAGGGCGTGTCCCTTGCACACTCAGGTGTCCCCAGGGCATGTCCCTCACACACTCAGGTGTCCCCAGGGCGTGTCCCCTTTCACACCAACGTGTCCCCTGTCCTCAGGGCGTGTCCCTCACACACTCATGTGTCCCGAGGGCATGCCCCTTGCATACTCAGGTGTCCCCAGGTCATGTCCCTCACACACTCAGGTGTCCCCAGGGCGTGTCCCTTTCACACCAACGTGTCCCCTGTCCTCAGGGCGTGTCCCTTGCACACTCAGGTGTCCCCAGGGCATGTCCCTTGCACACTCAGGTGTCCCCAGGGCGTGCCCCTTTCACACCAGCGTGTCCCCTGTCCCCAGGGCGTGCCCCTTGCACACGCGTGTGCGCAGGCGTCCCCGCCCTCGCTGTGGTTTCGCGGCCACGGGGAGCAGGAAGCGCCTCGAGCGCGGCCTCCGCCTTCCTGCCACCCCCACGGGGACAGCGCCGGGACCCCCCTGGCGTGGCCCCCGCGCCCCGGCCGTGTCCCCGCGCTGTCCCCGGCCGTGTCCCCGTGTCCCCATGTCCCTGGCGCTCAAGGCCCGGCAGCGGGCGAGGCGCAAGGGCGGCTCCCGGGAGCGCCTCTTCGGCTGCGACCTCCGCGAGCATCTCCAGCGCTCGGGGCAGGACGGTGAGTGCCACCAGCCAGCCCACCCCCCGAGCCCCCCGGGGCCACCAGGGCCACCAGGGCCACCGACGGAAGCGGGGAAGGGGCCCCGGAGGGGACTCGGAGGGGACTTGCGCCACGCGTTGCGTCACCGGGGCTCCAGGAAGCGTCGCGGCCACCGAGGCTCGGCCGGGATTTGGGGGGTTGGAGCTCGTGGGGCTCCAATCTCAGGGGGCCCTGAGGGGTGGGGGGGGGGGGGTCTGTTCCTTGGCTCCATCCTTCGGGATCTGGTGGCCTCATCTCCACAGATTTGGTGGCCTCATCTTCATGGATTTGGTGGCTCCATCCTTTGGGATTTGCAGGCCCTGTTCCTTGGGATTTGGTGGCCTCATCTTCATGGATTTGGTGGCCTCATCCCCATGGATTTGGTGGCCTCATTCCCATGGATTTGGTGGCCTCATCCTCGTGGATTTGGTGGCCTCATCTTCATGGATTTGGTGGCCTTGTTCCTTGGGATTTGGTGGCCTCATCCCCGTGGAGTTGGTGGCTCCATCCTCTGGGATTTGGTGACTTTGTCCTTCTGGGGTTGGTGGCTCCATCCTTTGGAACGTGGTGGCCTCATCCCCATGGATTTGGTGGCCTCATTCTGGCGGTGTTGGTGTCCTCATTTCTGGGGATTTGGTGGCCTAATCCTGTGGGGGTGGTGGCTCCATCCTCTGGGATTTGGTGACTTTGTCCTTCTGGGGTTGGTGGCTCCATCCTTTGGGATTTGGTGGCCTCATTCCCATGGAATCAGTGATCCCAGTGTGGAGTTGGTGGCCCCATCCCTGTGGAATTGGTGGCCCAGGACCAGCACAGGGACCCTGTGGAGACATCCAGGGGGTGTTGGCTGGTGGATCCAGGATCAGCCGGGCTCTGGTGGATCCAGGATCTGTTTGGTTCTGGTGGATCCAGGATCAGCTGGGTTCTGTCAGATCTGGGCTCAGCTGGATACTCTTGGATCTGGGATCAGACTCTGTTGGATCCAGGATCAATTGGGCTCTGGTGGATCCAGGATCAGTCAGACCCTGGTGGATCTGGGACCAGTGAGATCTGGGACCAGTGGGATCCCCTGGGATCTGGGATCAGTGGGATCCCCTGGGACCTGGTATCAGTGGGATCCTGTGTGATCTGGGATCAGTGGGACCCTGTGGGATCTTGGCTCAGTGGGACCCTGTGGGATCTGGGATCAGCGGGACCCTGTGGGATCTGGGATCAGTGGGATCCCACGGGATCTGGGACCAGTGAGATCTGGGATCACTCAGACCCTGCAGGACCCAGGCTCAGTGGGACCCTGTAGGATCTGGGATCAGCGGGATCCCACAGGATCTGGCTCAGTGGGACCCTGTAGGATCTGGGATCAGTGGGACCCTGTGGGATCTGGGATCAGTGGGATCCCATGGGATCTGGGCTCAGTGGGACCCTGTGGGATCTGGGATCAGCGGGATCCCGGGGATCCAACTCACCGGGATCCCCTGGGGTGTCCCGCAGTGCCGCAGGTGCTCCGGAGCTGCACGGAGTTCGTGGAGCAGCACGGGGTGGTCGATGGCATCTACCGCCTGTCCGGGGTGTCCTCCAACACCCAGCGGCTGCGGTCAGAGGGAGCGGCGGCGGGCGGGACCGGCGGGATGGGATCGATGGGATGGGATGGGATCTATGGGATCAGTGGGATGGGATCGATGGGATGGGATCGATGGGATCAGCGGGATGGGATTGATGGGATGGGATTGATGGGATGGGATCAGTGGGATGGGATGGGATCAGTGGGATGGGATGGGATCAGTGGGATGGGATGGGATCGATGGGATCAGCGGGATGGGATTGATGGGATCAGTGGGATGGGATTGATGGGATCGGCGGGATGGGATGGGATCAATGGGATGGGATCGGTGGGATGGGATTGATGGGATCAGTGGGATGGGATTGATGGGATCGGCGGGATGGGATGGGATCAATGGGATGGGATCGGTGGGATGGGATTGATGGGATCAGTGGGATGGGATGGGATGGGATGGGATGGGATGGGATGGGATGGGATGGGATGGGATGGGATGGGATGGGATGGGATGGGATGGGATGGGATGGGATGGGATGGGATGGGATTGATGGGATGGGATTGATGGGATGGGATTGATGGGATGGGATGGGATGGGCTCAGTGGGATCGGTGGGATGGGGATGGAGACCGGAGGATGCCGGGACTGGGAGGGAGGGAGGGAGGGGACAGGAATGGGATGAGAAAAGGTGGAAGCAGGGATGGGACCGGACTCGGGCTGACAGGGATGGGGGGATGGGCCCGTTCCCCCTCCCCCCTTCTCCCATCCCGCTCCAGCCCCTCTTCCCCCGCTCCTTTCCTTCCCTTTTTTCCCTCTTTATTCCTTCTGGGGTTCTCCCTGCCTGTTCTCTTTCACTTTCCCGGTTTCGGGGCAGTTTTCCCCTTCTCTGCTTCTCTCCCTGAGTGCTTTTCTCCCCTGCTCCTGGGGGAACCCAGAATTGCCCAGACCCCGATGCCATATTCCCATATCCCCAATCCCAAACCCCAAACCCCACGCCCCAGGCAGGAGTTCGAGGCGCAGCGCAGCCCAGGCCCAGATCCTGATCCCAAACCCCAAATCCCGATCCCAAACCCCAAACCCCGATCCCAAACCCCATACCCCAAATCCCAAACCCCAAACCCCAATCCCAAACCCCAAACCCCACACCCCAGGCAGGAGTTCGAGGCGCAGTGCAGCCCAGACCCCGATCCCGATCCCAAACCCCGAATCCCAATACCAAACCCCAAATCCCAAACCCCAGGCAGGAGTTCGAGGCGCAGTGCAGCCCAGATCCCGATCCCAAACCCTGATCCCAAACCCCAAATCCCAATCCCAAACCCCAAACCCCAAACCCCACACCCCAGGCAGGAGTTCGAGGCGCAGCGCAGCCCGGACCCCGATCCTGATCCCAAACCCCAAATCCTGATCCCAAACCCCAAATCCCAATCCCAAACCCCAAGCCCCAATCCCAAACCCCAAACCCCACACCCCAGGCAGGAGTTCGAGGCGCAGCACAGCCCGGACCCCGATCCTGATCCCAAGCCCCAAATCCTGATCCCAAACCCCAAACCCTGATCCCAAACCCCAGTCCCAAGCCCCAAATCCCAATCCCAAACCCCAAACCCCAATCCCAAACCCCAAACCCCAAATCCCGATCCCAAACCCCAAATCCCAAACCCCAATCCCACCCCCCAGGCAGGAGTTCGAGGCGCAGCGCAGCCCGGACCTGTCGCGGGACGTTTACCTGCAGGACGTTCACTGCGTCAGCTCCCTGTGCAAGGCCTACTGCCGCGAGCTGCCCAACCCCCTGCTCACCTACCAGCTCTACGACAAGTTCGCCGTGAGTCCCTGTCCCCGAGTGTCCCCGAGTGTCCCCAAATGTCCCCAGAGCGTCCCCGTCACCGCGCCGTCCCCGCAGGACGCCGTGGCCATCCAGATGGAGGAGGCGCGGCTGGTGAAGATCAAGGAGGTGCTCAAGGAGCTGCCGGCGCCGCACTACAGGTGAAGGGGTTGGGGACGTCCCCGCGGCCCCGGCGGTGTCCCCTGGCCCGGGTGGCACCGGCTGAGGTGTCCCCGGTGCCGCAGGACGCTGGAGTTCCTGATGCGGCACCTGCTGCGCATGGCGGCGCACAGCGGGCGCACCAACATGCACGCGCGGAACCTGGCCATCGTCTGGGCCCCCAACCTGCTGCGGTGAGCGTCACCCGGCGCTGTCACCCGGCGCTGGCACCTGGCACTGTCACCTGGTGTTGTCACCCGGTGCTGTCACCCGCTGCTGTCACCTGGTGCTGTCACCTGGTGTTGTCACCCGGTGCTGGCACCCGGTGTTGTCACCCAGTGTTGTCACCCGGTGCTGTCACCCGGAGCTGTCACTTGGTGCTGTCACCCGGTGTTGTCACCTGGTGTTGTCACCCAGTGTTGTCACCCGGTGTCACCCAATGCTGTCACCCGGTGCTGTCACCCGGTGTTGTCACCCAATGTTGTCACCTGGTGCTGTCACCCGGTGTTGTCACCCGGTGCTGTCACCTGGTGTTGTCACCCGGTGCTGTCACCCAATGCTGTCACCCGGTGTTGTCACCCCATGTTGTCACCCGGTGCTGTCACCCAATGCTGTCACCCGGTGTTGTCCCCCGGTGCCGGCACCCGGTGTTGTCACCCTCAGTCCCATCATTGCCACTCTTGTCACCCTCAGACCTGTCACTGCCACCCCTGTCACCCTCAGACCTGTCACTGTCAGTCCCATCACTGCCACTCTTGTCAGCCTCAACTCTGTCACTGCCACCACTGTCACTGTCACCCCTGTCACCCTCAGCCCTGTCACCGTCACCCTCAGTCACCCTCAGACCTGTCACCCTCAGCCTTGTCACCGTCAGCTTTGTCACTCTCAGACCTGTCACTGTCAGTCCCATCACTGCCACTCTTGTCAGCCTCAATTCTGTCACTGCCACCACTGTCACTGTCACCTCTGTCACCCTCAGCCCCATCACCCTCCATCTTGAGGTGTCCCCGCTGTCCCTCACCCCGAAGTGTCCCCGCTGTCCCCTCACCCCGAGGTGTCCCCACTGTCCCCTCTCCCGAAGTGACCTCGCTGTCCCCTCACCCCGGGGTGTCCCCGCTGTCCCCTCACCCCGGGGTGTCCCCGCTGTCCCCGCTGTCCCCTCACCCCGGGGTGTCCCCGCTGTCCCCAGCTCGAGGGACATCGAGGCCTCGGGGTTCAACGGCACGGCGGCGTTCATGGAGGTGCGCGTGCAGTCCATCGTGGTGGAGTTCATCCTCACCCACGTCGAGCAGCTCTTCGGGGACGCGCCGCTCCGAGGTTGGGGACACCGCGGGGATACTGCGGGGACACTGTGGGGACACCGTGGGGACACCCCATTTTTTGGGGTGTCCCAGGTGGGGACAGTCCCCATATCACTCCCTGCTCCCAGGCTGGGGTCCCTGAGGTGACCCTGTCACAGATTTTTGAGGTCTCAGGACACTGAGGCCCCCTCAGGTGACCCTGTCCCGTTTTGGGGTGCCAGGTGGGGACTGTCCCCGTGTCACTTCCTGCTCCCAGGGTGGGGTCCCTGAGGTGACACTCATATTTTGGGGTCCCAGAACCCTGAGGGTCCCTGAGGTGACCCTGTCCCGTTTTGGGGTCTCAGGACACTGAGGGTCCCTGAGGTGACCCTGTCCCGTTTTGGGGTCCCAGAACCCTGAGGGTCCCTTGAGGTGATCCTGTCCCATTTTGGGGAGTCTGGGGGACACTGAGGACCCCTCAGGTGACCCTGTCCCATTTTGGGGTCCCAGGTGGGGACACTGAGGACCCCTCAGGTGACCCTGTCCCATTTTTGGGATCTCAGGACACTGAGGACCCCTGAGGTGACCCTGTCCCGTTTTGGGGTCTCAGGACACTGAGGACCCCTCAGGTGACCCTGTCCCATTTTGGGGTCCCAGGTGGGGACACCGAGGACCCCTCAGGTGACCCTGTCCCGTTTTTGGGGTCTCAGGACACTGAGGACCCCTGAGGTGACCCTGTCACACATTTTTGGGGTCTCAAGACACCGAGGACCCCTCAGGTGACCCTGTCCCGTTTTTGGGGTCTCAGGACACTGAGGACCCCTGAGGTGACCCTGTCCCGTTTTGGGGTCCAGGTGGGGACAGTCCCCGTCGCTCGCTGCTCCTGCCGGGGCCGTCGCCCCCCCTGCACGTCCCGGCCGCGCTCAGCCAGGGTGACGGTCCCCCCCAGATGCGGCCCTACCACACCATCATCGAGCTGGGCGAGCACAGGTACGGCCGCCCACCTGGGCACAGGTGGCACCCCCCGCCCCGCCCCGGGGACCCCCCAAATCCTGGGCCTGCCTCGGCTGGTCCCGGCTCGCTGGGATCCAGGTGTGTGCCAGGTGTGCCCCCCCAGGTGTCCCTCGGGGTGTGTTCAGGTGTGCTCAGATGTCCCTCAGGTGTGCCAAGGTGCCCCCAGGTGCCCCCAGGTGTATCCCAGGTGTATCCCAGGTGTGCCCAGGTGTATCCCAGGTCTATCCGAGGTGCCCCCAGATGTGCCCAGGTGTAGCCCAGGTGCGCCCAGGTGTATCCCAGGTGCCCCCAGGTGTATCCCAGGTGCCCCCCAGATGCGCCCAGGTGTATCCCAGGTGTATCCCAGATGCCCCCAGGCGTGCCCAGGTGCCCCCAGGTGCCCCCAGGTGTGCCCAGGTGTATCTGAGGTGCCCCCAGGTGTATCCCAGGTGCCCCCAGGTGTGCCCAGGTGCCCCCAGGTGCCCCCAGGTGTATCCCAGGTGCCCCCAGGTGCCCCCAGGTGTCCCCACAGGAGCAAGGGCTCCCTCAAGGCCAAGAAGTGGAGATCCATCTTCAACCTGGGCCGCTCCGGGCACGAGGCCAAGCGGAAGCTGGTGAAGGCAGAGGAGAAAGGTGAGAATTGGGGGGATCCCATGGACTGGGGGGGTTGTGTCCCCAAATCCCCCCAAATTCCCCCAAATCCCCCCAAATCCCCTTCTCCCGCCCCATTCCCAGAGAAGTGTGGGAAGGTCACTCTGCGGCCGGCCAAGAGCATGGACTCGCTCAGCTCCGGACCGTCTGGTAGGACCCCGCGGGATTGTCCCTCTGTCCTTCGGGATTGTCCCTCTGTCCTTTGGGATTGTCCCTCTGTCCTTTAGGATTGTCCCTCTGCCCTTTGGGATTGTTCCTCTGTCCTTCGGGATTGTCCCTCTGTCCTTTAGGATTGTCCCTCTGCCCTTCGGGATTGTCCCTCTGCCCTTTGGGATTGTTCCTCTGCCCTTCGGGATTGTCCCTCTGTCCTTCGGGATTGTCCCTCTGTCCCCTCAGGATTGTCCCTCTGTCCCCCGGGATTGTCCCTCTGTCCTTTGGGATTGTCCCTCTGTCCCTCAGGATTGTCCCTCTGTCCCCTCGGGATTGTCCCTCTGTCCCTCGGGATTGTCCCTCTGTCCTTTAGGATTTTCCCTCTGCCCTTTGGGATTGTCCCTCTGTTCTTTGGGATTGTTCCTTTGTCCTTTGGGATTGTTCTTCTGTCCCTTGGGATTGTCCCTCGGGATTGTCCCCCTGTCTTTTGGGATTGTCCTTCTGTCCCTTGGGATTGTACCTCGGGATTGTCCCTCTGTCCTTTGGCATTGTCCTTCTGTCCCTCGGGATTGTCCCTCTATCCCTTGGGATTGTCCCTCGGGATTGTCCCTCTGTCCTTTCGGATTGTCCCTCTGTCCCCATGACATTGTCCCTCTGTCCCTCGGGATCCCCCGGTACCCCCGGATCCCCCGGATCCCCCCGGTACCCCCCGGTACCCCCGGACCCCCCGTACCCCCGGTACCCCCGGGCCCGCTCCGGACTCTCCGCTCCGCAGGCGCGGACGCCGCCCGGCTGCTGCCGAAGCTGTCGGTGAAGCTGCGGCCGCAGCGGCAGCACAGTTCGGACGCGGCCCCCGCGGCCCCGGAGCCGCCCCCGGAGCTGGACGAGAGCCTGGAGGAGTCCCTGGAAGCGGCGGCCGAGAGCAGCACCAAGTCGGAGCCCACCACCCCCAAAGCCCCCCGGGCGGGGCCGGGGCCCTGCGGCCGCTCCCGCGCCGAGAAGTGCGCGGGGCTCCACATCTCGGGCCCCTTCTCGGTCACCGTCCCGTTCCACATCACCTCCAACCTGTCCCGCCTCACCCGCGGGCTCCCGTGCCCCGCGCTGCAACGGGAACACACCCCCGGCAGCCCCCCCGAGCCCGCCCGGGACCCCCGGCCCCGCTCCGGTGAGACCCGCCGGGGGGACACCGGGGGGACACCGGGATCGGGGGGACACCGGGATTTGGGGGAATAGCGGCATTAGGGGGACGCCGGGATCGGGGGGACACCGGGATCGGGGGGACACCGGGACTGGCGGGATCGGGAGAACATCGGGATCGGGGGGACATCGGGATTAGGGAGACCCCGGGATCGGGAGGACAATGGGATCAGGGGGATACCGGTATTAGGGGGAACAGCGGGACCGGGGGAGACACCGGGATTTGGGGGACGCCGGGATCGGGAGCACACCGGGATTAGGGAGACACCGGGATCAGGAGGAACACCAGGATCGGGGAGACACCGGGATCGGGGGATCACCAGGATCGGGAAGAACACCGGGATCGTGAGGACACCGGAATCGGGAGGACACCGGGATCGGGAGCACACCGGGATTAGAGAGACACCGGGATCGAGGGAACACCGGCTCGGGAGGACACCGGGATTAGGGGAACACCGGGATCGGGGGGACCCCGGGATGGAGTGAGGTGCCGGTCCGAGCGCTCCCGGCTCTCCCCGCAGAGGATGCGGAGCAGACCCGGCTCTCCCTGGAGCTCCGCGACTCCTTCGCCTTCCTGGACGGCCCCGAGACGTGGCTGGAGGGCGGCGGGGAACCGGAGGCGGCGGCGCGGAGCCCCGGGACCGGGGATGGGACCCCCGGGACCGGGGATGGGACCTTCGGGACCGGGGATGAGACCTTCGGGACCGGGGATGGGACCCCCGGGATCGAGGATGGGACCCCCAGGACCGAGGAATTGACTACCGGGATCGAGGAATTGACTACCAGGATGGAGAATGGGACCCCCGGGATCGAGGATGGGACCACCGGGATCGAGGATGGGACCTTCGGGATCGAGGATGGGACCTTCGGGATCGAGGATGGGACCTTCGGGATCGGGGAAGGGTTCCCGGCCATGGAGGAGGGGATGGAGAGCGGGTTCATGAACGTGAGCACCCGGCGGCATTCCCGGGATTTGGGACCGGTGGGTGGGGGGAGGAGGGTTTGGGATGGGATGGGATCGATGGGATGGGATGGGATCAATAGAAACGGGTGGGATCAATGGGATTGATGGGATGGGATGAGATCAATGGGATGGGATGATGGGATGGGATGGAATCAATGGGATAGGGTGGGATCAATGGGATGGGATGGGATGGATGGCATGGGAGGGGATCAGTGGGATGGGGTGGGATCAATGGGATTGATGGGATGGGATGGGATTAATGCGATCGATGGGATGGGGTGGGATCAATGGGATGGGATGGGTTCAGTGGGATGGGGTGGGATCAATGCGATCAATGGGATTGATTGAATGGGATCAATGAGATGGGATGGGATTGATGAGATCAATGGGATGGGGTGGGATCAGCAGGATCAATGGGATTGATTGAATGGGATCAGTGGGATGGGGTGGGATCGATGAAATGGGGTGGGATTGATGGGATCAATGGGATGGGGTGGGATCAATGGGATCAATGGGATTGACTGAATGGGGTCAATGAGATGGTATGGGATTGATGAGATCAATGGGATGGGGTGGGATCAGCAGGATCAATGGGATTGATTGAATGGGATCAGTGGGATGGGGTGAGATCAATGGGATGGGGTGGGATCAATGGGATCAATGGGCTGGGACAGACAGGGGGACACACTGACACCTCCCGCGGCCACTCCTGGGGGTCCCAGCCGTGTCCCCCCCCACCCCAGCCAGGTGAGCGCTGGGCGGAGCAGCCGGACAGTTACCTGTCCATCGAGGAGTGCACGGAGCAGGACATGTTCTTCCTGGCCCCCGGCGCCTCCGAGCCCGACTCCGACCCCGACGAAATCTTCCTGAGCGCCCACGACGAGCTCAGCCCACTGGGGACCCCCGAGGGACCCCCGGGCGAGGGGACAGCCCTGGAGACCCTGAAGAACCTGGAGAACCGAGAGATCCCGGAGATCTCAGTGATCCCAGAGACCTCGGAGATCCCCGAGATCCCAAAAGTCCTGGAGATCCCAGAGATCCCCGAGATCCCAAAAGTCCTGGAGACCTCAGAGATCCCAAAAGTCCTGGAGATCCTAGAGACCCCAGAGACCCTAAAAGCCCTGGAGATTCCAGAGATCCCAGAGACCTCAGAAACCTCAGAGATCCCAAAAGTCCTGGAGATCCCAGAGATCCCAGAGACCTCAGAGATCCTAAAACTCATGGAGATCCCAGAGATCCCAAAAGTCCTGGAGACCCCAGAGATCCCAAAAGTCCTGGAGACCCCAGAGATCCCAAAAGTCCTGGAGATCCCAGAGATCCCGAAAGTCCTGGAGACCCCAGAGGTCCCAAAAGTCCTGGAGATCCCAGAGATCCCAGAGACTCCAGAGATCCCAAAAGTCCTGGAGAACCCAGAGATCCCAAAAGTCCTGGAGATCCTAGAGACCCCAGAGACCCCAAACCTCATGGAGATCCCAGAGATCCCAGAGACTCCAGAGATCCCAAAACTCATGGAGATCCCAGAGATCCCAAAAGTCCTGGAGACCCCAAAGACCCCAAAAGTCCTGGAGATCCCAGAAATCCCAGAAGTCCTGGAGATCCCAGAAATCCTGAAAGTCCTGGAGACCCCAGAGATTCTGACCCAAACACCCCCAGAAAAGGATTTAGGGGGGTGTCCTCCAGCCCCGCCCCTGGCAGAGCCTCCCCGGGAGCCCCCCGAGACCCCGGCCCCCGGTTCTGTCACCCCCGGGACCACCCCGGCCCCTGGAGCTCCCCCCAAAAACCTGCAGCTGGCCCAGGACGAGCCCCCCAAAAACCTGGAGCCCCCCAAAAACCTGGAGCTGATTCGGGATGAGCCCCCCAAATTCCCAGAGCTGATCCGGGATGAGCCCCCCAAAATCCCAGAGCTGATTTGGGATGAGCCCCCCAAATCCTTGCAGCCCCCAAAATCCCTGGAGCCGATTTGGGATGAGCCCCCAAGACCCCTGAAGCTGATCCAGGACGAGCCCCCCAGAGTCTCAGAGCCCCCCAAATCCCCGGAGACCCCCAAACCCCCCGGGCTGATCCAGGATGAGCCCCCCAAATCCTGGGACACCCCCAGACCCCTGGAGCTGATCTGGGACGAATCCCCCAAATCCCGGGACCCCTCGGGACCCCCAAATCCCATCTGGGATGGGCGCCCCAAATCGCTCCAGCCGATCCTGGCTGAGCCCCCCAAATCTCGGGACCCCCCGGGACCCCCAAATCCGATCCGGGACGGGCGCCCCAAATCCCTGGGGCCGCTCCCGGCCCCCCCGCGCAGCTCCCGCCGCCCCCTCCCCATTTTGGGGGCGCGGGTGCTGCTGGCCCGGGCCGTGCCCGTGGTGCCCCCCAAACCCCACTTCGCCCACGCCCTCCCGGGACCCCCCCAAATTCCCCCGGGACCCCCCCAGATCCCACCGGGACCCCCCCAAATCCCACCGGGACCCAGCGGGACCCCCCAAATTCCACCAGGACCTCCCCAAATCCCACCGGGACCCCCCCAAATCCCACCGGGACCCACCCAAATTCCCCCGGGACCCCCCCAAATTCCCCCGGGACCCCCCCAGATCCCATCGGGACCCCCCCAGATCCCATCGGGACCCCCCCAGATCCCACCGGGACCCCCCCAGATCCCTCTGGGACCTATCGGGACCCCCCAAATCCCACCGGGACCCCCCCAGATCCCATCGGGACCTCCCCAAATCCCACTGGGACCCAGCGGGACCCCCCAAATCCCACCGGGACCTCCCCAAATCCCATCGGGACCCCCCCAAATCCCTCTGGGACCCCCCGAAATCCCACCGGGACCCCCTCAAATCCCACCAGGACCCCCTCAAATCCCACTGGGACCCATCGGGACCCCCCAAATCCCACTGGGACCTCCCCAAATCCCCCTGGGACCCCCCGAAATCCCTTCGGGTCCCCCTCAAATTCCACCGGGACCCCCCCAGATCCAACCAGGACCCCCCCAAATCCCACTGGGACCCCCCCAAATCCCATCGGGAATCCCTCAGATCCCACCGGGATGCCCCGAAGTCCCCCCGGGACCCCCCGGGACCCTCCCAAATCCCTCTGGGACCCCCCCAAATCCCACCGGGACCCCCCCAAATCCCCCTGGGAGCCCCCCAAGTCCCCTCGGGAGCTGGGGGGGGCGAGCGCTGAGCGCGGGCAGGGCCCCCCCCGAGCAGAGTGCAAATAAATAATGAGAAAATGGTAATTAACTGATAATAATAAAAAGAACAAGGTGGGAATTCCAGTATGAGAGATGCTGGTGGGTTGCTGGTGTTTATTTTTATTATTCATTAAATAATACAAATATTTATTTTATTATTATTATTATTTACATACTGATTACATTCTATACTTTTTATAACTTTTTGGAGTTTTTTTTTCAGAGTTGGGTTGCCAAATCCAACCCAAAATTACCCAAATTTTTTACAATTTTTAATTGAGAGATTAATTATAAGCAATATTATGATATGCAAATATATGCAAATACACAGTTTGAATATCATACAACACAACTACATAATAAATTAAAACATGGACACGTATTGTTAGATAGCTACACAAAAATAATACAAATATAATTTAAAATAATTCCATTTAATAATGAAATGACATCTAATTAACAACTGACCTTTAACGAGGCCAAAAATTGGATTTTTCCGACTCCTGGAGGGAAAATGGCAAAGATCAAACACCAAAAATGGCCTTTTTGAAGGGAAATTCGGACATTTGGGGACATTTGGGGATGTTTGGGGACAAAGGGACACGGAGACATGGGAAATTGGGATGTGGGGACATTGGGGACATTGGGGACACTTGGGATATTTGGGATATTTGGGACACTGGGAAAGGGGGACATGGGGACATTGGGATAGGGAGATTTTGGGATGTGGGGATAGAGGACAGGGGAGATCGGGATATGGGGACATTTGGGGACATTGGGATATGGGGACACTGGGACAGAAGGATGTGGGGACATTTAGGGACATTTGGATATGGGGACATTTGGGGACACTGGGACAGGACAACACGGGGACATTGGGATATGGGAAATTTGGGGACATTGGGGTCTGAGGTCACCTGGGGACACCGGGGCCATTTGGATATGGGGACATGAGATCATATAGGGACACTGGGACAGGGAGATGTGGGGACATGGGGACATTCGGGGACATGGGGACATTTGGATATGTGGACATGAGATCATTTAGGGACTCTGGGACAGGGAGATGTGGGGACACTGGGATATGGGGACATTCGGGGACATGGGGACATTTGGATATGGGGACATGAGATCGTATAGGGACACTGGGACAGGGAGATGTGGGGACACTGGGATATGGGGACATTTGGGGACACCGGGGCCATGGGGACACTGGGACAGGGAGCCATGGGGACACTGGGCCGCGTGGCTGTGGGCACACGGGGACACGGGGCACAGGCCCACGGGGACACGGCCACACCGAGGGGCCGCCGAGGCCCCACGAGCCCCTCCACAAACCCCGGCCTTTGTTTACACCGCCGCCATCTTCGCCTCAACATGGCGGCGCCCAGAGCGGCCTCACCACGGCGGCGCCCCGCCCTCTCCGAGCTCATCCCCCCAAACTCCTCCGGTACCGGCGGGTCGGGCGGGGGTGTCTCACCCACGGGAGCGCCCGGTTTGTCCCCACATCCCCGCCGCTCCCCTCACCGAGCGCCGCCCTCCTCCAACATGGCGCCGCCCTCACCCAAGATGGCGGCGGAAGCGGCGGAAGCGCCTTCGCCGTCTAAGATGGCGCCGCGCGCGCGGCCCCGCGCGCTAAGATGGCGCCCGGCCCTGAGGGCGCCTGTTGCCCGGCCCCAAGATGGCGGCGCGAAGCCGGGCCGGAGCTTCGGCGTGAAGGAGGGGGGAAACTTCCGCCCGCGCCCAAGATGGCGGCGCGGCGGCGCCGTGCGCATGTGCGGGGCCCATGGCGAGACAAGGGGCCGAAGGCGCGCAGGGCCCGAGGCCGAGAGGTACCGGGGGGGGTCCCCGGGGGGCTCCGCTGCGGCGAACCCCACCGGGAACGGGGCACCGCCACCCCGGCACGGCCCCGGCAGCGGCGGGGGGAGCGGCCGCGCCCGCGGGGCCCGCGGGGAGGGGCGGTGGGGGTGGTGGGGGAGGGGAGGGGGCGGCGGGGGTGCGCCCCCCCCTCAGGCGCTGTCACCCCCCGGTGCCGTCCCCTCCCCCCGGGTCGCTGTCACCCCCACTTTGTCGCCGTTTGGTGTCCCCGCCCCGCTGTGGCGGTGGCGCCCCCCCCGTTGTGGACCTCCCCCCCACCCCCATCCCCCTCCCCACTTTGTCACCCCTTTAGTGTCGCCTCCCCCCCTCTGTCCCCCCTCCCCGTGTGTGTGTCCTCGTTCTGTCGCTGTCACCCCTCACTTTGTCACCCCCCGCTTCCGTGTCCGACCCCTCCCCCCGTGTCACCCCCCACCCCCACTTGGTGTCACCCCCCCCCCCTTGGTGTCACCCCCTTTGTGTGTCCCCACTCTGTCACCCCCTTCCTGTCCCCCCCAGCTCTGCCACTGTCACCCCCCTCTGGTTTTGTGTCCCCCTCCCCACCCTGTGTCCCACCCTGGCTGTGTCACTGTCACCCCCCAAAGTGTCCCCCCCCCCCCCCGGTTCTTGTCCCTCTGTGTGTGTCACTGTCACCCCCTCATCCGTGTCCCCCGTCTGTCACCCCCCCCGAGTGACCCCCAACTTGTCACCCCCCCGCTGCCCCCCCATTTCCCCCATCCCGGGGGAGGTGACAAGGGACAGGTGACACTGGGGACACTGAGGGGGGGCGGTTATGGCCACCTTGGGGTGACCCCAAAGTGTCACCCTGGGGGAGCTGGTGGCTTTGGGGACGTGGGCAGTGAGGGGACACCTGGAGGTGTGGCTGTGGTCACAGGTGGTGGCCAGTGGTCACTTGTGGTGGCCAACACTGGTGGCTGGTCACAGTGGCCACTGTCCCATCATGGTGGCCACTGTCCTGTCACAGTGCCAGTGTCCCATGGTGGTGACCAGTGAGTGGTCACAGGGGTCATTGTCCTGCTGTGGTGGCCCGTGTCCCATGGTGGTGGCCAGTGTCTGGTCAGAGTGGCAGGTGTCCCCTCCCGATGTCCCCTCCTGGTGTCCCCTCCTGGTGTCCCCATCCCGGTGTCCATCCCAGTGTCCCCTCCTGGTGTCCCCATCCCAGTGTCCCATCCCAGTCCTGTCTCCATGTCCCAGTTCCTGTCCCCATCCCTCACCTCCTGTGACCCCGTGTCCCTGTCCTGTCCCTGAACCCTCTGTGTCCCTGTCCCCATGTCCCCATCCCTGTGTCATTGTCCCTTGTCCCTGTCCCCATGTCCCTATCCCTGTCCCCATCCCTGTGTCCCTGTCCCCATGTCCCTGTCCTGTCCCTGACCCTGGTGTCCCTTGTCCCTGTCCCCATGTCCCTGTCCCTGTATCCCCATCCCTGTCACTGTCCCTGTGTCCCTGTCCTGTCCCTGTCCCCATGTCCCTGTCCCCATCTGTGTGACCCCGTGCTGTCCCCACCCCTGTCCCTATCCTGTCCCTGGCCCCACTGTCCCTATATCTCAGTGTCCCCATGTCCCCATGTCCCTGACCCTGCTGTCCCTTACCCCAATGTCCCCTGTGTCCCACTGTCCCCGTGTCCTGGTGTCCTTGACCCCACTGTCCCCATGTCCCCGACCCCACTGTCCCCATATCCCCACTGTCCCCATGATGTCCCCATGATGTCCCCATGCTGTCCCCATGTCCCCATGATGTCCCCATGCTGTCCCCGTGTCCCCATGATGTCCCCATGCTGTCCCCATGATGTCCCCATGCTGTCCCCGTGTCCCCATGATGTCCCCATGCTGTCCCCGTGTCCCCCAGGGCTCTGAAGGCCGCGTGGCTGCTCCGCTCCCGCCCCACTGATGCCCGAGGGAGCCGAGCCATGAAGGGGTGAGTGGCACCCCAAAACTCACCTGGGACCCCCAAAACTCACCTGGGATCCCAAAACTCATCTGGGACCCCCAAAACTCACCTGGGACCCCCAAAAAACTCACCTGGGATCCCAGAAAACTCACCTGGGATCCCAAAACTCACCTGGGACCCCCAAAATTCACCTGGGACCTCCAAAACCTGCAGTAGGACCCCAAACTCTGCTCTAGGAACCCCTCAAGATGATCTCGGACCCCCCCAAAATGGTCCCAGCACCCCCCAGATCTGACCCAGGACCCCAAAACTTTAACCTGGCACCCCCCAAAACTCCCTGGGACACCCAGAACTGCCCCAAGATCCCCCCCCAGATCTGATCTGGGACCCCAAAATGGCCCCAAAACCCCCAAAACTGCCCCATGGGTGGGACACACGGGGGGTGGGACATTTGGGGGAGTCCCAGATTTGGGGTTTGGGGGTTTTGGGGGGCTCAGGGACCCCCCCCTCACTGTTTTGTTCTCCCCCCAGGCAGCAAAAAGCAGCCGAGACCGAGGAGGGGACGGTGCAGATCCAGGAAGGTGAGGGGGGACCCCAAAACTGGGGTTTTTGGGTGGGATTTGGGGTTTTTTGAGGGGATTTGAGGAGATTTTGGGGGGAGTTGAGGAGATTTTGGGGTCTTTGGGGTGGGGAGGATTGGGGAGGTTTTGTGTCACCCCCACCCCCAGTGTGGAGTGCCCCCTCCCCAATTTAGGGTGCCCCCCATCCCGTGTCCCTTCCAAGTTTGGGGTTCCCTCTCCCCAATTTGGGGTGCCCCTAATTTGGGTTCTCCCCTAATTTGGTTTCTCCCCTAATTTGGGTTCTCCGGTAATTTGGGTTCCCCTAATTTGGGGTTCCCCTAATTTGGGTTTCCCCTAATTTGGGGCACCACTAATTTGGGGCCCCCCTAATTTGGGGCCCCCTAATTTGGGGTTCTCCTAATTTGGGGTTCCCTAATTTGGGGTTCCCTAATTTGGGGTGCCCCCAGGCTCGGTGGCCACAGGTGAGGACCCCACCAGCGTGGCCATCGCCAGCATCCAATCGGCCGCCACCTTCCCCGACCCCGGCGTCAAGTATGTGTTCAGGACCGAGGGTGGCGGCACGCAGGTACGCACCTGGCACACCTGGGCACACCTGGGCACACCTGGGAACACCTGGGATACACCTGGGATACACCTGGGCACACCTGGGATACACCTGGGAACACCTGGGATACACCTGGGATACACCTGGGATACACCTGGGCACACCTGGGAACACCTGGGATACACCTGGGATACACCTGGGATACACCTGGGCACACCTGGGCACACCTGGGATACACATGGATACACCTGGGCACACCTGGGATACACCTGGGCACACCTGGGATACAGCTGGGATACAGCTGGGGGGGCTTTGAGGCACCTGGGATACACATGGATACACCTGGAGTACACCTGGGCACACCTGGAGTACACCTGGGATACACCTGGGGACACGTGGGGGCACCTGGGGGGGGCTGAGATACACCTGGACACACCTGGGGGCACCTGGGATACAGCTGGGATATACCTGGGTACACCTGGGCACACCTGGACACACCTGGAGTACACCTGGGGGCACTTGGGATACACCTGGGATACACCTGGGCACACCTGGACACACCTGGAGTAGACCTGGGGGCACCTGGGATACACTTGGGCACACCTGGGATACACCTGGGGGCACCTGGGGGGGGGCTGAGATACACCTGGGCACACCTGGACACACCTGGGATACACCTGGGATACACCTGGGCACACCTGGAGTGCACCTGGAGTACACCTGAGCACATCTGGGATACATCTGGGCACACCTGGATATACCCAGGGGGGCTTGGGCACACCTGGTAGGGCTTGGATACACCTGTGATACACCTGGGCACACCTGGATACACCTGGGCACACCTGGGGTACACCTGGGTATGCATGGGGGGGCTTGGACACACCTGGGGAGGCACCTGTGCTGATCTCGGGGGGCACCAGGTCACTGGTGGGCTTTGGTTCCACACCAAGGGCAGGTGTGGCACACCTGGGGACACCTGGGGGACACAGTGGGGTGGCTCCGGGGAGGTTTCTGTGTCACACCTGTGTGAGGTGCCACACCTGTGCCAAGTGATCCAGGTGGGGACAGTGGGGGTTTGGGGGGTCTGTGTGTCACACCTGAGTGTCCCACCTGTGCCAGGTGATCCCGGTGGTGACAGTGGGGGTTTGGGGGGTCTGTGTGTCACACCTGAGTGTCCCACCTGTGCCAGGTGATCCAGGTGGTGACAGTGGGAGTTTGGGGGGTCTGTGTGTCACACCTGTCCGCTGTCCCACCTGTGCCAGGTGATGTACCGGGTGATCCAGGTGGCCGACGGGCAGCTGGACGCGCAGACCGAGGGCACCAGCGCCATCAGCGGCTACCCGGCCACGCAGTCCATGACACAGGTGCGTCACCTGGCCACACCCACTGCCACACCCCCCCCTTGGCACCTGTGCCCCACCCAGTCCACGGCCCAGGTGTGGTGGGGCCACACCCCCCGTGTCTCCTGTGCCCTGCCACGCCCATTGCCACACCCTCTGCCACACCCTGGGCCTCACCTGTGCCCCAGGTGTGTCACAGGGCCGCACCCCCCTCTGGTCCTCACCTGCGTCACTTGTGCCCCACCCTGGTGGTCACCCAGGTGTGTCGTGGGGAAGGGTGACACCTGTGTCCCACCTGTCCCTTGCCTATCTCACACCTGTGTGTCACCTGTCCCACCTGTCCCACACCTGTCCCACACCTGTCCCACACCTGTCCCACGCCTATCTCCCTGTCTGCGTGTCCCTCACCTGTCCCGTGTCCCTTACCTGTCCCTCACCTGTCCCACCTGTCCCTGTGTCTGTCACCTGTCGCACCTGTCCCCCTGTCCCTTACCTGTTCCATGTCCCTCACCTGTCCCATGTCCCTCACCTGTCCCTGTGTCCCTCACCTGTCCCGTGTCCCTCACCTGTCCCTCACCTGTCCCTCACCTGTCCCACCTGTCCCATGTCCCTCACCTGTCCCTGTGTCCCTCACCTGTCCCGTGTCCCTCACCTGTCCCTCACCTGTCCCTCACCTGTCCCACCTGTCCCATGTCCCTCACCTATCCCTCACCTGTCTCACCTGTCTCACCTGTCCCTCACCTGTCCCTCACCTGTCCCCGTTCACCTGTCCCACCTGTCCCATGTCCCTCACCTGTCCCCAATGTCCCTCACCTGTCCCTCACCTGTCCCGTGTCCCTCACCTGTCCCTCACCTGTCCCTCACGTGTCCCTCACCTGTTCCTCACCTGTCGCTCACCTGTCCTGTGTCCCTCACCTGTCCCTCACCTGTCTCCCCTGTCTCACCTGTCCCTCACCTGTCCCACCTGTCCCTCACCAGTCCCTCACCTGACTCACCTGTCCCACCTGTCCCATGTCCCTTACCTGTCCCTCACCTGTCCCTCACCTGTCCCTCCCCTGTCTCACCTGTCCCACCTGTCCTGTGTCCCTCACCTGTCCCTCACCTGTCCCACCTGTCCCACCTGTCCCGTGTCCCTCACCTGTCCCCGTGTCCCTCACCTGTCCCTCACCTGTCCCTCACCTGTCTCACCTGTCCCACCTGTCCCATGTCCCTCACCTGTCTCTCCCCTGTCTCACCTGTCCCACCTGTCCCATGTCCCTCACCTGTTGCTCACCTGTCCCACCTGTCCCACCTGTCTCCCCCGTGTGCAGGCGGTGATCCAGGGCGCGTTCACGAGCGAGGAGGCGGTGGAGACGGAGGCGGCGCCCACCGAGGCGCACTACACCTACTTCCCCGCCGCGGGCGTGGCCGACGGCGCCGCCGCCACCGCCGCCACCGCCGCCACCGCCGTCGTCACCACCCAGAGCTCCGAGGCGCTGCTCGGCCAGCCCACGCCCACAGGTGAGGGGCTGCGGGCACCTGGGGTACCTGGGTGGGCTTAGAACTCACCTGGGTGGGTTTGGGACTCACCTGGATGGGTTTAGAGCTCATCTGGATGGGTCTGGGGGCACCTGGGTGGATTTGGGGGCACCTGGATTGGTTTGGGGGCACCTGGGTGGGTTTGGGACTCACCTGGATGGGTTTGGGACTCACCTGGATGGGTTTGGGGGCACCTAGATGGGTTTGGGGGCACCTGGATGGGTTTAGAACTCACCTGGATGGGTTTGGGATTATCTGGGTTGGAATGAGCTCACCTGGATGGGTTTGGGGGCACCTGGATGGGTTTGGGACTCACCTGGATGGGTCTGGGGGCACCTGGATGGGTCTGGGGGCACCTCGATGGGTTTGGGATTATCTGGGTTGGAATGAGCTCACCTGGATGGGTCTGGGGGCACCTGGGTGGGTCTGGGGACACCTGGGTGGGCTTAGAACTCACCTGGATGGGTTTAGGACTCACCTGGATGGGTTTGGGACTCATCTGGATGGGTTTGGGGGCACCTGGATGGGTCTGGGGGCACCTGGATGGGTTTGGGGGCACCTGGGTGGGCTTAGAACTCACCTGGATGGGTTTGGGACTCACCTGGATGGGTCTGGGGGCACCTGGATTGGTTTGCGGTCATCGAGATTGGGTTGGGACTCACTTGGGTGGATGCCTTTGGGGTCTCACCTGTGGGTTTTTGGGTCTCACCTGTGGGGTTTTGGCTCCAGGGCAGTTTTTCGTGATGATGTCACCGCAGGAGGTGCTCCCGGGGGGGGCCCAGCGCTCCATCGCCCCCCGCGCACACCCCTACTCCCCGTGAGTACCTGGGCACACCTGGGGCACAGCTGGGATGCACCCAGACACACCTGGGGCACACCTGGGTACACCTGGGATACACCTGGAGAGACCCGGGCACACCTGGGGCACACCTGGAGAGACCCGGGCACACCTGGGACACACCCAAACACACCTGGGACACACCTGGGCACACCCAAACACACCTGGGCACACCTGTGACACACCCAGACACATCTGGGACACACCTGGGGCACACCCAAACACACCTGGGACACACCTGGGGCACACCTGTGCCCACTGTGCCCCTCCCCAGGAAGTCGGAGGCTCCCCGAGCCACGCGGGACGAGAAGCGCCGGGCACAGCACAACGAAGGTACCGGGGGGGGATCCCGATCCCAAAGGGTCACCCCGATCCCAAAGGGTCACCCCGATCCCAAAGGGTCACCCTGGGGGCCACCCTGATTCCCACGGGCCACCCCAATTCCCTGTTCCCAATCCCTCATTCCCACTGGGAATCGCCATTCCCATTCTCCGTTGCCATTCCCTGTTCCCATTCCCATTCCCAATCCCGTTCCCCGTTCCCAATTCCGTTGGCAATCCTCATTCCCATTCCCAATCCCCATTCCCAATCCTGTTCCAAATCCTATTCCCTGTTCCCATCCCATTCCCTGTTCCCAATCCCGTTCCAATCCAATTCCCATTCCCAATCCCCTTCCCAATCCCATTCCCATTCCCCGTTCCTGATCCCAATCCTGCTCCCAACCCCATTATCAATCCCATTCCCGATCCCATTCCCATTCCCAATCCTGTTCCTGTTCCCATTCCCGATCCCGATTCCGTTCCTGTTCTCGATCCCGTTCTCGATCCCGTTCCTGTTCGTGATCCTGTTCCCATTCCCAATCCAAATCCCGTTCCCAATGCCATTCCCGATCCCAATCCCGATCCCGTTCCCATTCCCAATCCCGTTCCCATTCCCAATGCCATTCCCGTTCCCAATTCCGTTCCCATTCCCGATCCCAATCCCGATCCCGTTCCCGAGCAGTGGAGCGCCGGCGCCGGGACAAGATCAACAACTGGATCGTGCAGCTGTCCAAGATCATCCCAGACTGCTCCATGGAGAACACCAAGTCCGGACAGGTCTGGGATTGGGGTTTGGAGTGTGGGATTTGGGGTTTGGATTTGGATTTGGGGTGTGGGATTTGGGATTTGGGGTGCAGGATTTGGGATTTGGGGTTTGGGGCGTGGGGTTTGGGATTTGGAATTTGGGGTTGGAGTTTGGGTTTGGGGTTTGGATTTGGGGTTTGGGGCGTGGGGTTTGGGGTTTGTGGTGTGGGATTGGGGGTTTGGGGTGTGGGATTGGGGGTTTGGGATTTGGGGTGTGGGATTGGGGGTTTGGATTTGGGGTTTGGGTTTGGGATTTGTATTTGGGGTTTGGGTTTGGGGTTTGGGGTGTGGGATTTGGGGTTTGGGGTGTGGGGTTTGGGGTTTGTGGTTTGGGTCTGGATTTGGGGTTTGTATTTGGGGTTTAGGGTGTGGGATTTGAGGTTTGGATTTAGGGTTTGGGTGTGGGGTTTGGGGTTTGGGATTTGGGTTTGGGGTTTGGGTTTGGGGTTTGTATTTGGGGTTTGGCTGTGGGGTTTGGGTTCGGGTTTGCATTTGGGGTTTGGGTTTGGGGTTTGGGTTTGGGTGTGGGGTTTGGGTTTGGGGTTTGGGTTTGGGGTTTGTGGTGTGGGATTTGGGGTTTGTGGTTTGGGTTTGTATTTGGGGTTTGGCTGTGGGATTTGAGGTTTGGATTTAGGGTTTGGTATTTGGGTTTGTATTTGGGGTTTGGCTGTGGGGTTTGGGTGTGCATTTGGGGTCTGGCGGTGACCGCGGCTGCCCCGCAGAGCAAGGGCGGGATCCTGTCCAAGGCCTGCGACTACATCCAGGAGCTGCGGCAGAGCAACCTGCGGCTGAGCGAGGAGCTGCAGGGCCTGGACCAGCTGCAGATGGACAACGAGGTCCTGCGGCAGCAGGTGGGCTGGGAACGGGATTTGGGTCATTGGGATTGGGGTCATTGGGGTCATTGGGGTGGGATTGGGGTCATGGGAATGGGATTGGGATCAATGGGACCAGCTGCAGATGGACAACGAGGTCCTGCGGCAGCAGGTGGGCTGGGAACGGGATTGGGGTCATTGGGATTGGGGTCATTGGGGTGGGATTGGGGTCATGGAAATGGGATTGGGGTCATTGGGGTGGGATTGGGGTCATGGAAATGGGATTGGGGTCATTGGGGTGGGATTGGGATCAATGGGGTGGGATTGGGGTCATTGGGGTCATTGGGGTGGGATTGGGGTCATTGGGGTGGGATTGGGGTCATTGGGGTCATTGGGGTGGGATTGGGGTCATTGGGGTGGGATTGGGGTCATTGGGATTGGGGTCATTGGGGTGGGATTGGGGTCATTGGGGTCATTGGGGTGGGATTGGGGTCATTGGGGTCATTGGGGTGGGATTGGGGTCATGGGAATGGGATTGGGGTCATTGGGATTGGGGTCATTGGGGTGGGATTGGGGTCATTGGGGTGGGATCGGGGTCAATGGGATCAATGGGATTGGATTGGGGTCATTGGGATGGGACTGGGATCAATGGGATTGGGGTCAATGGGATCAATGGGATTGGGGTCAATGGGATCAATGGGATTGGGATCAATGGGATCAATGGGATTGGGGTCATTGGGATGGGATTGGGGTCAGTGGGATCAATGGGATGGGATTGGGGTCATTGGGATCAGTGGGATCAATGGGATTGGGGTCAATGGGATGGGATTGGGGTCAACGGGATCAATGGGATTGGGGTCGATGGGATTGGGATCAATGGGATCAATGGGATCAATGGGATTGGGGTCAATGGGATCAATGGGATTTGGGTCAATGGGATGGGATTGGGGTCAATGGGATCAATGGGATCAATGGGATTGGGGTCAATGGGATCAATGGGATCAATGTGATTGGGGTCAATGGGATCAATGGGATTGGGGTCATTGGGATGGGATTGGGTTCAATGGGATCAATGGGATTTGGGTCAGTGGGATCAATGGGATTGGGGTCAATGGGATCAATGGGATCAATGGGATTGGGGTCAATGTGATCAATGGGATCAATGGGATTGGGGTCAATGGGATCGGGCCCGGACCAGCTGCAGATGGACATCGAGGTGCTGCCCAGCAGGTGGGACTGGGGGCACTGGGAGGGACTGGGGGGATATTTTGGGGTGCAGGGGGCTATTTTGGGGTCACTGGGGGATATTTTTGGGGTGTCTGACCCCCCAAAATCCAGGTGGAGGAGCTGAAGAACAAGAACCTGCTGCTGCGGGCGCAGCTGCGCCAGCACGGGCTGGAGATCGTCATCAAGAACGACAGCCACTGACCCCAAAAACCCCAAACGCACCCCAAAACCCACCCCCGCACCCCAAAAACCCCAAACGCACCCCAAAACCCACCCCCGCACCCCAAAAACCCCAAACGCACCCCAAAACGCAACCCCAAAACCTCCAAACCCACCCCCTGCACCCCAAACCTCCCTCCTGGGACCCCAAAATCTGCACCCCAAAACCCCCCCCGGGACCCCGAAATCTGCACCCCAAAATTCGCACCCCAAAACCCCCCCGGGATCCCAAAATCTGCACCCCAAAACCGCCCCGGGACCCCCCAAAAAAACCCCAAAGCCCCCCCGGCAGCCCCTCCCCCCCAAATCATGTAACTCGTCCCCCAAATCCCCCCAAAATTCCCCCAAATCCCCCCAAAATTCCCCCCCCACGCTCTCGGCCCGGTGGGCGCCGCCCCCTCCCCTCCCCCCACAATTTTGGGACCCCCCCCCAAAAAAATTTGGGGCCCTTCCCCCAAAAAAATTTGGGATTTGGGGTCGCCCCTCCCCCCCCGCGGCCCCCCCAGAGGGGTTTTGGGGTTTGGGGGGGGGAAAAGGGGATTTTTGGGGGGGTTTGGGGTATTTGGGACCCTCACGCCCCCTCCCCCTTTTTTGCCCCTCCCCCCCCTTTTTGCCCCTCCCCCCCGCGGGGTTTTGGGATTTTTTTTTTTTTTTTAACTCTGGGAATTACGGAAAAAACAAAACAAAAAAAAAACCCTAAAAAGGTAAAAAAAATTCCAGGGAAAAAAAAAAGAAAAAAAAAAAAAAAGAAATAAAAAACAGCGATTTGGATTTTTTTAGGTCCTCCAGGTTCTTCCCGGAGCCCAAAGGGACCCCAAAACCCCCAAAGGGACCCCAAAATTCCCTTGAAACCCCCTAAAGGGCCCCAAAATTCCCCTAAAACCCCTAAAAGGGCCCCAAAATCCTCCTGAATTCCCTCAAGGACCCCAAAATTCCCCTAAAACCCCAAAGAGACCCCAAAACCACCAAAGGGACCCCACTGGGAGGGGACTGGGCTGTACTGGTTTGTACTGGGAGGGTCACTGGTCCCAACTGGGAGCCCTGGGTGGTTACTGGGGGTCACTGGGAGGTCACTGGGGGTCACTGGTCTGAACTGGGAGCCCTGGGAGGTCACTGGAGGTCACTGGGAGGTCACTGGTTTGTACTGGGAGGTCACTGGGGGTTACTGGTCCCAACTGGTTTGTACTGGGAGCCCTGGGAGGTCACTGGGGGTCACTGGGAGGTCACTGGTTTGTACTGGGAAGTCACTGGAGGTCACTGGGAAGTCACTGAGGGTCACTGGTTTGTACTGGGAGGTCAGTGGGAGGTAACTGGTCCAAACTGGTTTGTACTGGGAGCCCTGGGTGGTTAGTGGGGGTCACTGGAGGTCACTGGAGGTCACTGGTTTGTACTGGGAGGTCACTAGGGGTCACTGGGAGGTCACTGGGAGGTCACTGGGAGGTCACTGGTCCCAACTGGTTTGTACTGGTCCGCACTGGTCGCCCCGGGGCCCACAGCGCCCCTTCCGGCCGAAGCCACGCGGTCGCCACGGCAACGCCAAGCCCCGCCCCCCGCGCGCTCCCATTGGCCAAAAGTTGCGGCGCGCTCTCCCATTGGCCGCCTTTCGCCACGCCCTCCTCTTTAACCAATCAAACCGCGCAAAGTGAGGGGGGGCGCACCTGCGCGACCAATCAGCGAGCGCCGCTTCCAACCCGCCAGGCGCGGCAGCCAATAGCGGCGCGGGGGGGGCGTGGCCCGGCGGTACCTGGCGGGGCCGGTGGGCGGGGCTTGGCGGGGCGGGGCCGGTGGGCGGGGCCGGTGGGCGGGGCCGGGCGCGCGCACCTGGCGCGGGGCGGCGGCGCCATGGCGGGAGCGGAGCGGGACCGGGAACGGGAACGGGAACGGGACCGGGACCGGGACCGGGACCGGGACCGGGACCGGGACCGGGAACGGGAACGGGAACGGGAACGGGAACCGGAACCGGGACAGCCCCGGGCACAGCCCCCGCTCCTCCTCCTCCTCCTGCTGCTCGGGGGGCTCGGTGAGCGCGGCGGGAATTGGGGAGGGGGCGGCGGAACCGGAATTGGGGAGGGGGGAGGGGAACCGGGAACCGGGAACCGGGGGGAATTGAGGAGGGGGTCCGGGATTTTGGGGGGAATTGGGGAGGGGAACCGGGAGGAGAGGCGGGAAATGAGGAGGGGGCTCCGGGATTTGGGGGGGGATTGAGGACGGGCTCCGGGAATTGGGGAGGGGGCGGGGGAAGAGGAATTGGGGAGGGGGGAGGGGCGGGAATTGGGGAGGGAGCTCCGGGAACCGGGAACCGGGAGGGGGACGGGAATTGGGGAGGGGGCGCCGGGAACTGGGGGGCAATTGAGGAGGGGGCTCCGAGATTTGTGGGGGGAATTGGGGAGGGGGTCGGGGAACCGGGAACCGGGGGGGGGGGGGGCGGGAATTGGGAAGGGGAGAGCGGGACCGAGGGGAATTGAGGAGGGGGCTCCGGGAACCGGGAACCGGGGGAGGGGAGAGAATTGAGGAGGGGGCTCAGGGATTTGGGGGGAATTGGGGAGGGGAGAGCGGAACCGGAATTGAGGAGGGGGCTCCGGGAACCGGGAGCGGCGGTGGGGGCGGGGGCACCTTCCTGTCCTGTCCATTGTGTTCCAGAGTCCCGGGATTAACCCGATCCCGCCTGGGCTGGGCCCGGCTGAGGCGGGATTAACCAAACCCGCTTGGTTTGCACCCAAAACGGGTCGGGATTAACCAAACCCCCCTTTATTTGTACCCAAAACAAATCGGGATTAACTTAAACCCGATTTATTTGGACCCAAAATGGGTTGGAATTAACCCAAACCCACTTTATTTGTACCCAAAACAAATCGGGATTAACCAAACCCGCTTGGTTTGAACCCAAAACGGGTCGGGGTTTACCCAAACCCGATTTATTTGGACCCAAAACAGGTCGGGATTAACCAAACCCGCTTCATTTGGACCCAAAACGGGTCGGGATTAACCCAACCCCGATTTATTTGGACCCAAAACGGGTTGGAATTAACCCAAACCCGCTTTATTTGGACCCAAAATGGGTCGGGATTTACCCAAACCCACTTTATTTGTACCCAAAACAAATCGGGATTAACCCAAAGCCGCTTTATTTGGACCTCAAACAAGTCGGGATTAACCCAAACCTGCTTTATTTGGACCCAAAACAAATAGTGATTAACCCAAACCCGATTTATTTGGACCCCAAATGGGTTGGAATTAACTTAAACCCGCTTTATTTGGACCCAAAACGGGTCGGTATTAACCCAGCTTCGATTTATTTGGACCCAAAATAAATCGGGATTAACCCGGTCCTGGTTTATTTGGACCCAAACCGGGTTATTTACCCCCCAAATCCCAATTTCCCCCCCCCAAAATCCCGATTTCCCCCCCCTAAATCCCGATTTTCCCGGCCGGTTTCGCTTGGCAGCGGCCCCGGGGTGCAAAGGTGGCGCGGGAGGGTGGCGGCCCGGGGACATTCCCGGTGACAATCCCGGTGACATTCCCGCTGGGAATGAGTCACCGGCGCCAAACGCGGCACCGGGAATGTCCCCGCGCCGGGAGGGGACACGGAGGGGACACGGAGGGGACACGGGGGGGACACGGAGGGGACACGGGCGTGTCCCGCAGGCGCAGAGCTCGGGGAGTTGCGACATTCTCGGCCGGTTTCCTGTGAAACTGGGAAAGAGCTGGGCAGGAACTGGGAGAGAGCAGGGCAGGAACTGGGCAGGAACTGGACAGAAACTGAGAAAGAACTGGGGAATAACTAGGCAGAAACTGGGAAAATGCTGGGCAGAAATTGGGAAAGGACTGGGCAGAAACTGGGAAAGAACTGGGCAGAAACTGGGTAGAAACTGGGAAAGAGCTGGGGAATAACTGGGAAAGAACTGGGCAGAAACTGGGAAAGAATTGGGGAATAACTGGGCAGGAACTGGGAGAGAGCAGGGCAGAAACTGGGAAAGGACTGAGCAGAGAGTGAGAAAAAACTGGGAAAGAGCTGGGCAGAAACTGGGAGAAACTGGGAAAGAACTGGGCAGAAACTGAGCAGAAACTGGGAGAGAACTGGGGAGTAACTGGGAGAGAACTGGGAGAGAACTGGGCAGGAACTGGGAAAGAACTGGGAAAATGCTGGGCAGAAACTGGGAAAGAACTGGGGAATAACTGGGAAAGGACTGGGCAGAAACTGGGAAGGAACTGGGAAGAAACTGGGTAGAAGCTGGGGAATAACTGGGCAGAAACTGGGAATGAACTGGGCAGGAACTGGGACAGAGCCGGGCAGGGCGGGAGGTGGCCGGACGGGATTTTCCGGCTCCCGGTGGCCGCTCCCGGTGTCCCTGCCCGGGGCTCCCGGTGACCTCCCGGGGCTCCCGGTGACCTCCCGGTGCTGTCCCGGGGCTCCCGGTGACCTCCCGGCCCCGCTGTCCCTCCAGCCGCGCTGGGCACAGCCCAGGTGACCTCGGAGGACCAGGAAGTGCCGGAACACAAACGTGAGTGTCCCCGGTGTCCCCGGTGTCCCCGGGTGTCCCCGGTGTCACCGGCCCCGGGGCCATCCCCAACCCGGGCTGGGGGCTCCACCCGGGGAGGTTTGGGTGGTCCCGGTTTTGGGGTGATCCCGGTTTTGGGTGGTGCCAGAACCGATCCCGGTTCTGACCCAGTCCCGGTGCCGGTTCTTCCCCGGTGCTGGTGCTGGTTTTGACCCACGCCTGGCGCCGGTTCTGCCCCAGTGCCGGTGCCGATTCTGCCCCACTCCCGGTGCCGGTTCTTCCCCAGTGCCGGTTCTGACCCGGTGCCGGTTCTGACTCGCTCCCGGTGCCGGTTCTGCCCCAGTGCCGGTGCCGGTTCTGCCCCGCTCCCGGTGCCGGTTCTGACCCGGTCCCGGTGCCGGTTCTGAACGGTCCCGGTGCCGGTTCTGCCCCAGTGCCGGTGCCGGTTCTGAACAGTCCCGGTGCCGGTTCTGAACGGTCCCGGTGCCGGTTCTGACCCGGTCCCCATCCCAGTGCCGGTTCTGACCCGCTCCCGGTGGCAGTTCTGCCCCGGTGCTGGTCCTGCCCCGGTGCCAGTGCCGGTCCTGCCCGGTCCCGGTGCCGGTTCTGCCCCGGTCCCGGTGCCGGTTCTGACCAGTCCCGGTGCCGGTTCTGCTCCTCTCCCGGTGCCGGTTCTGCTCGGTGCCGGTTCTGCTCGGTGCCGGTGCCGGTTCTGACCGTTCCCGGTGCCGGTTCTGACTGTTCCCGGTGCCGGTTCTGCCCGGTCCCGGTGCCGGTTCTGACCGGTCCCGGTGCCGGTTTTGACCCGCTCCCGGTGCCGGTTCTGCCCCGGTGCCGGTTCTGCCCGCTCCCGGAGCCGGTTCTGACCAGTCCCGGTGCCGGTTCTGCCCTGGTGCCGGTCCTGCCCCGTTCCCGGTGCCGGTTCTGCCCCACTCCCGGTGCCGGTTCTTCCCCAGTGCCGGTTCTGACCCGGTGCCGGTTCTGACTCGCTCCCGGTGCCGGTTCTGCCCGGTGCCGGTTCTGACCCGGTGCCGGTTCTGACCCGGTGCCGGTTCTGCCCGGTGCCGTTGTGCCCGCAGCCGTGTCTCTGCGCTGCGCCGCGTTCCGCTCCGGCTCCAGCAGCGCCCGGATCGAGTGGAAGTTCCAGAGGGGCTCGAGCCTGGTGCTGATCTACTACGGGGGGGAGCTCACAGGTGAGGGACATTTGGGGACATCTGGGGACATTTGGGGACATCGGGGGACATTTGGGGACATTGGGGAGGTCCTGAGCCCGTGGGGACGTTTTGGGGGGGTCCCAAAGCCCGTGGGGCCATCGGGGGTGTCCCTGTGGGGTGTCCCCCAGAACCATACCAGGGTGTCCCTGTGGGGCCGTAGGGTGTCCCCTCAGTGTCCCCATGGTGTCCCCTGGGTGTCCCTGCCATGTCCCACTCGGTGTCCCCCAGAGCCATTCCAGGGTGTCCCTGTGGGGCTGTGGGGTGTCCCTGTGGGGCTGTGGGATGTCCCCTGGGTGTCCCCGCGGTGTCCCCGCCATGTCCCCACGGTGTCCCCCAGAGCCATTCCAGGGTGTCCCTGTGGGGCTGTGGGGGTGTCCCTGTGGTGTCCCCTGGGTGTCACAGCCCTGTGTCCCCCAGAGCTGTACTGAGGTGTCCCTGTGGGGCTGTGGAGTGTCCCCTGGGTGTCCCCGCGGTGTCCCCACCATGTCCCCACGGTGTCCCTCCCCCAGAGCCGTACCGGGACCGTGTCCAGTTCTCGCCCACGTCCATCCGGTTCCAGTCGGTGACGCGGGAGGACAGCGGCAAATACATCTGCGAGGTGGTGGCCGATGGCAGCCACATCGCCAAGTCCGAGGTCAACCTCATCGTGCAAGGTGAGGCCACCTGTCCCCAGCCCTGGCCTTGTCCCCTGTCCCCAGCCCTGGCCTTGTCCCCTGTCCCCAGCCCTGGCATTGTCCCCTGTCCCCAACCCTGGCCTTGTCCCCATTCCTGGGGTGGCTCTGGGCTGGGCTGGGCACTGTCATTGTCCCCGGGGTGTCTCTGGGCGGTGCCACCCCCGTCCCTGTCCCATGTCACGGTGCCACCTCTGTCTCTTTCCCGTGTCACGGTGCCACCGTGGTCCCTGTCCTGTGTCCTGGTGCCATCCCTGTCCCTGTCCCATGTCATGGTGCCACCCCTGTCCCTGGCAGTGACTCAGGGTAGTTCCACCCCTGTCCCTGTTCTGTGTCCTGGTGCCATCCCTGTCCCCATCCCTGTCCCATGTCCTGTGTCACGGTGCCACCCCTGTCCCACATCCCAGTGCCACCCCTGTCCCGTGTCCTGGTGCCACCCCTGTCCCTGTCCCATGTCATGGTGCCACCCCTGTCCCTGGCAGTGACTCAGGTCAGTGTCACCCCTGTCCCGTGTCCCGGTGCCACCCCTGTCCCGTGTCCCTGTCCCGGTGCCACCCCTGTGCCACATCCCGGTGCCACCCCTGTCCCTGTCCCGGTGCCACCCCTGTCCCTGTCCCAGTGCCACCCCTGTCCCTGTCCCGGTGCCACCCCTGTGCCACATCCCCGTGTCCCGCTGTCCCGCAGTGCCCCCGGGGAAGCCGCTGGCGCACGTGCCCAGCTCGGCCACGGTGGGGGCGCGGGCGGTGCTGCGCTGCTCGGAGGCGCAGGGCTCGCCCCCGCCCACCTTCCGCTGGTACAAGGATGGCACCGAGCTGCCCACGGACCCCCGGGCCAGCCCCGCCTTCCGCAACTCCTCCTACAGCCTGGACCCCCGCTCCGGGGAGCTGGTCAGTGCCAGGGGCAGTGCCCGGGGGGCTGGGCAGTGCCAGGGTGGGCAGGGACAGGGTGGGCAGTGCCAGGGGGAGATGGGCAGTGGGGCAGTGCCATGGGGAGATGGGCAGTGCCAGGGGGAGATGGGCAGTGGGGCAGTGCCAGGGGGAGATGGGCAGTGCCAGGGGGAGCTGGTCAGTGGGGCAGTGCCCGGGGGGCTGGTCAGTGCCAGGGTGGGCAGTACCAGGGGGAGATGGTCAGTGCCAGGGGGAGATGGGCAGTGCCCGGGGCCGGGACAGGGGGAGATGGGCAGTGCATGGGGAGCTGGTCAGTGGGGCAGTGCCATGGGGAGATGGGCAGTGCCCGGGGGAGATGGGCAGTGCATGGGGAGCTGGTCAGTGGGGCAGTGCCATGGGGAGATGGGCAGTGGGGCAGTGCCCGGGGGTGATGGGCAGTGCCCGGGGCTGGGACAGGGTGGGCAGTGCCAGGGGGAGATGGGCAGTGGGGCAGTGCCATGGGGAGATGGGCAATGGGGCAGTGCCAGGGGGAGATGGGCAGTGTGGGGGAACGGGCAGTGCCACCTCCTGCCCCTGCCTCTCCACATTTTCCTGCCCTTTTCCCTCTTTTCCTCCCCTTTTCCCTCTTTTCCTCCCCTTTTCCTGCCCCCATTTCTCTCCTTCCCCCCTCCCCATTTTCTCCCGTTTCCCCCATTTCTCTCCCCATTTCCCCTCCATTCCTCCCCATTTTCCCTACATTTTTCCCCATTTTCCGTATATATTCTCCTGCATTTTATCCTATTTCCCTCCCTTTTTCCCCCCATTTTTCCTGTTTTCCCTCCCATTTCCATTCCCACTTACCCCCATTTTTCCCCCCATTTCCCCCCATTTTTCTCCATTCCCCCCATTTCTCCTCCATTTTTACCCAATTTTCCCCCGTTTTTCCCCATTTTTCCCGTTTTTCCCAATCCCTGCCCACTCCAGGTCTTTGATCCCGTGGGGGGGTGGGACACGGGCGATTATCACTGTGAGGCCTCCAACAACGTGGGCAGCCCCCAGAAATCCGACGTGTTCCGCATGGAAGCCAGTAAGGAGCGACCCCCATCCCAGTCCTGATCCTGATCCTGATCCTGATCCAAATCCTGATCCCAATCCCCATCCCAATCCCGATCCTGACCCCGATCCAAATCCCAATCCCCATCCCGATCCAAATCCCGATTCCCCATCCCAATCCTGCAGGATCCTGATCCCAATCCCCATCCCCATCCCTACCCAAATCCCGCAGGATCCCTCAATCCCATGGGATCCCTCCTGATCCCACCTGATCTTGTGAGATCCCCCAATCCCACGGGATCCCCCCAATCCCATTGGATCCCCCCAATCCCACAGGATCCCCCCAGTGCCACGGGATCCCCCCAAGACCACAGGATCCCCCAATGCCCTGGGATCCTCCCAAACCCATGGGATTCCCCATATCCCATGGGATCCCCCCTGATCCGGCGGGATCCCCCGATCCCTCCCAATCCCATGGGATCCCCCCAAACACACAGGATCCCCCCCAAACGCATGGGATCCCCCCAATCCTACAGGATCTCCCCAAACCCACGGGATCGCCCAATCCCACAGGATCCCCCCGATTCCCCTAATCCCTTGGGATCCCCCCCAATCCCACGGGATCCCCCAGATCCCCCCAAACCCACAGGATCCCCCCAAACCCACGTGATCCCCTGATCCCCCCTAATCCAGTGGGATCCCCCCAAACCCATGGGATCCCCCAGATCCCCCAATACCACAGGATCTCCCCGATCCCATGGGATCCCCCCAAACCCATGGGATCCCCCAGATCCCCCCAATACCACAGGATCTCCCCAATCCCATGGGATCTCCCCAAACCCACAGGATCCCCCCAAACCCATGGGATCCCCCATGTCCCCTCAATCCCACGGGATCCCCCCGCTTGCCCCAGTCCCATGGGATCCCCCAATCCCGTGGGATCCCCCCGATCCCACGGGATCCCCCCTGATCCCCCTGATCCCCGGCCCCGCTCTCCGCGCAGGCGAGGTGAACGTGGGCGGTGTCGTGGCCGCCGTGGTGCTGCTGCTCCTGGTGCTGGCGCTCGCCGCCTTCGGCCTCTGGTTCGCCCACCGGCGCGGCTACTGCGGCAGTGAGCCACTGGGGGAACTGGGAGGGACTGGGGGGGACTGGGAGGGACTGGGGGGGACTGGGAGGGACTGGGACAGACTGGGAGGGACTGGGAGGGACTGGGAATGGACTGGGAGGGACTGGGAATGGACTGGGATGGACTGGGAATGGACTGGGAGGGACTGGGAGGGACTGGGATGGACTGGGAGGGAACTGGGATGGACTGGGAATGGACTGGGAGGGACTGGGGAGGGACTGGGAGGGACTGGGAGGGACTGGGAATGGACTGGGAGGGACTGGGGAGGGACTGGGAGGGACTGGGAGGGACTGGGGAGGGACTGGGAGGGACTGGGGGAACTGGGGGGGACTGGGAGGGAATGGGAGGGACTGGGAATGGACTGGGAGGGACTGGGAGGGACTGGGAGGGAATGGGAGGAATGGGAATGGACTGGGATGGGACTGGGGGGGACTGGGAGGGACTGGGGATGGACTGGGAGGGACTGGGGGGGACTGGGAGGGACTGGGGATGGACTGGGGGGGACTGGGATGGGACTGGGAGGGAATGGGAGGGAATGGGAATGGACTGGGAGGGACTGGGATGGGACTGGGATGGGACTGGGAATGGACTGGGAGAGGGTGGGAGAGGCTGGGAGGGAATGGGAATGGACTGGGAGGAACTGGGATGGGACTGGGAGGGACTGGGAATGGACTGGGAGGGACTGGGATGGGACTGGGAGGGACTGGGGGGGACTGGGATGGGACTGGGGGGGACTGGGAGGGACTGGGGATGGACTGGGGGGGACTGGGATGGGACTGGGAGGGAATGGGAGGGAATGGGAATGGACTGGGAGGGACTGGGATGGGACTGGGATGGGACTGGGAATGGACTGGGAGAGGGTGGGAGAGGCTGGGAGGGAATGGGAATGGACTGGGAGGAACTGGGATGGGACTGGGAGGGACTGGGAATGGACTGGGAGGGACTGGGATGGGACTGGGAGGGACTGGGGGGGACTGGGATGGGACTGGGAGGGACTGGGAGGGACTGGGGGGGACTGGGAGGGAATGGGAGGGACTGGGAATGGACTGGGAGGGAACGGGAAGGGACTGGGATGAACTGGGATGGGACTGGGAATGGACTGGGAGGGACTGGGATGGGACTGGGAGGAAATGGGAATGGACTGGGATAGGACTGGGAGGCACTGGGAGGGACTGGGAGGGAATGGGAGGGAATGGGAATGGACTGGGAGGCACTGGGAGGGACTGGGAATGGCACACCCGTGTCCCTGCGTGTGTCCCCCTGGTGTCCCCCTGTGTCCCCTCCCCCCCGACCCTCTCCTTTCCCTTTTTTCCAGAAAAAACAGAGTGAGTGACACCGGAGCCACCTCCTCCTCCTCCTCCTGGTGACCCCACCCCCGTGCCACCCCCGTGCCACCCCCGTGCCACCCCGCTGTGTCCCTCGGGTGTCCCCGGGTGGGGACAGAGGGGACAGGGGGGGTGGCACTGTCCCAAACGTGTCCCATGTCCCCACAGTGCCGGCGGCAAGAAGGTGATCTACAGCCAGCCCTCGCGGCGCAGCGAGGTGAGGACACCTCGGGGACACCTCGGGGACACCTCGGGGACACCTCGGGGACACCACTGGGACCTGGCGGGGACACCCCAGTGGCAGGGGGACACCCCGGTGTCCTCAGTGTCCCTTGGCAGGAGGGTCCTGGGGGGTGGTGGGGGGGATGGTGTCACCTGCGATGTCCCCGGTGATGTCCCCATGGATGTCACCATGTCTCCGTTGATGTCACTGTGTCCCCACTGGTGTCACCATGTCTCCATTGATGGTCCTTTGTCCCCATGGATGTCACCGTGTCCCCATTGATGTCCCCATTGGTGTCACTATGTCCCCATTGATGGTCCTGTGTCCCCAGTGATGTCCCTGTTGGTGTCACCGTGTCCCCAGTGATGTCCCCAGTGATGTCACCGTGTCCCTGTTAATGTCCCCAGTGTCCCTGGGGATGGTGGTGGAGGCTCTTTGTGTCCCCATTGATGTCCCCATTAATGTCCCCATGGATGTCCCTGCCAATGTCCCATCACTGTCCCCATTGCTGTCCCCATTGCTGTCCCCATGGATGTCCTGTCCCTATCCCCATCAATGTCCCCATGGATGTCCCCATGTCCCCATTGCTGCCACATGGCTGTCCCTGTCCCCATGTCCCTACCACTGTCCCCATGTCCCCGTGTCCCCATGTCCCCATCACTGTCCCCATAGATGTCCCCATGGCTGTCCCCATGGCTGTCCCCATGTCCCCATGGCTGTCCTTGTCCCTGTGTCCCCATCCCTGTCCCCATGTCCCCATCCCTGTCCCCATGGCTGTCCTCATCCTGTCCCCATGGCTGTCCCCATGGCTGTCCTTGTCCCTGTGTCCCCATTGCTGTCCCCGTGTCCCCATCACTGTCCCCATGGCTGTCCTTGTCCCCGTGTCCCATCACTGTCCCCATAGATGTCCCCATGGCTGTCCCCATGTCCCCATATCCCCATCCCTGTCCCCATGGTTGTCTTTGTCACCATGTCCCCATCCCTGTCCCCATGTCCCCATGGCTGTCCCCATGTCCCCATCCCTGTCCCCATGTCCCCATCTTGTCCCCATAGATGTCCCCATCACTGTCCCCATGTCCCCATGTCCCCATGGCTGTCCCCATGGCTGTCCCCATGGCTGTCCTTGTCCCCGTGTCCCATCCCTGTCCCCATGTCCCCATGGCTGTCCCCATGTCCCATCCCTGTCCCCATGTCCCCGCAGGGCGAGTTCAAGCAAACCTCCTCCTTCCTGGTGTGAAGTCGCCTCCGGCCCCGATTCCCGGAATTCCAGCGGATTTGGGGAATTCCACAAGAATTTCGGAATTCCAGCAGGATTTTGGGAATTCCCGTGGGATTTTAGGAGTTCCGTGGGGTTTGGGGAATTCTGTGGCATTTTGGGAATTCCTGCGGGGTTTTGGGAATTCCTGCGGGATTTGGGGAATTCCTGTGGAATTTTGGGGAATTCCAGCGGGATTTTTGGAATTCCGTGGGATTTTAGGAGTTCCGTGGGAATCTGGGGAATTCCTGCGGGATTTGGGGAATCCCAGTGGGATTTTGGGGAATTCTTGCAGGATTTTGGGGAATCCCAGTGGGATTTTTGGAATTCCAGCAGGATTTTGGGAATTCCAGCGGGATTTTGGGAATTCTCGCAGGATTTTCGCCGCGTTTTTTTTTAAAGCCTCACCGGTGCCTTCGCCGCCGCTGCCTCTGGAGCTTGGGGGGGTCCCCATGTCCCCTCTTTGTCCCCTCTTTGTCCCCCTCATTGTCCCCCCCCTTGTCCCCATTTTTGTCCCCCCTTTGTCCCCTCCCCTCGTTTCCCCTTTGTCCCCCCCCATTGTCCCTCCCTGTCCCCTCTGTGTCCCCGGGGGGCTCGGGGAGGGGGTGGGGCAGGTGCCACCACCTGGGGACACGTGTCCCCTCACTGGTCCCAGTGACCCCCCCGGACTGGGAGCGTTGGGGGGGGTACTGGAAATAAACCTGTGTCCTTTAGCTGGCCTGGTGACACTGGGGGGACACTGGGGGGGACACCAGGGACACTGGGGGGACACTGTGAGGGTCTCTGGGGACATTGGGGGGACCCTGGGGACATTGGGGGGACACTGTGAGGGTCTCTGGGGACTTTAAAGGGACATTGGGGGGACATTGGGAGGTCCCTGGGGACACTGGGGGCACGTTGAGTGGGTCCCTTGGCACATTGGGGACATTGAGGGGACATTGTGGGGTCCCTGGGGACATTGAAAAGATATTGGGGACATCGTGGGGACATCCGGGGGACCCTGGGGGCTGAAGGAGACCCTGAGAGACGCTGGGGGGGCACCCTGGTGACATTGGGGGACACTTTGGGGGGCATTTGGGGGACATCAGGGGGGTCCCTGGGGGTGAGGGGACATCGGGGGACGCCGTGGGGACACTGGGGACACCCCCCACCATCGACGTCACCTTTATTGAACTCCTGCCCCTCCCCCGCCGCCCCCCCAAACCGAGCTCGGACCCCCCGGGGGGGGGGAGGGGCGGCTTTGGGGGGTCCCGGGGGGGGTCCCGCTCCTTCCTCATTACTGACACCTTTAATTAGTGGCACTAATTAGCCCCGGCGCGGGGGGGCCGCGTTAATTGCGGGGTCTACGTTAAGCAGCAGCGACGGGCGGGGTGGGGGAGGGGACCCCGGCCCGGGTGGGGGGAGGGGACACGGTGGGACACGGTGGGACACGGTGGGCGATTATCGGTGACACCCCGGGGGGACCCCCCGACACTGCCCGGAGTGGGGGGGGGACAGGGGAGGGGGTCCAGCGCTCGTGGGGGGGTTGGGAGGGTCTCCTGCCTCAGTTTCCCCTGGCAGGGTGGGGAGCAGCGGCGCCCTGGGGGCTGGTGGCACCTCCAGGGCTTGGTGACACTTCAGGGGTGGTGGCACCTCCAGGGCTTGGTGGCAATTCTAGGCATTGGTGGCACTTTGGGGCTGGTGGCACCTCCAGGGCCTGGTGCCATCTTAGGGCTCGTGGCACCTTCAGGGCTTGGTGACATCTCCAGCAGTTGGTGGCACTTTGAAGCTGGTGGCACCTCCAGGGCTTGGTGACACCTGCAGATGGTGGCACTTCCAGGGTTTAGTGACAATTCCAGGCGTTGGTGGCACCTCCAGGCATTGGTGGAATCTTGGCTGGTGGCTCTTCTGGGCGTTGGTGACACTTTTAGAGACTTTTAGGTGGCACCTCGGGGCTGGTGGCACTTCCAGATGTTGGTGACACTTCCAGGCATTGGTGGCACTTTGGGGCTGGTGGCATCTCCAAGCGTTGGTGTCACCTCCAGGGGTTGGTGACACCACCAGGGGTTGGTGACACCACCAGGGTTGGTGGCACCTCCAGGCATTGGTGACATTTTAGGACTTGTGGCAGCTCCAGACATTTGTGTCCCCTTGGGGCTGGTGACACTTCCAAATTTGGTGACACTTTGAGACTGGTGACACCTTCAGGCATTGGTGACACCTCCAGACTTGATGACACCTCCAGCGCTGGTGACACCTCCAGATGTTGGTGTCCCTTTGGGGTTGGTGGCACCTCCAGTGCTGGTGACACCCCAGTTGTTGGTGTCCCTTTGGGGCTGGTGACACCTCCAGTTGTTGGTGTCCCTCCAGTACCTCCAGACACGGCCACACCTCCACCATCCGCCGCCACCGCCTTGCTCCGGTGCCACTGGGGGCCGGTGCCACCTCTCGCCCTCGTGTCACCCTGGGGCTGATGTCACCTCAGTGCCAATGTCACCCCGGTGCTGATGTCACCCTGGTGTCTGTGTCACCCCAATGCTGATGTCACCCCTGTGCCAACGTCACCCTGATGACAATGTCACCCCAATGCCGATGTCACCCCAGTGCCGACATCACCCTGGTGCTGACGTCACCCTGATGACGATGTCACCCTGATGATGACGTTACCCCAGTGCTGATGTCACCTTGATGACAATGTCACCCCGGTGCTGACGTCACCCCGGTGCCGATGTCACCCCGATGTCGATGTCACCCCGGTGCCGATGTCACCTTGATGACGACGTCACCCTGGTGCCGACGTCACCCCGGTGATGACATCACCCTGGTGCCGACGTCACCCTGGTGGTGACATCACCCCGATGACGACATCACTGTGGTGCTGACGTCACCTTGATGACAATGTCACCCCGGTACCGACATCACCCCGGTGATGACATCACCCCGATGACGACGTCACCGCGGTGCTGACGTCACCTTGATGACAATGTCACCCCGGTGCTGACATCACCCCAATGACAACGCCACCCCGGTGCCGACGTCACCCTGATGCCGATGTCACCCCAATGACGACGCCACCGCGGTGCCGACGTCACCTCCGTGTCCCCCTCAGACGTTGCTGATGCGGACGCTGAGCGGGGCCCCCTCCCCGTCCCGCTCCGCCTCCCGCAGCGACTCCTCCAGCTTGACCTTCTCGGGGTCCCCGAAGCGGACGGCCTCGTGGTGACAGCAGGGCGCCGCCACCTTGACCACGCGGTCGAAGAGGCTGAAGTCGGCCACGTACTTGCCGCTGGCCGACAGCGAGATGGCCGGCGTGAACTCGTAGCCCCACAGGATCTCCTCGGGCAGGTAGGACGTGCGCACCTGGCACGTGGCGCTGGTGGACTCCACGGTGCCGCTCAGGATGACCACCAGCTCGAAGTCGCCGTCCCCCGAGCGCAGGGACACGTCCCGCAGCGGGCTGGCCTCGTCCACCACGTGGTAGAAGGTCAGCGGCAGGATGAGGAAGGGGCTGTCCGAGGACGTGTCCACCTGGAAGTCCACGTTGAGCTGGTTGAGCCGGACGCTCTCGCCCTCCTTGGTGAGGTGGGTCTGCAGCAGCTTCCCGGTGACCTGGCAGCCGATCAGGAGGCTCTTCCTCATGTTGGCCACGCGGATCATCAGGCAGGTCTTGCCGTCGTGCTGCGCCACCACGGCGTTCTGGCTGAACTTGATGGTCTCGGCGCGCTTCTTGGGCCGCGCGATCTTGGCCAGGAAGGTGCCGGTGATGAAGATCTCCAGGATGGTGGTCAGCACCAGCTGGGTGATGAGCAGCACGATGGCCAGCGGGCACTCCTCGCTGATGTAGCGGAAGCCGTAGCCGATGGTGGTCTGCGACTCCAGGGAGAAGAGGAAGGCGCCGGTCAGCGTGTGCACCTGCATCACGCACGGCGTGTGGTTGGCGGGCGGCTCGAACTCCAGCAGGTCGCCGTGCGCCGCGGCCACCAGGTACCAGACCACGCCGAAGGCGAACCAGGTGCCGGCGAAGGTGGCGGAGAAGAGCAGGAGCTTGTAGCGCCACTGGAGGTCGATGAAGGTGGTCCACAGGTCCTTGAGGTACAGGAAGCGCTTGTCGGAGATGTGCTCCATGCGCACGTTGCTGCGGCCGTCCTTGGTCAGCACGCGGCGCCGCCGCAGCCCCGGCCCCATCAGCGGGCGGCTGTCGGTCTGCGTGGTCTGGCTGTAGTACACCTTGGTGGAGGACGTCATCTGCGGGGACACGGGGACACGTGAGGGACAGGTGAGGGACAGGTGGGGGACACATGGAGGACATCATCTGTGGGGACACGGGGACATGTGAGGGATATGAGGGACAGGTGGGGGACACATGGAGGAGGTAATCTCTGGGGACATGTGAGGGACATGTAAGAGACAGGTGGACAGGTGAGGGACACATGGAGAACATCATCTGGGGGGACACGGGGACACGTGAGGGACGGGTGAGGGACACATGGAGAATGTCATCTGCGGGGACACGGGGACACGTGAGAGACAGGTGAGGGACAGGTGAGGGACACATGGAGGAGGTCATCTGTGGGGACACGGGGACACGTGAGGGCCAGGTGAGGGCCAGGTGAGGGACACATGGAGAACGTCATCTGGGGGGACACGGGGACACGTGAGGGACAGGTGGAGAGGTGGGGGACAGGGGAGGGACAGGTGGGGGACAGGAGGAGGACACATTGAGGAGGTCATCTGTGGGGACACGTGAGGGACAGGTGAGGGACAGGCGGACAGGTGGGGGACACATGGAGGAGGTAATCTGTGGGGATACGGGGACACGTGAGGGATACGTGAGGGACAGGTGAGGGACAGGTGGAGAGAGGCATCTGCAGGGGATGCAGGGACACATGAGGGACAGGTGAGGGACACATGGAGGAGGTCATCTGCAGGGACATGGGGACATGTGAGGGACAGGTGGACAGGTGAGGGACAGGTGGAGGATGACACCGGTGGGGGAACCAGGGTGGGTCATCCCTGTGGCTGTGCATCCCCATTTCCCTTTGTCCATCCCTCTGTCCATCCTTCTGTCTGTCCTTCTGTCCATCCCCATGTCCCTCTGTCCCCAGGGACCCCACAATGTCCCCTCAATGTCCCCAGGGACACCCCCCAGTGTCCCCGGGGAACCCCCAATGCGCCAAGGGACCCGCTCTGTCCATCCCCATGTCCCTCCATCCCTCCACGTGCCACCCTGATCCCAAATCCCTCTGTGTCCCCCCCGTGTCCCCCCCGTGTCCCCCCTGTGTCCCCCCGTGTCCCCTGGCAGCTCCGGTGGCCGTGGAAGTGTCCCGGGCGTCCGGGAGGAAGAGGAAGGGGATGAATGGGAGGTGACAGGGACAAACGGCCGGGGGCAGCGCCAGGCACCTCCCCGGTGTCCCCGGTGTCCCCGGTGTCCCCGTGTCCCCATCCCAAAAAAGGCCCTTTCAGCCCCCGCCAGCCTCTGGCCCCGCCACCGTTTCCGCCGCGGAAGGGCAGCGTGCCGGGGACACGGGGACACGGGGACACCGGGGGGTGGTGGCACCACGGGGGGGGTCTCCTTGGAGCCCCATGTCCCCGTGCCAGCCTGGGGACACGAGTGGCACTGCCACCGTCCTGGCTGCGTGATGTCCCTGCACAGAGAAATGTCCTGGAAGGGGACGGTGGCAGCCGGGACAGAGGGGACATCGGTGTCCCCAAAGAGGGGACATGGAGCTGCTCCTTCCCCGATGGGCTCTTGGGGGTCCCTGGAGCCACCGTGTCCCCACAGAGCCACTGTGTCCCCAAAGCCACCGCCTGTCCTGGAGCTGCTGGGGGTCCCCAGAGCCCCCCATGTCCCCAGAACCCCTCATGTCCCCCAGGATCTGCTGTGTCCCCAAAGCCACCGCCTGTCCTGGAGCTGCTGGGGGTCCCCAGAGCTCCCCATGTCCCCAGAGCTACCAGCTGTCCCCAAAGCCATGCCGTGTCCTCAAGTTCCTGGGGTGCCAGGGGCCTCCCACGTCTCTGAAGTCACTGTGCCCCCCTAAAGGCCCCTCCATGTCCCCAAAGCCACCATGTCCCCAAAGCCACCGTGTCCCCAAAGCCACCGTGTCCCCAGCCCCCTGCTTTGGGGGTCTCTGCACACCCCTGCCCCCATCTGGGGTGGTCCCGACCCCCCTCTTTTGGGCCCTCCCCCCTTCTTTAGGCTCCTGACCAACCCCCACCCCCATTTTTGCTCTCCCCAGCCCCCTGCCCCCTTTTTGGGGGCCCCGCGTGCCCCCCGTGCCCCCCGGCCGTGCTCCGGTGGCCGGACACGGCTCGGGACAAGCCGCAGCTTGTTCCCGGTGCCCGCGGCACAACCGGTTACCCATTAACCCCCCACCCCCGACACCCCTCCCCGTGCCTCAGTTTCCCCTCGGGGAGTTCTGGTCACTTTGGGGGTCACCGCAGAGCCCCGGCCCTACATGTGGGGGGTGCGGGAGGATTGTGGGGGGGCCCCCAGGGACACGTCCCCGTTCCCCGCGTCCCGCTGGCACCGGCGGCGCGGGCACCGTTCCCACGCCACGGCGGTGCCAGGCGTGACCGGGCGCCCCGCCAGCCCCACCGCCCCCAAACTGGGGCGCGGGGCTGCTCCGTACTGGGGTAACTGGGATTTGGGGAGGGGGGCGCCCCTCTAGCCCCGCGGAGGGGTCCCCCAATTGAAGAGGGGGGCGCGGGGTGGGCGCGGCGGGGGTGGAGCGGGGGGTGGCGGTGGGGTGGCGGTGGCGGGGGGGGGACAGGGACGGGGACAGGGACAGTGGGGCCATTGTGCGGCCGGAGCCGAGGTTTCAATGGGGCTGGCGGGGGGACAAAGGCGCTTTCACGGAGCCCTCGTTAAGATGCAGAGCCCCGCGCGCCCGCCACCGCCAGCGCGGGGGTCCCGGGGGGCCCGCGACACCGCCGGGGCCGGCCCGGGGACAGGGACCCCCATGGTTACTGCCACCGAGGGGACAGGGACCCCCATGGTTAATGTCACCGAGGGGACAGGGGACCCCCATGGTTACTGTCACTGCCACCGAGGGGAGAGGGACCCCCATGGTTACTGTCACCGAGGGGACACAGGGACCCCCATGGTTACTGTCACTGCCACCGAGGGGACACAGGGACCCCAATGGTCACTGTCACTGTCACCTAGGGGACACAGGGACCCCCACTGTCACTGAGGGGACAGGGGACCCCCATGGTTACTGTCACTGCCACCCTGCAGCCGAGGGGACATGGGGACCCCCATGGTTACTGCCACCGAGGGAACACAGGAACCCTCACTGCCACCAAGGGGACAAGGGGACCCCCATGGTTAATGTCACTGCCACCGAGGGGACAGGGGACCCCCATGGTTACTGTCACTGCCATTGAGGGGACACAGGGACCCCCATGGTTACTGTCACTGCCACCGAGGGGACAGGGGACCCCCATGGTTACTGTCACTGTCACCTAGGGGATACAGGGACCCCCACTGTCACTGAGGGGACAGGGACCCCCAAGGTTACTGTCACCGAGGGGACAGGGGACCCCCATGCTTACTGCCACTGCCACCGAGGGGACAGGGGCCCCCATGGTCACTGTCACTGTCACCTAGGGGACGCAGGGACCCCCACTGTCACCGAGGGGACAGGGGACCCCCATGGTTACTGTCACTGCCACCGAGGGCACAAGGACCCCCCCCATTTTTTACTGTCACTGTCACCGAGGGGACAGGGGACCCCCATGGTTAATGCCACTGCCACCGAGGGGACACAGGGACCCCAATGGTCACTGTCACTGTCACCAACCAAGGGCCTGTGACACCGCCAGGGCCGCCCAGGGGACAGGGGACCCTCATGGTTACTGTCACTGCCACCGAGGGGGGCACAGGGACCCCCACCATCACCGAGGGGACATAGGGACCCCCACTGCCACCAAGGGGACACGGGGACCCCCATGGTTACTGTCACTGTCACCAACCAGGGGCCTGTGACACAGCCAGGGCTGCCAAGGGGACACAGGGATCCCCCCACTGCCACTGAGGGGACACAGGGACCCCCATGGTTAATGCCACTGTCACCACATGGGGCCCCCGTCACCCACCCCAATGTGGGTCAGAGGTCCCTGTCACTGTCACCGTCCCAGGGGTCCCCTGTCACTGTCAGTGCCACCATGAGGGTCCCAGGCCCCACTGTGTGTCCTGGGGCACCCCTGTCCCCCCCATGGCCCCCCTGGGGGTCCTGGGGGATGTCCCCCCTCCCCCCATGGTGACCACGGGGGTCCCGGAGGTCCCAGGGACCCCAAAGTGATATTAGAGACCCTAAAAGCCTTAGGTCACATCTGGGATAAACCACACCTGGGATAACACACACCCGGGATAAACCACACCCGGGATAACGCACACCCGGGATAAACCACATCCGGGATAAACCACACCAGGGATAAACCACACCTGGGATAAACCACACCTGGGATAATGCACACCCGGGATAAACCACACCTGGGATAAACCACACCTGGGATAATGCACATCCAGGATAACTCACACCCAGGATAACGCACATCTGGGATAACGCACACTCAGGATAAACCACACCTGGGATAATGCACACCTGGGATAATGCACATCCAGGATAATGCACACCCGGGATAACGCACATCTGGGATAAACCACACCTGGGATAACGCACACCCGGGATAACTCACACCCAGGATAACGCACACTCAGGATAACACACATCGGGATAACGCACACCCAGGATAATGCACATCCGGGATAACGCACACCCGGGATAACGTACATCCAGGATAAACCACACCCGGGATAAACCACAGCCGGGATAACACACACCCGGGATAATGCACACCCAGGATAATGCACACCCGGGATAAACCACACCTGGGATAATGCACATCCGGGATAACGCACATCTGGAATAATGCATAGCTGGGATAAACCACACCTGGGATAAACCACACCAGGGATAAACCACACCCGGGATAACGCACACCTAGTATAACACTCAGAATAACCCACGCCTGGGATAACACTCAGAATAACCCACACTTGGGATCACACTCAGAATAACCCACACCTGGGACATGGGGAGTCGCGGCCTCGTGGGGCGATGGTGACGCAGGGCTGTGGGGACAACGGGGGCGCAGTGCCACCATGGTGGGGAGGGGGGGACAAGGGGTCACGGGGCTCCCCTCTGCAGTGCCGGTGCCATCCCAACGCCACCGGCCAGTGCCCGCAGCCCTTGGGACCCCCCGGGAGGGGACGGGGGACCCCCGGTGCCCCCCCGGCCGCCCTTACCTTGCTGGGGGGGTCGCGGGTCCCACCGTGCTCAGCCCGGCCGGCTCCCCATGGGTTTTATGGCTCGGCGGGGCCGCGGCGACGGGACGGGCACCCCCCCCCCGCCGCAGAACCGGGAGGGGGGGGACCGGGGCGGGGAGGAGCCGCCGGGGGCGGGCCGGGGGTTAATGGGGTGGAAAAGGAGCCGGGTCACGTTACCGGGCACGGGGGGTGGGGGGCCCGGGGGACCCTGCCCGTGGGCACCGGCACCGCAATGGGGGTCCCGGTGGGGGCAGCGGGAGGGATGGGGGGGGATGTGGGCACTAGGACCGGCAGTGGGGACACCGGGAGGGCACCGGGGGGGTTGGGAAGGGTCTCCCGGGGAACCGGCACCAGCGCTGGGGGTCCCAGTGGGGGCACCAGGGCGCATGCAGGGGGTGTGCAGGCACGGGCACCGGCACCCGGGGTTCTGCGGGGTCCCCCGGGCAATGGGGGTCCCGGTGGGGGCACCTGGTGTTCGGGCAGGGTCTCCCGGGGAACCGGCACCGGCGCCGGGGGTCCCGGTGGGGGCACCGGGGGGGTTTGGGCAGGATCCCACGGACACCGGGACCAGCAGTGGGGACACTGAGGGGGCACCGGGGGGTTCGGGCAGGGTCCCGCGGGCACCGGGACCGGCGCCGGGGGTCCCGGTGTGGTGTCCAGGCATTGGCACCTGTCGTGGGGGTCACGGTGGGTCACCGGAGGGTCCCAGTGGTGATGTCCAGGCACCGGTACCGGCGCTGGGGGGTCCCGGCGGTGGCACCGGGCGGGGTCCCGCGCACCCTGGGGTGACACCGTTAACGGCGGGGTCCCGCCAAGGTCACCGGACACCGGCCCCGGGGTCACGGCAGCCGCGCACGGGGGTCCCGGGGATGTGACCCCAGCGGAGCATCCCCGTGCGGGGTCACGTGTGGGCATAGACCCCACTCCCCCACCCCGGGGGTGCCACTGAGGGGGTCGTGGGGCTGTGGGTGACTGGTCAGTGTGTCCGAGGAGTGTCCGTGGGTCCGCGTGTCCGTGGCAGCCCCACGCCAGGCCTGTCCGGCCGCTCCGGAGGCACAAAGAGCCTTTGTCCGCCCAGGGGGGGAGGGGAGGGGAGGGCGAGTGACCGCGGGGCCGGGGCTACCGGGGGGGGGGTGGGCAATGGAGGGGGACCCCTGGGCCAGCAATGGGGACTCCTGGGCTAGTGGGGAGATTGGGTAATGGGGAGGGGGCCTGGGCTAGTGCTGGGGACCCCTGGGCTAGTGCTGGGGACCCCTGGGCTAGCGAGGAGGGGCCTGGGCTAGTGCTGGGGACCCCTGGACTAGTGCTGGGGACCCCCGGGCTAGCGAAGGGGGGAGGGAGGGGCTGAGCCGGGGAGGGGCTGGGCTAATGACGGCCCCCCCCAGGCTAATTATGGGGAGGGGGCTAATCCGAGGGGGCTGGGCGAGCGAACGGCAGCCCCGGGCTAGCGCAGGGGTGGCTGGGCTAATGAAGGAGAGCCTTGGGCTAATGATGGGGTGGGGGCTTGAGCCTGGTGGGGGGGGGGGCTGTGGTAATTCGGGGGGTGTAACTGAGCGCGGGGGGGGGCTGGGCGAGCACTGGCCACCCCCGGGCTAGTGAGCCTGGGGGAGTGTGGGGGGGTTGGGCTAATGAGAAGCACCCCCGGGCTAATGAGGGGGGCGATAATGATGGGGGGTCGCTGATGGGGGGGAGGGGGTAACACAGATGCCGTGGTGGTGGTGGTGGTGTTGGGGGGGGGTTGGGCTAGCGCTGGCCACCCCCGGGCCAGTTGTCCGTGCGGAGGGGGGGGGGGGGGCGGGGGCTCCCGGTATTTTTATCCGCGCGCCGCCGTTGCCGGGGAACGGGGCCGGGGGGGGGGGGGGGGCCCGGAGAGCGCGGAGCGAGCGGGGCTGCGGCAGCGGTGAGAGCGGGCGGGGGGCGCGGGGGGAAAGGGGGGAGCCCCCCGAACCCGGCCGGACCCCCCCAAACCCGGTTGTGCTCCCCCCAAACCCGGCTGGGCCCCCTAAACCCGACCGTGCCCTCCTTAAACCGGACCGTGACCCCCCCAAAACCCGGCCGTACCCCCCCCCCCAAACCCGGCCGAGCCCCCCAAATACAGCCGAACCCCCCCCAAACTCGGTCGTGCCCCCCCAAACTCGGCCGTGCCCCCCAAACCGGGATGGGGAACGGGGAGGGGGGACGGGGGAATTTGGGGGTGGTGCCGCAGGGACCCCCCCGGGGCACACGCGTGTGTAAAGGGGTGGGGGGGGTGCGCGTGACCTGGCTGCGCGTGCCCGCGAGTGTGAGTGTGCAAGGGGGGCTCGGCGCGTGTGCAAGGCCCGCAGGGGGCTGAACTCGTGTGTGGGGAGGGGACGGTGCCCCCATTCCCTCCCAGTGCCCCCAGTTTGGGGGTTCCATTCCCTCCCAGTGCCCCCAGTTTGGGGGTTCAATTCCCTCCCAGTGCCCCCAGTTTGGGGGTTCCATTCCTTCCCAGTCCCCCCAGTTTGGGGGCTCCATTCCCTCCCAGTCCCCCCAGTTTGGGGGTTCCTTCCCTCCCAGTCCCCTCAGTTTGGGGGTTCAATTCCTTCCCAGTCCCCCCAGTTTGTGGGCTCCATTCCTTCCCAGTCCCCCCAGTTTGAGGGCACTGTCCCCCCAGTTTGAGGGCTCCATGCCCCCAGTTTGGCACCTCCATCCCCCCATTTCCCCCATCCCAGTCCCCCCAGTTTAGCACCTCCATCCCCCAATTCCTCTCTCCCAGTACCCCCAGTTTGAGCTTCCACTCCCCCAGTTTGAGGGCTCCATGTCCCCATTCCCCCATCCCAGTCCACCCAGTTTGAAAGCTTCATCCCCCCATTCCCCATCCCAGTCCCCCCAGTTTGGCACCTCCATCCCCCACTCTGCCATCCCAGTCCCCCCAGTTTGAGGGCTCCATCTCCCCATTCCCCCATCCCAGTCCCCCCAGTTTGAGAGCTCCATCTCCCCATTCCCCATCCCAGTCCCCCCAGTTTGAGAGCTCCATCCCCCCATTCCCCATCCCAGTCCCCCCAGTTTCCCCAGTCCTCACCCCGCTGTCCCCCCACAGCCGCCGCCGATGGCTCAGGACAACGCCGCCTTCTGTGGGGTCCCCGAGGGGGTCCCCGCGGGGGTCCCCGCTGAGGCCAAGCCCCCTCCCCCGCCCCCCCAAGCCCCCAAACGCCGCCCGTGGGGGGCCGGGGTGGGCGCGGTGGCCCGGAAGCGCCAACGCTACGTGGAGAAGGACGGCAAGTGCAACGTGCAGCACGGCAACGTGCGCGAGACCTACCGCTACCTGACCGACATCTTCACCACCCTGGTGGACCTCAAGTGGCGCTTCAGCCTCCTCATCTTCATCCTGGCCTACGCCCTCACCTGGCTCTTCTTCGGCCTCATCTGGTGGGTCATCGCCTACAGCCGCGGCGACCTGGAGCACCTGGGCGACCACAGCTGGACGCCGTGCGTCAACAACCTCAACGGCTTCGTCTCCGCCTTCCTCTTCTCCATCGAGACCGAGACCACCATCGGCTACGGCCACCGCGTCATCACGGACACGTGCCCCGAGGGCATCGTGCTGCTGCTGCTGCAGGCCATCCTGGGCTCCATGGTCAACGCCTTCATGGTGGGCTGCATGTTCGTCAAGATCTCGCAGCCCAACAAGCGCGCCGAGACCTTGGTGTTCTCCTCGCACGCCGTGGTGTCGCTGCGCGACGACCGCCTGTGCCTGATGTTCCGCGTGGGCGACCTGCGCGACTCGCACATCGTGGAGGCGTCCATCCGTGCCAAGCTCATCCAGTCCAAGCAGACGCAGGAGGGAGAGTTCATCCCGCTGGACCAGACCGACCTGAGCGTGGGCTTCGAGACGGGCGACGATCGGCTCTTCCTGGTGTCGCCGCTCATCATCAGCCACGAGATCGACGAGCGCAGCCCCTTCTGGGACGTGTCGCGGGGGCAGCTGGAGAGGGACGACTTCGAGATCGTCGTCATCCTCGAGGGCATGGTGGAGGCCACAGGTAAACGGGGCGGGGACGCCTCGGTGGCGTGGGGACACCTCGGTGGCGTGGGGACATCTTGGTGGCACAGGGACACGGTGTCTTTGTGTGGATACATTTGTGGGGATGTCATCTCCGTTGGACACATCGTCTTTGTGGGGATGTATCGTCTTTGTGGGACACACCATCTCTGTGGGACAGATCCGTGGGGACACCTCCATGAGGACCCAGCATCTCCATGGGGACATCTCATTTCTGTGGGGACATCTCCATGAGGACCCAACACCTCCATGGGGACATCTCATCTCTGTGGGGACACCTCCATGAGGACACAACATCTCCATGGGGACATCTCCATGAGGATACAACATCTCCATGGGGACGTCTCATATCGATGGGGACACGTCCATGAGGACACATCACCTCCATGGGGACATCTCATCTGCATGGGGACATCTCATCTCTCTGGGGACATCGTCTTCTTGGGACCTATCACCTCCATGGGGACAGACAACATCCATGGGGACACCTCACCTCCATGGGGACATCTCTGCTGGGGGCTTCACAGCCCCCTCTACCAGATTTGAGGTCCCCCAAGATGGGGGTGCAGCACAGACCTGCCCCAGGTGGGTTTGGGGTGTCCCGTGTCCGGAGGGCTTCAGGTATTGGGGTGCCCCAAGCCCTGGGGGTTCACAGACCCTTCCTACCACATTTGGGGTCCCACCATGCCCTGGGGGCTTCTGATACCGGGGTGCCCTTGGCCCCCCAACTTCTGGGGCCTCCCCAACCCTCGTACCTGGTGGACAAGGTGCTATGGGGCCTTCAGGTATTGGGGTGCCCCAAAGGTTGGGGGTTTCACAGACCCCTCCTACCAGATTTGGGGTTTCCCATGCCCTGGATTCTTCAGGTATTGGGGTGACCATGCCCAGGGTCACTGAGATATCGGGGTGCTCGTGCCCTGGGTCACTCAGGTGTTGGGGTGCCCATGCCCTGGGTGACTCAGATATCGGGGTGCCCATGCCCAGGGTCACTCAGATATCGGGGTGCCCCAGACCCTGGGGGTTTCACAGACCCCTCCTACCAGATTTGGGGTTTCTCATGCCCCGAGTGACTCAAATATCGGGGTGCTCATGCCCTGGGTCACTCAGGTATTGGGGTCCCCATGCCCTGAGTGACTCAAATATCAGGGTCCCCATGCCCTGGGTCACTCAGGTATCGGGGTGCCCATGCCCTGAGTGACTCAGGTATTGGGGTGCCCCAGACCCTGGGGGTTTCACAGACCCATCCTAGCAGATTTGGGGTTTCTCATGCCCCAAGTGACTCAGATATCGGGGTGCTCGTGCCCTGGATCACTCAGGTATCGGGGTCCCCATGCCCCGAGTGACTCAAATATGAGGGTCCCCATGCCCCGGGTCACTCAGATATTGGGGTGCCCATACCCTGAGTGACTCAAATATCAGGGTGCCCATGCCCTGGGTCACTCAGATATCGGGGTGCCCATGCCCAGGGTCACTCAGGTATCGGGGTGCCCATGCCCTGGGTCACTCAGATATCAGGGTGCCCCAAACCCTGGGTCACTCAGATATCGGGGTGCCCATGCCCTGGGTCACTCAGGTATCAGGGTGCCCATGCCCAGGGTCACTCAGGTGTTGGGGTGCCCATGCCCTGGGTCACTCAGGTATCGGGGTGCCCATGCCCAGGGTCACTCAGATATCGGGGCCCCCATATCCAGAGTGACTCAGGTATCGGGGTGCCCCCAGGGATGACGTGCCAGGCGCGCAGCTCCTACCTGGCGGACGAGGTGCTGTGGGGTCACCGCTTCACGCCGCTGCTCAGCCTGGAGGAAGGTTTTTACGAGGTGGACTACGGCGGCTTCCACCACACGGTGCCCGTGCCCACGCCGGCCTGCAGCGCCCGCCAGCTGGCAGCCGCCGCCGCCCGCCGCGATGCCCACCTCTACTGGTCCATCCCCAGCCGCCTGGACGAGGCGGCGGCGGCGGGGGGCGAGGGGGACCCCGAAATGTCCCCCCGCGAGAGCAACGGGACCTTGGCCAGCCCCGAGTCACGGTGATGCCGCCAAAATCTGGGTGTAAATACTGAAAATCCAACCCCGTTAGGATGGTGGTGGTGGGTTTGGGGTGTCCCTGGGCTTTTGGGGTGTCCCTGGGCTTTTGGGGTGTCCCTGGGTTTGTGGGGACGAGAGGGGACCCCAAAATCCCCCATGAGAGCAACGGGACCTTGGCCAGCCCTGAGTTGTGGTGATGCCGCCAAAATCTGGGTGTAAATAGCAAAAGTCCCCCCATTATGATGGTGGTGGTGGTGGGTTTTGGGATGTCTCTGGCCCTTTGGGGTGTCCCTGGCCTTTTGGGGTGTCCCTGGGCTTTTGGGGTGTCCCTGGGTTTGTGGGGACGAGGGGGGACCCAAAAAATCTCTCAGGAGACCAACGGGACCTTGGCCAGCCCTGAGTCGCGGTGATGCTGCCAAAATCTGGGTGTAAATAGCAAAAATCCAACCCCGTTAGGATGGTGGTGGTGGTTTTGGGGTGTCTCTGGCCTTTTGGGGTGTCCCTGGGTTTGTGGGGACAAAGGGAACCCCAAAATCCCCCATGAGAGCAACGGGACCTCGGTCAGCCCCGAGTCACCAAAATCTGGGTGACCCTGTTTAATAAATCTCCCCCCGTGAGGGTGGTGGTGGCGGTTTTGGGGTGTCTCTGGATTTTTGGGGTGTCCCTGGGCTTGGGGCCTGGTGGGAGGGGCAATCCAGAGGGGTCCCCTGAGGAATTTGGGGTGAAATCGGGGTGGGCACAGCGCCCTGACCCCAATTCCTGCAGGGGGGGGGCAGGAAGGGGTCAGTGCCACCCCCCCAAGGACATGGGGACCCCCAGGGTGGGTTGGGGGTTCCCCCGAGGACATGAGGACCCCCAGGGTGGGATGGGGTCTCTCCAAGAACATGGGGACCCCAGGGTGGGTGTGGGGGTCCCTCAAGGACCCTTAGGGTGAGGTTGGGGTCCCCCCAAGGACATGGGGACCCCCAGGGTGGGCGGGGGGCACCGAGACCCCCGTGACAGCGCGGGCCGGGGGTCGCTGAGGTGGGCGAGGACACGGAGCCCCCCTCATTGCCCCCCTCCCCTCCCCCAATGTCCCCACGGGATCCCCCAAAAACGTGAAGGGGGCGGGGGGGGGGGGGGGGGGCGGCGCTGGGGCTGCGGAACCGAAAGGAACCGAAAGGAACCGAAAGGAACCGAACGGAGCCGAAAGGAACCGAATGGAACCGAATGGAACCGAATGGGGCCGAACGGGCGCTGAGCGCCACCAAAGCCCCGCCCACCCTGACCACGCCCCTCCCCCGTCGCGCGTGGGGGTGGGGGAGGGGCCCTGACCCCCCCAAAATCAGCGACCCCCGGGGCCACGCGCCCCCCCCCCCCCGTGGGACACGCGTGTTGTCCCCCCCGGGTCCCCCCGTGCCGCATTCCTGCCGCCCACGGCGGCAGCTGCGCGGGACTGGGAGGGACTGGGGGGGACTGGGAGGGACTGGGATTACTGGGAGGGACTGGGGGCAGGGCCGGGGGGGCGCGGGGCGGTCCCGGGACCCCCGTGGGGACGGTCCCGGCACGGGGCCGCGGTCCCGCGTCAGCGCTGTTTGTGCAGCTGCGGACAGCGGGACACGGGGGACACGGGGGGGACATTGTGGGGGGACAGCGGGGAGGGGGACACGGGGGGGGACATGGTGGGGGGACATTGGGGGACACGGGGAGGACATTGGCGGGGGACTTGGGGGGGACACGGGGGGACACGGGGGGGACAGCGGGACACGGGGGGGAAATTGGGGAGGGGGACACGGGGGGATACGGGGGGGACAGCGGGGAGTGGGACACGGGGGGGGACAGGGGGACACGGGGGGACACGGGGGGGACATGGGGGGACAGCGGGGAGGGGAAGGGGGGGACATGGTGGGGGGACATGGGTGGGGACACGGGGGGGACACAGGGGGGACAGGAGCAGGAGAAGCAGCCATGGCTACGGGGGACTGGGAGGCACTGGGATGGACTGGGATGGACTGGGATGGACTGGGGGGCGCTGGGAGGACTGGGATGGACTGGAGGGGCTGGGATGGACTGGGGGAACTGGGATGGACTGGGGGAACTGGGATGGACCCCGGGGAACTGGAACGGACTGGGAGCACTGGGAAGAATAGCACAGGGGGAACTGGGGGGCGTTGGGACAGACTGGGAGGAACTGGGAAGTGCTGGGATGGACTGGGAGGATTGGGGGAACTGGGATGGACTGGGGTGGACTGGGGGCACTGGGAGGACTGGGGAGACTGGGATGGACTGGGAGGTGCTGGGGACAATGGGCAGACTGGGCAGTACTGGGATAAACTGGGGCAGACTGGGAGGAACTGGGGTGCAGGTCGGAACTGAGGGGACTGGTTTGGACTGGGGTTACTGGTTTGGACTGGGGTTACTGGTCTGCACTGGGGTTACTGGTTTGGACTGGGGTTACTGGTTTGGACTGGGGTTACTGGTTTGCACTGGGGTTACTGGTTTGGACTGGGGTTACTGGTTTGGACTGGGGTTACTGGTCTGCACCGAGGCTGCAGGGCTGGATGGGGAGTGCCAGGGTCTGTACTGGGAAGATACTGGGAGGATACTGGGAGGATACTGGGCGGCACTGGAGGGCGCGGCCGGCACAGGGAGCGGAGTCGCGGGGTGGAGGAGCTGATAACTGGTGCAGACTGGTGTTACTGGTGTCACTGGGGGGTTACTGGTGTCACTGGTGTCACTGGTGTTACTGGTGGTTACTGGTGGTTACTGGTGTCACTGGTGTCACTTGTTACTGGTGTAACTGATGGTTACTGGTGTCACTGGTGTTACTGGAGGGTTACTGGTGTCACTGGTGGTTACTGGTGTCACTGGTGTCACTGGTGTCACTTGTTACTGGTGTAACTGGTGTCACTGGTGTCACCAGTACCCCCCCCCGCCGCTCTTGAGCTGCCCTTGGCGGTTGCCATGGAAACCAAGCCGGGAAAGGGGGGGGGGGTACTGGGAGGGGACCTTGGCACGGCACTGGGGACACTGGGGGGGGTGGGGGGGTGGGAACAGCCGGACACAGGAACAGCCAGAGAGCAGGAACAGCCAGACACTGGGAACAGCCAGAATTTGGGAACAGCCAGAGTTTGGGAACAGCTGGACACAGGAACAGCCAGAATTTGGGAACAGCCAGAGTTTGGGAACAGCCGGACACTGGGAACAGTCGGAATTTGGGAACAGCCGGACACCGGGAACAGCCGGACACAGGAACAGCTGGAATTTGGGAACAGCAGGAGTTTGGGAACAGCCGGAGTTTGGGAACAGCCGGACACCGGGAACAGCTGGACACTGGGAACAGATGGAGCCCAGGAACAGCCGGAGCCCAGGAATTACAGGGAACAGCCGGAGCCCAAGAACAATCAGACACTGGGAATGAAGCGGGGTGGGCACAGCCTGATCCTGGGAACAGCCGGATCCCGGGAACAGTCAGATCCCGGCAACAGCTGGATCCTGGCAGGAGTTGGATCCTGGCACAGTCAGATCCTGGTACAGTCAGATCCTTGCAACAGCCGGATCTAGCCACAGTTGGTCCCTGGGAACAGCCGGATGTCGGGAACATTTGGATTCCTGGTAACAGCCAGACCCTGGGAACAGCCGTGTCCGTGGGTACAGCCGCTCCTGGGGCGCCGTGGATCCCCTGGGAACAGCCGGACCCTGGGAACAGCCGGACCCTGGGCACAGCCGGATCCCGGGCACAGCTCCAGGAACAGTCAGACCCTGGGCACAGCCGGACGCTGGGAACAGTCAGACCCCTGGGAACAGCCGATCCCTGGGAACAGCTGGACTCCCGGCACAGCCGGACCCTGGGCACAGCTGGATCCCGGGCACAGCTCCAGGAACAGTCAGACCCTGGGCACAGCCGGACGCTGGGAACAGCCGATCCCCGGGCACAGCCGATCCCCGGGAACAGCCGGACTCCCGGCACAGCCCCCCCGCACACCCCCTCGGTGTCCCCCCGACTCTCCGCCATTCCCGGGCTAATTTTAGCCCCCGGCCGCATTCCCGGGCACCTCCCGGTGCCAGGCGGGGTCACACCGGGAGCACCGGGCACCCACCGGGCTGGGGACCCCCCAAAAAAACAAACAACACCCCCCAAAACACCCCCGCGGCGTCACCCCCTGCTCCCAAAAACGAGCCGCCCCCCCCGCGGGGGGTCCGGATGTGGGGGTCCCGCTGGATTTGGGGGGGTCAGGAAGGGTCGCCCCCTCCCCCCGCACGCACCTGCGTTCCCGCGCCCCCCCGGGACCCCCGAGGGCGGCGGGGGGCGGGCAGGGGGCGGGGGGGGCCGGCCCGGGCGGGGCCCGGCGGGTTTTTCTCGGCCGCTGTCGCCGCGCCCCCCCCAAAATTGTCCCGGGCTGGCGACGGCGACGGCAGCGCCATGGGCAGAGGGGTGAGTAGGGGCGGCCCGGGGCGCCCACGCGGGGCACGGAGCCACGCGGGGCGCGGAGACACGCGGGGCACCCCAAAAAAAAATAAATAAAACAACCCCCCCCACCACCCACCCAAATTCCCACTGTGCCCACCCACCCCGCGCCCCAGCCGGGCACCCCCACGCGCGGAGCCCGCCCCACGCGGGGCACCCCAGACCCACGCGGGACACCCAAAACCCACCCTGGGCACCCCAAACCCACCCTGAGCGCCCCAAACCCACCCTGAGCGCCCCAAACCCACCCTGAGCACCCCAAACCCACTCGCAGCACCCCAAAACCACGCGGGACCCCCCCACAGACTCCCCCCCCACCTCAGAAAGCCCCCCCGGGACCCCTTCCCACGCGTGACGCCCCCCGCGACACCCGGAGCACTCCCCGGACACCCCGCCACTCAACCGGGCACCCCCCACGCGGGACCCCCCGCCCCAAAATCACCGACCCGACCCTCCCCACGCGGGACAGCCCCCCCGGGACCCCCCCCGCGTGCACCCGCGCAGGTGCCACCGCCCCACGCGGGACCCCCACCCCAAATTCCTCCCCGGACCCCCGCGCGGTGCCCCCCAAAACCCCCCTGGGGGTCGCGGAACACGCGTGGGCCGCCGCCCCCCTGGAGCAGAGTGTGGGGGGGGGTCTTTTTTGGGGGTGGGGGGTCCCAAACTCGCCCGGGCCCCCCCGTGCCCCCTCCCCGCGTGGCGCGGTGCCCGCGGCTGCCCCGAGCCCCGCTGCCGGTGCCGTGGCAACGCCCGCGGGGGGGCCCCGAGCGCCGCTGGCCCCACGCCCGCCCCCCCCCAACCCCCCCCAACCCCGGGCACCCACCCAAAAAACCGGGGGGACCCCTCCGCGTGGGGGTTCTCCCCCCCCAGACCCCCCCGCGGGTGTCCCCTTGGCGCTGTCCCCAAATTTGGGGCGCGGGGGGGGGGGAGGGGAGGGGGGGGACACGCGCGACACCCGACACCCCCCCCCGCCCCTCCCCCAAATTAAGGGGGGTCCTTCAGGTGGGTTCCCCCCAGTGCCACAATTGGGGTCCCCCGAGTTTTGGGGGGGTGGGGGTGCCCACTGTGCCCCCCCCGTGGGTTTTGAGTTTGGGGGTGCCCCCCTGTGGGTTTTGGGGGTGCCCCCCTGTGCCCCCCCCGGTAACCCGAGCCCGCCCCCCCCCGTGTTGGTTTTGGCTCCCGGAGCTGTTCCATGACATCGGCCCCACCTCCCCCCCCCCGCCGGGGAGCCCTGGGGACAGGAGGGGACAGGAGGGGACAGGAGGGGACAGTGCCACCCCCACACCCCCCCCGAGAGAGGACGAAGGGGCCCGACCACCCCCCACCCCCCCCCCGTGATGCTCTGGGGGGCTTTTCTGCTGCCCGGCTGGTGGGACCCCCCCCCAAATGGGTGTGGGGACACCCCTGTGGTGACAATGACACCCCCACGGTGACAGGGACACCCCCACGGTGACAGGGACAGTGACACCCCCACGGTGACAGGGATACCCCTACGGTGAGGGTGACACCCCTGTGGTGACAATGACATCCCCACGGTGACAGTGACACCGCCACGGTGATGGTGACAATCCTGTGGTGACAGTGACACCCTCACGGTGACAGGGACACCCCCACAGTGACGGTGACACCGCCATGATGAGGGTGACACCCCCCTGGTGACAGTGACACCCCCATGGCCTCATTGACCACCCCGTGGCCACGGTGCCACCGTGGTGACCACAGTGAATCTTCGGTGACCACAGTGATCCCTCGGTGACCACAGTGACCCCTCAATGACCACAGTGACCCCTCAATGACCACAGTGACCCATGAATGACCACAGTGACCCCTCTATGGGCACAGTGACCCCCTGGTGACCACAGTGACCTCTTGGTGGACTCAGTGACCCCTCCATGACCACAGTGACCCCTCCATGACCACAGTGACCCCTCAGTGACCTCAGTGACCCCTCAATGGGCACAGTGACCCCCTGGTGACCACAGTGACCCCTTGGTGACCACAGTGACCTCTTGGTGACCACAGTGACCCCTCCATGGCCACAATGCCACCCTGGTGACCACAGTGACCCCTTGGTGACCACAGTGACCTCTTGGTGACCACAGTGACCCCTCCATGGCCACAATGCCACCCTGGTGACCACAGTGACCCCTCAATGACCACAGTGACCCCCTCATGGCCACAGTGACCCCTCAATGACCACAATGCCACCCTGGTGACCACAGTGACCCCTCAATGGGCACAGTGAACCCTCAATGAGCACAGTGACCCCCCCCATGGCCACAGTGACCCCTTGGTGACCACAGTGACCTCTTGGTGACCACAGTGACCCCTCAATGACCACAGTGACCCCTCAATGACCACAATGCCACCCTGGTGACCACAGTGACCCCCTGGTGACCACAGTGACCCCTTAATGACCTCAGTGACCCCTCAATGGGCACACTGACCCCTTGGTGACCACAGTGACCCCTCAATGACCAAAACCCCCCCCCAGTGACCCCGCTGACCCCCCCGCGCCGCGCCCCCCCCGCCGTGCCCCCCCCGGTGCCCGCCCGGTGCCCGGTGCCCGCCGCCCCCCCCCGCGCCCGACGATGCCGGTGGCCACGGTGACGCCGGTGCTGGCCGTGACCTCCGCGCCCACGGTAATGGCCCGGGGGGGCGGGGGGGGCACCGGGGCGTGGGGGGGGGTCCCCGTGGCCGGGGGGGGTCCCCGTGCCCACGCGGGATGTCCCCACAGGCCGGTCGCGAGTATTCCCCCGCGGCCACCACGTCCGAGAACGGCGGCGGGAAGAGGAAGCAGAAGGAGAAGGAGCTGGACGAGCTGAAGAAGGAGGTGAACCTGGTGAGTGGGGACAGCGGGGACAGAGGGGACAGAGGGGGACAGCTGGGGACAGCGGGGGACATGGAGGGGACAGGGGGACAGAGAGGGGATGGGGGACACAGGACAGCCAGGGACAGTGAGGGGACATGGAACACAGAGGGGACAGGGGGACACGGGACAGCCGGGGACAGAGAGGGGACAGCGGGAACAAACGGGGACACAGAGGGGACAGGGGGACAGAGAAGGGACACGGAGGGGACAGGGGGACATGGAGGGGACAGGGGACAGAGAGGGGACAGGGGACACAGAGGGGACACGGAGGGGACAGGGGACAGGGGGGGACAGGGGACAGCCAGGGACAGGGGACAGGGAGGGGACAGGGGGACAGGGGGACAGTGAGGGGACACGGGACAGAGAGGGAACAGGGGGACAGCCAGGGACAGGGGACAGAGAGGGGACAGAGAGGGGACAGAGAGGGGACACAGAGGGGACAGGGGACGCAGAGAGGACAGGGGGACAGGGGGACAGTGAGGGGACATGGGACACGGAGGGGACAGGGGGACAGGGGACAGAGAGGGAGAGGCAGGGGACAAACAGGGACACGGAGGGGACAGGGGGACAGGGGACAGGGGGACACGGGACAGCCAGGGACAGGGGACATAGAGGGGACAGAGGGACAGGGAGGGGACAGGGGACACAGAGGGGACAGGGGGACAGGGGAAAGCCAGGGGACAGGGGACAGGGGACAGAGAGGAGACAGAGAGGGGATAGCCAGGGACAGGGGACAGCAAGGAGACATGGGGACGGAGAGGGGACAGTGAGGGGATAGAGGACAGGGGGACACAGGGACAGGGGACATGAGGGACACTGAGAGCATGGGGACATGGGGGACACCAGTGGTATAGGGGACAATGACAGGGACAGGGGACATGAGTGACACTGGGACCATGGGACATGGGTGACATGGGACGCCAGGGACAGCTGGCTGTGTCATCCCATCCAGAGGGACGTGGGTGACATGGGGACATGGGGACATGCCACCCTGCTGGGGTGACTGGGGTCATGGGGACAGCTGTCCCATGTCACCCAGCTGAGGTGACACAGTGGCGTGGGTGACGTGGGCGATGTGGAACTCGGGGGACAGCTGGCATGCCACCCCAGCCAGAGGGACACGGGTGACGTGGGGCGATGGGCGCAGTGGCCACACCGCCCTGGCTGGGGTGACACGGGTGACAGGGGTGGCATTTGTCCCTCAGGATGACCACAAACTGTCCCTGGATGAGCTGGGCAGGAAGTACCAGGTGGACCTGTCCCGGGTGAGATGTCCCTGTGTCCCTGTGTCCCCGTGTCCCTGTGTCCCCATGTCCCTGTGTCCTCCTGTCACCGTGTCCCTGTGTCCTCCTGTCCCCGTGTCCCGGTGTCACCGTGTCCCGGTGTCCCGGTGTCCCAGTCTTCCGGTGTCCCAGTCTTCCGGTGTCCCAGTGTCCTGGTGTCCCGGTGTCACCGTGTCCCGGTGTCACCATGTCCCGGTGTCCCGATGTCCTGGTGTCACCGTGCCCATGTCCCAGTGTCACCGTGTCCCGGTGTCCCGGTGTCCCGGTGTCCTGGTGTCCCCAGTGTCCCAGTGTCATTGTGTCCTGGTGTCTCGGTGTCACTGTGTCCTGTATCCCCGTGTCCCGGTGGCCCAGTGTCACCATGTCCCGGTGTCACCGTGTCCCAGTGTCCCGGTGTCCCGGTGTCCCAGTGTCCCAGTGTCACCGTGTCCCGGTGTCCCAGTGTCACCGTGTCCCGTGTCCCAATGTCATCATGTCCCGGTGTCACCATATCCCGATGTCCCAGTGTCACCGTGTCCTGGTGTCAGTGTCCTGTATCCCCGTGTCCTGGTGTCCCAGTGTCACCGTGTCCCATGTCCCAGTGTCACCATGTCCCAGTGTCCCGTGTCCCGGTGTCCCGGTGTCCTGGTGTCACCATGTCCCCATATCCCCATGTCCCCGGTGTCACCGTGTCCCCGTGTCCCGGTGTCCCAGTGTCCCAGTGTCACCGTGTCCCGGTGTCCTGGTGTCACCGTGTCCTGTGTCCTGGTGTCACCATGTCCCAGTGTCCCAGTGTCCCCATGTCCCGGTGTCTCCATGTCCTGTATCCCCGTGTCACTGTGTCCCGGTGTCCCGGTGTCCCGGTGTCCCAGTGTCATCGTGTCCAGTGTCCCAATGTCACCGTGTCCCGGTGTCACCATGTCCTGGTGTCCTGGTGTCACCATGTCCTGTATCCCTGTGTCCCGGTGTCCCAGTGTCACCGTGTCCCGGTGTCCCCGTGTCCCGGTGTCCCCATGTCCGTGTCCCGGTGTCACTGTGTCCCAGTGTCACTGTGTCCCGGTGTCACCGTGCCCGTGTCCCAGTGTCCCGGTGTCACCATGCCCGTGTCCCGGTGTCCCAGTGTCCCAGTGTCATCATGTCCCAGTGTCACCGTGTCCTGGTGTCCCGGTGTCCTGGTGTCACTGTGTCCTGTATCCCAGTATCACCATGTCCCAATGTCACCGTGTCCCGGTGTCCCGGTGTCCTGGTGTAACAGTGTCCTGTATCCCCGTGTCCCGGTGTCTTGGTCTCCCAGTGTCACCGTGTCCCGGTGTCACCATGTCCTGGTGTCCCAGTGTCACCGTGTCCCGTGTCCCAGTGTCACTGTGTCCTGTATCCCTGTGTCCTGGTGTCCCAGTGTCACTGTGTCCCGGTGTCACCGTGTCCCGTGTCCCAGTGTCACTGTGTCCTGTATCCCTGTGTCCTGGTGTCCCAGTGTCACTGTGTCCCGGTGTCACCGTGCCCGTGTCCCAGTGTCACTGTGTCCCCGTGTCCGTGTCCCGGTGTCCTGTATCCTGGTGTCCCGGTGTCACCGTGTCTGTGTCCCAGTTGTCACCATGTCCCGGTGTCCCGGTGTCCCGGTGTCACGGTGCCCGTGTCCCGGCAGGGCCTGACCAACGCTCGCGCCGCCGAGATCCTGGTGCAGGACGGCCCCAACGCGCTGACGCCGCCGCCCACCACCCCCGAGTGGGTGAAGTTCTGCCGGCAGCTCTTCGGGGGCTTCTCCATCCTGCTCTGGATCGGCGCCATCCTCTGTTTCCTGGCCTACGGCATCCAGGCCGCCATGGAGGACGAGCCCTCCAACGACAACGTGAGGGGACGCGGGGACACCGCGGGCACGGGGGGCACCGGGGGCACGGGGGGCACCGGGGGGCACGGGGGGTATGGGGACACTGGGGACACGGGGGACATGGAGGGCACTGGGGGGCATGGGGGGCATGAGGGCTATGGGGGCCATGGGGACACCGGGGGCACGGGGGGCACCGGGGGGCACGGGGGGCACCGGGGCGAACGGGGGGTATGGGGACACCAGGGACATGGGCGACATGGAGGGCACTGGGGACATGGGGACACCGGGGACACTGGGGACACTGGGGACATGGGGGCTACCAGGGGTATGGGGACACTGGGGACATGGGGGACACAGGGGACACCGGGGACACGGGGGACATGGAGGGCACTGGGGGGCATGGGGGACATGGGGAGCATGAGGGCTATGGGGCCCATGGGGACACTAGGGCCATGGGGGACACTGGGGACATGGGGGACACCAGGGGTATGAGGACACTGGGGACACTGGGGACACGGGGGACATGGAGGGCATTGGGGGGCATGGGGGGCATGGGGAGCATGAGGGCTATGGGGGCCATGGGGACACTGGGGACATGGGGGACACTGGGGACATGGGGGACATTGGGGGGTACCGGGGGCACCGGGGGTATGAGGGGCACCGGGGGTGTGGGGACACTGGGGACACTGGGGACATGGAGGGCACCAGGGGGCATGGGGGGCATGAGGGCTATGGGGGCCATGGGGACACTGGGGACATGGGGGACACCGGGGGACACAGGGGACATGGGGGACATGGAGGGCACTGGGGGGCATGGGGGACATGGGGAGCATGAGGGCTATGGGGGCCATGGGGACACTGGGGACATGGAGGATGCGGGGACACTGGGGACACCAGGGACACTGGGGACACTGGGGACATGGGGGCTACCAGGGGTATGGGGACACTGGGGACATGGGGGACACGGGGGACACGGGGGACACAGGGGACACGGGGGACATGGAGGGCACTGGGGGACAATGGGGACACGGGGGGCATGAGGGCTATGGGGGCCATGGTGACACTGGGGACACTGGGGACATAGGGGACACGGGGGACATGGGGGACACGGCGGGCATGGGGGGCACGGGCAGTGAAGGGGGACAGGGACATCACGGTGGGACACGGGGGTGGCATGGGGACAGGGCCATGGTGGTGGCACAGCAGTGAGGGGGCCGGGAGCGCTGTGGGGACACTGGGGGGGCTCTGGGACCGTGGGGACATCAAGTGCCACCCGTGGGGCACCACAAACCAGTGGCCCCTCGTCCCCTCCCCGCCCCGTGCCAGCTCTCGGGGGGCCCAGCTGTGCTGGGGGGGGATGTCAGAGCAGTGGGGGTGTCCCCTCCCTGTCACCCCACCCCGGGGGTCCCACGGTGCCCCCCGGGTGCTGAGGTGTCCCCCCGGTGCCAGCTGTACCTGGGGGTGGTCCTGGCCGCCGTGGTCATCGTCACCGGCTGCTTCTCCTACTACCAAGAGGCCAAGAGCTCCAAGATCATGGACTCCTTCAAGAACATGGTGCCCCAGGTGGGCAGCGGGGGCACGGCCGGGGGGGTCCCGGGGGGGTGGGCGCACCCTGAGGTGCCCGGTGCCCCCCCAGCAAGCGCTGGTGATCCGCGAGGGCGAGAAGATCCAGATCAACGCCGAGAACGTCGTGGTGGGAGACCTGGTGGAGGTGAAGGGCGGCGACAGGGTGCCCGCGGACATGAGGATCATCTCCTCCCACGGCTGCAAGGTGGGCACGGGGGCACTGGGGGGCACTGGGGGCACTGGGGACTTTGGGGACACTGGGGACATTGGGGACATTGGCGACAGGGTGCCCGCGGACATGAGGATCATCTCCTCCCACGGCTGCAAGGTGGGCACGGGGGGCACGGGGGGGCACTGGGGGCATTGGGGACAATGGGGACATTGAGGGCATTGGGGACAGTGGGGGCATTGGGGACACTGGGGGCATTGGGGGCATTGGGGGCATTGGGGACATTGGGGACACTGGGTGGGGACAGGGTGCCCGCGGACATGAGGATCATCTCCTCCCACGGCTGCAAGGTGGGCACGGGGGGACATCCAAACCCACCCAGCCCCACCCAATCCCCCCCAAATCTCCCCCATAACCCCCGTACCCCAAATCCCACCCAGTCCCCCACAACCCCAATCCCCCCGAATCCCCTCCATAACCTCAAACCCCCCATACCCCAAATCCCCCCCATAATGCCAATCCCCCATACCCAAATTCCCCCATACCCCAAACCCCCCAAACCTCCAATCCCCTGCACCCCAAACCCCGCACCCCGCACCCCAAACCCCAATTCCCGAACCCCAAACCCCAAACCCCCAATCTCCCATCCCCCAAACCCCCAAACCCCAATTCCCGAACCCCAAACCCCAATTCCTGAACCCCAAACCCCAATTCCCGAACACCAAACCCCCAAACCCCAATTCCCAAACCCCAAACCCCAATTCCCGAACCCCGAACCCCCAAACCTCAATTCCCGAACCCCAAACCCCCAATTCCCGAACCCCAAACCCCAAACCCCAATTCCCAAACCCCAATCCCCCGTCCCCCATCCCCTAAACCCCAATTCCCGAACCCCAAACCCCCAAACCCCAAACCCCAATTCCCGAACCCCAAACCCCCAAACCTCAATTCCTGAACCCTAAACCCCAATTCCCGAACCCCAAACCCCAAACCCCAATTCCCAAACCCCAAACCCCAATTCCCGAACCCCAAACCCCAATTCCCGACCCCGAACCCGCAGGTGGACAACTCCTCCCTGACGGGCGAGTCGGAGCCGCAGACGCGCTCGCCGGAATTCACGCACGAGAACCCGCTGGAGACGCGCAACATCTGCTTCTTCTCCACCAACTGCGTCGAGGGTGGGCCCCTGTCACCTGTGTCACCTGTCACCTGTCACCTGTGTCACCTGTCACCTGTGTCACCTTTGTGTCACCTTTGTGTCACCTTCGTCCCGTCTTCATGTCACATTTGTGTCACCTTCATCCCACTTTTGTCCCACATTCATCCCACCTTCGTGTCACCTCCGTGTCACCTTCATCCCAGTTTTGTGCCACCTTCGTCCCACCTCCATGTCACCTTCATCCCACCTCTGTGTCACCTCCGTGTCACTTTAGTGTCACCTTCATCCTACCTCCGTGTCACCTTCATCCCACCTTTGTGTCACCTTCATCCCACCCATGTGTCACCTTCATCCCACCTTTGTGTCACCTCCGTGTCACCTTTGTGTCACCTTTGTGTCACCTTCATCCCACCTTTGTGTCACCTTCATCCCACTTCCATGTCACCTTCATCCCACCTCCATGTCACCTTCATCCCACCTTTGTGTCACCTTCATCCCACCTTTGTGTCACCTTCATCCCACCTCCATGTCACCTTCGTCCCACCTCTGTGTCACCTTTGTGTCACCTTCATCCCACCCCTGTGTCACCTTCATCCCACCTTTGTGTCACCTTTGTGTCACCTTTGTGTCACCTTTGTGTCACCTTCATCCCACCTCCATGTCACCTTCATCCCACCTTTGTGTCACCTTCATCCCACCTCTGTGTCACCTTCATCCCACCTTCGTCCCACCTTTGTCCCACCTCCGTGTCACCTTTGTGTCACCTTTGTGTCACCTTCCTCCCACTTCCATGTCACCTTCATCCCACCTTCGTGTCACCTCCATGTCACTTTCATCCCACCTCCGTGTCACCTCCGTGTCACCTTTGTGTCACCTTCATCCCACCTTCATCCCACCTTCGTCCCACCTCCATGTCACCTTCATCCCACCTCCGTGTCACCTCCGTGTCACCTTTGTGTCACCTTTGTGTCACCCTCATCCCACTTTTGTGTCACCTTCATCCCACCTTTGTGTCACTTTTGTGTCACCTTCTTCCCACCCCTGTGCCACCTTCATCCCACCTCCATGTCAGCCTCATCCCACCTTTGTGTCACCTTCATCCCACCTCCATGTCACCTTCATCCCACCCCTTTGTCACCTCCGTGCCACCCCGGTGCCCGCAGGGACGGCGCGGGGCATTGTCATCTCCACGGGTGACCGGACGGTGATGGGCCGCATCGCCTCGCTGGCCTCGGGGCTGGAGGTGGGCCGGACGCCCATCGCCATGGAGATCGAGCACTTCATCCGCCTCATCACCGGCGTCGCCGTCTTCCTCGGCCTCTCCTTCTTCATCCTCTCCCTCATCCTCGGCTACACCTGGCTGGAGGCCGTCATCTTCCTCATCGGCATCATCGTGGCCAACGTGCCCGAGGGGCTGCTGGCCACCGTCACCGTGAGCGGGGGCGGACTGGGAGGGACTGGGAGCAAACTGGGATGGCCTGGGATGGACTGGGATGGAGATATTGGGGTGTAAATGGGCACTGGGATGGACTGGGATGGACTGGGAGCACTGGGAGGGCACTGGGAGCACTCAAGGTGGAGGTTCCACCATCATCTTCCTCATGGGCATCATCGTGGCCAACGTGCCCGAGGGGCTGCTGGCCACCGTCACCGTGAGCGGGAGTGGACTGGGATGGACTGGGATGGACTGGGAGGGACTGGGAGCAAACTGGGATGGACTGGGATGGACTGGGACGGACTGGGATAGAGATATTGGGGTGTAAAGGGGCACTGGGATGGACTGGAACAAAGATATTGAGGATTGGAATGGACTGGGAGGGACTGGGAGCAAACTGGGATGGACTGGGAGGGACTGGGATGGAGATATTGTGGATTGGAATGGACTGGGATGGACTGGGAGCAAACTGGGAGGGACTGGGATGGAGATATTGGGGATTGGGATGGACTGGGATGGACTGGGATGGACTGGGATGGACTGGGAGCAAACTGGGAGGGACTGGGATGGAGATATTGGGGATTGGGATGGACTGGGAGCACTGGGAGGGCTCCACCATCATCTTCCTCATCGGCATCATCGTGGCCAACGTGCCCGAGGGGCTGCTGGCCACCGCCACGCTGGGAGGGGGCACTGGAGGGGGGATGTGGGGCACTGGAGGGGGGATGTGGGGCACTGGAGGGGGGATGTGGGGCACTGGGATCATTTTGGGGAGCTGGGGAGGGTCCCCAGACCCCATAGCGGGGGTCCCACCCCCGTGACACCCCGGGGTGCCCCCCAGGTGTGCCTGACGCTGACGGCCAAGCGCATGGCCAGGAAGAACTGCCTGGTGAAGAACCTGGAGGCCGTGGAGACGTTGGGCTCCACCTCCACCATCTGCTCCGACAAGACCGGGACCCTCACCCAGAACCGCATGACCGTGGCCCACATGTGGTTCGACAACCAGATCCACGAGGCCGACACCACCGAGGACCAGTCGGGTGCGTGGGGGGCACCCCAAAACCCACAGTGCCCCCAGCGCCCCCATCCCCTGGCGCCCCAATGCCCTGGGACCTTGGTACCCAACCCCCTGGCACCCCAATCCCCCCAGCGCCCCGATCCCCTGGCACCCCGATCCCCCTGGCACCCCGATCCCCTGGCACCCCCATGCCCTGGGACCTCGGGACCCAAACCCCTGGCACCTCAATCCCTTGGAACCCCAATGCCCAGGGACCTCAGTACCCAGACTCCAATCCCCTGGAACACTGATCCCCCAAAACCCCAATCCCCCTGGCACCCCCATCCCCTGGCACCCCAATGCCCTGGGACCTCGGGACCCAAACCCCCTGGCACCTCAATCCCCCAAACCCCTGATCCCCCAAAACCCTGATCCCCTGGAATCCAAACCCCCTGACATCCCAATCCCCCTGGCACCCCGATCCCCCAAAACTCAAATGCCCTGGGACCTCGGTACCCAAACCCCTTGGCACCCCAATCCCCCAAAACCCTGATCCCCTGGAATCCAATCCCCCTGGCACCCCGATCCCCTGGCACCCCAATGCCCTGGGACCTTGGTACCCAACCCCCTGGCACCCCGACCCCCAAAACCCTGATCCCCAAAACCCTGATCCCCCAAAACCCCAATCCCCTAGAACCAGGCTGGTCAGTGGGTGGCACTGGTGACACCAGAATGGTCAATGGGTGGCACTGGTGGTACTGGGATGGTCGTGGGTGACACCAGGGTGGTCAGTGGGTGACACTGGCCATGCCCTGACGGTGTCCCCATGTCCCCAGGTGCCACCTTCAACAAGCGCTCGCCCACCTGGGCGGCCCTGGGGACACCAGGGTGGTCAATGGGTGACACCAATGGGTGACACTGGTGACACTGGGGTGGTCAGTGGGTGACACTGGTGACACCAGGCTGGTCAGTGGGTGACACCAGCCGTGCCCTGACATGCCCCGTGTCCCCAGGTGCCACCTTCGACAAGCGCTCGCCCACCTGGGTGGCCCTGGGGACACCAATGGGTGGCACTGGTGACACTGGGGTGGTCAATGGGTGACACTGGTGACACTGGGATGGTCAGTGGGTGACACTGGTGACACCGGCCGTGCCCTGACGGTGTCCCCTGTCCCCAGGTGCCACCTTCGACAAGCGCTCGCCCACCTGGGCGGCCCTGGCGCGCATCGCCGGGCTCTGTAACCGCGCCGTCTTCAAGCCGGGCCAGGAGAACGTCTCCATCTCCAAGGTCGGGGGGTCCCGGGGGTGGCGGGGACGGGCGCAGTGACACCCCCGGGCACGGTGACACCCCCGGGGCGCGGTGGCACCCCCGGGCACGGTGCCAGCGCTGTGCCCCCGCAGCGGGACACGGCGGGTGACGCGTCCGAGTCGGCGCTGCTGAAGTGCATCGAGCTGTCCTGCGGCTCCGTGCGCAGGATGCGCGAGCGCAACCCCAAAGTCACCGAGATCCCCTTCAACTCCACCAACAAGTACCAGGTGCTGCCCGGGCACTGGGGGCACGGCCGGGGGGCTGGGGGCACTGGGGGCACTGGGGGCACTGGGGGCACTGGGACCGGGCACTGGGGGCACTGGGGACACTGGGATGGGGAACTGGGAGCACTGGGATGGGGAACTGGGACGGGGAACTGGGGGAACTGAGGGCACTGGGGGTGCTGCAGGCACTGCCAGGGGTGCTGGGATGGGGCACTGGGGGCACTGGGATGGGGAACTGGGGGCACTGGGACGGGGCACTGGGGGCACTGGGAGCACTGGGGGCACTGGGATGGGGAATTGGGGGCACTGGGATGGGGAACTGGGGGCACTGGGACGGGGCACTGGGATGGGGAATTGGGGGCACTGGGATGGGGCACTGGGGGCACTGGGATGGGGAACTGGGAGCACTGGGGGCACTGGGGGCACTGGGATGGGGAACTGGGGGCACTGGGACAGGGAATTCGGAGCACTGGGGGCACTGGGGGCACTGGGATGGGGAACTGGGAGCATTGGGGGTACTGGGACGGGGCACTGGGGGCACTGGGACGGGGCACTGGGAGCACTGGGGGCACTGGGGGCACTGGGATGGGGAACTGGGATGGGGCACTGGGGGCACTGAGGGCAGTGTGTGGGTGACCCCATGCTGACCCAGTGGGTGACACTGGTGACACTGGGCAGCATGTGGGTGACCCTGGGGTGGCACTGGTGACACCAGAATGGTCAGTGGGTGACTCTGGGGTGGCTCTGGGTGACCTTGGGGTGACCCTGGGGTGGCCCTGGTCACCCTGGGTGACCTTGGGCTGACCCTGGGGTGGCACTGGTGACCCTGGGGTGGCTCTGGGTGACCCTGGGGTGGCTCTGGGTGACCTTGGGGTGACCCTGGGGTGGCACTGGTGACACCAGAATGGTCAGTGGGTGACCCTGGGGGTGGCACTGGGTGACCCTGGGTTGGCACTGGTGGCACTGGGGTGGCACTGGGTGACCCCGGGGTGGCACTGGTGACCCCGGGCAGCGCGTGGCTGACCCCACGCTGACCCCGGCGTGTGCCCCCGCTGTCCCCTGGCCGTGGCCGTGTCCAGCTGTCCATCCACGAGCGCGAGGAGGACCCCCAGGGTCACCTGCTGGTGATGAAGGGCGCGCCCGAGCGCATCCTGGACCGCTGCTCCCGCATCCTCCTGCAGGGCCAGGAGCAGCCCCTGGACCAGGAGATGCGCGAGGCCTTCCAGAACGCCTACCTGGAGCTGGGGGGGCTCGGGGAGAGGGTCCTGGGTACGCCCGGGGGGTCCCGGGGGGATTTGGGGGACCCCAAGGGGGTCCTGAGAGGATTTGGGGGGTCCTAGAGGGGTCCTGGGGGGGTCCCGAGCGGGATTTGGGGGAGAAAAATCTGGATAAGGACATGGAGGAACCTTCCAGAATCCCCACCTGGAGATGGGGGGGCTCAGGGAGAGGGTCCTGGGTACGCCCAGCAGGTCCTGGAGGGGTCCTGGATGGTATTTTGGGAGTCCTGAGGCGGATTTGGGGGGTCCTGAGGGGAATTTGGGGGGCCCGGGGTTGCTGGAAGGGGATCCAGAGGAGATTTGGGGAAGAAAAGTCTGGATAAGAACATGGAGGAACCTTCCAGAATCCCCACCTGGAGCTGGGGGGGCTCGGGGAGAGGGTCCTGGGTATGTCCAGGGGGTCCTGGGGGGGATTTGGGGTCCTAGAGGGGTTCTGGGGGGGTCCCGAGCGGGATTTGGGGGAGAAAAGTCTGGATAAGGACATGGAGGAACCTTCCAGAATCCTCACCTGGAGCTGGGGGGGCTCGGGGAGAGGGTCCTGGGTATGTCCAGGGGGGTCCTGAGAGGATTTAGGGGTCCCAGGGGAGTCCTGGGTACATCCGGGGGGTCCTGGTGGCCCCTGGGGTGCTGCACCCCCAACCCCTCGGTGTCCCCAGGGTTCTGTCACCTCTACAGAAGTTCCTGGGGATGTTTTTGGGGTCCCTCATGGGTTCCTGGGGGTTTTTTTTTTGTGTTTTTAGGGTCTCTCACTGTCCCCTCGCTGTCCCCAGGGTTCTGCCACCTGTACCTGCCCCCGGACAAGTTCCTGGGGGTGTTTTTGGGGTCTCACTGTCCCCACAATGTCCCCAGGGTTCTGTCACCTCTACAGAAGTTCCTGGGGATATTTTTGGGGTCCCTGATGGGTTCCTGGGGGTGTTTTTGGGGTCTCACTGTCCCCACAATGTCCCCAGGGTTCTGTCACCTCTACAGAAGTTCCTGGGGGTGTTTTTGGGGTTCCTCATGGGTTCCTGGGGGTGTTTTTGGGGTCTCACCGTCCCCCCGGTGTCCCCAGGGCTCTGCCACCTGTACCTGCCCCCGGACAAGTTCCTGGGGGTGTTTTTGGTGTTTTTTGGGGTCTCACTGTCCCCTCAATGTCCCCAGGGTTCTGCCACCTGTACAGAAGTTCCTGGGGATGTTTTTGGGGTCCCTCATGGGTTCCTGGGGGTGTTTTTGGGGTCCCTCACGGGTTCCTGGGGGTGTTTTTGGGGTCTCACCGTCCCCTCGGTGTCCCCAGGGTTCTGCCACCTGTACCTGCCCCCGGACAAGTTCCTGGGGGTGTTTTTGGGGTCCCTCATGGGTTCCCGGGGGTGTTTTTGGGGTCTCACCGTCCCCTCGGTGTCCCCAGGGTTCTGCCACCTGTACCTGCCCCCGGACAAGTTCCCCCGCGGGTTCCGTTTCGACGCGGACGAGGTGAACTTCCCCACCAGTGACCTTTGCTTCGTGGGGCTCATGTCCATGATCGACCCCCCCCGCGCCGCCGTGCCCGACGCCGTCGGCAAGTGCCGGAGCGCCGGCATCAAGGTGGGACCCCAAAACCTGCCCGGGACCCCAAAACCCCTGCCCAGGACCCCAAAATCCCCACTTGGATCCCAAAATCCCACCCAGGACCCCAAAATCCACCTGGGACCCCAAAATCCCCGCCTGGGACCCCAAAATCCCCATCTGGATCCCAAAATCCCACCCAGGACCCCAAAATCCCCACCTGGATCCCAAAATCCCAACCGGGACTCCAAAATCCCCACCTGGATCCCAAAATCCCAACTGGGACTCCAAAATCCCCACCTGGATCCCAAAACCCCCGCCCGGGATCCCAAAATCCCCACCTGGATCCCAAAATCCCAACCGGGACTCCAAAATCCCCACCTGGATCCCAAAATCCCCACCTGGATCCCAAAATGCCCACCTGGATCCCAAAATCCCACCTGGACACCAAAATCCCAACCGGGACCCCAAAATCCCAACCAGGACCCCAAAATCCCCACTTGGATCCCAAAATCCCAACCGGGACTCCAAAATCCCCACTTGGATCCCAAAATGCCCACCTGGATCCCAAAATGCCCACCTCGACACCAAAATACCCACCTGGACACCAAAATCCCACCCGGGATCCAAAATCCCCCCCCACCAGCTGTCCCCAGGTGTTCCCCAGCTGCCCCAGGTGTCCCCCAGGTGTCCCCAGGTGTCCCCAGGTGGCCCCCAGGTGTCCCCAGCTGCCCCAAGTGTCCCCAGGTGTGCCCAGGTGTCCCCCAGGTGTCCCCAGGTGCCCCAGGTGTGCCCAGGTGCTGATGGTGCCCCCCAGGTGATCATGGTGACCGGGGACCACCCGATCACGGCCAAGGCCATCGCCAAGGGCGTGGGGATCATCTCCGAGGGCAACGAGACCGTGGAGGACATCGCGGCGCGCCTCAACATCCCCGTCAGCCAGGTGAACCCCAGGTGAGCCCCAGGTGAGCCGGGGAACCCCAGGGGAGCCCCAGGTGAGCTCCAGGTCAGCCAGGTGAACCCCAGGTGAGCCCCAGGTGAGCCGGGGAACCCCAGAGGAACTCCAGGTGAGATTTGGGGAACCCCAGGTGAGCCCCAGGTGAGCTCCAGGTCAGCAAGGTGAACCCCAGGTGAGCCCCAGGTGAGATTTGGAGAACCCCAGGTGAGCTTCAGGTCAGCCAGGTGAACCCCAGGGGAGCCCCAGGTGACCCCCAGGTGAGCCAGGTAGGGGAAGTTGAGGGGATTTTGGGGTCCCAGGGGGTTTTCCCAGGAATTTTGGGGTGCTGACCCCACCGTGACCCCCAGGGAGACCAAGGTGTGTTTAGTGCACGGGTCACACCTGAAGGACACGAGCTGGGGTGGGGATTTCGGGGTGATCCTGGGGGTGATCCCAGGGATTTTGGGATCCCGGGGGGGTTTTCCTGGAAATTCTGGGGTGCTGATTTTGGGGTACCGATTTTTGGGTGCTGACCCCCAGGGAGGCCAAGGCGTGCATGGTGCACAGCTCGGACCTGAAGGACAGGATGGGGATTTGGGATTTGGGATTTGGGATTTGGGATTTGGGATTTGGGATTTGGGATTTGGGATTTGGGATTCGGGATGGGGTCTTGGGGTTTTCCCAGGACTTTTGGGGTGCCAGTTTTGGGGTGCTGACCCCCCGCAACCCCCAGGGAGGCCAAGGCGTGCATGGTGCTTGGGTCACACCTGAAGGACACGATGGGGATTTGGGATTTGGGATTTGGGATTTGGGATTTGGGATTTGGGATTTGGGATGGGGTCTCGGGTTTTCCCAGGACTTTTGGGGTGCCGGTTTTGGGGTGCCGATCTTGGGGTGCCGATTTTGGGGTGCTGCCCCCCGGGGAGGCCAAGGCGTGTGTGGTGCACAGCTTGGACCTGAAGGACACGATGGGGATTTGGGATTTGGGATTTGGGATTTGGGATTTGGGATTTGGGATTTGGGATTTGGGATTTGGGATGGGGTCTCGGGGTTTTCCCAGGACTTTTGGGGTACCAATTTTGGGGTGCTGATTTTGGGGTGCCGATTTTGGGGTGCCGATTTTGGGGTGCTGCCCCCCAGGGAGGCCAAGGCGTGCGTGGTGCACGGCTCGGACCTGAAGGACATGAGCTCGGAGCAGCTGGACGAGATCCTGCGCAACCACACCGAGATCGTCTTCGCCCGCACGTCCCCCCAGCAGAAGCTGATCATCGTCGAGGGCTGCCAGAGACAGGTGACACCGCGCTGTCCCTGCCACCGCTGGCACCCGTGTCACCGTGTCACCGTGTCACCCGTGTCACCCGTGTCACCTGTCCCCTTATCCCTCATCCCAGTGTCCCCAAAGCCCTTAATACCTCCAATGTCCCCAATGTCCCCAAAGTCCCCAAAGTCCCCAGTGTCCCCAAAGCCCTCAATACCTCCAATGTCCCCAAAGTCCCCAATGTCCTCAGTGTCCCCAATGTCCCCAATGTCCTGTGTTTCCCATATTCCAAATGTCCCCAATACCCCCAGTGTCCCCAGTGTCCCCAGTGTTCCCAATGTCATGTGTTCCCCATATTCCCAATGTCCCCAGCGTCCCCAAAGTCCTCAATACCCCCAGTGTCCCCAGTGTCCCCAATGTCCCCAATGTCCCCAGTGTCCCCAGTGTCCCCAGAGCCCCCAGTGTCCCCAGTGTCCCCAATGTCCCCAGTGTCCCCAATATCCTGTGTTTCCCATATTCTCAATGTCCCCAATGTCCCCAAATGTCCCCAATGTCCCCAAGTGTCTCCAGTGTCCCCAAAGCCCCCAGTGTCCCCAGTGTCCCCAAAGCCCTCAATACCCCCAATGTCCCCATATTCCCAATGTCCCCAGAGCCCCCAGTGTCCCAGTGTCCCTAATGTCCCCAATGCCCTCAATGTCACCACTGTCCCCAATACCCCCAGTGTCCCCAATGTCCTGTGTTCCCCATATTCCCAATGTCCCCAAGTGTCCCCAGTGTCCCCAAAGCCCTCAATACCCTCAATGTCCCCATATTCCCAATATCCCCAGTGTCCCCAATGTCCCCACTGTCCCCAAAGCCCTCAATACCCCCAGTGTCCCCAGTGTCCCCAGTGTCCACAATGTCCCCAATGTCCCCAATGTCCCATGTTCCCCAGTGTCCCCAGTGTCTCCAAAGCCCTCAATACCCCCAATGTCTCCATATTCCCAATGTCCCCAGAGCCCCCAGTGTCCCCGGTGTCCCCAATGTCCCCAACGTCCCCAGGGTGCCATCGTGGCGGTGACGGGTGACGGCGTCAACGACTCGCCGGCGCTGAAGAAGGCCGACATCGGGATCGCCATGGGCATCGCCGGCTCCGACGTGTCCAAGCAGGCGGCCGACATGATCCTGCTGGACGACAACTTCGCCTCCATCGTCACCGGCGTCGAGGAAGGTCAGGGACAGGCACAGGGGTTGGGGACATCGGGGACGTGGCAGGGTGTTGGGGGAACTGGGGGCATTGGGAGGCATTAGGGACATCGGGGATATTGGGGACATCGGGGACATTCGGGGCATTGGGGGCATTGAGGGCATTGGGGATGTTGGGGGTGTTGGGGACATTGGGGACATTGGGGATATTTGGAGCATTGGGGACATTTGGGACGTTGAGAATATTTGGGATATTTGGAGCATTGGGGGTATTGGGGACATTGGGGACATTGGGGATATTTGGAGCATTGGGGACATTGGGGACATTGGGGACATTGGGGACATTGGAGGAATTGGGAACTGGGGACATTGGGGACATTTGGGATGTTTGGGACATTGGGGTATTGGGGGCATTGGGGACATCCGGGGCATTGGGGGTGTTGGGGGTGTTGGGGACATTGGGGACATTTGGGATATTTGGGACATTGGGGTATTGGGGGCATTGGGGACGCTGGGGACTTTGGGGACATTGGGGATATTTGGGACACTGGGGACATTGGGGACATCGGAGGAATTGGGAACTGGGGACAATGGGGACATTTGTGGGTGTTTAGGATATTGGGGAGACTGGGGATAATGGGATATTGGGGACACTGGGGACATTTGTGGGTGTTTGGGGTATTGGAGACATGGAGGACATTTGGGACGTTGCAGGAATTGGGAACTGGGGACAATGGGGACATTTGTGGGTATTTCGGATATTGGGGTACTGGGGACATAGGGGACGTTGGGGACTTTGTGGTCATTAGGGACATTGGGGACATTTGGGATGTTTGGGACATTGGGGTATTGGGGGCATTGGGGACGCTGGGGACTTTGGGGACATTGGGGATATTTGGGACACTGGGGATATTGGGGATGTTTGGGATATTGGGGTATTGGGAATGTTGGGGACATTGGGGACACTGGGGACGTTTGGGGACACTGGGGACATGTCCCCTGGCAGGCCGCCTGATCTTCGACAACCTGAAGAAGTCGATCGCCTACACCCTGACCAGCAACATCCCCGAGATCACCCCGTTCCTGCTCTTCATCATCGCCAACATCCCACTGCCGCTGGGCACCGTCACCATCCTCTGCATCGACCTGGGCACCGACATGGTGAGGGGCGCCCCAAAAACCCCCAAATCCATCCCAAATCCATCCCAAATCCATCCAGCAACCCCAAATCCATCAAAATCCATCCCAAAATCCATCCCAAACCCAAATCCCGCTGCCGCTGGGCACCGTCACCATCCTCTGCATCGACCTGGGCACCGACATGGTGAGGGGAACCCCAAATTCATCCCAAATCCATCCCAGACATCCCAAATCCAACCCAAATCCAGCTAGGGACCCCAAATCCACCCAGGGACACCAAATCCATCCCAGACATCCCAAATCCATCCCAAATCCTCCTGGGGATCCCAAATATACCCCAAATCCAACCAGGGACTCCAAATCCAACCAGGGACCCCAAATCCAACCAGGGACGTCAAATCCATCCCAAATCCACCCCAGAGACTCCAGATCCTCCTGGCCCTGGGCACTGCCACCATCCCATGACGTGTGACACCGGGTGACACCGGGTGATGCCGGGTGACAGAAGGTGACACCGGGTGACGCTGGGTGACACCGCTGTCCCCTCAGGTCCCTGCCATCTCCTTGGCCTACGAGGCGGCCGAGAGCGACATCATGAAACGGCAGCCGCGGAACCCCCGCAGCGACAAACTGGTCAACGAGCGGCTGATCAGCATGGCCTACGGCCAGATCGGTCAGTGGTCACTCAGGGGTCAGTCAGGGGTCACTCAGGGGTCACTTGGGGTCACTCAGGGGTCACTCAGGGTCACTCTGGGTCGTTCTGGGTCATTCTGGGCTCATCAGCATGGCCTATGGCCAGATCGGTCAGTGGTCACTCAGGGGTCACTCACTGGTCACTCACTGGTCACTCAAGGTCATTCAGGGGTCACTCAGGGGTCACTCATCAGCATGGCCTATGGCCAGATTGGTCAGTGGTCACTCGATGGTCACTCAGGGTCACTCAGGGGTCACTCATGAGCATGAGCAGATCGGTCAGTCAGGGGTCACAACGTGATCCCGATTCTACGGCTCTGATCCCAATCCTGATCCCAATCCCAATCGCAATCTTGATCCCAGTCCTGATCCCCGGGTACTGATCCAGATCCCGATCCTGATCCCGATCCCGATCCCATGGCTCTGATCCCAATCCCGACCCCGACCCCGCAGGGATGATCCAGGCTCTGGGCGGGTTCTTCACCTACTTCGTGATCCTGGCGGAGAACGGCTTCCTGCCGGGAACGCTGCTGGGGATCCGCCTGGCCTGGGACGACCGCTCCAAGAACGACCTGGAGGACTCCTACGGACAGGAGTGGGTGAGGGACCCTCCACTGACCCTACACACGGGTTACACACCAGTTACACACGGGTTACACACCCATTCCCACCCCATTTCCACCTTTATTTCCACTCCGCTTCCACCCCGTTTCTCCCGTTCACTCCCGGTTTCCCATTCAATCCCGTTTCCCGGTTTCCCCACTCGTTCACTCCCACTTTCCTCCTGCTTTCTCCCGTCGTTCCCCCCCAGTTTCCCAGTTTCTCACTCTGGTTCTCCCCCGGTTTCCTGTTTCCCACCCCGGTTTCCCGTTTCTCACTCCAATTTCCCATTTCCCACTCTGGTTTCCCATTTCCCACTCTGGTTTCCCGTTTCCCGCTCCGGTTTCCCATTTCTAACACCAGTTTCCCGTTTCTCACTCCAATTTCCTGTTTCCCATTTCCCACTCCAATTTCCCATTTCTCACCCCAATTTCCCGTTTCCCACTCCGGTTTCCCGTTTCCCACTCCGGTTTCCCGTTTCTCACTCCAATTTCCCGTTTCCCACTCCGGTTTCCCGTTTCTCACTCCAATTTCCCATTTCTCACTCCAATTTCCCATTTCTCACTCCAATTTCCCGTTTCCCACTCCGGTTTCCCATTTCCCACTCCAATTTCCCGTTTCTCACTCCAGTTTCCCATTTCTCATTCCAATTTCCCGTTTCTCACCCCGGTTTCCCGTTTCTCACTCCAATTTCCCATTTCTCACTCCAATTTCCCGTTTCCCACTCCGGTTTCCCGTTTCTCACCCCGGTTTCCCGTTTCCCACCCCGGTTCCGTGCCCAGACCTACGAGCAGCGGAAGGTGGTGGAGTTCACGTGCCACACGGCGTTCTTCGCCAGCATCGTCGTGGTGCAGTGGGCGGATCTCATTATCTGCAAGACCCGCCGCAACTCCGTCTTCCAGCAGGGCATGAAGTATGACACAGCACCTCAAAAACACCCCAAAATCCCACCCAAAAATACCCCAAAACCACCCCAAAATCCCACCCAAAAATACCCCAAAAACACCCCAAAATCCCACCCAAAAATACCCCAAAACAACACCAAAATACCACCCAACAATGGGCCGCAACTCCGTCTTCCAGCAGGGCATGAAGTGCGACACAGCACCCCAAAAACACCCCAAAAATACCCCAAAATCCCACCGAAAAAAACCCCAAAACCACCCCAAAATCCCACCCAAAAATACCCCAAAACAACACCAAAATCCCACCCAACAATGTGCCGCAAATCCGTCTTCCAGCAGGGCATGAAGTGCGACACAGCACCCCAAAAACATCCCAAAAATACCCCAAAATCCCACCCAAAAATACCCCCAAATCACCCCAAAACAACACCAAAACACAGCCAACAATGTGGCGAAACTCCATTTTCCATCAGGGCATGAAGTGCGACACAGCATCCCGAAAACACCCCAAAAATACCCCAAAATCCCACCAAAAATACCCCCAAATCACCCCAAAATCCCACCCAAAAATGTGCCACAACTCCATCTTCCAGCAGGGCATGAAGTTCGACAAAACACCCCAAAACACCCCAAAATCCTAAAACCTCTCCCACCCCAAAAAAACCCCAGAAAATCCCCAATCCCCAAAACCCAACAAACCCACTTCGAACTCCCATCCCCCTTCCAAAGCCAAAAAAAATCCCCAAACCTCTCCAACCTCCCCCAAATAACCCCAAGTACCCCCAAACACCCTAAAAAAACCCAAAATTTCCCAATTTTTAGGAACAAGATCCTGATTTTCGGGCTGCTGGAGGAGACGGCGCTGGCGGCGTTCCTGTCCTACTGCCCGGGCATGGGGGTGGCGCTGCGCATGTACCCCCTCAAGTGAGGGTCACCCCAAATCCCGGCCCCAAAAAACCCCCCAGGCCCCTCCAAATCACCCCCAAAATCTTAAAAATGCTCCAAACCCCGAAAAAATCCCGATTTCCCCAAAAATCTCCCCATGCTCCTTCCAAATCTCCCCCCAAAAATCTTAAAAATGATCCAAACCCTAAAAAAATCCCAATTTCCCCAAAAATCCCCCCATGCTCCTTCCAAATCCCCCCCAAACCTCTCCAAATACCCCAAAAAAACCCAAATACACCAAAAACCGCCCATGCCCCCTCCAAATCTCCCCCCAAAAAATCCTAAAACTGTTCCAAACCCTAAAAAAAACCAATTTCCACAAAAATCCCCCCATGCTGCTTCCAAATCTCCCCAAATCCCCAAACCTCTCCAAATACCCCCCAAAAAAATCCCAAAACCCCCAAAATTTCCCCAATTCCCCTCTAAAACCCCATCCAAAAAACCCAAAAACGGCTCCAAACCCGCCAAAAAAAATTCCAAATCCCCCAAAAATCCCCAATTCCCCTCAAAAAAAAAATCCACAAATTGCTCAAACGCCCCCAAAAAATCCCAAATCCCCCCCAAAAATCTCAAATTTTGGGTTTTTTTGGGGCAGGGTGACCTGGTGGTTCTGTGCCTTCCCCTATTCCCTGCTGATCTTTGCCTACGACGAGGTGAGGAAACTGATCCTGAGGCGCTACCCCGGAGGTGAGCACCCCAAAAATGGGGGGACACCCAAAAATGGTGGGGGGGAACCCCAAAAATTGGGGGGGAAACAAAAAAAATGGGGGGAAACCGAAAAAATGGGAGAGAATCTCCAAAAAATGCGGACGAAACCCTAAAAAATTGGGGAGAAGCTGAAAAAATGGGAGAGAACCCCAAAAATGGGAGGGCACCCCAAAAAGTGGAGGGGAAACCTAAAAATGGGAGAGAACCCCCAAAAAATCGAAAATCGCAAGAGAAATCCCAAAAAAAACCCTGGAATCCCAAAAAATGGGAACCCTAAAAGAATGGATTGGGGGATTTTGGGGTTTTGGGGTTTTGGGGTTTGGGGTTTTGAGGTTTGGGGATTTGGGGATTTGGGGATTTTGGAGGTTTGGGGCTTTGGGGCTTTGGGATTTTGGGGGTTTGGGGTTTGTGGTTTTGGGAATTTTGGGAATTTGGGGTCTCCTTGACGCCCCCTCTCCTTTTTTGCAGGCTGGGTGGAGAAGGAAACCTATTACTGATCCTATTATCGATCCTGTTATCAATCCTATTATCGATCCTGTTATCGATCCTATTATCGATCCCCTCCCCCCCCTTTAGGATCCCCCGGAGCCCCCCCCCGCACCCCAAAACTAACCCGGGGTGGGTCGGGACCCCCCTGAATTTGGGGGGCACCCAAACCCCCCCTTTGCAGAGCAATAAACCAGTTTAACCCCCCCGTGTACTGGGATGGACTGGGAGGGGAGGGGAGACCCCCGAATTCCCCCAAATCCCCCCAAATTCCCACAAATTTCCCACAAATTTCCCCACATTTCCCATAGATTTCCCCAAATTCCCTCAAATTTCCACAGATTTCCACAGATTCCCACCAATTTCCCCAAAATTCCCCCAAATTCCCCCAAATTCCCCACATTTCTTCCCAATTCCTCCAAATTCCCCAAATTCCCCAAAATCCCCCCAAATTCTCCCCAAATTCCCGCGCCCCCCCGAGCCCCTCAATGTCCCCCAATGTTGCCATGGAGGTGGTTACTATGGGATGCGGTTGCCATGGAGATGGTTGGCATGGCGAGAGGGTCACTATGGGATGCGGTTGCCATGGGGACAGGTTGCCATGGTGAGATGGTTGCCATGGTGATCCCGTTGCCATGGGGATGTGGTTGCCAAGGCAATGGTTGCCATGGCGATCCCGTTGCCATGGGGATGTGGTTGCCAAGGCAATGGTTGCCATGGTGATGAGGTTGCCATGGCGATCCCGTTGCCATGGGGATGTGGTTGCCAAGGCAATGGTTGCCATGGTGAGATGGTTGCCATGGCGATCCCGTTGCCATGGCGATCCCGTTGCCATGGGAACGGTCGATTCTCCCCCCTGCCCACCTCCCCTCTCCCCCATTTCCCCCCAGGCGGTCCCGGGGGTTCCGTGGGGGTCCCGTGGGGGTCCCGGTGGTCCCGGAGGGGGGTCCCGGGGGTCCGGGGTGGGGGAGGGGCGCGGCCGACCCCCCCCCCCCCGTGCCGGGCAGGGCGGGAGCCGCGGGTGCTGACGGGAAATTCCCGTTTTTAATCCCCCCCGGATCATCCCCCCCCCCCCCCCGCGGCCTCAATCCCGAGGGACATCGGGACCCCCCGCGACCCCCCCCCGAGTGGTGACACCGGGGGGGACACGGGGGGGCTCAGCCCCGTCACCCCCAACCCATTCCCGGCTGCTCCGGCCCCCCCAAATTCGGCAGCTCGCGGGGGGAGGGGGGCAGCGGTTTCTTGGGGGGGGGGGAAATTTGGGGGTGCCCCTGACCCCCCCAAACCCCCCCAGGGAAATTCAGAGCTCAGAGCACGGCCGGGAGGGGGGGGGGGGCGGCATCCCCCTCCCTGGGACCCCCAAAACTCGGGGACACTGGGGGGACACTGGGGGGACACTGGAGGGACACTGGGGGGACACCCCACGTCATCGTGACCCCCCCCCGTGTCACCCCAATGTCACCCCCCCAACAGTGTCCCCAAGTGACACCCCAATGTCACCCCCGTGTCACCCCCGTGGTCAATGGCACCGACCACGTGTCACCCCAACGTCACCCCAATGTCCCCAAGTGTCACCCCAGTGTCACCCCCACGCGCAGTGGCACTGACCACGTGAGTGTCACCCCCCACACCGTGTCCCCCCAATGTCCCCCCGTGTCCCCACATGGCAACGATGAAGATTAAGATGACGATGAAGATGACGATGACGATGACGATGATGACAACACTGGCTGACAATGACAACGATGACAATGATGATGACAATGATGAGGAAGATGATGGCGACAGCAACGGTGACAATGACAGCAATGGTGACAACGATGGCAATGGTGACAATGGTGACAATGATGGCAATGACTGACGATGACAATTACGGTGACGATGACGAAGATGACAGCAATGACGATGATGATGATGATGATGATGATGACGATGAAAATGATGACAGCAATGATGATGATGATGATGATGATGACAAAAATGATGATGATGACAACAACATCATGATGATGGTGATGATGACAATGACGACGATAATGATGACAACAAATACGACAATGAAGATGATGGATGATGATGACAATGATGATGAAGATGATGATGAAAATGACAATGGCAATGATGACAATGATGACGATGATGATGATGATGACAATGATGATGATGATGATGATGATGACGATGATGATGATGATGATGATGATGACCAGGCCATAAAACCCCCAGAGCACCAAGAGTCTCCCCAGGGGAACGGGGATCCCTGGGGATGGGTGGGATCCCAGTGCCAGATCCCAGGGCCAGATCCCAGTGCCGGATCCCAGTTTGGAATCCCAGTTTGGGATCTCAGTGTCAGATCCCAGAGTGGGATCCCATTACCAGATCCCAGTTTGGGATCCCAATATGAGATCCCACTGCCAAATCCCAGTTTGGGATCCCAGTGCCACATCCCAGTACAGAATCCCATTACCAGATCCCAGAGTGGATCTGGACTGGATCCACTGGGATCTGGGCACATCCCAGTATGGGATCCCTGCTCTAGGTCCCAGTTTGGGATCCCATTATCAGATCCCAGTTTGGGATCCCAATACCAGACCCTGCTATGGGATCCCAGTACAAAATCCCAGTTTGGCATCCCAGTACCAGACCCCAGTTTGGGATCCCAGTACCAGATCCCAGTACCAGACCCCGCTATGGCATCCCAGTACCAAATCCCAGTTTGGGATCCCGGTACCAAATCCCAGTTTGGGATTCCATTACCAGATCCCAGTACCAAATCCCAGTTGGGGATCCCGTTACAAATCCCAGTTTGGGATCCCGTTACCAGACCCCAGTTTGGGATCCCAGTTTGGGATCCCAGTACCAAATCCCAGTTTGGGATCCCGTTACCAAATCCCAGTTTGGGATCCCAGTTTGGGATCCCCGCCCCCGATCCCCCCCGGGGCCGTGTGTGACATCGCCCCCCCCTTGTCCCCCCCAGCCCGGGCGGTGACACCGCGGGGACCCCGGGGGGGGGGGAGGCGGCTCCTCCCGGCTGACCCCGCCCCTCTAAGCCCCGCCCCCTCCGGCCCCACCCCGTTAAGCCCCGCCCACCCCGCTCAGAGCGGCGGCACCGAGAGCGGAGCGGCGGCACCGGCACCGGCAGCGCCCGCGGCCGGTAAGTGCGGGGGGGTGAGGGGGGGGTCAGGACCCACCGAGCGACCCCCGGACCCACCGAGCGACCCCCGGACCCACCGAGCGGCCCCGGCACCGGATGGACCCCGCGGCCGCCGCCTCCATCCGCTCCCGGGGCCGCTCCCGGTGCCGCTCCCGGGGCCGCTCCCGCTGCCGCTCTCGGGGCTCTCCGCCGGCCCCGGACCGCGGTGATCCCCCCCACTCTGCGTGACGCCCCCCACGCCCACCGGAGCATCCCCCCCCCGCTCCGGTGATGCCCCCCGGGCGGGCAGGAAGGGGTTAACGGCGCCGGGGGTCCCGGACAGGCTCCCCCCGGTGCCCCCCCCGTGTTTCACTTCCCCTTTGGCTGCCGGGGGGGCTCCAACCCGTGACACGCGTGGGGGGGGGGACACGCGGTGGCTCCCGGTGCCCACGCGGGACGCGGGACCCGCCATCCCCCCGTGTCCCCGTCCCGGTACCGTCCCCGTCCCGCTCCCCACGCGGGACACGCCGCCCTCCCCCCGTTCTCTGCCGCGGGACCCCCACCCCACGCGTGTCCCCCCTCCGTGGATGTCCCCGTCCCGTCCCCGCGGTGCCTCCCAGTGCTCCCAGTGCTCCCAGTACCGCCGCATCCCGCGGGACTGGGGTGACCCCCCCACACCACTCCCCACCCCAAAACACGTCCGGGGACATCTCGGGGTGGGGGTGGGGGGGTCCCACGCGTGGCCGGGGCGCGTGAGGCGGTCACGCGCCGCCGGCGGGGGCCAAACTGGGGCCAAACTGGTCCCAAACTGGGCCGCGGGCGGCGCCGCTTCCGCATCCCCGCGCCGGGACCGGGCGGGGCCCGGGAAGGGACCGGGGGGGGACCGGGACTATCGCCCCCCACCCCACCCGTGCTCGTCCCACGGAGCGGCCGCGCGTGGGGAAACTGAGCCACGATGGGTTCGATGGGGTGTTGGAAGGATCGCGCCCAGATGTGCCCCAGATGTGCCCCAGATGTGCCCCAGATGTGCCCGGGGATGCTGCGGCCGCCGGGGCAGGGCGGGACCCCCGCGACACGCGTGGGACCCCCGCGACACGGCGGGGCAGGAGGGCGGAGGTGGCCGTGGGGCAGGGCGGGGCCCCGGGGGGACACGCGGGGACCGGAGCCGTGGCCGTGGGGCCGGACAGTGCGTTAGGGCCGTGTCCGTGGGGCCGGGACCGTGTCCGTGGGGCCGGACAGTGGGTCAGGGCCGTGTCCGTGGGGCCGGACAGTGGGGCCAGGGCTGTGTCCGTGGGGCTGGACAGTGGGGTCGGGGCCGTGTCCGTGGGTCAGGGCCATGTCCGTGGGTCGGGGCCGTGTCCGTGGGGTCGGGGCCGTGTCCGTGGGTCAGGGCCGTGTCCGTGGGGCCAAACAGTGGGGTCGGGGCCGTGTCCGTGGGTCAGGGTCGTGGCCGTGGGGCCGGACAGTGGGTCGGGGCCGTGTCCGTGGGGCCGGACAGTGGGTCGGGGCCGTGTCCGTGGGGCCGGGGCCGTGTCCGTGGGGCCGGACAGTGGGTCAGGGCCGTGTCCGTGGGGCCGGACAGTGGGTCAGGGCCGTGTCCGTGGGGCCGGACAGTGGGGTCAGGGCCATGTCCGTGGGTCAGGGCCGTGTCCATGGGTCAGGGCCGTGTCCGTGGGGCCGGACAGTGGGTCAGGGCCGTGTCCGTGGGTCAGGGCCGTGTCCGTGGGGCCGTGTCCGTGGGTCAGGGCCGTGTCCGTGGGGCCGGGGCCGTGACTCGCATGCCGGGGGGGCCCGGGGGGGCCGGAGGCGGCCGCGCCGCTCCCCGGGCCACAAAGGGCCCCTTGTCCCCACGCTGCGTGGGGGGGGATCGTGGGGGACTCTCCCCCCGCGTCCCGCTCTCCCCACCCACCCCAAAAACACGCGGGGGGTGCGCACGGCGGGGGGGGGGCACAGCGATGACATCTGCACCCCCCACCCCCCCCACGGGGGACACAAAGGCCGGACGGGACCGTCCCACCCGTGTCCCCCCCCACGGGCGCCCCACTGAACGGGCCCCCGCGGGGGCCACGCCCCTCGTGAATATTCATGAGTTGATTTGCATGAGAAACGTGAATGGGGCGGAGGGGGGGGGGGGAATACCCACGACCCCCGCCCCGCTCCCACCCGGGTCCTTTTCCCGGTGGATTCCCCGCGGGATCGGGACGGGGGGGGAGGGGCAGGACCGGCCCGGGGTGGGGGAGGGGTGGGGGGGGTGGGGGGGTCCCGGTGGCCTCCCCGCCCCCCCGGCGGAAGCCCCGTGTCCGGCCGGGCTGAGTCACGGGCGGCCTTAAAGGGGCCGCGCTCGGACACGGGGGGAGGGGGAGGGGATTTTGGGGGGGGGGGAGGGGTTGTTGTTGGAGAGGAGCGTGGGGGGGACGCGTCTGTGCGTGGGGGGAGCGTCTGTTCCTGGGGGGAGGGGCGTGGGAAGGTGTCGGTGAAAGGGGGGGGGCTCACGTGGAGGGAGGGGGGGGGTTGTTTACCAAGTGCGGTCACGAGTGGGGGGTGGGAGGGGTGGGGGGGTTGTTTGTGGTTAGTCACGGGTGGGGGTGGTCGTGTCTCCCCACCCCCGTGTGTGTCCGTGGGGTCTCCAAGCCCCCCCCCCCCCCCCACGGTGCGGGGGGGGTTTGGGGGGGAGGGGCAGGCGGGTGATGCGTTGCCGTGGAAACCGCATCCCTGCGTGGGTGGCGGCGTCGCCATGGCAACGGGAGCGGCGGGAGAGGGGGGGGGGACAGGGACCCCCCCCATAAACACACAGAGGGAGGAGACCCCCCCCAAAATCCCGGAATGGGGGGGAGAGAAGGGGGGGCAGGGGGAACTGGGGGGGCAGGGGGAATTTGGGGGGGGTCAGTCCGAATTTGGGGTGAATTTGGAAACGGGGGGATCAGTGGGATGGGATCAGTGAATTTGGGGTTCAGTGCAAGGGGGGGTCAGTGGAATGGGGGGTGACTGAATTTGGGGTGAGCTTGGTGACACGGGGACAGCCTGGGGACACGGGGACAGCGGGGATGGGGACACGAGGACAGCGGGGATGGGGACACGGGGACAGCGGGACCGGGGCTGGGCTGGCACCGGGACCGGGCTGGGGACACGGGGACAGCGGGGCTGGGGACACGGGGACAGCGGGACCGGGGCTGGGCTGGCACCGGGACAGCCCTGGGGACACGGGGACAGCGGGGACTGGCACTGGGGACAGTCGTGACACCCAGGACTGAGGCTGGGGACAGTCGTGACTCGAGCAGCTGAGCTTGGGGACACTGGTGACACCAAGGACTGAGGCTGGGGACACTGGTGACTGGTCCCCGATGCCCCCCATGTCCCTGCTGTCCCCTGATGTCCCCCATGTCCTCGATGTCCCTGATGTCCCCGATGTCCCTGCTGTCCCCTGATGTCCCCCATGTCCCTGCTATCCCCTGATGTCCCCGCTGTCCCCCATGTCCCCCATGTCCCCAGCCATGGCCGAGTACCGCAGTCTGCTGGAGGAGCTGGCCCAGAACATCACGGCCGAGGACCTGGAGCAGCTCAAGTCCGCGTGTCGCGAGGACATCCCCAGCGGGGAGGGCGACGCCATCGCCACCGGCCACCACTGGTTCGCCTTCCTGGAGCGCCACAGCAAGCTGGACCGAGGTGGGAGCTGGGGACAGCCCGGCAGTGCCACCGGCATGTCCCCTCCCCATGCCCGGGGCTGCTGCGGCCCTGGGCTGGTCCCTGGCGCTGTCCCCTGAGCCTGTCCCTGTCCCCTGAGCCTGTCCTCATCCCTGTCCCCTGAGCCCTGTCCCTGTCCCCTGAGCCTGTCCCAGTCCCTGTCCCTGTCCCCTGAGCCTGTCCCAGTCCCTGTCCCTGTCCCCTGAGCCCTGGGCCTGTCCCTGTCCCCTGAGCCTGTCCCAGTCCCTGTCCCTGTCCCTGTCCCCTGAGCCTGAGCCCTGTCCCAGTCCCTGTCCCCATCACCTGAGCCTGTCCCTGTCCCCTGAGCCTGTCCCAGTCCCTGTCCCTGTCCCCTGAGCCAGTCCCTGTCACCTGAGCCTGTCCCAATCCCTGTCCCCATCACCTGAGCCTGTCCCAGTCCCCTGAGCCTGTCCCAGTCCCCGTCCATCTTGTCCCCATCCCGTCTCCATCCCTGTCCCACCCCCATCCCTGCCCCTTGTCCCCATCCTCATCCTGTTGCCATCCCTGTCCCCATCCTGTCCCTGTCCCCATCCTGTCCCTGTCCTCATCCTGTCCCTGTCCCCGTCTCTGTCCCCCTCCTATCCCTGTCCCCTGCTCATCCCTGTCCCCACCCTGTCCCCTCCCCACCTGTGTCCCTCCCCTGTCCCCCATGGCCGCAGCGCGGGTGACCTGAGCCCAGCACATGTCCCGTGTGTGTCCTGCATGTGACCCGTGTGTCCCCGCGTGTCCCCGCGTGTCCCCGCACCACAGACAACCTGTCCTACATCGAGCACATCTTCGAGATCTCGCGCCGGCCGGACCTGCTGACCAAGGTGGTGCAGTACCGCACGCAGGTGCTGAAGATCTCCGAGGAGGACGAGGTGGACACCAAACTGACACGCATCCCCAGCGCCAAGAAGTACAAGGGTGAGCGGGGACCCGGGACAGGACAGGGACACCGGGGACACTGGGGACACTGGGGACAGCAGGGACAGGCAGGGATGGGGACAGGGACAGCAGGGACAGGGACAGGCAGTGACACCAAACTCACGCGCATCCCCAGCGCCAAGAAGTACAAGGGTGAGAGGGGACCCGGGACAGCAGGGACAGGGACACCAGGGACAGGGACAGCAGGGACAGCCCAGGATGGGGACAGGGACACCAGGGACAGGGACAGCAGGGACACCAGGGACAGGCAGGGATGGGGACAGGGACAGCAGGGACAGGGTCAGCAGGGACAGGAACAGGCAGGGATGGGGACAGGGACACCAGGGACAGGGACACCAGGGACAGCCAGAGATGGGGACAAGGACAGTGACACCAGCTCCAAAAAGTACAAGGGTGAGATGGGACCCAAAACAGGACAGGGACACCAGGGACAGCTGGGGATGGGGACACCAGGGACAGCAGGGACAGCAGGGACAGGGACAGCCTGGGATGGGGATGGGGACAGGGACAGCCAGGATGGGGACAGGGACACCAGGGACAGGGACACCAGGGACAGCCAGGATGGGGACAAGGACAGTGACACCAGCTCCAAAAAGTACAAGGGTGAGATGGGACCCAAAACGGGACGGGGACAGTAGGGACAGGGACAGCTGGGGATGGGTGACAGGGATGGGGACAGGGACAGGTGGGGACAATGCCAGCTGGGGACGGGGACAGCCGGGGACAGGGTCAGGGACAGGCAGGGACAGGAACAGCCAGAGATGGGGACAGGGACACCAGGGACACCAGGGACAGCCGGGGATGGGTGATGGGGACAGGGACACCAGGGACAGGGACACCAGGGACAGGCAGGGACAGGCGGGGACAATGCCAGCCGGGGATGGGGACAGCCGGGGACAGGCGGGGACAGGGACAGGGACACCCAGGGGCTGTCATTGTCCCCAGGCAGGGACAGAGACTCCTCCCCGATCTGCCCAGGGCTGGGACAGGGACCCCCGGGAAAGGCTGGGGACCCCCAGAAAGGGCTGGGGACCCCCAGACAGGGTTGGAGACCCCCAGGAATGGTTGGGGACCCTCCAAGAAGAGCTGGGGACCCCAAGGAAAGGTTGGGGACCCCCAGGCAGGTTTGGGGACCCCCGGACAGGGTTGGGGACACCCAGGAATGGTTGGGGACCCTCCCCAGGAAGGGTTGGGGACCCTCAGGAAGGGTTGGGGATCCCCAGACAGGTTTGGGGACCCCCCCAGGAAGAGCTGGGGACCCCCAGGAAAGGCTGGGGACCCCCGGGCAGGGTTGGGGACCCCCGGACAGGGTTGGGGACCCCAAGGAATGGTTGGGTACCCTCAGTAAAGGCTGGGGACCCCCAGGCAGATTTGGGGACCCCCCCCGGGCAGGGATTGGACCCCCGGGAAGGTTTGGGGACCCCCAGGAATGGTTGGGGACCCCCGGGCAGGTTTGGGGACCCCCGGGCAGGTTTGGGGACCCCCCCCGGGCAGGGATTGGACCCCCGGACAGGGTTGGGGACCCCCAGGAATGGTTGGGGACCCCCCCCCAGGAATGGTTGGGGACCCCCGGGCAGATTTGGGGACCCCCTGGGTGGGTGGGGAGCACCCCCAGCCCCCCCTGACCCCCCGTGTCCCCCCCAGACATCATCCGGCAGCCCTCGGAGGAGGAGATCATCAAACTGGCCCCCCCCCCGAAAAAGGCCTGAGGAGGAGGAGGAGCCCCCCCAGAGCCCCCCCAAATCCCCCTCCCCAATTCCAGCCCTGGGGGGGGGGAGGGGCACCGAGAGCGTCTGAACCCCCCCCCAAAAATCGGGGAAATTGGGGGGAGGGGGGGAAAATTCCCATGGGACCCCCACCCTAAAAAAGCCTCGATTTTGGGGGAGGGGGGAGGGGGAGGGATGGGGACCCCCCCCAATGTGGGGAAGTTGAGGGGGGGCACAAAAAATGGGACCAAACCCCCCCCCCCAGCCTAATTTGGGGGGTTAAAAGTGTTGGGGACCCTCCCACCCTAAATTTTGGGGTCACAGGGAGACCCCCCACCCCAATTTGGGGGGCTCAGACCCCCCCCCAACCCTAAATTTTGGGTCACAGGGAGACCCCCACCCCAATTTGGGGGGCTCAGACCCCCCACATTAAATTTTGGGGTCCTCAATTTGAGGGGGGGGTCTGTGACAGGGACTGAGACCCCCCAAATTTGGGGGACACAATTCCTGAGACCCCCCCCACCCCAATTTTGGGGGGTCGGAGGCATCAGGACCCCTGACCCCAATTTTGGGGGGGGTCAAGAGCACCCCCAAATTTTGGGGGGGGGGGCACAGGAGGGCAGGGGGAGGTCGGGAGGGCGCCGAGGTCGGAGCGGATTTTGGGGGGGGTCTCGGACCCCCCCGGGAAGGGCAGGAGGGGACGAGGAGGTGACAAAAAAAGAGGGGGGACAGTGAGTGGTGACCCCCCAAAATTGGGGGAAAAATCCCCAAAATTCCCATTTTTGGGAGGCAGGAAGTGGTGACCCCCCAAAATTTGAGGAAAAACCCCCAAAATTCCCATTTTTGGGGAGGCAGGAAGTGGTGACCCCCCAAAATTGGGGAAAAAAACCCCAAAATTCCCATTTTTGGGGAGGCAAGAAGTGGTGACCCCCAAAAGTGAGGAAAAAACCCCAAAATTCCCATTTTTGGGGAGGCAGGAAGCGGTGACCCCCCAAAATTGGGGGAAAAAACCCCAAAATTCCCATTTTTGGGGAGGCAGGAAGCGGTGACCCCCCAAAATTGAGGGAAAACCCCCAAAATTGAGGTAAAAACCCCAAAATGGAAGAAAAACACCCAAAATGGAGGAAAAAACCCCCAAAATTTCCATTTTTTGGGGGGGCATAAAGCAGTGACCCCCCCAAAATTGATTAAAAACCCCAAAATTGAGGAAAAAATTCCAAAAAATCCCATTTTTGGGCGATAGGCAGCAAGAAATGACCCCTAAAACTGGGGCAAAACCCCCCAAAATCCCAATTTTTAATAAATATTTTTTTGGGGGGGCGGGGGTTCTCCCAGTACCCAACTGGGAGGGAGGAGCCCCCAAACTGGGCAGGGGGGGGTCGGGGGAGGGGATTTTTGGGGTTCAGGTTTAGTTACTAACCCAAGGGGATGGGGGGGGGGGCAGCAGAGTTAATTAAATGTTAATTAATTAATATATTTTATTTAATAAAAGCTAAAACCCGCAGCAGCCGCCGGCTCGTGTGTCCCCCAAACTCCCCAAAATTTATCCCTGTGCCCCCCCAAAATTTATCCTTGTGCCCCCCCCTCCCAAAATTTATCCCTTCCCCTCCCCCTTCCTTTATTTATTGTCCCCAAAGCTCTGTGAAAAACGCTGGATTTGGTTAAAAATTGACATTTTTGACCCCCCTCCCAACGTCGGGATGGGTTTTGGGGGGTCCCCCCCACCCCAATTTCCCTCCCCCACCCCAAATCCCCACCCCAAATCCCCTCCCCCCAGACCGTGCTGACTGTGTATAGATAAAGATGGAAAAAAGCTGCTCTGTGCCAGGGTTTTTGGGGGAAAATCCGGGGAAAATGGGAAAAAAAATAAAAAAGGAAAAGTGGGAAGGTTTAGGGGGGGTGGGAGAGAAATTTTGGGGAGTCTGGGGCTCGTTGAGTCGTTTTTATTGCATTTATATATAATATATATCCCAACTTTTACAGCTCTGCCAGGGAGAACTCCCGGGCCCTTTTGGTTTTTTTAATACAATATAAAATTAGGCCTCTAAACAGGGAAATTTTGGGGTTTTTCCCCCCAAAAAAAACCCCCCTGAACCCCTCCCCCGTGAAAAGAAATGGGAAATTAAAGGGGGTTTTTGGGGGGTAAAAAGGGGCCAAACCAAGTGCAAATCACGGCTATGTACAGAGGGAGGAAACCCCCCTGGAAATGGGGGAAAAAAGGGGGAAATGGGGAAAAGTGGGGGGAAAGTGGGGGAAAATTGGGGGGAAAAAAAGGGAAATAAGAGGGGAAAAAAAACGGGGGGAAATGGTGGCAAAACGGGGAAAAGTGGGGGGGAAAGGGAGAAAATAAAGAGGAAAAAAAGGGGGGGAAGAGAGGGGGAAATGGGGAAAAAAAGGGGAAAATGGGGAAAAATGGAAAAAAGGGGGAAGAAAAATGGGGGAAAAAGAAAAAGGGGGGAAATGGAGGAAAAAAAGGAGAAAAAAAGGGGGGAGGGGAAAAAGTGGGAAAATGAGGGAAAAAGTGGGAAAATGAGGGAAAAAGGTGGGAAAATTAGGAAAAAAGGGAAAAATGAGGAAAAAGGGGTGGGACCCCCCTTCCCCAAAAAGGGGGCGCTTCAGGGTGGGGGAGGGGTCCCAAAAACACTGGGAGGGGGAGGCAGTAAAGAACCCCCCCCCCAAATATTCCCCAAACTGTGGGGGGACCCCAAAAAAGGGGGAAAAAGGGGGAGGGGACCCCCAAAAAAGGGGAAAAAAGGGAAAAATGGGGAAAAAGGGGGAAAACGGGGGGGAGGGGACCCCAAAAAAGGGGGAAAACTGGGAATTTGGGGGGGGCTGAACAGGGTCAATACAAAGCTCCAAGTGTTAGTGGGGAGGGGCCCCCCCTTTTGGGGTTTTTTGGGGGTTTTGGGGTTTTTTTTGGGGGCTCACGAGGGCATGCACTGCACCCGGTCCGGCCCCTCCTCCTCATCGTCCGACGTGTCCGAGGAGCTCCCGGAGTCGTCCGAGGGGGACTCGGCCCCGGGGTCCCGGCGGCGCTGGGGGAGAAACGGGGTGAGAAACGGGGATTTGGGGTGAGAAACGGGGGTTTGGGGGCAGGAACGGGGGTTTGGGGGCAGGAACGGGGGTTTGGGGTGAGAAATGGGGGTTTGGGGGCAGGAACGGGGGTTTGGGGGCAGGAACGGGGATTTGGGGTGAGAAACGGGGGTTTGGGGGCAGGAACGGGGGTTTGGGGGCAGGAATGGGGGTTTGGGGTGAGAAACGGGGTTTGGGGTGAGGAACGGGGATTCGGGGTGAGAAATGGGGATTTGGGGTCAGAAATGGGGTGAGAAATGGGGATTTGGGGTCAGAAATGGGGTTAGAAATTGGGATTTGGGGTCAGGAATGGGGTTTTGGGGTCAGGAGAGGGGATTTGGGGTGAGAAATGGGGTCAGAAATGGGGATTTGGGGTGAGAAACGGGGGTTTGGGGGCAGGAATGGGGATTTGGGGTCAGGAACGGGGATTTGGGGTGAGAAACGGGGATTTGGGGTCAGGAATGGGGATTTGGGGTGAGAAACGGGAATTTGTGGTGAGAAATGGGGGTTTGGGGTGAGAAACAGGGATATGGGGTGAGGAACGGGGATTTTGGGTGAGAAATGGGGGTTTGGGGTCAGAAATGGGGATTTGGGGTCAGAAATGGGGTCAGAAATGGGGATTTGGGGTCAGAAATGGGGTCAGGAATGGGATTTGGGGTCAGGAATGGGGGTTTGGGGTGAGAAACGGGAGTTTGGGGTCAGGAGAGGGGATTTGGGGTGAGGAGAGGGGATTTGGGGTGAGAAATGGGGATTTGGGGTGAGAAGCGGGGATTTGGGGTGAGAAGCGGGGATTTGGGGTGAGAAGCGGGGATTTGGGGGCAGGAAAAGCAGGAAAAAAGCAGGAAAAAAGCAGAGAAAAAAACAGGAAAAAAGCAGGAAAAAGTCACAAAAAAGCGGGAAAAAAATCAGGAAAATCCAGGAAAAAACCAGGAAAACACAGGAAAAATCCAGGAAAAGGCAGGGAAATTTGGGAAAAGCAGGAAAAATCAGGAAAATGAGGAAATGAGAGCAGGGTACCCGGTGGTGGCGGCGCTGGCGCAGGTGGTGCATGAGGAACCAGAGCATGTGGCTGTCGAACATGTCCGTGTGGTGCAGGCTGTCCTCGTCCCGCTCCGCCTTGTTCTTCTTCATCACCTGCGGGGAAAGTCCGGGGAAATTCCAGGGAAAAACCGGGAAAAATTCCAGGGAAACATTCCAGGGAAAAACCGGGAAAAACCGGGAAACATCCCACGGAAAACTGGGAAACATTCCGGGAAAAACCGAGAAACATTCCAGGGAAACATTCCAGGGAAAACTGGGAAACATTCCGGGAAAAACTGAGAAACATTCCAGGGAAACATTCCAGGGAAAAGCGGGAAACACTCTGGGAAAAACCGAGAAACATTCCAGGGAAAATTCCAGGAAAAATTCCAGGGAAAACCGGGAAAATTCCAGGGAAACATTCCAGGGAAAAACCGGGAAACATCCCAGGGAAAAGCGGGAAACACTCTGGGAAAAACTGAGAAACATTCCAGGGAAAATTCCAGGGAAAACCGGGAAAATTCCAGGGAAAAACCGGGAAACATTCCAGGGAAAAGCGGGAAACATCCTGGGGAAAACTGAGAAACATTCCAGAGAAAATTCCAGGGAAAACCGGGAAACGTTCCAGGGAAAAGTGGGAAAATTCCAGGGAAACATTCCAGGGAAAAGCAGGAAACATTCCAGGGAAAAGCGGGAAACACTCTGGGAAAAACCGAGAAACACTCCAGGGAAACATTCCAGGGAAAAACCGGGAAAATTCTAGGCAAAAGCCGGGAAAATTCCAGGGAAAAGCCGGGAAAATTCCAGGGGGAATTCCGGGAAAACTCCAGGGGAATTCCGGGAAAATTCCAGGGGAATTCCGGGAACACTGCAGGAAATGTCCCCACCTCCTTGAGGCCGCGCAGCTCCGTGGGCGCCTCGGCCGTCGGGGCCCAGATTTTGACGTCGTGGTCCAGCCCGCTGGTGGCCAGCACCGGCAGGTGCGGGTGCGGCTCCAGGCAGTTCACCTGGGAAAGCGGGAACATCGGGAAAATCGGGAATTGGGGGCTGGGAATGGGGGAGTGGGCCTGAGGGTGGTTCTGCTGGGGGAAATGGGGGAAAATGGGGGGAAAATGGGGGGAAAATGGGGAACAAGTGGGGGGAAATGGGGGCAGAAAATGGGGGAGAAAAGGGGGCAAAATAGGGAGAAAATGGGGATAAATTGGGGAAATGGGAGGGAAATGAGGAGAAAATGGGGAGAAAATGGGGAGAAAATGGGGAGAAAATGGGGAGAAAATGGGGAGAAAATGGGGAGAAAATGGGGAGAAAATGGGGAGAAAATGGGGAGAAAATGGGGAGAAAATGGGGAGAAAATGGGGAGAAAATGGGGAAAAAATGGGGAAAAAATGGGGGGAAATGGGGGGAAAATGGGGGGAAAATGGGGGGAGAATTGGGGGGGAAATTGGGGGGGAAATTGGGGGGGAAATTGGGGGGGAAATTGGGGGGGAAATTGGGGGGGAAATTGGGGGAGAATTGGGGGGGAAATTGGGGGAGAATTGGGGGGGAAATTGGGGGAGAATTGGGGGGGAAATTGGGGGAAATTGGGAAATTTGGGGGGAAAATTGGGGGGGGGATTGGGGGGGGAAATGGGGGGAAACTGGGGGGAAAATTGGGGGAGAAAAAGGGGGAGAAAAGGGGGAGAAAAGGGGGAGAAAAGGGGGAGAAAAGGGGGAGAAAAGGGAATTGTGGGGTTGGGAATGGGGAAGGTGGTCCTACAGGTAGTTCTCCTGGGGGAAATGGGGAAAATAGGGAAAAAATAGGGAAAAATTGGAAAAACAGGGAAAATGGGGGGAAAATGGGGGGGAAATGGGGGGAAATCAGGGGAACAATGGGGAAAAATCAGGGGAAATGGGGTAAAATCAGGGGGAAAAGGGAAAAAATGGAAATACAAAGGGATTAGGGAATTTTGGGGCTCACCACGCCGCCCTTGTCGCCCTCCATGAACTGCACGATCTGGCAGGAGGATTTCTCCCAGAGGAAAATGTGGCCGCAGTCGCTGCCGCTCACCACGAACTCGCTCTTGGGGCCGTAGAAATTCACCCCTTTCACTGGGAAAACGGGGAAAAAACAGGGAAAATTGGGAAAAATGGGGAAAATGAGGGAAGAAACAGGGAAAAAATCAGGGGAAATGGGGAAAAAACAGGGGGAAATGGGAAAAATCAGGGGAAAATGGGGAAAAAACAGGGGGAAATGGGAGAAAATCAGGGAAAATGGGGGAAATCAGGGGATAATTTGGGAAAATCAGGGGGAAAAAAAAACAGGGGAAAATGGGGGAAAATCAGGGGAAAAAGGGAAGGTTGGGGCTGTCTCCAGTGGAATTCCTGGTCAGGAAGCCAAGGAAATGTTTCCCAAAAGGATTTTTAGGGATCTCCAGGGGGGAATTTTTGGGGGGTTTAGGGGGGTCTGAGGGAAATGCTGGAGGTGCCAAAAATTTGGGTAATTCTGGGCTTTGTCTGGGGTTTTCAGGGAGTTTCTGGACTATTTTTGGGGTGATTTGGGGCTGTTCCGAGGCTGGTTTTATGGCTGGTTTTGGGGTGATTTGGGGCTGTTTTAGGGCTGGTTTTGGGGCTGGTTTTGGAGTGATTTGGGGCTGTTTTAGGGCTGGTTTTGGGGTGATTTGGGGCTGTTTCTGGGCTGGTTTTGGGGCTGGTTTTGGAGTGATTTGGGGCTGTTCCTGGGCTGGTTTTATGGCTGGTTTCGGGGTGATTTTGGGCTGGTTTTGGGGTGATTTGGGCTTGTTTTAGGGCTGTTTTTGGGGCTGGTTTTGGAGTGATTTGGGGCTGGTCCCAAGCTGGTTTTATGGCTGTTTTTGGGGTGACTTTGGGCTGTTTTTGGGGTGATTTGGGCTTGGTTTAGGGCTGATTTTGGGGTTGGTTTTGGGGTGATTTGGGGCTGTTCCTGGGCTGGTTTTGGGCTATTTTTGGGGTGATTTGGGGCTGGGTTTGGGCTATTTTTGGGGTGACTTGGGGCTGTTTTTGGGGTGATTTGGGGCGTTACCCGTGGCGTTGTTGCGGTGCCCCTTGTAGCGCCGGCTCCACTGCGCTGTTTCAGGGCTGGTTTTGGGGCTGATTTTGGGGTGATTTGGGGCTGTTTTTGGGCTATTTTTGGGGTGATTTGGGGCTGTTTTTGGGGTGATTTGGGGCATTACCCGTGGCGTTGTTGCGGTGCCCCTTGTAGCGCCGGGTGTACTGCGCGCCGTCGCTGTGCGCCGAGTCGAACAGGTAAATGTCCTCGTCGTTGTACGAGGCCAGCAGCTCTGCAGCGGGGACGGGCGGGGGGAAAACGGGAAAAAACATGGGAAAATGGGAAAACGGGGAAAAAACGGGAAAAAACGGGAAAAACCACGGGAAAACAGGAGTAAACGGGGGGGAAAAGAGGAAAAAACACAGGAAAACGGGAGTAAACGGGGGGAAAATGGGAATAAATGGGAAAAAAACATGGGAAAATGGGAATAAATGGGGGAAAATGGGAATAAATGGGGGGAAATGGGAATAAATGGGGGGACAATGGGAAAAACATGAAAATGGGAATAAATAGGGAAAATGGGAATAAACGGGAGGAAATTGGAATAAATGGGGGGAAAAGGGAATAAATGGGGGGAAAACGGGAATAAACACAGGGAAATTGGGAAGAAACATAGGGAAATGGGGGAAATGGGAAATAAGTGGGAGGAAATCAAGGAAAAGCACCAAGGAAATGGGAAAAAATAGTGTGAAGATGGGGAAAAACAGGAGGAAAATGGGAAAAAACAGAAGGAAAAAGGGAAAACCAGGAGGAAAAAGGGAAAACCAGGAGGAAAATGGGAAAACCAGGAGGAAAATGGGAAAACCAGGAGGAAAATGGGAAAACCAGGAGGAAAATGGGGAAACCAGGAGGAAAATGGGGAAACCCGGGAGGGTCTGGAGCTCAACAGAGTTTTTTTGTGGGGGAAATTATTTTTATTTTGGAAAACACAGAATTTGGTGAGGGGAAGTCAGTTTTTTGGGGGGAAGAGGTGTTTGTTTGAGGATAAACAGGTTTATTTTTGGGAAAACGGGTATTTTTTGGGAAAACCTGATTTTTTTTTTTGGTGGGAAATGAGGGGGTTTGAGGGAGTGGGACCCCCCAGGACTCCCCAAATCCCCACCTGGACTCACCTGAGCCGTCATGGCTGTAGACCAGGCAGGTGATGTTGGCTTTGGACTCACAGTTCACCTGGAAAAGTGGGAAAAAACCTCGGATCCAGCCCCTTTTCCTGGGAATTCTGAGTGTTAAAGTCCCAGAGGAGGATTTAGGGAGGCAGAAAATGGGGTTTGAGGGGAAAAAACCCGAAAAAATAAAGATTTCTGGGAGTTTTTTCCAGCTTTTCCTGAAGGGTTTTCCAGGAAAAGAAGCGGCCTCTTCCCATGGGATTGATCTGGGGTGATCCCAGTGCTCCCAGTTCCCTCCCAGTGCTCCCAGTACCAGGTGGTGGGGGCAGAACTTCTTCAGGACTCCGTTGTTCTCGTTCTCATCGATTTTCCTCTGGTCATAAATCCTGCAGGAAACAGGGGAAAAAAAAAAAGAAAAAAAAAAAAAGGTTGGAGTCGCTCCAGGGAGGCCTTTTGAACCCCAAAATTCCTGTTTTGAAATCCCAGGGCTCAAAATTCCATCCTAAAATTCCCTGGGGATTTGGGGCAGGAATGATGTTCCCACACCCAAAATTCCATCCTAAAATTCCCTCGGGATTTGGGACAGGAATGATCTTCCCACACCCGAAATTCCATCCTAAAATTCCCTCAGGATTTGAGGCAGAAACGCTGTTCCCATGACCAAAATTCCATCCTAAAATTCCCTGGGGATTTGGGGCAGAAAAAACATTCCCATGCCCCAAATTCCATCCTAAAATTCCCTGGAATTCTGTTCTGGATACACCCAGATTTGGGAGCTCCCAGTGCTCCCAGTTTGGCTTCACCACAAAAACTGGTCCCAGTCCCGGATTTGGGAAGGGGAAATTGGGGATTTAGGAAGGGAAAGAGGCGAATTTGGGAATCCCTGGATTTGGGAAGGGGAAATCCCTGGATTTGGGAAGGGGAATCCCTGGATTTGGGAAGGGAAATCCCTGGATTTGGGAAGGGGAATCCCTGGATTTGGGCTCTCCCAGTGCTCCCAGTTTGGCCTCGCCTCCCAGACTGGTCCCAGCCCCTGATTTGGGACAGGGAAACTATGGATTTGGGAAGGGGAAAAGTTGGGATTTGTGAAAGGGCAATTGGGCAGGGGAAATCATGGATTTGGGAAGGGAAATCCCTGGATTTGGGCTCTCCCAGTGCTCCCAGTTTGGCCTCACCTCACGAACTGGTCGCGGCCGCCCACAGCGAACTGGGAGGTGTTGGCAGGGTTGACAAAGATGGTGTAGAGCCCGACCTTCTTCTCCTTCTCCTTTGTCACCACCAATTTCCTGGGAAAAATCCTCGGGATCAGCCCCAGTCCCAGCCCGAATTCCGGGAGCGGGAGTTCCCGGGGGAGAAAAATCCCAAAACTCAGCAGGATTTGGGCACCGAGGGTGGGGAATGCTCCCGAGGTGGGGAATTTCCCCCAGGAAAAATCTGCAGGGTTTGGGGTGCACTGGGAGAATTCCCAAAGGGAAAATGGGATTTGGGGGTGTTTTCCCCTAAAAACAACTGGGATTTGTGGGAATTTGGGCCATTCCAGGAATGAAATATTCAGGGTTGGCTCCGCCAGGGTGAGAATTCCAAAGGCATCCGGCTCAAAGGACAGGGAGGGGGTTGGGAATTCCCAAGGGAAATGTGATTTCCCAAAAAACCCCCTGATTTTTCCTCAAACTCCACCTGTTACGCCCCAAATCCTGCCTGTTTCCACCATCAAATTCCTGTTTTCCCCAAAAAAAATCCCCATTTTCCTGTCACAATCTTCATTCTCCTGTCCACCACTGCCCATTTTTCCCTCCAAAATCCCCATTATTCCCCCCAAGATCCCACTTTTTCCCCCAAAATCCCCATTTTTTTTTCCCCCCAAAAAACCCCCGTTTTTCAAAACAAATCCAAATTTTCCCCAAAAAAATCTCTGAAAACAGCTGGGATTTGAGGGAATTTGGGCCATTCCAGGAGGGAAAATTCGGGGCTGGCTCTGCCAGGGTGAGAATTCCAAAGGGATGCAGCCCAGGGAGGGGGTTGGGATCAGCTCCAGCCGCGGATTCCGGCGGGATCAGGGATTAAAGGGCTCGTCCTGGTTATGAAACCCTGGGATTTGGGCTGGATCAGCCTCCGGAATGACAGCTCAGAGGCTTGGAAAAATACAGTGAGACAGAAAAACTGTTTTACCCCAAAAAAATCCCTGCTTTTCCCACCAAAAAACACAGTTTTGCCTCTAAAAATAATCAAGTTTTGCCCAAAATTCCCTGGTTTTCCTCAAAAAACTGTGCTTCTTCCCAAAAAAAACAACCTCCTTTCCCCCCCAAAAAATATTTTCTCACAGAATTACTCTGGTTAAAGGAAAAAAAAAAAAAACGCTCTTCCCCCCAAAAAATCCATTCTCCAAAAAAGCTCTATTTTTTCCTCAAAAATATTCATTTTCTTACAAAATATATCAAATTTTCCTGCAAAAATATCAAATTTCAAAAAACACCCAAGCTGTTTTCCCCACAAAAATAACCTGACTTCCTTAAAAATCCCTGATTTCCCAAAGAAAACCCTGATTTTTTCCCAAAACCCACCTCTTCCCATTTCCTGCCCAGAATTCCCACATTTCCCCTCAGAATTCCCACTTTTCCCCTCAGAACTCCCACTTTTCCCCTCAGAATTCCTGATTTTCTGGTCTCTCAAGAGGCAGGCTGGTCCTGCTGCAGATTGATGGAATCCCCATTTCCCACCCAAAATCCCCTTTTTTCTCCATAGAATTCCCATTTCCTACTCAGAAATTTCACTTTTCCCCTCAGAATTCCCAATTTTCCCCTCAGAACTCCTACTTTTCCCCTCAAAATTCCCATTTTCCCCTCAAAATTCCCATTTTCCCCTCAGAATTCCTGATTTTCGGGTCACTCACAAGGCACAGCTTGTTCTGCTAAAGATTGATAGAATCCCCATTTCCCATCCCAAATCTCCTTTTTTCCCCCTCAGAATCCCCATTTCCCACCCAGAATTCCCACTTTTTCCCTCAGAATTCCCATTTCCTGCCCAGAATTCCCACTTTTCCCCTCAGAATTCCCACATTTCCCCTCAGAATTCCCACTTTTCCCCCACTCACGAGGCGGGCCGGTCCTGCCGCAGGTCAATGGAATCCCCATTTCCCACCCCAAATCTCCTTTTTTCCCCACAGAATTCCCACATTTCCCCTCAGAATCCCCATTTCCCCCTCAAAATTCCCACTTTTCCCCTCAGAATTCCTATTTTCCCCCTCAGAATTCCCACATTTCCCCCACTCACGAGGCGAGACGGTCCTGCCGCAGGTCGATGGAATCCCCATTTCCCACCCCAAATCTCCTTTTTTCCCCACAGAATTCCCACATTTCCCCTCAGAATCCCCATTTCCCCCTCAGAATTCCCACTTTTCCCCTCAAAATTCCCACTTTTCCCCTCAGAATTCCCACCTCCCACCCAGAATTCCCATCTCCCGCCCAGAATTCCCACTTTTCCCCTCAGAATTCCCACTTTTCCCCACAGAATTCCCACTTTTCCCCTCAGAATTCCCATCTCCCACCCAGAATTCCCACTTTTCCCCTCAGAATTCCCACTTTTCCCCTCAGAATTCCCACTTTTCCCCTCAAAATTCCCACTTTTCCCCTCAAAATTCCCACTTTTCCCCTCAGAATTCCCACCTCCCACCCAGAATTCCCACTTTTCCCCTCAGAATTCCCACTTTTCCCCTCAGAATTCCCGTTTTCCCCCACTCACGAGGCGGGCCGGTCCTGCCGCAGGTCAATGGAATCCCCATTTCGCACCCCAAATCTCATTTTTTCCCCTCAGAATCCCCATTTCCCACCCAGAATTCTCACTTTTCCCCTCAGAATTCCCATTTTCTCCTTAGAATTCCTAAAATTCCCCTCAGAATTCCCACATTTCCCCTCAGAATCCCCATTTCCCCCTCAGAATTCCCACTTTTCCCCTCAGAATTCCCATCTCCCACCCAGAATTCCCGCTTTTCCCCTCAGAATTCCCACTTTTCCCCTCAGAATTCCCACATTTCCCCCACTCACGAGGCGGGCCGGTCCTGCCGCAGGTCGATGGTGAAGACCACGGCGTCCTCCCCCGCCGACAGGAACGTGCAGGGCGAGTCCGGCTCCAGCGCCAGCTGGGATTGGGGGGAAAAAAAAGGGAAAAACCAGCGGGAATAGCTCCCAAAAATCCCCAAATCCAGGAAAATCCGCCTGGAAAAACCTCAGGTTTGGGGATTTCTGCCCTGAACTGCAGTGATGTCATCTGGGTGACATCAAGGGGACAACAGCACAGCCAAGGGTTTGAATTGCACCCAAAAAATGGGAAAATCCCCAAATTCCTGGATTTTAACGGAGCTGAGTGGCTGAACCCACCCCCCTCACCTGTGCAGTGATGTCGAGGTGACAATGGCCACATCCAAGCCTTGAAATATTTGGGAATTGATTTCTGCTGCACGCAGAAAGTGGGAAATCCCTTCCTTTCTCCCCAAAAACCCCTCGGATCTCCGGGAAAAGGAGATCCCTCTCATTCCCAGGCACCCCAAATCCCGGGATTCGGAATTCTGGGATCCCACTCACCTTGTGCTGGGCTCAGTGCTGTGACAGCACCGGGGGTCACCTCTGTGGTGACATCCCCTGCTCCCACCACTGCTCCCACCCCATTCCCATTGCATTCCCCCATTCCCAGGCACCCCAAATCCCGGGATTTGGAATTCTGGGATCCCCCTCACCTTGTGGGAAGCCCCCTTGTGCTGGGCCACGCGCTTGGTGCTGCGGCAGCACTGGGTGGCCGAGAGCTCGGCCACGCGCACCTGCCCGTCCCGGGCACACATGGCCAGCGTGGAGTCACCACTGTTGGGCAGGAACTTGGCCTGGAAAACACGGAAATCAGGGAAAAAAATGGGAATAAGGGACAGGGGGAAAGGGGGGAAGGAAAGGGGGAATGGCAGAGGAGGTGGGGAGGGGAAAGGGATGGGGGAATTGCTGGAATTGTTGTGGGAATTGTCCCAGTTCTCTTAGGAATCAACCCAAAATCTCCCCTGGGAATCATCCCAAAATCTCCTGGGAATCATCCCAAACTCTCCCAGTGGATGGGGAAACCCATCCGGACAAAGGATCCTGAGGCACCCCTTTGGGATTCCACCCCAAATTCCACCCAAGGTGCTCCCACATCCCTTCACTCCAGTGCCACTTCTCCCTTTCCCAGCCGAGCTCTTCCTGGGACCGTCTCCCATCCCAAAAAGAGACCCTCAAGATGATGGATTTCAGGGCACAGCTGTGGCATTTGGGGATCTGCTCCCAGATCCTTTCCCAACCATTCCCTGTCCCAGCTGAGCTTTTCCTGGGACCCTCTCCCATTCCAAAAAGAGACCCTCAAGATGAAATCCATCAAGATGATGGATTTCAGGGTACAGCTGTGGGATTTGGAGACCTGTTCCCAGATCCTTTCCTAAGCATTCCCTGTCCCAGCTGAGCTTCTCCTGGGACCCTCTCCCACCCCAAACAGGAACCCTTAGAACAACACCTAAACAAACACCCAGGAACTTTGGGAAACCCATCCAAACAATGGCTCCTGGGGCTCCCCTTTGGGATTCCACCTCAAAACCCCACCCAACCTGCTCCCACATCCCTTCACTTCAGTGCCACTTCTCCCTTTCCCAGCTGAGCTTCTCCTGGGACCCTCTCCCATCCCAAAAAGAGACCCTCAAGATGAAATCCATCAAGATGATGGATTTCAAGGCACAGCTGTGGGATTTGGGGACCTGTTCCTAGATCCTTTCCTAAGCATTCCCTGTCCCAGCTGAGCTTTTCCTGGGACCCTCTCCCACCCCAAAAAGAGACCCTCAAGATGATGGATTTTAGGGCACAGCTGTGGGATTTGGGGACCTGTTCCCAGATCCTTTCCCAAGCATTCCCTGTCCCAGCTGAGCTTCTCCTGGGACCCTCTCCCATCCCAAAAAGAGACCCTCAAGATGAAATCCATCAAGATGATGGATTTCAGGGCACAGCTGTGGCATTTGGAGACCTGTTCCCAGATCCTTTCCCAACCATTCTCTGTCCCAGCCGAGCTCTTCCTGGGACCCTCTCCCATCCCGAACAGGAACCCTTAGAACAACACCTAAACAAACACCCAGGAACTTTGGGAAACCCATCCGAACAATGGATCTTGGGGCTCCCCTTTGGGATTCCACCCCAAACGCCGCGGTGCCCACCTGGAAGACGTTGCTCTTGTGCCCGCTGTCGAACTGCAGCACGGGCCGGCGCCGCAGCCAGTCCCACACCAGCACCTTGAGGTCGTCGCTGCCGCTGGCCAGGCGGGTGCCGCGCTGGTTGAAGTGCAGCGTGTTGACGCAGCCCGTGTGGCCCTCCAGGCCGTGCTGCAGCCGGAACTTCTGCACGAAGAGCCGGGCGCCGCAGGCCTGCGCCACGAAGCGCGAGCAGCCGCCCAGCTGGCGCTGCCGCAGCGCCGGGATCGCCCGCCAGCGCGGCCGCGGCAGCGCCCACGTCTCCGAGGCCACCTGCGGGCACACGCAGCTGTTGGCAAGGGGCGCGCCCGTCACCTGCCGCAGGTGAGGGACGGGGGGCTGGCACGTGTACAGGAGTCTGTCACCTGCTGCAGGTGATGGACAGGGGCCTGACACGTGTACAGGAGTCTGTCACCTGTTACAGGTGATGTACAGCGCCCTGTCACCTGCTGCAGGTGATGGACAGGAGCCTGACACATGGACAGGAGTCTGTCACCTGTTACAGGTGATGGACAGGAGCCTGACACATGTACAGGAGTCTGTCACCTGTTACAGGTGATGGACAGGACTCTGTCACCTACACAACGTCACAATTTTGTGACATCTATCACAATCTTCCACAATCAAGCGTAAAAAATGTGTGTTTTTACAGAGAAAACCACATTACTGCAGGATTGCTCGTGTCTCACAATGCACCGAGACTAAAAACGGAAATAAATCTTTTAAAACCTCCTTTTAAACCTCTTCTAAAACCTAATTTAAAACCTCTTTTAACCATCTTTTAGAACCCCTCAGCCTCCCCCTGCAAGCACAGAACCAGCAGCCACCCAGGTTCACATCTCCTGAGTCTCACTATGCACTGAGACTAAAAACGGAATTAAATCTTTTAAAACCTAAATAAAATAATTTAAAACCTCTTCTAAAACCTTTTCTAAAACCTCATTTAAAACCTCTTTTAACCATCTTTTAGAATCCCTCAGTCTCCCCTCTGTAAATGTGACAGAACCAACAGCCAGCAAGGTTTACATCTCCTGTGTCTCACTATGCACCGAGACTAAGAACGGAATTAAACCTTTTAAAACCTAATTTAAAACCACATTTAAAACCTCTTCTAAAACCTCATTTAAAACCTCTTTAACCATCTTTTAGAACCCCTCAGCCTCCCTGCTGTAAATGTGACAGAACCAACAGCCAGCAAGGTTTACATCTCCTGTGTCTCACTATGCACTGAGACTAAAAATGATATTAAACCTTTTAAAACCTCAGTTAAAACCTGAGTTAAAACCTCTTCTAAAACCTCATTGAAAACCTCATTTAACCATCTTTTAGAATCCCTCAGTCTCCCCTCTGTAAATGTGACAGAACCAACAGCCAGCAAGGTTCACATCTCCCGTGTCTCACTATGCACCGAGACTAAAAAGGGAATTAAACCTTTTAAAACCTCAGTTAAAACCTCTTCTAAAACCTCTTCTAAAACCTCATTTAAAACCTCATTTAAAACCTCATTTAAAACCTCATTTAAAACCTCATTTAACCATCTTTTAGAATCCCTCAGCCTCCCTGCTGTAAATGTGACAGAACCAACAGCCAGCAAGGTTCACATCTCCTGTGTCTCACTATGCACCGAGACTAAAAACGGAATTAAACCTTTTAAAACCTCATTTAAAACCACATTTAAAACCTCATTGAAAACCTCAGTTAAAACCTCATTTAAAACCTCATTTAAAACCTCATTTAAAACCTCATTTAACATCTCTTTTAGAACCCCTCAGCCTCCCCTCTGTGACAGATGTGACAGAACCAACAGCCAGCAAGGTTTACATCTCCTGTGTCTCACTATGTACCGAGACTAAAAACGGAATTAAACCTTTTAAAACCTCATTTAAAACCTCTTCTAAAACCTCATTTAAAACCTCATTTAAAACCTCATTTAAACCTCTTTAACCATCCTTTAGACCCCCTCAGCCCTCCCTGCAAGCAGAACCAGCAGCCACCCAGTCCTCCAGCGCCTGCTCCTCGTCGGACGAGTCGCGCTCGTGCGTTGGCCGCTTGCGGGGCGCCCTGCGCCGGGCACGGGGCTCTTCCTCCTCCTCCTCCTCCTCCTCCTCCTCCTCCTCGTCCTGGCCGTGCCGCGGCTCCTCGGGGATGGAGTAGTGGCCGGTGTCGTCCATGCTGTCGCTGTCCTTGTCCCCGGAGCTGTCGCTGTCGCTGGTGCGGCCCCGCGCGGCCCCGGCGTCGTCGCCCGTCAGGCTCAGGCTCAGGTCGGACGCCTCCACCTCGATCCCCGAGGACGTCTCGCGGCCCTCCTCGGCAGACATGTCCTCGGGGCTGCTGGACAGGCTGCCTGGGGACAGGGACAGCAGTGTCACGGTGTCACAGTGCCCTGGGGACAGCAGTGTCACCGGTGTCACACTGCCCTGGGGACAGGGACAGCACAGTGACACCGGCCCTCCTCGGCAGACATGTCCTCGGGGCTGCTGGACAGGCTGCCTGGGGACAGGGACAGCAGTGTCACCGGTGTCACACTGCCCTGGGGACAGGGACAGCACAGTGACACCATGGGGACAGCACAGTGTCACACCGCCATGGGGACAGGGACAGCACAGTGACACCAGTATCACACTGCCATGGGGACAGCAGTGTCACCGGTGTCACACTGCCCTGGGGACAGGGACAGGACAGTGACACCGGTGTCACAGTGCCCTGGGGACAGCAGTGTCACCGGTGTCACACTGCCCTGGGGACAGCAGTGTCGCTGGTGTCACACTGCCATGGGGACAGCAGTGTCACCAGTGTCACACTGCCATGGGGACAGCACAGTGTCACACTGCCCTGGGGACAGGGACAGCAGTGTCACCGCTGTCACACTGCCCTGGGGACAGCAGTGTCACCAGTGTCACACTGCCCTGGGGACAGGGACAGCACAGTGACACCAGTATCACACTGCTGTGGGGACAGCAGTGTCACCGGTGTCACACTGCCATGGGGACAGCACAGTGACACCAGTGTCACAGTGCCATGGGGACAGCAGTGTCACCGGTGTCACACTGCCATGGGGACAGCACAGTGCCACCGTGGGGACAGGGACATAGGGACAATGTCACCAGTGTCACTGCTGGACAGGCTGCCTGGGGACAGCGTGGTGGCACCGTGGCTGGCGCCTGCGCTGACACCCTGCCACCATCACTGTCACCACCACGGTCACTTTGCCACCCTCGCTGTCACCGTTCCCTTGTCACCATCGCTGCTGCCACCCCGTTCCCGTCACTGTCACCCTGCCACCCTTGCTGCCACCCTGTCCCCCCAGCTGTCCCCTCACCGTTGACAATGTCCGTCCTGCCGTCCATGGTGCCACCCTTGTCCGACATCGTCGCCTCCCGCGGGAATCCCTGCGGGGACAAGGGACATGGGGACACCGGGACACCAGGACATGGAGCTGGAGCGGCCACCACAGGATGTCCCCTTGTCCCCAACCCACCCCGGCACCGTGGGCGCTCCCAAAATTCCCATTTTCTGTGGAAAAAACCACCTGGGAATGCCCCAGGACACCCAAGCCTGGCCTGGCTGTTGCCAAAATTCCCATTTTCCGTGGAAAAAAACACCTGGGAATGCTCCAGGACATTCAGCATCCCGGGAAAATCCAATCCTGAGGGATTTGTCATCTCAAAAATCCGTTTTGGAACATTCCCACACAAAATTCCCATTTTTCCACCTGCCACAGAGCCCCACCTGGTTGAGTCTGTTCCTAAAATTCCCATTTTCCATGGAAAAACCACCTGGGAATGCTCCAGGACATCCAAGCCCTGCTCAGCATCCCGGGAAAAGCTGATCCCAAGAGATTTGTCATCCCAAAAATCCATTTTGGAACATTCCCACGCGAAATTCCCATTTTTCCACCTGCCACAGAGCCCCATGGGGTTGAGTCTGTTCCCAAAATTCCCAATTTTCCACGGAAAAACCATTTGAGAATGCCCCAGGACAACCAAGCCTGGCCTGGCTGTTCCCAAAATTCCCATTTTCCATGGAAAAACCACCTAGGAATGCTCCAGGACACCCAAGCCCTGCTCAGCATCCCGGGAAAATTCGATCCTGAGGGATTTGGGATTCTAAAAATCCATCTTTAAACACATTCCCACCAAAAATTCCCTCTGGAATCTCTCCAGGAGAGCTGGGCCAGTCCCCCAGCCTCCCAAAAAAAGCCATTTCTGTGGGAATGGGCAGCAGCAGAGCCCTGGAATTCCATGGAATTCCTTGGAATTCTGCTGGAATCCCTCACAACCTCAGGAATTACCCCTCCCCCTTCAAACCCCACCATTTTTTTACTCCAATCCCGGGAATTTTTTGCTCCCATTCTCAGGTGAGGGATGGGGAAGGAGCTTCCCAATTTTTGGAATCCATTCCTGATCCAGAGAGGGGGGTGGGAAATTTGGGAATTGCAGGGAATGCTCCCAAAATCCCGGGATTCCGCGGCTGCCTGAGCGCATCTGGACAGGCTCAGGCTGACGCTGCTGCTCCCAAAAATATCCCAAAAACATCCCGGGGCATTCCAGAGCCTCTGGAAGCGGGATCCGGCCTCCCTGCTGCCCCTCCAAACTGGGAGAGACTGGGGAAAAAATGGGAGAAAAACTGGGAGAAAAACTGGGAGAAAAACTGGGAGAAAAACTGGGAGAGACTGGGGAAAAAATGGGAGAAAAACTGGGAAAGAATGGGGAAAAATGGGATAAAATCTGGGAGAGAATGGGGAAAAAATGGAAGAAAATTTGGGAGAGAACGGGGAAAAACTGGGAGAAAAATGGGAGGAAAAACTGGGAGGAAAAACAAACTGGGAGGAAAAACTGGGAGGCCCCAAATCCTCAGGGATGGAGCCCCCAAATCCTTTAGGATAAAATCCCCAAATTTCTCAGGAATGGATCCCCCAAATCCCACAGGATGGGACCCCAAATCCTCTGGGATGGGACCCCAAATCCCTCAGGATGGAGCCCCCAGATCCTCAGGAATGAAACCCCCAAATCCTCAGGGATGGATCCCCCAAATCCTTTGGGATAAAGAACCCAAATCCCACAGGATGGAGACCCCAAATCTTTTGGGATGCAGCCCCCAAATCCTTTAGGATAAAATCCCCAAATTTCTCAGGGATGGATCCCCCAAATCCCTCAGGATGGATCCCCCAAATCCTTTGGGATGGATTCCCAGGAACATTCCCAAAAGTTTCCCAAACCCTCCCAAATCCCAAAATCCTCCCAAAACCCCCAAAAACCCAAAATCCTCCAAAAACCCCCCAAAAAATCCCCCAACTCTCCCAAAAATCCCCTAAACCCCGGCGCACTCACCTGGGCCAGGTGCCGGGGACAGCAGGGCTGGAGCTGGGGGGGGAGCGTGGGGTCAAAGGTCAGGGACCCCCAAATTTGGGGACCCCCCCAAATTCCCGGAAAATCTCAAGGGTCCCCCCCAAAACCCTTTTAGGACCCCCCAAAATCCCCCAGAGTCCCCCAAAACCGCCCCCAGAGCCTCAGGGACCCCCCAAAAACGCTCAGGGTCCGCCAAAACCCTGCCAGAGCTTCAGGGTCCCCCCAAAAGCCCCCGAGGACACCCCGGGACCCCCAAAATCCCCCAGGGACCCCCCAAAATCGCCCCCAGAGGCTCAGGGTCCCCCCCAAAGCCCCCCAGGACCCCCCAAAACCCCTCAGGGTCCCCCCAACCCGCACCGGTCTCGCTCCGCGGCTCGCCCCGAGCCCCCCCGACCCCTCGGGGTCCCCCCAAATCTCCCCCCGGGCCCGTCCCGCCCCTCCCGGGATCCCCCCCCGGGGCCGGGCCAGGCCCGAGCCCGCGGCGGCCGCGGCCGCAGCGGCCCCGGCGGAGGCCGCGCACCGACCCGAGCGTCACCGAAGGCTCCCGGCCGGTGCCGGGGGGTGCGGCCGGGCTCAGTGGCGGCCGCCGCGGGTCCCCCCGGCCGCTCCGGCGCCGCTCCCGGGACCGGGCCCCGCCGCCGCCATCTTGAACGCACCGCCCCCGCCGCCGCGCTTGGCGGCACCGCGCGGCGCTTTTGCGGCACCGCGGGCGACGCTTTACGGCAGCGGCCGTTGCGCAGCAGCGACGGGGGCGCCCCCCCACCACCCACGGCGTTGCCATGGGAACGGCGCCATTCTCCCCCCCCGGCCCGGCGTTGCCATGGGAACGGCGCTGTTCCCCCCACCCCCCCCGGAACTGTGGGGTGTCCCCAATGGGGCTATGGGGTCACTGTGGGGTCACCCCAATGGGGCTATGGGGTCACTGTGGGGTCACCCCAATGGGTTATAAGGTCATTGTGGGGTCCCATTGGGGTTATGGGGTCACTTCGGGGTCACCCCAGTGGGGTTATGGGGTCAGCCTGTGTTTAGGGTCACTGCAGGGTCACCCGTGTTTAAGGTCACTGTGGGGTCACCCCAATGTTGTTGTAGGGTCACCCCTGTTTAGGGTCACTTCACGTCCCCCCCAGTGCAGTAGGGTGGCCCTGTGACCCTCAGTGTTGTAGGGTCACTGTAGGGTCACCCCTGTGTTGTTGTAGGGTCACTGTAGGGTCACCCTGTGCTGTTGTAGGGTCACCCATGGTGTTGTAGGGTCACTGTGTGTCCCCCGTACTGTTGTGGGGTCACGCCCGCTTAGGGGCACTGTGACCACTTCAATGTCCCTGTAGGGTCACCCCATTTCTGTAGGGCCCCTAGTGTCCCTATAGGGCCCCCAATGTCCCCACAGGGCCCCCGGTGTCCCCATAGTGTCCCCAATGTCCCTTAGGCCCCCCAATGTCCCCATAGTGTCCCCCCCCGCTGTCCCCATAGTGTCCCCCCTGATGTCCCCATAGTGTCCCTAATGTCCCCGATGTCCCCATAGTGTCCCCCCAATGTCCCCATAAGGTCCCCCCCAATGTCCCCATAGTGTCCCCAATGTCCCCATAGTGTCCCCGATGTCCCCATAGTGTCCCCCCGGTGTCCCCATAGTGTCCCCCCCAATGTCCCCATAGTGTCCCCCCCGATGTCCCCATAGTGTCCCCCCCAATGTCCCCATAGTGTCCCCAATGTCCCCATAGTGTCCCCGATGTCCCCATAGTGTCCCCCCGGTGTCCCCATAGTGTCCCCCCCAATGTCCCCATAGTGTCTCCCCCAATGTCCCCATAGTGTCCCCAATGTCCCCATAGTGTCCCTGATGTCCCCACAGGTCCCCAATGTCCCCATAGTGTCCCCAATGTCCCCATATTGTCCCCAATGTCCCCACAGGCCCCTCGATGTCCCCATAGTGTCCCCCCTGCTGTCCCCATAATGTCCCCAATGTCCCCATAGCGTCCCCAATGTCCCCACCGCAGCGCAGCCGTTCCCATCACCAGCTCTTTATTGGGGTCACGGGGGTGAGGGGGGGACCCGTCCCTGTTCTGGGGGGGTCTCTGCGCCCCCCACCCCCCAAAACCCCAAAGTTGGGGTGCGGGGAGGGTCCCAGGGGGATCCCAGCCCCGCCGGGCTCCTCTTCGGCCTCGTTCGGGGTCGGACGTGGGGCACCCCAAAAGTGCCCTACATGAGGCGGCACTGCTCCCCCGACAGCCCCCCCGGCAGCTCCAGGCCTGCAGGCTGTGGGGACAGGGGTCACCCCAAAAACGGGCACCCCAAAGCCATGGGCATCCCAAAAACGGGCACCCCAAAGCCATGGGCATCCCAAAAACGGGCACCCCAAAAACGGGCACCCCAAAGCCATGGGGCACCCCAAAAACGGGCACCCAAAGCCATGGGCAACCCAAAAACGGGCACCCCAAATCTGGGTACCCCAAAAACGGGCACCCCAAAAACGGGCACCCCAACGGCCACCCCAAAGCCATGGGGCAACCCAAAAACGGCCACCCCAAAAACGGGCACCCCAAAGCCATGGGGCACCCCAAAAACGGCCACCCCAAAAACGGCCACCCCAAAGCCACGGGGCACCCCAAAGCCATGGGGCACCCCAAAAACGGGCACCCCAAAGCCATGGGGCACCCCAAAAACGGGCACCCCAACAACGGCCACCCCAAAGCCACAGGGCACCCCAAAAACGGGCACCCCAACAACGGCCACCCCAAAGCCATGGGGCAACCCAAAACCAGGACACCCCAAAACTCACCACCCCACAGCCATGGGGCACCCCAAATCTCTTACATCACCCCACAGCTATGGGGCACCCCAAAACTGGGGCACCCCAAAAACTGGGGTACCCCAAAGCTGGGGGGCGCCCCAAATCTATTACATCACCCAAAATATATGGGGTCACCCCAATTCTATCGACTCACTCCATTTCTATGCGGTCACCCCAAACCCTTTGGGATCCCCCAAATCTATGAGGTCACCCCAAACCCTTTGGGGTCCCCCAAATCTATAGAACCACCCCAAACCCTGTGGGGTCCCCTGAATCTATAGGGCCACCCCAAACCCTTTGGGGTCCCCCAAATCTATAGGGCCACCCCAAACCCTTTGGGGCCCCCTGAATCTATAGGGCCACCCCAAACCCTTTGGGGCCCCCTGAATCTATAGGGCCACCCCAAACCCTTTGGGGCCCCCTGAATCTATAGGGCCACCCCAAACTATTTGGGGCCCCCCGAATCTATAGGGCCACCCCAAAGGCTTTGGGGTCCCCCCAGTTCCCCACCCCAAACCCTTTCGGGGTGTCCCCACACACTCACCGTGTCCCCTGCCAGCTCCTTGGGGGGGTGGCCCAGGTCCTGCAGCTGTGAGGGGACACAAGGAGGGGACACGGGGACATGGGGGGGGACAGACGGACATGGGGGGGGACAGAGGGACACGGGGGTGGGACAGACGGACACGGGTGGGACAGAGGGTGGGACAGAGGGACACGGGGGTGGGACAGACGGACACGGGGGTGGGACAGACGGACACGGGGGTCAGGGCGGCCCCGGTCGCCGCCCCGCCCGGGCCCTACCTGCTGCATCAGGTCCAGCAGGGTCTCGAAGCGCTCCCGGCGCTGCCCCTCGGGCTCCTCCGGCCGCTCCCGCTCCAGCTCCGCGCAGATCCGCAGCATCAGCGCCTGCTGAGCCCCGAACCGCGCCCGCTGCTCCGGGGACAGCGAGCCCTCGTGCTGCCGGAGCCACTCCGGGTACTGGGGACATCGAGGGGACATCGAGGGGACCCCAAAATCCCTCATGGAACCCCCAGATCCCAGCCAATCCCAGCCCCATCAGCGCCCCAAACTGCACCCGCTGCTCTGAGGACAGGGACCCCTCGTGCTGCTGCAGTCACTCCAGGCACTGGGGACATTGAGGGAACCCCCAAATCCCCCGTGGAACCCCCAAATCCCCCGTGGAACCCCCAAATCCCCCACAGGAACCCCAATATCCTGGAGAAAATGTCCCAGGACGGCCCTGGGGATGACCCCCACAAGGGGTCAAGGGACAAAGCACATCCCTGCACAGTAGGGAATGCACCACGTCCCCCAGGGACCCTCCCCAGGTTTTTTTGGGGTGCCCTCCCGGTTTTTGTGGTTCCTCCCGGATTTTGGGGTTCCTCCCGGATCTTGGGGTGTCCCCTTCTCAGTGATGTTCTTCAGGGAGGGGCAGAGCACGTCCTTGGACAGCGGGAACTGCATGAAGTCCCCATGACCACCACACATCTCCCATGTCCCAAGGATTCCCACTAGGTTTTTTGGGGTGCCCTCCCGGATTTTGGGGTTCCCCCCATATTGAGGTTCCTCCCAGATTTTGGGGCCCCACCTTCTCAGTGATCTCCTTGAGGGAGGGGCAGAGCACATCCTTGGACAGCGGGGACTGCATGAAGTCCCCATGACCACCACACATTTCCCATGCCCCAAGGGTTCCCCCTAGGTTTTTTGGGGTGCCCTCCCGGTTTTTGGGGCTCCTCACGGATCTTGGGGTGTCACCTTCTCAGTGATGTTCTTTAGGGAGGGGCAGAGCACGTCCTTGGACAATGGGGACTGCATGAAGTCCCCATGACCACCACACATTTTTCATGCCCCAAGGGTTCCCCCTAGGTTTTTTGGGGTTCCTCCCGGTTTTTGTGGTTCCTCCCGGTTTTTGGGGTTCCTCCCGGATTTTGGGGCCCCACCTTCTCAGTGATCTCCTTGAGAGAGGGGCAGAGCACATCCTTGGAGAGCGGGGACTGCATGAAGTCCCCATGACCACCACACATTTCCCATGCCCCAAAGGTTCCCCCTAGGTTTTTTGGGGTGCCCTCCCGGATTTTGGGGTTCTTCCCGGATTTTGGGGCCCCACCTTCTCGGTGATCTCCTTGAGGGAGGGGTAGAGCACGTCCTTGGACAGCAGGGACTCCATGATGCTGCGCATGACGGGCAGGACGCCGTCCCCGCCGCCCTCCTCCAGCCCCAGCCCCTCCAGGGCCTTGGCCAGCTCCTCCTCGGAGCCCGGGGAATTCTGCGGGACACCGGAGCCCTGAGCCCCGGGAGAGCCCGGGGACAGCCCCGGGAGAGCCCCTGGAGAGCCCCGGGAGCCCCGGGAGAGCCCCGGGAGCCCCGGGAGCCCCGGGAAGGGCTGGCAGGGAGTACCTGGAGGTCATTGGCGTTCTTGGCCAGCCCGCTCAGGGTCTCCTTGAGGCAGGAGGTGAATTCCTGCTGCGAGGCCGCATCGCTGCCTGCGGGAACGGGGTTTGGGAATGGGAATGGGGTTTGAGAATGAGTTGGGATGGGGTTGGGAATGATTTGGGATGGGGTTGGGATGGGGTTTGGGAATGGGGTTGGAAATGGAGTTGGGAATGGAGTTGGGAATGGGGTTTGGGAATGGGGTTTGGGAATGGGAACAGGGTCGGGAATGGGATTTGGGAATGGGAACAGGGTTTGGGATGGGGTGGAAATGGGAATGGGATGGGGTTTGGGAATGGGGTTTTGGAATGGGAACGGGGTTTGGGAATGGGAACAGGGTTTGGGAATGGGAATGGGTTGGGAATGGGTTGGGATGGGGTTGGGAATGGGGAATAATGGGAATAATGGGGTGTCCCACTGGGGTATTGTCCCCAGTCCCAAATGGATGGAACAATTCCAGATGGAATTGGGAATAGTGGGAATAGCGGGGTGTCCCACTGGGTCCCTGCCCCCGATCCCAAACCGGGGCACATCTCCAGGTGTGCCAGGGAGCGGGGCAGGCCCGGGACCCCCATTCCCGCCCGGAATGCCCCCGGTGCCCACCCCCCTCACCGACTTTCCCCGCAGCCTCCGAGAGCTTCTGGAACTGCTGGACCAGCTGGGGCTCCTGGCGGGCCAGCTCCTGCATGGCCTCCTGGAACTCGGCGGCCGCCTGCGCCGCCAGCTCGCCCTCGAAGAGCTCCTGGAAGAACCTCTCCTGCGAGGAGAAGAGCGAGCCCTGCAGCGGGGTCAGCGCGCCCCGCCGCTGCCCGCCGCGCCCCGCGGCCTTTTTGGGGTGCCCACCTCGGAGGAAGGCGGGGAGGGGGCTCGGACGGAGGCGGGAGCGGGGGGCGGCGCGGGGCGGCTGCGCTCGAAGTCGTCCAGGGCACCTGCGGGGGGTTGTGGGGTCAGGGAGCCCCAAAATGGGGTGGGGAAAGGGGGAGGTACCCCCACAGTACCGGCTGGATGGAGCCGAAGTGTGTGTGGGTTAAAACTGCGCCCCAAACTGCACCCCAATATCAGCACCCCCAAAACTGCACCACAAAAATGCACTCCAATATCACCACCCCCAAAACTGCACCCCAATAATCACCACCCCCAAAACTGCACCCCAAACTGCACCCCAATAGTCCCTACCCCTAAAACTGCACCCCAATAACCCCAGACCCCCCTCACCCCAATAACCCCAGATCCCCTCACCCCAATAACCCCACAACCCCTCACCCCAATAATCCCAGACCCCCCCCACCCCAATTACCCCAGATTCTCTCACCCCAATAACCCCAGACCCCCCCTCACCCCAATAACCCCAGACCCCCTCACCCCAATAATCCCAGACCCCCCCCTCACCCCAATAACCCCAGACCCCCCTCACCCCAATAACACCCCAGACCCCCTCACCCCAATAACCCCAGACCCACTCACCCCAATAACCCCAGACCTCCCCTCACCCCAATAACCCCAGACCCCCCCTCACCCCAATTACCCCCAGACCCCCCCTCACCCCAATAAACCCTACCCCAAACTGCACCCCAATAACCCCTACCCCTAAAACTGCACACCAAAACTGCACCCCAATAATCCTTACCCCCAAAACTGCACCCCAGTAACCCCAGACCCCCTCACCCCAATAACCCCCAGACCCCCCCCTCACCCCAATTACCCCAGACCCCCTCACCCCAATAACCCCAGACCCCCTCACCCCAATAACCCCAGACCCCCTCACCCCAATGATCTCAGACCCCCCCTCACCCCAATAACCCCAGACCCCCCCTCACCCCAATTACCCCAGACCCCCCCTCACCCCAATTACCCCCCCAGAACCCCCCTCACCCCAATAACCCCAGACCCCCTCACCCCAATAATCCCTGACCCCCCCTCACCCCAATAACCCCAGACCCCCCCTCACCCCATGGCCCCCATCGCCCCCAACGCCGCGCAGCCCCCCCACCCCGCAGTGCCCCCCGGTTCCCCCGGTTCCCCCCGGTTCCCCCCGGTCCCCCCTCACTCTCCAGCAGCTCCTCCAGCTCCGTGTCCGGCCCCGCGCCCGGGCCCGGCTCCGCCGCCATCTTGGCCGCTCCGCCCGCCGCCGCCAGAGGGCGCTGCCGCTGGCCACGCCCCTCCCCGCCCCGAGGCCACGCCCCCTCCGCTGGCCACGCCCCCTGGAAAACACGGAACGGAACCCGAACGGGAGCGGGAATGGGAAATGGGAATGGGAATGGGAATGGGAATGGGAATGGGAATGGGGAAATGGGAATGGGAATGGGGAAATGGGAATGGGAATGGGAATGGGAATGGGAATGGGGAAATGGGAATGGGAATGGGAACGGGAAATGGGAATGGGAACGGGAATGGGAACGGGGAATGGGAATGGGAATGGGAATAGGAATGGGAATGGGAATGGGAATGGGAATAGGAATGGGAATGGGAATGGGAACGGGAATGGGGAACGGGAATGGGAATGGGGAATGGGAATGGGAATGGGAATGGGAATGGGAATGGGAATGGGGAATGGGAGCGGGAATGGGGATGGGAACGGGAACAGGAATGGGAATGGGAATGGGAATGGGAATGGGGGTTCCAAGAGTGGGGGGCTCAGGGGGTTTGGAGAGCCAGGGATGGGTGCCCAGAGGAATGGGGGTCCCAGGGATGGGGGTCCAGGGGAATCGGGGTGCCATGGGAATTGGGGGTCCCAGGGATGGGGTTTGGGCAATGGGGGGTACCAGTGGGTGGGTGACAATGGGGGCACGGGGGTCCCTTGGAGCTGTAGAGGTCCCCAGAATTTGGGAATGATAGGGACCCCCAGAATTGTGACCTTGGCTGGGGGTCCTGCGGGATTTTGGGGGTTCTCTCATCCTTGGGGGTGTTTGGGGGGGGGTCTCTGTCCCTGCCGAGCTTTGGGTTGTTGAGGCTGAGTTATTCGGGGGCACTGGGGGTGTTCATGAATTCTGGGGGGCTCCAGGGATGTTTGGGGGTCCTGAGGGGAATTGGGGGTCCCGTGGGGGTTCAGGAATCCTGAGAGGGGTCAGTGCTCGGGGACCCCACAGCGACCCCTCCCCTCTTTCCTCTGCAGCCGCCCGGGAACACCAGGAAAGGTGAGTGGGGGTCTCCAGGAACGATTCCCCTTTTCCCCCCACCCCACAACTCTCCATCCCTCCCCACACATCCCCTTTATCCCCTCAGGACCCCCAAATCCCCCCCTTATTTTAAGCTTTTTTAGTGCTCTTCCACCACCCCAGAGCTGTAAATTTTATCCATTTTTTTTTAATCCTATTATTAAACTTTTAAAAATTCTTGCTTTTCACAGGCACTCGGAATTTCTTGGATTTTTAAATTTTTTTAATCCTATATATTTTCCGTGCAGTAGCATTGCCACCTGCTGCTCGATATTCTGAATTACAGTGCTTATTTTGGGTGTTTTATTTCGATTTTATACAGTTCTGCTCGATATTCTGAATTACAGTGATTATTTGGGGTGTTTTATTTCTATTTTATACAGTTCTGCTCGATATTCTGAATTACAGTGCTAATTTTGTGTATTTTACTTCGATTTTGTACAGTTCCATTATCACATCCATCGGTGATGGCATTTTTTTATTTGAATTTAAGGTTTGAACCCCTCATTTTCATCATCTTAAAGTTTAAACTTAAAGATGATGAAAATAAGGGGGAAAAAACAGGGGAAATCCTGTTGCCTTTCCTTATTAAGGGTTTAAATTGAGAAAATCCCCCTTTCCCCATAATTTGAGAGATTTAAATTAAGGGAAATGCCTCTTTTTTTAGGGGGTTATTGCATATTTTAGGGGATAATGCATATTTTAATAATATATATTTTAATAACATATATTTAAGAATATATATTTTAATATAAGATATATTATTTAAATAGATATTAATAATATATATAACATATATTTAAAATATTATTTTAAAATAGAAATTTTAAAATTTTGTATATTATAAAATGTATATTTTAAAAATAACATTTTAATAATATAAAATAAAATATTGAATATTTTAGGGCATAATGCATATTTTAATATATATTTTAATAATATATATAGTATATATTTGAAATATTATTTTAAAATATTTTTAAATATTTAATATATTTAAATATTATGATTTAAATATAATTATTTTAATTATAAACCTATTAAAATGTTATACATTATAAAATATATATATTTTAAATAATATATTTTAATAAAATAAAATAAAAATTATGAAATATTTTAGGGGATAATGCACATTTCAGGGGATTAAATTGGTTAGGAGAACCCATTTATTTGTCAATTTATAGGGAAAATTTTTTTTTTTTTTTTGCGGTAAATTTTTTTCAGGTAAAACTTTTTCAGGGCAAAAAAATGTACGAAAGGAAATAACGGCTTTTTACCGGAAAATACAGAACAAACAACACAAAACCCGAATTTTCTCACCTGTTTTGGGGTAAAAAAAAGATATTTTTTCATCTTTGGTGCAGTTACACGCGTGGCCAGAAGAGGGCGCTGCGATCCGGCGGCAAAGCCACGCCCCTTTTGTCGTGACCACGCCCCCTTTGCCGTAGCCACGCCCCTTTTGTCGTGACCACGCCCCTTTTGTCGTGGCCCCGCCCCTCTGTGCGGCCATGGGGTCCCTGCCCCGACCCCCCCAGACCGGGGGGTCCCCAAATTTTAACCCACCAGGACCCCTCCTGCCCTCCCCCAGCCCCAAATCACGACCAGGCCCGGAAAGAAGAAGTGAATCCATTTATTGGGGCACAGGGATTGCTCCCCAAAACTCTGGGGGGGCCTCCAGCAGCCCCCCAAGGCACTGTGGGGCATTGGGGTGGGCGCAGCGGCGCCGCCCCCACCCAGCCAAATAATAATAATTATAATAAAAAAATGACTTTGGTCCTGATAAAACTGGCGAGGGGGCGGCTGCCCGGGTTTGGGGGGCACCCGGTTGGTCCACGGTGAGGGGGTAAGGCGGTTTTGGGGTGGGGGGTGCCCATCAGGAGGGGCTCAGAGGATCTGGCGGGGCATCCCGTAGCCCGTCATGCCAGCCTGCGAGGCGCCCCGGTTGGTGCCCATCTGCAGCCCGATGACGCTCTGCCCCTCCTTCAGCTTGTCCTCGGAGAAGACGCGCCGGTTCTCCTGCGACTTCCTGCGGGCACACCACACGGGGGTGTCACCATCCCCTGAGGGACCCCCCAAAACACCGATTCCTCCCCCTCCAGCACCTCCTCCACCTACTTGGGGAACCAGTTGGGGTCTCCAACGAAGAGCCCGTCACCCTTGGCCACGGCCAGGCTGCCCAGGTTCATCAGGGTCCTCTGCACGCACGCCATGTTCTTGCCTGGAAGACCCACATCAGGTTCAGCTCCATCTCCATCCCATCCCACCCCAAATCCCGCGGGTCTCTCACCTTCCCACAGATCCACGGTCTGGAAGATGTCGGTGGCGGCGATGCCGTAGCGCTCGGCCGCCTGCAGGAACTGCGAGATCTGCTCCATCTGCTTGAAGGCCATGGCCGACGCTTGGATTTTGGCCACGGGCGCTTGTCCCCGCGGGTGGAGGCTGTTGATGAGGCGGCACAGCACCTGCAGGAAGAAACGGGGTTTAAAGGTAGGTTTGGGTGCGTGGCACCCATGCCAGCTGGGTTACTCACCGTGCCATCCTTCAGCCACTGCTGGAAGCCGTCCCTGCCAGGCACCGGTTGTGCCACCGCGGTGTCACCGCACTGTGCCAGGATCCAGCGCACCAACACCTGCTCCAGCTCGGGGTCGTACTGCCGGTCGATCTTCTGCTGCACCTCCCGGCTCAGCCCGTAGGACGGGCCCCGGTTGGCCATGCTGACAGCGGGGGGTTCTGCGGGGGTGGCACCCGTGGGTGGCTCTGGTGGCACCGCGCCGCCCGCGCCGTCACCTCGGCGTGTGTTGGAATCTGTGGGTGTTGGTGATTTTGAGATTGTAGAAAGTTTCTGTGTTTTTGCTCCGTTGTCAAAGAAGATTTGTGCTGTTTTTAAGGTTGTTTGTTTTGTTTTATTTATAATAAGTTCTGCTGCCCTGCCGCAGCTCTGTCCTGCAGGGCAGCGTGTGGGGCTCTGCCCTCAGTGGGATGGTACAAACATTATATATCAGAAACTACGTGTACTATATTTATAATAATGTGTTAATATCTATCATTTACGTTGAACAGTGTGTTCTTAGCCTAAACTAATAGAAAAATGCCAACACCACAGTGAAACATGGAGGGCATGAAGAAGGAGAAAAAGGACAAGGCACACCCAATTTCTCCATCTTGTCCCCTTTGGACCCCTAATCTAGAAACTTAAAATTTTACTTCTGCACCCGTGTTACACTTAATTATTACACTTATCAAACACTCAAAGCTGGTAATTGATCCTGTAAGATTGAAAACTCTTTTACATGGGCAGAGATCACAGCCAGTGTCTCTGGGGGCTCTGTCCAGGGGGGTTCTGACCCCTGCCAGGGTCCCAGGGCAGCCAGAGGGAAGCTGGGACCTTATCGGCCGTGCCAGGCGCTGCCCAGGCTCTGCCCTCTTCCTGCCCAGCTGGGTTTGTGCCCACCCGAGGGGTGCTGTGACACCCTCCGTGCCACCCTGAGCATCGCCGTGTGCCAGCCAGCGGGCGCCGGGGGCCGGTCGGAGCTTGTTTGCGGATCTCGCCCGTTTGCTCGGGCCCGGAGCCAGATCCGGGACTGGCACGGGAGCGTGGGGCCAGGCCTGATGGTGGCAGTGTCCCCACCCCACCCCGGCCAGGTGCCGTGCCAAGGCGCCGCTGGAGCGGTGCCACCCGTGCTGGAGATAATGCCCACGGGGGACATGTGCAGAGTGGCCGTGCCCGTACGGTCCTGAGCTGCCCACGGGGGTCTCTCCATCCCCTCTGCCCCACACGAGGCTGCCCACCCGTGCATCGCCCCGCTGGCATTTGGGGGCACCAAGAAGCCACGTGTGGGTGGCCACGCCTGCCCGGTGTCACCGTCCCAACCGGGCACATGTGGCACTTTCCCAGCCCAAATTGGGGGTGCCAGGCTCGGTTCGGGGGTCCTGCCACCAGGAGCACCCCAAGGACAGGAGGAAAAGCCACCCCAGCCAGGTGTGCCCACAGAACCAACGCTTTGTGCCACCGTGGATGTCCCCAGGACCAAGCCTGGCATGCGGGGACCCCGCGGGGGTGGCGTGGGGAGCGGCCGGCGGGGGGCCAAGGAGTTGGGAAACAAAGAGGAGCTGAACTGGGATCGTTTCCCGACCCAAGCGGAGCCTGCCCGGGCGGGATGGGGACACACCCGCACCCGGCCCCGCTGCCCCGGCGACCTCCGGACTGGGCGGGAGCGGCCGCACCGGACCCACCCGGAATGTTGGGGACCCTCCGGCCACCGTGGTGCCACTTATGGGGGGGCAGCCACCCCATGGACACCCCGAGCACCCCCAAATTCTTTCCTAAGAGCGGCACTGAAAGGGTTGTACCCATCCCCGGGGATCCCCGAAATCCTCCAGCGGCGACAAGAAGGGGACCCCAAGCGGCACAAAGCCACCCTGGGGACCCCCGCCACACCCCGGGGACAGCAGCCAGGGCTGCACCCAGCGCTCCGCCACCCAAGGGTGCCCAGAGCCCCGCGGGGACAGCGGGGAGGGGACACAGCGGGGACGGGGAGGGGAGCGGAGCCGCCCCCGCGGGCGCGCCCCGGGGCTCCCGGTACGGCGGGGCCGGAAGCCGCACCCCGGTCCCGTTTCCCGGGCGCGGCCGCGTGTCCCGGTGGCTCCGTGGGTGCGGTTCGGTCGTAACCGTTACCGGGGAGGGTGTGGGGGACACACCGGGGAACACCGGGGGACACACCGGGGCACACCGGGGGACACCGGGGACTGGCGGCCGGTCCCGAGCCCGTTCCCATCTCCGCCCTGCCGCTGTCCTCCCGGTGCGCATCTCCCTCCCGGTGCCCGCGCAGCTCCCGGTGCCATCCCCATCCATCCCCGGTGCCCGGTGGCCGGTGGCAGCCCCTCCCTACCTGCGGCGCCGGTCCCGCGCTCCCCGGGGCGGCAGTGCCGGATGCCGCCGCCGCCCGCGCCCTTTTCACGGCTGATGTCACCGGCACCGCCCGGTACCGCCCGCCCCCGGGGCGGGATCCGCCGGGGCCGCGGCGGGGCTGGGAGAGAGCCGGACCGAGCCCCGGGGCTGCCCCGCCCCGGGAGGGGACACGGGGGAGCGGGGACGGGGGACGGGGTGGGGACAGGGTGGCCACGAAGGGGACAATGTGGCTGTGGTGGGGACAGGGTGGCCACGAAGGGGACAATGTGGCTGTGGTGGGGACAGGGTGGCCATGGTGGGGACAATGTGGCTGTGGTCAATGTGGCTGTGGTGGGGACAATGTGGCTGTGGTGGGGACAGGGTGGCCGTGATGGCAGGGGGACACAGGGACAGTACCTGTGGTGGAGACAGGGTGGCCATGACAGGGACAATGTGGCTGTGATGGGGACAATGTGGCTGTGATGGGGACAATGTGGCTGTGATGGGGACAATGTGGCCATGAAGGGGACAATGTGGCTGTGGTGGGGACAGGGATTGTGGCAGGGACAGGGTGACTGTGGTGGAGACAATGTGGCCGTGATGGGGACAGTGTGGCTGTGGTGGGGACAGGGTGACTGTGGTGGGGACAATGTGGCTGTGGTGGGGACAATGTGGCTGTGGTGGGGACAGGGTGGCTGTGATGAGGACAGGGTGGCCACGGTGGCAGAGGGACACAGGGACAGTGGCTGTGCTGGGGACAGCGTGGCTGCAGTATCAGGGACAAAGTGACACAACGGGGACAGGCTGGGCTTGACCCCCCTGAGCATTTTGCTGGTGACAAAACCACTCATGGTGGCAACAAGGGGACAATGCCCACGGTGGCACCTGGCAGCTGCCAGGACCCTGCTGTGACAATGGGGACAAGCAGGGGCTGGCTCTGGTGACAAGGGGACAGCTGAGGGTCAGGGAGGGGAGGACATGGCCCCACAGTGTCCCCGGTGACGATGGCGTTGGCACATGTCCCGTCTCCATGGCGAGCGCCACCAAAACAACCAAACAGAACCTCGGCTCGGGGCCACCGGCGCCTCCGGAAGGGGTGGCAGGGCCACCGCTGCAGTGTCACTGTCACCATCCCTGCAGTGTCACTGTCACCACCCCTGCAGTGTCACTGTCACCATCCCTGCAGTGCCACTGTCACCGTCCCTGCAGTGTCACTGTCACCATCCCTGCAGTGTCACTGTCACCATCCCTGCAGTGTCCCCATCACCATCCCTGCAGTGTCACTGTCACCACTGCTGCAGTGTCACTGTCACCACCACAGCAGTGTCACTGTCACCATCCCTGCAGTGTCCCTGTCACCATCCCTGCAGTGTCACTGTCACCACCCCTGCAGTGTCACTGTCACCAACACTGCAGTGTCACTGTCACCATCCCTGCAGTGTCACTGTCACCGCCCCTGCAGTGTCACTGTCACCGTCCCTGCAGTGTCACTGTCACCATCCCTGCAGTGTCCCTGTCACTGTCACCATCCCTGCAGTGTCACTGTCACCGTCCCTGCAGTGTCCCTGTCACCATCCCTGCAGTGTCACTGTCACCACTGCCACCCCTCAGCACCCAGCTTGGCACCCAGAGCTCAGCTGAGGTGGCACTGTCACACGGTTCTGATGGCACTGTCACACTGTGGTGCCACCAGAGCTCAGTTCTGATGGCACTGTGACACTGTGGTGCCACCACAGCTCAGCTCTGATGGCACTGTCACACTGTGGTCCAGCCCAGAAGTGTCCCCTCACCCTCCCTGCACCCACGGGTGCCACAGGGTGGGGTGACTTTAACCCTCTAAGGACTGTGGGTGTCCCCTGGGGATTTCGGGTGACGTTTCCTGTGGCCTCTGGGGACACGGGCAGGGAGTGGCACTGGGTGACCCATGGGACATGGGGTGACACAGGGGGGACAAGGGCAGGGGTGACAGAGAGGTGCAGGAACGGGGTTGGGTGACACAGGGACAGGACCTGGGGGTGACAAAGCAGATTTTGGGGTGACAAAACAGGAGATTTAGGGGTGACACAGGGACAGGACAGGGGTGGATGTGACAGGGGGACACGATGGGGGACATGAAGTGGGTGTGGCAGGGGGACACGGGAGGAACTGAAAGGGGACATGGGGGGACATGGGGTGGGTGTGGCAGGGGGACACGAGGGGACACTGGGGGGACACGGGGTGGGTGTGGCAGGGGGACACGAGGGGACACTGGGGGGACATGGGGTGGGCGTGGCAAGGGGACATGGGGGGACATGGGGTGGGCGTGGCAGGGGGACACAATGAGGGGACACTGGGGGGACACGAGGGGACATGGGGGGACACTGGGGGGACACAGGGGGACATGGGGTGGGCGTGGCAGGGGGGACACAATGAGGGGACATGGGGGCATGGCAAGGGGACACGAGGGGACACAATGGGGGGACATGGGGGCATGGCAAGGGGACACGGGGGGACATGGGGTGGGCGTGGCAGGGGGACATGAGGGGACACTGGGGGGACACGGGGGGACATGGGGTGGGTGTGGCAGTGGGACACGAGGGGACATGGGGGGACATAATGGGGGGACACGGGGGGACACGGGGTGGGCGTGGCAGTGGGACACGAGAGGACACAAAGAGGGGACACGGGGACACGTCAGGGGGACAAAAGGGGACACGATGGGGGGGTACGAGGTTGGGGGAGGGGTGCCCAAAATCCGTGACCCGACGCGACCCGCGCCGGAACCCCACGGGCGAACCCCCCCGGGGTGACGTCACCGCCAGGCCACGCCCCCTCGATGACGCGATCCCGCGCCGTGACCATATAAGGGCATGAGCGGTGTGGCCACGCCCCTCCCCGCATTGACCACGCCCCCTCCTCGCGCTGGCCACGCCCCCTCCCGAATTGGGGGGGGGGAGAACGGAGGGGGAGGGGAGGGGGGAAACTGAGGCACGAGGGAGGGGACGGCGACATCGGAACGGCGGAGGGGGACACTGAGGAAATGGGGGAGGGGTAGGAGAAGATGGGGGGGGGACACCCCGAGGGAGGAAGATGAGGAAAATGGGGGTACGGAGCAATTTTGGGGGGGGGGGCACGGATAAATGGGGAGGGGGGGGGTGGGATTTAATAGGGGGGTGGGATTTAATAGGGGGGGTGGGATTTAATAGGGGGAGAGCAAGTGGGGAATGGGAAAATGTGGGCGGGGGGATGGGGAAGATGATGGGGGACACACAGGAGAATTGGGGAGCAATTGAGAAGATGGAGGGAGGGTTTAAAAGGAGGGGGCACCTCTTTATTTCCCCCCCAAACCCCACGCGGGACCACCTAGAGCAGCGTGGCCACCTCGAAGCGCTCGGAGCAGCACCCACGGGTGCCCACCCGCTGTTGGGTCCCTTCCCTGCGGCGCCTCGCCCCCATCCCCTCGGTTCGGGGGGTCTGGCCGCGTTCCGGGGGACCCCCCAACCCCAACGCCTCCGCCGACACGGAGCTCACCGGGACCGAACAGGGCTCTGCGGGGAGATAAGCAGCGTCCGGTCCTTCCGTGGCACCCGGTGGGGCGGCCACGGGGGGGACGGGGGGTACCGGGGGGTCGCACTCACGGTGCCGCTGGAGGTCCCGCAGGGCGATGGAGGAACGGGGCCGGGCCGGGGCCGCGCCCCGGTAAAGCTGCAGCGCCTCCAGGAGTTCGGATTCCAGCGCGAATTCCGCGTCCCACTCGTAGTTCTCGTCCACGGAGGTGTTTCTCCTGTGGGGAGGGGGTGAGGGGTACGGACCACCCCGGCACGAGGGGGTGAGACCCCCCAAAAAAAGGGAAAGACCGAGGGATGGGTGTGGAACCCTAAGGGTGGAGAACCCAGGGGTGGGTACCAGGGGAGACCCCAAAAAAGTGAAAGCTCTGGGGATGGGTGTGAAACCCCAAGGATGGAGAGCTCAGGGATGGAGATCAGGGCAGATTTTGGGGTGTCAGATGCCAGGGATGGTGTGGAACCCCAAGGATAGAGGTCAGGGGAGACCCCAAAAAGTGAAAGCTCTGGGGATGGGTTTGAAACCCTAAAGATGGAGAGCCCAGGGATGGGGAACCCAGGGGAGACCCCAAAAAAGTGAAAGCCCGAGGGATGGGTGTGAAACCCTAAGGTTGGAGGTCAGGGGAGACCCCAAAAAGTCAAAGCTCTGGGGATGGGTTTGAAACCCCAGGGATGGGGAGCCCAGGGATGGGTACCAGGGGAGAAACCCCCCAAAAATTGAAAGCTCTGGGGATGGGTGTGAAACCCCAAGGATAGAGGTCAGGGGAGACCCCAAAAGAAGTGAAAGCCCGAGGGATGGGTTTGAAATCCTGGAGATGGAGAGCCCAGGGATGGAGATCAGGGCAGACCCCGAGGTCTGGCAGGTCTGAGACCACCCCGTGTCCCCCCATAATGGCCATGAAACCCCCAGGATGGATGCCAGGCGACACCCCAAGCCCCAGGTGCCCAGGGACGGGTGGCAGGGCCACATCCCAATGTCACATCCCAGGGGGGAGAACTGGGGTGGGGTCTCTGGGGACAGGGAGCAGAGGGGAGGGGGTGTCCCCATGGCACTGCAGGGACAGCCACCCCTGCCCAGGGCTCACCTCTTCCCGGTGCCAACATCCATCCTGCCCTCCGCGATGGGGGTGCCCAGAAAGGTGCCCCCCAAGGCCGGTGCCAGCGAGGGGGGCCGCAGGAAGGATCCGCTGCCCCGCCCGCTGCTCTGGCTGGTCAGGCTGCCCCGCGGGAGCTTCTCGGGGTGGGGAGCGGCGGCAGCATCCGGTGGCCGCCCCGGGGTTTCAGTCCGGAGATGCGGGACCGGTTGCGGGGCAATCCCGGTGATGGGGGAACCGGGCAGCGAAGCCTTGGCGGGGCCCGGGGGGAACCGGGGGGGCTCAAGGAGAGCGGAGGAGGATGAGGAGGATGAGGAGGTGGTGGTGATGTTGGCACTTGGGTCAATGCAGTCCGGGCACAGCATCTGTTCGGTGGGTGGGGGGCTGGTGGGGGGCTCCGGTGGGGCGGGGGGTTCCTCCGGTTCCTCCGGTTCCTCCGGTGGTGGCCAATCGCCATCCACACACATCTCCTTGAAGAAGGGCAGGCTGAGGTACTGCAGGATCCCGCTGATTCCCGGGGCACCGGGGGGTACCGGGGGGCCGGGGGGTACCGGGGGGCCGGGGGGTACCGCGGCACCGGGGGGTACCGGGGCACCGGGGGGTACCGGGGGGCCGGGGGGTACCGGGGGGCCGGGGGGTACCGGGGCACCGGGGGGTACCGGGGCACCGGCAGCCGGTTTGGGGGAGCCCCGGCGGGGCGGTGAGTCCCAGGGGGAGCCGTGGCGGGGCTCGGGGGGCTCCGGGACGGCGCTGTAAGGCAGAGTGGCGGCGGTAGAGACCACGGGGCTGACATCGGTGATGCTCAACGCCACCGCCTCACCCGCGGGGCTGCTGTAACCGAAGTAACGACCGTGACGGTGACCGGAGCCTCGGGAGCCCCGGTGGGGTTGCCCAGCGGGTTGGGGGCGTAGCGAGACCCCTCTGTGCCACACGGGTTGGTCGTTTTCCTCTTCTTCATCATCATCATCATCATCATCATCCTCCTGGGCGGGCAGCTGGTGGTAGGGCTGCGGGGGAACCGGCAGAGGCTCCGGGGATGCAGAGCCCAACACGAAACGGCCGTCGGGACCGCGGCAGATCCGTTCCAACGGGACGTTCTCCCGGTCTTGGCTCTCGTAGGTGGGATAACGGGAACCGGCGATGCTCAGCCCCAGGCTGGTACCGGCTTTTTCACCCCACAGCAGCGTCCGGTGCAGGCTCAGGTACGGGGATGGTTGTAGCTTCAGCCTGACCGTGCTGGTGGGGCCAGCAGGGCCACGAGCATCGCTGCAAGGGAGAGGTGGCAGCTGCAGCAGCCTCTGGTTGTGCTGCCGGGCTCTGCTCCTGAATTTCCTGATTTTTTTCCTCCAGAAAAGGAGCACAAGGCGAGCCCCGGTGGCAGCACCCCGCACGGGGTGGCTGTCCCCAAGGTGTCCCCAAGGTGTCCCCAAGGTGTCACCCCAGGTGGTGGCAGAGGGATGATGAGGAGGGCAGTGGGATGGACAGGGAGGGAGAGGGATGGAGGGGAGTGTGGCATGGCCAGGAGTGGGTGAGAGGGAGCAGGATTTGGGGGGGGGAGGAAAGGCAGAGGTGGGATGGGGAGGGAATGGGATGTGGAGGAGCAAGAGAGGGACAGGGAGGGAGTGTGGCATGGCAGGACAGGACAGGACAGGACAGGGAGGGACTGTGGCAGGACAGGACAGGGAGGGAGTGTGGCATGGCATGGCATGGCATGGCAGGACAAGAAGGGAACAGGACAGGGAGGGAGTGAGGGAGTGTGGCATGGCATGGCATGGCAGGACAGGGAGGGAGTGAGGGAGTGTGGCATGGTGGAAGCAGGATAGGGAGGGAATGAGGCATGGTGGAAAAAGGATAAGGAGGGAGCATGGCATGGCATGGCACGGCACAGCACGGCATGTCAGGACAGGGAGGGAATGTGGCATGGGGGGAGCAGGATAGGGAGGGAATGTGGCATGGCAGGAACGTGACATGGTGGGAGCAGGACAGGAAGGCAGTGGGGATGGAGGGACCACAGCAGTGACGTGTCAGGACAGGGAGGGAGCATGGCATGGCATGGCACGGCATGGCATGGCATGTCAGGACAGGGAGGGAGCATGGCATGGCATGGCACGGCACAGCATGGCATGGCATGTCAGGACAGGACAGGGAGGGAGTGAGATGGAGGGGAGCATGGCATGGCATGGCAGAATAGGACAGGGAGGGAACGTGGCATGGTGGGAGCAGGACAGGAAGGCAGTGGTGATGGAGGGACCACAGCAGTGACGTGGCAGGACAGGGAGGGAGCGTGGCATGGCATGGCATGGCATGGCATGTCAGGACAGTGAGGGAACGTGGCATGGTGGAAGGATAGGGAGGGAATGTGGCATGGTGGGAGCAGGACAGGAAGGGAGTGGGGATGGAGGGACCACAGCAGTGACGTGGCAGGACAGGGAGGGAGCATGGCATGGCATGGCACGGCATGGCATGTCAGGACAGGGAGGGAGCATGGCATGGCATGGCACGGCACAGCACGGCATGTCAGGACATGGCAATGGCGTGGCGTGACTTACTGTGGAGGTGGAAGCTTCTTGCTGGGGGAGAAGACGAGTGGTGGATCTGGAAGGCCACGAGAACACAGGGGGGAATCACACGGCGAGCAACTCAAAAGGTGATGAGGAGGAGACAGCGGCACCCACTCTGTCCCCCCACCCTGGCTGGCCTGTCCCCATTGTCCCCATTGTCCCTGGTGTCCCCGGTACCTTGGTGGCGCTTGCGGAGGCGCGCGGCGCGGCGCCGGTTCATGACGCAGGCGGCCGTGGTGCTGAAGATGACGGCCACGCTGAGGAAGCAGATCCCCCCGACCACCCCCGCCAGCACCGGCTGTGGCAGCAGCTCGGGCAGCTGAGTGCGGGACGGGTACACCTCCATCCCTGCCGGGCACAGGGCACCCCATCAGGCGGGCACAGACCCCCAAAATGTGTCCCTGGAATCGTGGGGACACATCTCGGGGCTGTGCCCACCACCCTGGCCACCAGCAGAAGGGATGCTCTGCACCCAGCAGCTCTGATAATTTTAATCTTGAGGGAACAGCACGAAATGGGGGTTCTCCTTTGGGAATTTGGATGTTTCCCACCTCTGTTTTCCACCCCCAGCCTCACCTGCCGTGGAGACGTTCACCGTGTTGCTGGGGTCGCTGATGTAGCTGCCAGCAAAGGCCACCAGGCGGAACTCGTAGAAGGCGTCCTGGGGAGGACACGGGGCCATGAGCCACCAAACCCGAACCTGGCAGAACTCAAAATGTCCCTCAGACACTTTTTGGGTGTTCCTGGTCCAGCTCAGAAGCATTTGAGACCCTGGCAGGCAGCTGGAAACAGCTGTGATTTTGGATTTAAACCATAGAACGATTTACCAACCTTGCAGGACGAACAAAAAGTCACAAAATTTTAGATATTATAGTAGAAGTTGTCACAAAGTAAAGGGAAGAATTTTTGAGTGCTGTACAGGGGAGTTTTGGTTTTGTACATGGGATCAGAAGTTTTAAGATGGATTTAACAGGGATTTGGGCCTGTCCTGTCCTCCCTCTTTCTCCTTCCTCACCTCCATGTTCTTGGTGATGTTGGCACTCACAGATTGGTTTGGAGTAGAAAATCATCATTTAATATAGGTAATAGGCATTGGGGAAAAACTATAAACATTTAACACATAATGTATTGTATAAAAGATAGAAAAGCACCATTTAATATAGGTAATAGGCATTGGGAAAAAAACTATAAATATTTAACACGTAATGTACCACATAAAAGATAGAATGGCACTATTTAATATAGGTAATAGGCATTGGGGACAAACTATAAATATTTAATATGTAATGCACAATATAAAAGACAGCAGCAGCCCTGGGTGGGGAGAGAAGAAGAAATCAGGAGTCAGAGAGGATGTCAGGGTGTGTGTGTGCCTCTGCCTGAGCTGTGAGCAAACCACAGCAGCCTGAGAAGAAAAATTTTTAGATAAAACTTGCAATAAACTGCCTTGAGACAGGACAACAGAGACTGCTGAGCCTTTCTTTGGAATCTCGGGTTGGAGGATGTCAGAATCTGAGGTATTGGTGATCCTGAGATTGTAAAAAGTCTCTGTCTTTCTGCCCTGCTGCCAAAGAAGTCATAATTCATCTGTGCTGGTTTTCAAGGTTGTTTATTCTTATACATATAGGAATATATGTATATATGTTCTTATATGTAGAAGAATAAACTTATCTCTAACATGTTCTGCTGCCCTGCCGCAGCTCTGTCCTGCAGGGCAGCGTGTGGGGCTCTGCCCTCAGTGGGATGGTACAAACATTAAATACCACAAAGTATATGTGCTATATTTAAATAACGTGCCAATATCTGTCACCTACGTTGGACAGTGTGTCCCCAGCCTGAACCAACAGAAAAATGCCAACACCACAGTGAAACATGGGGGGCATGAAGAAGGAGAAAAAGGACAAGGCACACCCAATTTCCTCCATCTTGTCCCCTTTGGACCCCTCATCTAGAATCCTAAAATTTTACTTTTGCACCCGTGCCACACTTAATTATTACTGATATCAAACACTGAGAGGTTGTAATTGATCCTGTAAGATTGAAAACTCTTTTCCATGGACAGAGATCACAGCCAGTGTCTCTGGGGGCTCTGTCCAGGGGGGTTCCTGACCCCTGCCAGGGTCCCAGGGCAGCCAGAGGGAAGCTCTGGATTCCCACAGGAGGAGAGATTTTTCCACCACATGTGCCACCCCTGACCTAGAGGTGATCTCTGGCACTAACCCACCTTGGCACCTGGTCACACCTTACCTTGATGAGCCCTGGCACCAGCACCTGGGTGTCAGTGGCGGGGATGGAGCTCTCCAGCACCTCCCAGCCGCCCTTGTCCTGCCGCAGCTCCAGCGCGTACCCGCTCAGGGCCACTGAGGCACGGGCAGGGGGGTCCCAGCGAAGCAGAACCCCCCTGACGCTCTCGTTGGCCCTCAGAGATCGTGGTGGGGACAGGAAGACGTGCACAGTGATGGCTGGTGGCTCTGGAGGCACTGTGGTCACTGGGAAGCCTGGGGAGAAGACAGAGGTGGAGGGAACGGGAGCATCCCGAGTTTTTGGGGGGGCACTGGGGGTGTTTTGGGGGGCTCCACTCACCCCTGGGCACGGAGGTGACGATCTGGCTGAAGGGGCCACTGCCCAGCTTGTTCTGGGCCAGGACACTGAACTGGTAACTGGTGTCTGGCTGCAGGTTCTCCACCAGAAGGTGCCGAGCCCCCGCTGGCACCGACAGCGACACCCAGTCGTGGTGTGCCCGCGGTGGCTTCCTCACCCTGGGGACAGGAGGGACATATGAGCCCAAAATTGGGGTCCCTGGGGGGCACACAGCAGAGGTGGGCACTCACAGTGGGGTGTACCAAACGCTGAACCTCTGGAAGTATCCTCCATCAAAGCCTGGCTCCCAGGAGATGTTGGCCGCCAGCAGCAGCGGGAGCACGGAGACGTTGGTGACAGCGTGGGGACTGGTACCTGGAGGGCAGCAGTGGCACATTGAGGGGCTTGGACCACCCTCTCCAGCATGTCACCCACCCCTGGGACTATCCCAGCCCGCCAGTGACGAGCAGCTCACCCAGGACGTGGACGGAGGTGGCAGTGGTGACACTGGCCACCTGGTTGGTGGCAGTGCATTGCCAGACTCCGTGCTGCTCCTTGGTGAGGGGGTGGAGGACGAGGCTGCTGTTCCCATCCACCTGGGCACTGCTCTTCCCCACGCTGCCCACCTGTGGGGCACGGGCACGCTGATTTGGGGGTCACCACCGAGCCACCCCCACGCAGGGCTGGGACTGTGACGCTGCCACACTTGTGGGGACAAGGGGACTTGAAAATGGGGACCGTGCTGGGGCTGGTTTGGAGGGCAAGGGGCAGGTTTTTAGAAAAAAGGGTTTTTTTGTCAGATTTTTAGAGGAAAGCCAAGCAAAGCAACCCAAGATCCTTCAGGAACCCCAGTTTGGGATGGAACCCAGTGGTGACAGGAACATAACCCCAGGAGTGATGTAGAAACAAAAATACCACCCTAGAAATGATACCCTGGAGGCCAAAAGCAATCTCTGTCCCTGAGGGGGGCTCAGCTGACCCCAAAAAACAGCAATTCCTACCTTCACCCAGGTGATGGTGGGTGGGGGATCCCCGTGAGCTGCACAGGGGATCACCAGCTCCCGGCCCACCTCCTGGAAATATTCCTCCTTGGGCCGCACCGTGAAGGCAGGAGGGTCCTGCAAAGCATCATTTATTAAAAAAATGTGGATATTGATCTAGTACCCATGTCTAATTGTGACAGAAAAAAACTCTCTAACAGTTTAAAGCTAGAAAGTGCATGTTTACAAAGCTCCTGCTCTGAATTATTAAAGAAATATGGATGTTGATCTAATACCAATATCTAATTGTGACAGACAAAATCTTTCTAACAGTTTAAAGTTAGAAAGTGCGTGTTTACAAAGCTCCTGCTGTGAATTATTAAAGAAATATGGATATTGATCTAGTAACAATATCTAACTGTGACAGAAAAACTCTCTAACAGTTTAAAGTTAGAAAATGAGTGTTTATTGCGTGTGGGATCACTCCCAAATCCACACCGCACCCTCCAAGTGATTACAGAGCCCTTTTATCCATCCAAGTATTGAATACCCAAAAATACAAATAAATATTCATCATTTTGGTACATCCCATTCCTTGTTTTGTACACTAATTATTTCAAAAGCTATTCAGCATGAAATTTGTTCCTTGAAATGGGTCCCTTTCATGGGGAGGGGTCCCAAAATGAGGACGTCAATGAAGTCTTCCTCCTTCTGACCTTTCTACCTTTTCAATGTAAATATGACAAATTAACTCTTGGTAGAACTCCCATTTTTTTGTCTTCAATTGGTTTCAGAACAGAGGAGGCCCACGATTGTATTAAGTTCCTAAAATCTATTTGTTATATTATATATTATGTCATTATATTCTTCATTATAAACCCAGCTAACTCAACATTGTGCTGACAAGCAATCAATTATTAGTTAACTACTAACTCTTAATTTTATTAAGGCTGACTTATTTATTTTAATTAACTCTAGTAACGCTTCTATTGAACTAAAATTGTCGGAATCTGTGGGTATTGATGATTCAGAGATTGTAAAAAGTTTCTGTCTTAAGCAGAAGTCATAATTCATCTGTGTTGGTTTTCAAGGTTGTTTATTCTTATACATATAAGAATATATGTATATATATTCTTATATGTATAAGAATAAACTTATCTCTAACATGTTCTGTCTGCCCTGCAGGGCTCTGCCCTCAGTGGGATGTTGCAAACATTAAATACCAGAAACTACCTGTGCTATATTTACAATAACGTGCCAATGTAACACCCCTCAGTGGGATGTTACAAACATTAAATACCAGAAACTTATGTGTGGTATATTTACAATAACATCTCAATGTAACACCCCTCAGTGGGATGTTACAAACATTATATACCAGAAACTACCTGTGCTGGATTTACAATAACGTGCCAATATCTGTCACCTACGTTGGACAGTGTGTCCCCAGCCTGAACCAACAGAAAAATGCCAACACCACAGTGAAACATGGAGGGCATGAAGAAGGAGAAAAAGGACAAGACACACCCAATTTCCTCCATCTTGTCTTCTTTGGACCCCTAATCTAGAATCCTAAAATTTTACTTTTGCACCCGTGCCACACTTAATTATTGATTATATCAAACACTCAGAGCTTTTAATTGATCCTGTAAGATTGAAAACTCTTTTCCATGGACAGAGATCACAGCCAGTGTCTCTGGGGGCTCTGTCCAGGGGGGTTCCTGGACCCATTTTTTTTGGGTTCCCATATAAAATCTGAGCTCCTCGAAAATCTCTAAATCCCTTAAAATGTACGTTTCGAGCAGAGGGGCAGTTTGGGGGTTCAGAGGAAGGTCAGGGGACCCCGGGGGGCTCCTGACCTTGAGCAGGACACGCGTGGGCCGGGAGGGGCCGGCGGTGCCGTAGCTGTTGTAGGGCGTGCAGCGGTACAGCCCCGGCGCGTCGTCGTTGCCCGTGGCGATGACGATGGAGCCATCGGGCTGGAGGGACCAGCCGGGGAGCTGGGAGAGGGGAAAAGGTGAGAAAAAGGGATTTGGGATGGTGGGAAGGAGCTGGGAGAGGGGAAAAGGTGAGAAAAAGGGATTTGGGATGGTGGGAAGGAGGTGGGAGAGGGGAAAAGTGAGAAAAAGGGATTTGGGATGGTGGGAAGGAGGTGGGAGAGAGAAATGGATAAAGAAGAATGATTTGGGAAGGAGGTGGGAGAGGGGAAAAGGTGAGAGAAAGGGATTTGGGAAGGAGCTGGGAGAGGGGAATGGATGAAGAAGGATTTGGGAAGGAGCTGGGAGGGAGGAATGGATGAAGAAGGATTTGGGACGGAGATGGGAGGGAGGAATGGGTGAGCAGGAGGGATTTGGGAAGATGCTGGGAGAGGGGAATGGGTGAGGAAGAAGGATTTGGGAAGGAGCTGGGAGAGGGGAACAGATGAAGAAGGATTTGGGAAGGTGGGAGTGGCCATACCTTGGAGCAGCTGGGGAACTGGGAGAGGGGAATGGGAGAGGAAAAACGATTTAGGAAGGAGCTGAGAGAGGGGAATGGGTGAGCAGGAGGGATTTGGGAAGGAGCTGGGAGAGAGGAATGGGAGAGGAGAAGGAATCTGGGGAAGAGCTTGGAGGGAGGAATGTGTAAGTAGGAGGGTTTTGGAAGGAGCTGGGAGAGGGGAATGGATGAAGAAGGATTTAGGAAGGAGCTGGGAGAGGGGAACAGATGAAGAAGGATTTGGGAAGGAGCTGGGAGGGAGGAATGGATGAAGAAGGATTTGGGAAGGAGCTGGGAGAGGGGAATGGATGAGGAAGGATTTGGGAAAGAGCTGGGAGGGAGGAATGGATGAAGAACCATTTGGGAAGGAGCTGGGAGAGAGGAATGGATGAAGAAGGAATTGGGAAGGAGCTGGAAGAGAGGAACGCGAGAGGAGGAGGAATTTAGGAAGGAGCTGGGAGGGAGGAATGGGAGAGGAGAAGGGATTTGGGAAGGAGCTGGGAGAGAGGAACAGATGAAGAAGGATTTGGGAAGGATCTGGAGGGAGGAACAGATGAAGAAGGATTTGGGAAGGATCTGGAGGGAGGAAGGTGTAAGCAGGAGTGATTTGGAAGGGCACTGGGGGTGGCTCTACCTTGTCCAGCTCCAGCGGGAGCCCGTCCCTGGTCCAGGAGACGGAGAGCAGGGGGGGGTTGGCCCTGCAGGGACAGCGGATCACGCCCCTCATGCCCTTGGGCAGGTGGGTCTCCGGGAGCATGGTGGTCACCTGCGCTGGGTCTGCGGGCACACACGGGGCTGGGGTCCCCACGGGGCACCCCTGTTCCCACCACAGCCCCAAAAGCAGGGTCCCCCAGCCCTGGGGGTGCAGGAGGGGGTCTTACAGAGCACTGTGAGGAAGGCTGAGGCGGAAGGAGGCTTCCAGAGCCCGTTGCTGGGGGTGCAGGTGTATTTTCCAGCGTCATCCGGGGTGGCTCGCTGCAGCAGGAGGCTCCCGTCCACCAGGACACGGACACGAGCCTGGAGGTGGCTGGGAAGGGATGGCAAAGCTGTGACTGGCACGGTTGGCACCCTGTTTGCCCCCACCACACACCCAGCCTGGCACTCGGGGTGGGGTTTGGGGGTTCCTCAGCCCCGGTGCCACCCCCGTTGCTGTCGGAACCGAGCCTGGAGGTGGCTGGGAAGGGATGGCAAAGCTGTGAGTGGCACGGTTGGCACCCTGTTTGCCCCACCACACACCCAGCCTGGCACTCAGGGCCGGGTTTGGTGGTCCCTCAGCCCCGGTGCCACCCTGTTGCTGTCAGACCCGAGCCCGGAGGTGGCTGGGAAGGGATGGCAGAGCTGTGAGTGGCATGGTTGGCACCCTGTTTGCCCCACCACACACCCAGCCTGGCACTCAGGGCTGGGTTTGGGGGTCACTCAGCCCCAGTACCACCCCCGTTGCTGTCGGACCCGAGCCTGGAGGTGGCTGGGAAGGGATGGCAGAGCGGTGAGTGGCACGGTTGGCACCCTGTTTGCCCCACCACACACCCAGCCTGGCACTCAGGGCTGGGTTTGGGGGTTCCTCAGCCCCGGTGCCACCCTGTTGCTGTCACACCTGAGGTGGAAGACGTTGCTGCTGCCCTGGAACCAGGTGTAGGTGAGGTTCCCTGGGTAAGCCTCAGCCTGGCACGCCAGGAAGGCATCTTGGGAGACGTTAACGGTGACGTTCTGTGGTGGCACCACGATGACAGGCGGCCCTGGGGGGGTGTGGGTCAGAGGGGCAGTGAGGATGGGCACAGGGACCATGCCAGGGCTCCATCTCCAACCACCCCTCCTTACCCTGCACCAGCACACGGGTGGTGTGGGTGACAGTGCCCTCCTTGCTGGTGGCGTGGCACGTGTAGGTGCCCGCGCTGGCACGTTCCACCACGGCGATGCTCAACGTCCCGTTCCTCACCTGTGGCACCGAGGGACAGCAAACGCGCCCCGTGAACGGGGTGGTGACACCAGCCAGGTGACACCACAGCGGGGATGTGCATCAGAGCTTGGCTACACCCCACAGAGCGGGTGTCACCCTCACCTGCACCGTGTCCCCGCTCTGGACAGGCAGGTCACTCCTCCTCCAGGTGACAACAGGCTGGGGGTTGCCGACAGCCCTGCAGGTGAGGCTCAGAGCAGCCCGGTCCCTCACCTCTACGAAGGCAGGGGGGGTCTCCAGGAAGGTTGGGGGTGCTGGAAGGTAAATTTAGATTTAATTTCACCCTCAGATCTGGCTCAGCTCGGTGTGGGAGCAGCTGAGCTCAGGTTGGTACCGTTGACGGTGAGGTGGATCCAGGTGCCGTTCTGGAAGTCGGCGTCGCTGCTGTGGCGGTCGAGGAAGAGCACCCGGCACTCGTACCAGCCCTGGTCCTCGGCACGCAGCAGGTCCAGGCGCAGCGAGGCGCCTTCCTCCAGCCGCACACGGCCTGGATGGGCAGCGGCTCAGGGACAGCGTGGCCCCGGGTCACCCTCTTCCCCCGGGTCACCCACTCCTGGGTCACCCCCTCCTTGGGGCCACCTCCTTCCCCCGGGTCACCCCTTCCCCCGGGTCACCCCCTTCCCCCAGGTCACCTCCTTCCCCCGGGGCCACCCCCTCTCCTGGGTCACCTCCTTCTCCTGGGCCACCTCCTTCCCCCGGGTCACCCCCTTCCTCCGGGTCACCCCCTCTCCTGGGCCATCGCCTCCTGGGTCACCCCTCTCCTGGATCACCTCCTCCCCAGGTCACCCCTCTTGGCAGCCACCCCTCTCCCGGGTCACCCCTCTCCCGGGTCATGTCCTCCTCGGGCCACCCCCTCCCTGGGGTCACCCCCTCTCCCTGGGGTGCCTCTTCCTGGGGTCACCCCTCTCCCGGGCCATCCCCCTCATGGGTCACCCTTCTCCCAGGCCACCCCCCTCATGGGTCACTCTCTCCCGGGTCACCCCCTCTCCTGGGTCACCCCATCCCCCGGGTCATCCCCTTCCCCCGGGTCACCTCCTTCCCCCGGGTCACTCCCTCTCCTGGGCCATCCCCTCCCTGGGGTCACCCCTCTCCCGGGCCACCCATCTCCCGGGTCACCCCCTCCTTGGGTCACCCTCTCCCGGGTCACCCCATCCCTGGGGTCACCCCTCTCCCGGGTCACCCCATCCCTGGGGTCACCCCCTCTCCCTGGGGTCACTCTCTCCCGGGTCACCCCATCCCCCGGGTCACCCCTCTCCCGGGTCACATCCTCCTCAGGCCACCTCCTCCCTGGGGTCACCCCTCTTGGCAGCCACCCCTCTCCCGGGTCACCCCCCTCATGGGTCACCCCTCTCCCGGGTCACCCCCTCCTTGGGGCCACCCCTCTCTCGCCCCACGCCCCGCGGCCTCTCTGATGAGGAGAGGGATAAAGGGAGAGCGGGCGCGGCCCGTTAATCCCCCGGGCTATTATCAGAGCCATAATCGGCTCACGGTGCCGCGGGAATTGGCTCAGCCCCGGCTGGGGTGTGCGGGCAGCGGCTCCCAACGAACGCACCGGCACCCCCTGCCCCGGGCACCCATTATCCCGGGCACCCAAGGTCCGGAGCACCCATTATCCCGGGCACCCAGTGCCCTGAGCATCCCCTTCTCCGGGCACCCAGTGCCCTGAGCATCCCCTGTCCCGGGCATCCCCTTCTCTGGGCACCCCCTGTCCCGGGCACCCACTGTCCTGAGCATCCCTTTGCCCGGGCACCCACTGTCCGGAGCACCCATTATCCCGGGCACCCACTGTCCTGAGCACCCCCTGTCTGGGGCACCCACCATCCCGGGCATCCCCTTTTCCAGACACCCACTGCCCTGAGCACCCCCTTCTCTGTGCACCCACTGTCCTGAGCACCCCCTTCCCCAGGCACCCACAGTCCGGAGCACCCACCATCCCGGGCATCCCCTTCTCCAGGCACCCAGTGCCCTAAGCATCCCCTGTCCTGGGCATCCCCTTCTCCGGGCACCCACTGTCCGGGGCACCCATCATCCCGGGCATCCCCTTCTCTGGGCACCCACCGTCCTGAGCACCCATTATCCCGGGTACCCACTGTCCTGAGCACCCCCTGTCCGGAGCAACCCCTTCTCTGGGCACCCCCTGTCCAGGGCACCCCCTTCCCCGGGCACCCACTGTCCGGAGCATCCCCTGTCCCGGGCACCCATTATCCCGGGCACCCAGTGCCCTGAGCATCACCTTCTCCAGGCACCCAGTGCCCTGAGCATCCCTTTCCCCAGGCACCCACTGTCTGGAGCACCCCCTTCCCCGGGCACCCACTGCCCGGGGCACCCACCATCCCGGGCATCCCCTTCTCCAGGCACCCACTGCCCTCAGCACCCCCTTCCCCGGGCACCCACTGTCTGGGGCACCCACTGTCCTGAGCACCCCCTTCTCTGGGCACCCACTGCCCTGAGCACCCATTATCCCGGGCACCCACTGCCCTGAGCACCCCCTTTCCCTGTGCACCCACTGCCCTGAGCCCGGCAAGGATGGGAGGAAGAGGAGGAAGAGGAGGAGGAGGAGGAGGAGGAGGAGGAGGAGGAGTGGCAGGAGCCGGGCGGGTTTGGGCACCAAAATCCAACCCTGAGTGTGCCAACCCCGCACACGAACACGCGTGAAACCTTTCCCATCCCACCCTACAGCTGTGAGATGAGGGGACCGCCAGATTTTTGGGAAGTGGGAATCTCTGGGAATATTTGGGAATCTCTGGGAATCTTTGGGAATCTTTGGGAATATTTGGGAATCTCTGGGAAGCTCCAGCAGCTGCCATCCCCCAGCCCCAGCCAGCCGAACAAAGGTCCCTTTGGAAGGGATCAGCTCAGCCCGGGGACGCCCCTCAGCCTCCCCCTAATCCCCCCGAGCCGGCCCCATCCCCCTCCTCCTCCTCCTCCTCCTCCTCCTCCTCCTCCTCCTCCTCCTCTTTGCGAAAACAACAAAAAAAAAACCCCAAAAAACAAAACCCTAAAGACCAACATCCCTCCCCCCCCTGCGCCTGGCAACCGACACTCAGCGGGACACAAAAGGGGGTGGGGGGACACAAAAAGGGGGTGGGGGGACACAAAAAGGGGGTGGGGGGATAAAAAAGGGGGTGGGGGGACATAAAAGGGGGTGAGGGGGGCACAAAAAGGGGGTGGGGGGGACAGAAAAAGGGGGTGAGGGGACATAAAAAGGGGGTGGGGGGACACATAAGGGGGTGGGGGGACACAAAAGGGGGTGGGGGGACACAAAAAGGGGGTGGGGGGACACAAAAAGGGGGTGGGGGGACACAAAAGGGGGTGGGGGGACACAAATAGGGGGTGGGGGGGGCACAAAAGGGGGTGGGGGGACACAAAAGGAGGTGGGGGACACAAAAGGAGGTGGGGGACACAAAAGGGGGGTGGGGGGGACACAAAAGGGGGTGGGGGGGACACAAAAAGGGGGTGGGGGGACACAAAAAGGGGTGGGGGACACAAAAGGGGGTGGGGGGACACTAAAGGGGGTGGGGGGACACAAAAAGGGGTGGGGGGACACTAAAGGGGATGGGGGGACACTAAAGGGGGTGGGGGGACACAAAAAGGGGGTGGGGGGGACACAAAAGGGGGTGGGGGGACACAAAAGGGGTGGGGGGGACACTAAAGGGGATAGGGGGACACAAAAAGGGGGTGGGGGGACACAAAAAGGGGGTGGGGGGCACAAAAAGGGGGTGGGGGGACACAAAAAGGGGTGGGGGGGACACTAAAGGGGTGGGGGGACACAAAAAGGGGGTGGGGGTGCACAAAAAGGGGGTGGGGGGGCACTAAAGGGGGTGGGGGGACAAAAAAGGGGGTGGGGGGACACAAAAAGGGGGTGGGGGGACACTAAAGGGGGTGGGGGGGCACAAAAATGGGGTGGGGGGGACACAAAAAGGGGGTGGGGGGACACTGATCCCAATCTGCTCCCGCAGCCCCACGGGGGAGGGGAGCCCCTTCCCGGGTAACCGGAGCCGCCGCAGCCCCCGGGGCCTCTCGGTGCTCCGGTAACCGGAGCCCAACCCGGGAGAAAAATTGCCTTGTCCTGCTCGGGGCTTCGTTTTCACCGCTGGTCCCCCAGAAACAAGTGGGAGCTGCTAAAAACATCCCCAAAAAATCAGTGTATTCTCCAGGATGGAGAGTGGGTATCCCAATTAAAGTGATTTTTTAGGCACCGGATAATTTTGGCAGCGTTTGGGTTGCGATCCAGCTTTGATTCCATCCCCAAAAATCAGTGTATTCTCCAGGGTGGAGAGCGGGTATCCCAATTAAAGTGATTTTTTAGGCACGGGATAATTTTGGCAGCATTTGGGCGTGATCCAGCTTTGATTCCATCCCCAAAAATCAGTGTATCCCTCCGTTCTCCAGGGTGGCATCCCAATTAAAGTGATTTTTTAGGCACAGGATAATTTTGGCAGCAAGGTTTGGGTCGCGATCCAGCTATTAATCCATCCCCAAAAATCAGTGTATTCTCCAGGATGGAGAGCAGGTATCCTAATTAAGGTGATTTTTTACCACGGGATAATTTTGGCAGCGTTTGGGTCGCGATCCAGCTATTAATCCACCCCCAAAAATCAGTGTATTCTTCAGGATGGAGAGTGGGTATCCCAATTAAAGTGATTTTTTAGGCACGGGATAATTTTGGCAGCGTTTGGGTCATGATCCAGCTATTAATCCACCCCCAAAAATCAGTGTATCCCCCCATTCTCCAGGGTGGTATCCCAATTAAAGTGATTTTTTAGGCACAGGGATAATTTTGGCAGCGTTTGGGCGCGATCCAGCTATTAATCCATCCCCAAAAATCAGTGTATCCCCCCATTCTCCAGGGTGGTATCCAAATTAAAGTGATTTTTTAGGCACAGGGATAATTTTGGCAGCAAGGTTTGGGTCGCGATACAGCTATTAATCCATCCCCAAAAATCAGTGTATCCCTCCGTTCTCCAGGGTGGTATCCAAATTAAGGTGATTTTTTAGGCACAGGGATAATTTTGGCAGCGTTTCGGTCGCGATCCAGCTATTAATCCACCCCCAAAAATCAGTGTATTCTCCAGGATGGAGAGGGGGTATCCCAATTAAAGTGATTTTTTAGGCACGGGATAATTTTGGCAGCGTTTGGGTCGCGATCCAGCTTTGGTTCCACCCACGGGTGATGCCCCAGCACCCACGGGAGATGCCCCAGCACCCACGGGAGTGGGTTGGGTGGGGTTTTGGGGTTTTTTTCCCTAAATTTCACCCTGTGGGGGTCTGCATCCCCTCCCCCAGCCGGGCACCCACGGGAGATGCCCCAGCACCCACGGGAGATGCCCCAGCACCCACGGGAGATGCCCCAGCACCCACGGGAGTGGATTGGGTGGGGTTTTATTCCCTAAATTTCACCCTGTGGGGGTCTGAATCCCCTCCACCAGCTGGGCACCCTCAGGGCACCCTGGTGGTGTCACCCACGGGAGATGCCCCAGCACCCACGGGAGATGCCCCAGCACCCATGGGAGATGCCCCAGCACCCACGGGAGTGGGTTGGGTGGGTTTTTATTCCCTAAATTTCACCCTGTGGGGGTCTCATCCCCTCCCCCAGCCGGGCACCCACGGGAGATGCCCCAGCACCCACGGGAGATGCCCCAGCACCCACGGGAGGGGGTTGAGTGGGGGTTTTTTCCCTAAATTTCACCCCGTGGGGGTCTGAATCCCCTCCCCCAGCCGGGCACCCACGGGAGATGCCCCAGCACCCACGGGAGATGCCCCAGCACCCACAGGAGATGCCCCAGCACCCACGGGAGATGCCCCAGCACCCACGGGAGTGGGTTGGGTGGGGTTTTGGGGTTTTTTTTCCCCTAAATTTCACCCTGTGGGGGTCCCCTCCCCACGGGGACCCCACGGGGAACCCACGGGAAACCCACGGGAACCCATGGGGACCCACGGGGAACCCACGGGGACCCACGGGGAACCACGGGGAACCCACGGGGACCCACGGGGAACCCACGGGAACCCCACGGGAACCCACGGGGACCCACGGGGACCCACGGGGACCCACGGGGAACACACGGGAACCCCACGGGGACCCATGGGGACCCATTGGAACCCACGGGGACCCATGGGGACCCCACGGGAACCCCACGGGGAACCACGGGAACCCACGGGAACCCACGGGGACCTCATGGGAACCCACGGGGAACCCACGGGGACCCACGGGGACCCACGGTGTACCCACGGGAACCCACGGGGAACCCACGGGAACCCACGGGGACCCACGGGAGCCCACGGGGACCCACTGGGACCCCACGGGAACCCACGGGGACCCACGGGGAACCCACGGGGACCCACGGGGACCCCACGGGAACCCACGGGAACCCACGGGGAACCCACGGGGACCCACGGGGACCCACGGGGACCCACGGGGACACACGGGGACACACGGGGACACACGGGGAACCACGGGGACCCACGGGGAACCCACGGGGAACCCACGGGGAACGCACGGGAACCCACGGGGAACCACGGGGACCCACGGGGACCCCACGGGGACCCACGGGAACCCACGGGGACCCACGGGGACCCACGGGGAACCCACGGGGACCCACGGGGAACCACGGGGAACCACGGGAACCCACGGGGAACCCACGGGGAACTCAAGGGGAACCCACGGGAACCCACGGAAACCCACGGGGACCCACGGGAACCCACGGGGAACCCACGGGGACCCACGGGGACCCACGGGGACCCACGGGGACCCCACGGGAACCCCACGGGGACCCATGGGGAACCCACGGGGAACCCACGGGGTCCCACGGGGACCCACGGGGACCCACGGGGACCCCACGGGAACCCACGGGGACCCCACGGGGACCCCACGGGGACCCACGGGGAACACACGGGGACCCACGGGGAACGCACGGGGACCCACGGGGACCCACGGGGACCCCACGGGAACCCACGGGGAACCCACGGGGACCCACGGGGAACCCACGGGGAACCCACGGGGACCCACGGGGACCCACGGGGACCCACGGGAACCCACGGGGAACCCACGGGAACCTACGGGAACCCACGGGGACCCCACGGGAACCCACGGGGACCCCACGGGGACCCACGGGGACCCACGGGGAACGCACGGGGAACCCCCGGGGAACCCACGGGGAAAGCACGGGGACCCACGGGGAACCCACGGGGAACCCATGGGGAACCCACGGGGACCCACGGGGACCCACGGGGACCCACGGGGAACCCACGGGGAACCCACGGGGACCCACGGGGAACCCACGGGGACCCACGGGGACCTCACGGGGACCCACGGGGACCCACGGGGAACCCACGGGGAACCCACGGGAACCCACGGGGACCCACGGGGACCCACGGGAACCCACGGGGACCCACGGGGACCCACGGGGACCCACGGGGAACCCACGGGAACCCACGGGGACCCACGGGGAACCCACGGGGACTCACGGGGACCCACGGGGACGCACGGGGACCCACGGGGAACACACGGGGAACACACGGGGAACACACGGGGAACACACGGGGAACCCACGGGAGCCCACGGGGAACCCACGGGGACCCCACGGGGACCCACGGGAACCCACGGGGAACCCACGGGGACCCCACGGGGACCCACGGGAACCCACGGGGAACCCCACGGGGAACCCACGGGGAACCCACGGGGACCCACGGGAACCCACGGGAACCCACGGGGACCCACGGGGACCCCACTGGGACTCACGGGAACCCACGGGGAACCCACGGGGAACCCACGGGGACCCACGGGAACCCACGGGGAACCCACGGGGACCCACGGGAACCCACGGGGAACCCACGGGGAACACACGGGGACCCACGGGAACCCACGGGGAACCCACGGGGAACCCACGGGGACCCACGGGGACCCACGGGGACCCCACGGGAACCCCACGGGGACCCACGGGGACCCCACGGGGAACACACGGGAACCCACGGGAACCCACGGGGACCCACGGGGAACCCACGGGAACCCACGGGGACCCACGGGGAACCCACGGGAACCCACGGGGACCCCACGGGAACCCCACGGGAACCCCACGGGGACCCACGGGAACCCACGGGGAACCCCACGGGAACCCCACGGGGACCCACGGGAACCCACGGGAACCCACGGGAACCCACGGGGAACACACGGGGACCCACGGGGAACACACGGGGACACACGGGAACCCCACGGGGACCCACGGGGACCTACGGGGACCCACGGGGACACACGGGGACCCACGGGAACCCACGGGGACCCACGGGGAACACATGTGAACCCATGGGAACCCACGGGGAACCACGGGGAACCACGGGGAAGCCACGGGGACCCACGGGGACCCACGGGGACCCACGGGGAACCCACGGGGACCCACGGGAACCCACGGAGAACCCACGGGGACCCACGGGGAACCCACGGGAACCCACGGGGAACACACGGGAACCCACGGGAACCCACGGGAACCCACGGGGACCCACGGGGACCCACGGGGACCCACGGGGATGTCCACCCGCCCGTCCCCGCCACTCACCCGCGTACTCGGGATCCACGCGTGGGGAGTAGAGCCCGAACTTGATGAAGATGGGGAGGACGAAGCCGAAACGGACCCACTCGATCACGTAGAGCGGCGGGCGAGTCTCGTGGGCGCTCAGGAGTCCGCAGCCCAAAACCGCGCTGCCACCGACACGCCCCGCCACGGACCGGGGCTCGTTCCGTTCGCTGCCTGCGGGACCGGGACCGGGACACCGGTGAGACCGGGATACACCGGGATACACCGGGATAAACCGGGATACACCGGGAGCGTTCCCCTGCCCACGGAACCCCCCGCCCACGCATCTCCGGGACACGGCGCTGGTCAAACCGATCCCACCGGATACACCGGGATACACCGGGACACACCGGGACACACCGGGATATACCGGGATATACCGGGATATACCGGGACCGTCCTCCCGCCCCCGCAGCACCCCGCCCCCGTTATCCCCAGCTGTTCCCCGCCTCCTCACACTTCCCCAGCACCGGTAGGACCGGCCCCACCGGACACACCGGGATACACCGGGATACACCGGGATACACCGGGATACACCGGGATATACCGGGACCGTCCTCCCGCCCCCGCAGCACCCCGCCCCCGTTATCCCCAGCTCTTCCCCGCCTCCTCACGCTTCCCCAGCACCGGTAGGACCGGCCCCACCGGACACACCGGGACACACCGGGACACACCGGGACACACCGGGACCTTCCTCCCGCCCCCGTTATCCTCAGCTATTCCCCGCCTCCTCACGCTTCCCCAGCACCGGTAGGACCGGCCCCACCGGAACACACCGGGACACCCCCAGACCCTTTCCCCGCCCCCGAGCCCCGCCACCGGCCAGACCGGCCCCGCCGCTCCCCCCCACTCCCCGGGGCATCCCCCTCACCCCCGGTTCCGGCCAGCAGGCTGAGGACGGCGGCGCGCAGCCACCACCGCATAGCCCAAACCCCTGTGCGGCGGCTCCCGTGGGGTCACCGGGACCCGCGGAACGGCGGCCACGACCGGGCAGCCCCGGGAGCACCGGCCCCGGGCGGGGGGCGCGGGGGGCTCCGCGTCCCGCCGCTCCTCATGCCCGGCCGGCCGCGCTCGGCTGCGCTCGGCTCTTCCCGCCTGCTTTCGGCTCTTTCCGGCTCGGTTCGGCTCCGTTCGGCTCCGTTCGGGCTCCGGTCGCCGCCGCCGCCACCGGGCGGCCGCAAACAAACCGCGATGGCGGGAGGGGCCGCCCCGGCCACGCCCCCCGCCGCTTGTTGCCGTGGTAACAGCCAATCAGGAGGCGCCGCTGAGCGCTGAGCCCAAGCGGCCAATGGCGGAGCGAGGCAGGGAGAGCGAGGGATGCTGGGAGATGTAGTACGCGGAGTGGGGCGGGGGGTCGGGGGCGTGTGGGGTGACACGGAGGGGACATGGGGGGACAAGCGAGGGGGACATGGGGGGACAAGCGAGGGGGACATGGGGGGACACCTGGAGGATCACCGGAGCAGGCACGGGGGGCTGCGGGAGTGGAGGAAACGAGTGGGACACACGGGTGGGACATAGGGTGGGACACGGGGTGGGTCATGAATAGGACACGGGGGTGGCGTGTGGGGTGACACGGAGGGGACATGGGGGGACAAGTGAGGGGGACACATGGGGGATCACCAGGGCAAGCACGGGGGGCTGCGGGAGTGACATTTAGAGGGAGGAAACGAGTGGGACACACGGGTGGGACATAGGGTGGGACACGGGGTGGGTCATGAATAGGACACGGGGGTGGCGTGTGGGGTGACACGGAGGGGACATGGGGGGACAAGCGAGGGGGACACGGGGGGACACATGGGGGATCACCAGGGCAGGCACAGGGGGGTGCGGGAGTGGAGGAAACGAGTGGGACACACGTGGGACATAGGGTGGGGGGGTCATGAATAGGACACAGGGGTGGCACACGGGTGGGACAAAGAGGGGACACACGGGTGGGACCGTGGAGGGGACGCAGATGGGCGTGAGACACAGGAAAACACTCGTGGGACACTCAGGGGTGGGACAAAGAGGGGACACACGGGTGGGACACATGGGTGGGACATGGATGGGACACACGGGTGGGGTTTGGGTGTGTGATCCCCCCGTGGGACACCCCCCGTGGGACACAGGGACAGGCAGGTGGTGACAAACAGCCCAGCACTAATCCCACCCTAAAACTGTCCCCACACGGGGACAAGCCACCCCTGCCACGTCCCCATCCCCAGCGGGCTGAGCCGGAGCTGGGCCACCCGCCAGCCCGGCTGGGGACAGGAGGGGACACAGGGGGACATCCAGGGACGTGCAAACCCCACGCGTGTGACACCGGAGCCACACCCGGGAGCGGCTGTGGGGTGATGCCCCCCGAGCTCAGCCCCACCTGGAGGGTTTTGGGGGGTCCCTGGAGCCCCCCCAGCCCGGCCTGGCCCCCCAAGCGTGGGGGACTCTGAGGACAGCGCGGAGTCATCGGGTTAAGGGCAATAATTCTGCCGTAAGCAGCTTAGGCTGGGCATGGTTGGCCAGCACTGCCACCGTGTCCCCACTGTGTCCCCATTGTCCCCGTGGTGCCCCCCACGCAGCACCGGGCACCTCCAAACCGGCCTCGCTGTGGCATCGCTGGGGGGGGACACGGGTGTCCCCAAAAATGTCACTACGGGTCACCAGAGCAGAGTTTTGGAGTGACCCCACACCTTGTGGTGAGATCCCATCCCAATTCTGGGCACATCTGGGCAGGGCACAACTGGATTGTGCCACCACCACCACCTCGGTGTCACCACCCCGTTGTCACCACCTCGGTGTCACCACCCTGTTGTCACCACCCAGATGTCAACACCCCGGTGTCACCACCCCGATGTCACCACACCAGTGTCACCACCCCAGTATCACCACCCCATCATCACCACCTCGGTGTCACCACCCCAGTGTCACCACCCCATCATCACCACCCCGTTGTCACCACCTTGGTGTCACCACCCCAGTGTCACCACCCCAGTGTCACCACCTCAATGTCACCACCCCGATGTCACCACCCCAGTGTCAACACCCGGTGTCACCACCCCAGTGTCACCACCCCAGTGTCACCACCCCGTTGTCACCACCTTGGTGTCACCACCCCGTTGTCACCACCTCGTTGTCACCACCCCAATGTCACCACCTCAGTGTCACCACCCCGTTGTCACCACCCCAGTGTCACCACCCCAGTGTCACCACCCCAGTGTCACCACCTCGGTGTCACCACCCCATTGTCACCACCCCGTTGTCACCACCCTGATGTCACCACCTCAGTGTCACCACCTCGGTGTCACCACCCCATCATCACCACCCCGTTGTCACCACCTCGGTGTCACCACCCTGGTGTCACCACCCCATCATCACCACCCCAGTGTCACCACCCCGTTGTCACCACCCCGATGTCACCACCCCGATGTCACCACACCAGTGTCACCACCCCAGTGTCACCACCCCAGTGTCACCACTCCAGTGTCACCACCTCAGTGTCACCACCCCGGTGTCACCACCTCGGTGTCACCACCCCAGTGTCACTGTCACCACCCCAGTGTCACCACCTCGGTGTCACCACCCCATCATCACCACCCCGTTGTCACCACCCTGATGTCACCACCTCGATGTCACCACCTCGATGTCACCACCCCACTGTCACCACCTCGGTGTCACCACCTCAGTGTCACCACCTCGGTGTCACCACCTCAGTGTCACCACACCAGTGTCACCACCCCATCATCACCACCCCGGTGTCACCACACCAGTGTCACCACCTCGGTGTCACCACCCCGTTGTCACCACCCCATCATCACCACACCAGTGTCACCACCTCGGTGCCACCACCCCATCATCACCACCCCGGCACCTTGTCCCCAAGGAGAACGGTGACATCCCTGTCCCCAAGGAGGACGGTGACATCCCTGTCCCCAAGGAGGATGATGACATCCCTGTCCCCAAGGAGGACGGTGACATCCCTGTCCCCAAGGGGGATGGTGACATCCCTGTCCCCAAGGAGGACGGTGACATCCCTGTCCCCAAGGAGGATGATGACATCCCTGTCCCCAAGGAGAACGGTGACATCCTTGTCCCCAAGGAGGATGGTGACATCCTTGTCCCCAAGGAGGGTGGTGACATCCCTGTCCCCAAGGAGGACGGTGACATCGTGTCCTTCCAAAGGGACTTTTGGAGCTGCTGGTTGAGGCTCTGCCCCACTCGTGCCCGGGGCGCTGCCACCCACGTGTCACCCGCCCGAAACGGGGACAGTGACACCGTTCCCAAGCGGGATTTAAGTGCCACCAGGGTTAGGAGGGGCTGAGAAGAGATTTCCAGGATGGGATTTTTGGATGGAGATGCCCCAATTCCGGCTAAGCTACACTTAAAGCGTCCACGGCCCCGCTCGGCCCCCGACGCGGTGACACGGGTGTCACCCGCCACGTGGCAGCGGGTGACAGAGCTGGGGGGGCTCTGGGGTCACTGAGGGGTACAGAGAGAGAGACACCCCACAGCTGGGATCACATGGCACCCCAAAAACAGCATTTGGGGGACACCAGAGACATGACCCAGAGCTGGGACCCCAAAGCCAGAACCCTAAAACCAGGACCCAGAGCTGGGACCCCAAAACCAGAGCCAGGACCCACAGCTGGGACCCCAAAGCCAGAACCCAGAGCCAGAAAAAAGATCTGGGACCCCAGAGCCAGAACCCAGAGCTGGGACCCCAAAAACAGAGCCAGGACCCAGAGCTGGGACCCCAAAAACAGAGCCAGGAGCCAGATCTGGGACCCCAAAACCAGAACCCAGAGCCCAGACACAGAGTTGGGACCCCAAAACCAGGACCCCAAAGGCAGAACCCAGAGCTGGGACCCCAAAGCCAGAACCCCAAAACCAGAACCCAGATCTGGGACCCCAAAACCAGAGCCAGGACCCAGAGCTGGGACTCCAAAACCAGGACCCCAAAGCCAAAACCCAGAGCCAGAACCCCAAATCCCAGGATGAAGCTGCCAACCAAGGCAGGCCTGGGGGTGCCCAGCATGGCCTGGCACCCCCAAAATGTGCACCCCAAAACCAGGACCCCAAAGCCAGAAACCAGAACCCAGAGCCCGGACACAGAGCTGGGACCCCAAAACCAGGACCCCAAAATCAGGACCCAGAGCCAGGACTCAGAGCTGGGACCCAAAAGCCAGAACCCCAAAGCCAGTAACCACAGCCAGAACCCAGATCTGGGACCCCAAAGCCAGAACCCAGAGCCAGGACCCAGAGCTGGAACTCCAGATGACCCCAGAGCCAGGACCCCAAAACCAGATCCAGGATCCAGATCTGGGACCCCAAAACCAGAGCCAGGAACCAGAACTGGGACCCCAAAACCAGGACCCCAAAGCCAGAAACCAGAACCCAGAGCCTGGACATAGAGCTGGGACCCCAAAACCAGGACCCCAAAGCCAGAGACCAGAACCCAGAGCCAGGACACAGATCTGGGACCCCAAAACCAGAACCCCAAAGCCAGAACCCAGAGCTGGGACCCCAAAACCAGAACCCCAGTGCCAGAACCCAGAGCTGGGACCCCAAAACCAGGACCCCAGTGCCAGAACCCAGAGCTGGGACCCCAAAACCAGAACCCCAAAGGCAGAACCCAGATCTGGGACCCCAAAACAAGGACCCCAAAGCCAGAACCCAGAGCTGGGACCCCAAAACCAGAACCCAGAGCCAGGACCCAGAGCTGGGACCCCAAAACCAGACCTGGAGAAAACCACAGGCCAGTCCTTTAATGATTAGGGGACAGATGGAGCTGGGCACGCCTGGCACTGGAGGTGCCCAATGCCACCGACGCCATCCACGTCCTCAGGTCTCCTCGCCACCGGTGAGGCGGGACTGGGGACATTTGGGAGCCACAGCTGGTGGGTGGTGACACCCCGAGGAGGGTGGCACCTACCTGAGGCGCTGGCAGAAGCTCAGCACAGCCTGTTCCTGCTCCGGGGTCTCGATGGAGCCGGGCCGGAGGCGGCGGATCTCGCGGATGGCATCGGCGGCGGGCAGGTGCTGCTCCTGGCACAGGTAACACGCCAGCAGCGTGCCAGTCCTGCCGTGCCCCAGCATGCAGTGCACTGCCACGGCCTGGGGACAGCGACACGGCGCGTGGGTGGCACCGCTGGGCAATCACACCCCACCCTTGGGTGACAGTGACACCCATTTTGGCGTGGTGTCACCATCTCTACCTTCTCCCTTCATCACCCCTCTGCAAGTGTCAACCCCTCTGAGATGTCACAGCCACCTGAGTGTCACAGCCCTGCCACAGGTGTGCCTTCCCCTCCTGGTGTCACCACCCCAATTGTCCCCTCCAGGTGTCCCCAAAGTGTCTTCTCACAGCTGCCCCCCAACTATCACCCCAAGGTGTTCCTTCCCCTCCTGGTGTCACCACCCCGAGGTGGCATTCCTCAGGTGGTGTCCCTCTCCTGAGGTGGCATCCCCCAAACCCTCCAGGTGCTCCCCACCCTGAGATGTCACCCCCTCAAGGTGTCCCCTAAAGTGTCCCCAAAGTGTCCCCTATGTTTCCCCTAAAGTGTCCCCTAAGGGTCCCCTAAGTGTCCCCTAAGTGTCCCCTAATTGTCCCCTAAAGCGTCCCCTAAAGTGTCCATTAAGGTGTCCCCTAAATGTCCCCTAAGTGTCCACTAAGTGTCCTCTAAGTGTCCCCTCAAATATCCATAAGTGTCCCCTAAGGTGTCCCCTAAGTGTCCCCTAAGTGTCCCCTCAAGTGTCCCCTAAGTGTCACCTAAAGTGTCCCCTAAGTGTCCCCTCTCCTGGTGTCTTCCTCCAGCTATTTCCCCCCGGATTTGTCCCCCTCCAGGTGCCACCACCCCAATTGTCCCCTCCACCCCAAGTGTCCTCTCCCATTTGTCCCCAATTGTCCCCCCGGCCGTACCTCCCCGCGGCCATTTGCCTCCTCCACGATGCTCAGGAAGCTCCGGATCTGTTCGGGGCTCGGCGGGGTGAAATCCGCCACCGGGAACCGGTGGAGCCGAATTTGGGGACAGCAGCCGTGGTGGGGCGGGGCGCGCTCGCTCAGGGACACCAAGTGCCGGACGCCGAGATCCCGCAGGTACCGGTAATGTCCCGGTTCCCGGGGCATCGCCAGCCCCGCCAGCCGCCCCTCCACCACCCAGGAGAAGTTGGGGGGCTTGCACGCATCCATTGCCTGTGGGGACAGGGAACACTGCTGGTCTGGGGGACCCCCGGGGCAGATCCCCGAGGATCCCCCAAATCAGAGCCCCCGGAACCCCCATTTCGGATGCTGGGACCCCCCAGACCCCCCAAATCCGGACCCCCCAGAACCCACATTTCGGATGCTGGGACCCCCCCCCGAACCCCCATTCCAGATGCTGGGACCCCCAGGGCAGAGCCCCCAAATCAGGACCCCCAGACCCCCTATTTCGGATGCTGGGACCCCCTAGACCCCCCATTTCGGATGTTGGGACCCCCGGGGCAGATCCCCCAAATCAAGACCCCCAGAACCCCCATTTAGGATGCTGGGACCCCCCAGAACCCCCATTTCGGATTCTGGGACCCCCGGGGCAGATCCCCCAAATCAGGACCCCCAGACCCCCCATTTCGGATGCTGGGACCCCCCAGAACCCCCATTCTGGATGCTGGGACCCTCCAGAACCCCCCATTTCGGATGCTGGGACCCCCGGGGCAGATCCCCCAAATCAGGACCCCCAGACCCCCCATTTCGGATGCTGGGACCCCCGGGGCAGATCCCCCAAATCAGGACCCCCCAGCACCCCCATTTCGGATGCTGGGACCCCCCAGAACCCCCATTTCGGATGGTGGGACCCCCAGGGCAGATCCCCCAAGTCAGGACCCCCCAGAATCCCCATTTCGGATGCTGGGACCCCTGGCACCCCAGTTCTGGATGCTGGGACCCCCGGGGCAGATCCCCCAAATCAGGACCCCTGGAACCCCCATTTCAGATGCTGGGACCCCCGGGGCAGATCCCCCAAATCAGGACCCCCAGACCCCCCATTTCGGATGCTGGGACCCCCCAGAACCCCCATTCTGGATGCTGGGACCCCCGGGGCAGATCCCCCAAATCAGGACCCCCAGAACTCCCATTTCGGATGCTGGGACCCCCCAGAACCCCCATTTCGGATGCTGGGACCCACGGGGCAGATCCCCCAGATCAGGACCCCCAGAACCCCCATTTAGGATGCTGGGACCCCCGGGGCAGATCCCCCAAGTCACGACCCCCCAAAACCCACATTTCGGATGCTGGGACCCCCCGGAACCCCCATTTCGGATGCTGGGACCCCCAGAGCAGATCCCCCAAATCAGGACCCCCAGAACCCCCATTTCGGATGCTGGGACACCCAGGGCAGATCCCCCAAATCAAGACCCCCAGAACCCCCATTTTGGATGCTGGGACCCCCCAGAACCCTCATTTCGGATGCTGGGACCCCCGGGGCAGATCCCCCAAATCAAGACCCCCAGAACCCCCATTTTGGATGCTGGGACCCCCGGGGCAGACACCCCAAATCAGGACCCCCGGAACCCCCATTTCGGATGCTGGGACCCCCGGGGCAGATCCCCTCGGATCCCCCAAGTCAGGACCTGATCCCCCCAAAACCCCACCCTGGAGATCGTGGCCAGGGTACCCCAAACTCCCCTGACCAAGAATCCCAAATAAACCCCAAATTCAGCCCCCTCCACTGACACCCCTCACGTCAGGACCCCCACACCCACCCTCAGGGAGTTTAACCGGCTCCCCCAGTTCACCCCCCCGCCTCATCAATCAGCCCCCCGGGACCCCCGTTCAGCCCCCCGGGGCCCCCCCGGCCCCGCCGTACCGCGGAGGCCGCGCCGGGCGGAGCGACAGCGGGGCGGGCCCGAGCTGAGGCGGAGCTGAGGCGGAGCCGGGCCGGAGCTGAGGCGGAGCTGAGGCGGAGCTGAGGCGGAGCCGGGCCCGAGCTGAGGCGGAGCGGGCCCGAGCTGAGGCGGAGCTGAGGCGGAGCCGGGCCCGGGAACTCAGGCGGAGCCGAGGGGGAGCCGGGCCGGAGCTGAGGCGGAGCGGGACCGGAGCTGAGGCGGAGCTGAGGGGGAGCCGGGCCGGAGACGAGGGGGAGCGGGGCCGGAGCTGAGGCGGAGCTGAGGCGGAGCTGAGGCGGAGCGGGACCGGAGCTGAGGCGGAGCGGGACCGGAGCTGAGGCGGAGCCGGACCGAGCCGGGCCGGAGCTGCGGCGGAGCTGAGGCGGAGCCGAGGCGGAGCCGGGCCGGAGCTGAGGTGGAGCCGGGTCGGAGTTGAGGGGGAGCCGGGCAGGAGCTCCACAACTGCACCCCCAGAGCTCTGGGTCTGAATCCTCCAGGATATGGGGCTGTGCCCCACCAGGACATTGGTGTCGAGGCAGGACGGGAATGAGAAGACCAGAAGGCTGCTGAGAGTAAAACTCCGGTTTATTCAAAGAAGACTGACCAGAAGGCTGCTGAGAGTAAAATTCCGATTTATTCAAAATACACCGCTCTTTTATACAGAGCTTTGTGAGGACCAACTCCATTGGTCCTGAAGTGAAAACAACTCACAGCATTGGTGTACAGTGCTTGACAAACAGTGATAGAAATAAACAACATGAAAAACAAGAGAGATAAAGAATTATTTACATTTTCTCCAGCTCTTTCCCAGTCTTCTGCCTGGCTAGAAACTCTCGGTTTCTCTCTTTGAATCTGAACCCCACACATCCCCAGCTGGGGAACCTTCCTCGCGTTGGGTTGCAGAGATGTAGCAGTGCTGCGTGCTGCGGAGATAAACAATGTGAACAACAAGAGATATAAAGAATTATTTACATTTTCTCCAGCTCTTTCCCAGTTTTCTGCCTGGCTAGAAACTCTCAGTTCTCTCTTTGAATCTGAGCCCCACACATCCCCAGCTGGGGAACCTTCCTCGCGTTGGGTTGTAGAGATGAAGCGCTGCTGCGGAGATGAGCGTGCGAGATGAGGATGAGGATGAGGAGGGGACAGCAACCACTGAGGCCACCCCAACCACAAACCCTCAGGCCTGCAGAGCCTCCCGGAGCCGGGGTTTCACCACCACATCTCCCTTCACCTCGTAGCTGAGGCCGTTCCAGGCCAGCAGCGCCGGCGGCAGGCGCAAGGACAGGAAAGCCGCGCGCATCTTCTCCGGTGACAACCCCGCGTCCCACAGGTAGACATCGGTCAGCTCCCCCGAGAAGGAATTATAGAGGTCAAAACCACCCCCAAAACTGTCCTGCTCCTGCCCCAGCAGGATGGACGCCGTGGCTCCCACCGTGTAGCCCTTCTGCAGCCCTTTCCTCGGCCAGGGCTTCCCGTTGAGCCAAAATTCGGCGATGCCGGTGGCGGATTCCCAACTGGCGCAGACGTGCTCCCAGTCCCTGCGGCCTTCGGGGACGCGGAAGGTGACGAATTTTCCGCCCACGTAGAAGCGGTACTCCTCAGGTTTGGGCTTGAAGAGGAGGATCTCGTTGTCCTGAGCTTTGGTGGCGTAGGAGAAGAGGCTGTGGGGCCGCGTGAGGTCGGTGTAGGAGCGCAGGCAGACGGTGAAGTTGTGCAGGGGTTGCTGCAGCCGCGCCTGCAGCGCCACGAAGGCGTCGCTGGGATCCTTCCGGAACACGAACACCTTTCGGTACAGGTCTGGGGACAACACAGGGACACCTGGCTGGGAGCCTGGGGTGGCCCACAACCCTCTGTGACTGTCCCCTGCATGCCCCACTGACCGACAGCGACCCAGAGCTGCTGCCACGTCCCCCTCTTGACCCACCCCGCCCCGTGCTGCCTTCTGTCCCCCCACCCCGGTGTCCCCCGTACCTTCCTGGGCCACCATCCCCGTGAGCCCGGCCAGGACGAGCAGCCAGAGCTGCAGGTGGCCCATGGTGGGTGCTGGAACCGGGCAGGCACGGCGCTGCCACCGGGTTTATGTACCCAAAGAGGGGAGGGGACTGCTGGGGGTGGGGGGGGGATGTCCCCAATCCCGTCCTGGTGTGCCCCAGAGGGCGATTTCATGCCCATGGTGGGTGATTTCATGCCCAGGGTGGGTGATTTCATGCCCAGGGTGGGTGATTTCATGCCCAGGGTGGGTGATTTCATGCCATCACGCGGCCCAGCCACAAGATCTGGGGTCACCTGCCTGCACGGGGCTCCTCTTTAGAGCTTGGCTCTGAGTGTGTCCCCCCCTCCCAGGGGACAGGGACACCCCAGCTGTGTGTCTGCCTGGGTGGTGGGGTGGGGACACCCCAGAAACTCCTTCTCCAGGTGTGGCTGCTGTAGGGAAACCCCATTGGGGGGGACAGGGTTTGATTTGGGATCATCTGAGGTTCCCCTGACCCCCTGCTCTGAGCCACAACTTGGGGACACATCCCGGGCTCTGCTCTCCCGAGGGGACAGAGATGGACACGGGGTGGCCGAGTGTCCTGGGGTGTCCCCAAGGGGACAGGCAGATGGGAAGGGGGAAGGTTTTACCTGTCCCAAATACCAGGGGTGTAAAAATCCCACAGGGATTTGATGCATCCCAAATTTTGGGGACAACAGAGGCTTGTTCCCCACTGATCAGCCCCCCAATTTAGGGGAGATGAACCCCCCCAGCTCCTCCAGGGCTTGGCTGAGGCAGAGCAGCCCCGTTGTCCCCAGTGCTGTGCCCGTGTCACCCCCGTGACCGCACGCGCCCGTCCCTCGTGGGTATAAATGCCCCCAGCTCCCCCCAGAGCTTCCTTGGGAACTTTTCCTGCCAATTTGGAAGCACGAGGAGCACAACCCCCCCTTTCCTGTCCCCATCACCCCCATCACCTCCCAGTCCCATCCAGTCCATGAACTGGGAGTGCCTCGGGGCATTTGTGTTTATTGTGTGCAATTCCCGCTGGAAAAAATCCCAAAAATTCCAAAATCTCCGCCTGGAGCTGTGGGGGGGTCTGGGGCTGAGCCTTTGGGATCCCCCAGGAGTTTGGGGTGACCCCCCTGGGCAGCCTGGGGCACCCCAGGGATGTCTGTGTGGCCCCCAAGAGGGGCTGAGACCCCATGGGAGGGGACAGAGGGCACAGAACGGGGGGTCCTGGGGGAGTGTTGGCTCTGGGGGCACTGTGGGGTCAGTGCCCAGGGTGCCAAGGCTTGTGCCAGGGGGTCAGGGGGCAGTGCTGGGGGGTCCAGGCCAGGCTGGGGGGCAGCGATGGGGTGGGGGGCACAGGGATTGGTGATGGAGCATCTCAGGCTGGTGTGGCAGGGCCAGGATCCAGGATGCCAAATCTGGTGCCAGGGGTCCAAATCTGGTGCCAGGGGTCCAAATCTGGTGCCAGGGGTACAAGTCTGGTGCCAGGGTGCCAAATTTGGTGCCCGGGGGCCGGGGCTCAGCCGGGGGGTCCAAGTCCGGTGCTGTGGGTCCGTTTGGTTCTGCGGCGCAGCCCCGGGAGCTCGGCGATCCCGGGGCTCGGTATCACCGGGAGCTCAGTATCCCCGGGAGCCCGGCAATCCCGGAATTCAGCAGTCCCGGAGCTCGGTATCACCGAGAGCTCAGCAATCCCGGCGCTCAGCATCCCCCGGTAGTCCCGGGAACTCAGCACTCCCGGAGCTCAGCAGTCCCGGTGCTTGGCAGTCTCGGAATTCAGTAGTCCCGGAGCTCGGCACTCCCGGAGCTCAGCATCCTCCCGAGCTCAGCATCCCCCGGTAGTCCCGGTAGTCCCGGGGGCTCAGCAATCCCGGAGCTCGGCAGTCCTGGAGCTCGGTATCACCGGGAGCTCGGTATCACCGGGAGCTCAGCAATCCCGGAGCTCAGAAGCCCCCCGAGCTCAGCAATCCCGGAATTCAGCAGTCCCGGGACTCGGTATCACCGGGAGCTCAGCAATCCCAGAGCTCAGTATCTCCCAGAACTCGGCAATCCCGGAATTCAGCAATCCCGGAGTTCAGCAATCCCGGAATTCAGCAATCCCGGAGTTCAGCATCCCCCCGAGCTCAGCATCCCCCGGCAGCCCCGGTAGTCCCGGGGGCTCAGCAATCCCGGAGCTCAGCAGTCCCGGGAGCCCGGCAATCCCGGAATTCAGCAGTCCCGGAGCTCGGCACTCCCGGAGCTCAGCATCCCCCGGGGGCTCAGCATCCCCCGGCAGCCCCGGTAATCCCGGGGGCTCAGCATCCCCCCGAGCTCAGCATCCCCCGGTACTCCCGGAGCTCAGCATCCCCCCGAGCCCAGCATCCCCTGGCAGCCCCGGTACTCCCGGATCTCAGCATCCCCCGCCATCCCCACCCCCGCGGCGGCATCCCCGGCCGAGCAGCACGACCAGCGGCCCGAGCCCGCAGTGCAGCACCCCCAGCGCCTCACTCAGCCCCAGGGCCAGGTCGAAATGCTGGAAGGAGCCGCAGGTGGGCTCCAGCAGCCCGGCCTGGAGCAGGAACTGCCCCGCCAGCCCCGCTCCGTAGGGCACCCAGAGCCCCGAGAAGAGCCACACCAGCCCGGTTCCACCCACCCAGCTCGCCCTGGAACCGGGCACGACCACCGCGGCCAGCAGCACCCCCGTGGGCATCAGCAGCAGCAGGCAGAGGCACAGGGAGAGGTGCAGCAGATAAAGCGGTGCCAGGATGCCCACACTGCGCTGGATGCACGCTGTGCCCGCTGCCACCCCGCTGACCAGCGCGGATGGGGTGGCCAAAATCAGCGCTGCCACCCACAGCATCACGGCCAAACGGCGGCTCCGGGGGTCCCACCGAGCCCAAACGGTGCCACGGGAACCGCTGGCCACCAGCAGAGCTTGGGAGAACACGCTCCAGTGCCACAGGAGGTGACACAGGCGACAAAACGCCGTGCCAAGGTGCCAACCCCACGCCACGCCCGCGGCCAGCGCTGGCAGCGGTGCAGCGAACAGCGCAGTGCCCAGTGCCAGCTGTGCCACCAAAGCGCGGCTCCGCGGCCACTGCCACGCGTGGGGACGCTTGGACAGAGCCACCAGCAAGGTGACAATGGTCAGAGTGGCCGTGGCGGTGGTGGTGGCCAGGAAAGGGGGAGCTACGCGCTGGAAGAGGGGACAGAAGTTGTTGTGGCACGGGGTGGCATCGTAGTCCAAGAAGGTGGCGTTGATGTAAGTGTCGTTGTAGGAGGAGATGTCGCCCATGATTTCCTCCAGGTCCAGCGCGCCCGGGGTCTCCAGGATGCCGGGGGTCTGCGGGTGAAGGGATGGGCATGGGGAAGGTGCCACAGCGCGCTGGCATCGCCAGCAGGGCAGGGCAGGGCAGGGCAGGGCAGGGCAGGGTGGGTTATCAGGGAGGGACACGCGGTGGGCACGGCCGGGCTGCGGGATGGGGACGTTTGGTCACAGGGGGGACACGGGGAGGATGGGGGTGTGGGGGCATGGACCCAACCATGAGCCTGCTCGGAATTGGGGACCCCCATGTTCCTGCTCAGAATTGGGGACCCCCATGTTCCTGCTCAGAATTTGGGACCCCCATGTTCCCACTCAGAATTGGGGACCCCCCTGATTCTGCTCAGAATTGGGGACCCCCCTGATCCTGCTCAGAATTGGGGACCCCCCTGATCCTGCTCAGAATTGGGGACCCCCATGTTCCTGCTCAAAATTGGGGACCCCCATGATCCTGCTCAGAATTGGGGACCCCCATGTTCCTGCTCAGAATTGGGGACCCCCATGAGCCTGCTCGGAATTGGGGACCCCCATGTTCCTGCTCAGAATTGGGGACCCCCATGTTATTTCTCAGAATTGGGCACCCTCAAGATCCTACTCAGAATTGGGGACCCCCATGTTCCTGCTCAGAATTGGGCACCCTCAAGATCCTACTCAGAATTGGGGACCCCCGTGATCCTGCCCAGAATTGGGGACCCCCATGTTCCTGCTCAGAATTGGGGACCCCCATGTTCCTGCTCAGAATTGGGGACCCCCATGTTCCTGCTCAGAATTGGGGACCCCCATGTTCCTGCTCAGAATTGGGGACCCCCATGAGCCTGCTCAGAATTGGGGACCCCCATGTTCCTGCTCAGAATTGGGGACTCCCCTGATCCTGCTCAGAATTGGGGACCCCCATGTTCCTGCTCAGAATTGGGGACCCCCATGTTCCTACTCAGAATTGGGGACTCCTAAACCCCAAAATCCCCCTAAACCCCATTGAGCCCTTGGGATTCCCATGGAATCAGCACCAGGGATCCCCAAAACCCCACCCAACTCCCCAAAATCCCACTGGGGATTCTGGTGGTCCTGCTCAGCACCAGGGACCTCTGTGATCCTTCTTATTACTGGGGACCCCCATGTTCCTGCTCAGAATTGGGGACCCCCCTGATCCTGCTCAGAACTGGGGACCCCCACGTTCCTGCTCAAAATTGGGGACTCCTAAACCCCAAAATCCCCCTGAACTCCACTGAGCCCTTGGGATTCCCATGGAATCAGCACCAGGGATCCCCAAAATCCCCCTAAACCTCACTGAGCACTGGGAATTCCCACGGAATCGGCACCAGGGACCCCCAAAATTCCCCAAAACCCCACTGAGCCCTGGGGATTCCCACGGAATTGGCACCAGGGATCCCCTAAATCCCCACTCAACTCCCCTAAATCCCACTGAGCCCTGGGGATTCCCATGGAATCAGCACCAGGGATCCCCAAAATTCCCCTAAACCCCACTGAGCCCTGGGGATTCCCATGGAATCAGCACCAGGGATCCCCAAAATTCCCCAAAATCCCACTGAGCCCTTGGGATTCCCTTGGAATCGGCACCAGGGATCCCCAAAATTCCCCTAAACCCCACTGAGCCCTGGGGATTCCCATGGAATCAGCACCAGGGACCCCCAAAACCCCACCCAACTCCCCAAAATCCCACTGGGGATTCCCATGGAATCAGCACCAGGGATCCCCAAAATTCTCCTAAACCCCACTGAGCCCTGGGGATTCCTGTGGAATTGGCACCAGGGATCCCCAAAACCCCACCCAACTCCCCAAAATCCCACTGGGGTTTCCCATGGAATCGGCACCAGGGATCCCCAAAACCCCACTGAGCACTGGGAATTCCTGTGGAATCAGCACCAGGGATCCCCAAAATTCCCCTAAACCCCACTGAGCCCTGGGGATTCCCATGGAATCAGCACCAGGGATCCCCAAAACCCCACCCAACTCCCCTAAATCCCACTGGGGATTCCTGTGGAATCAGCACCAGGGATCCCCAAAATCCCACTGAGCACTGGGGATTCCTTTGGAATCAGCACCAGGGATCCCCAAAATTCCCCTAAACCCTTGGGATTCCCATGGAATCAGCACCAGGGATCCCCAAAACCCCACCCAACTCCCCAAAACCCCACTGGAGATTCCCTCCCGAGGACCCCCAGCCCTCCCCTCCCTCCCTGGGGATGGGACAGGAATTTTGGGGTGCTCACTCACCACGGGGATACAGTTGCCCATGCTGAATTCCTCACCAGCCTCCTCCGATTTTGGGGGGTCTTTGGGGTGGCCACTAAATAATTCAGTGGCCACTCAGGGCCAGGAGGTGCTCAGGGGTGACTTTTCTCCTCTCTCCCTGCCTGGGCTCCCCCAAAAATGAGCTGAGGAGTGTGGGCAGGAGATAAGAGGTGCCCCAGAGCCGCCCTGCCCTCCTCACCCTGGCACCCGGCGGAAAACAGGGAACGGCTCTGCCGGGAAAAAACACAATTTCTCCAGCAGGAAACCATCAGTTTTCTTGGCAGGACAAATGAAATTAATTAGGAATTGCCTTTCCAGCCGCTCCCGGGGTTTGTGCCAGATCTAGGGAGGGGTTTGGGGTGCAGGATGGGGGTTGGCACTCGTGGCACCCCACTGGAGGTTGGAAATTCCCGGTTTTTCCTCGGGAGGAAGGAAGGAAGCTGTGACACTGGCCCAGTTTGGTGGCCTTGGTGGCCTTCAGAAATGTCACAGAGCTCCAGGGTTGGGGATTAGGGTAATTTGGGAGGGGTTAAAGGGATGTTTTGGGGTGAAAAGTGCTGGGAAGTGACACTTTGGGAAGAAGGAAGGGCCATTCTGTGACATTGGGGCCACTTTGGTGGCCTTGGTGGCCTCCAGAAACGTCACAGATTTCTGGGGTTGGGGATTAGGGTAATTTGGGAGGGGTTAAAGGGATGTTTTGGGGTGAAAAGTGCTGGGAAGTGACAATTTAGGAAGAAGGAAAGGCTCCCAGGGGTCACCCTGTGACATTGGGCCAGCTTGGTGGCCTTGGTGGCCTTCAGAAATGTCACAGAGCTCTGGGGTTGGGAATTGGGGTAATTTGGGAGGGGTTAAAGGGATGTTTTGGGGTGAAAAGTGCTGGGAAGTGACACTTTGGGAGGGGCTGTGGAGCAAATTTAGGGGGTGAAAGGCCTGGGGAGCCCCAGGGGTTGGGAATTGGGGTCACTGGGCTTTGGGGTTGGGATTTGGGTGTCTCTGAGGGGGAAATTTGGGGGGGAAAGGGCTGAGAAGTCTGGGAATTGGGAATTTGGGAGGAGCTGAGGAGGAACTGGGAATTGGGAATTTGGGAGGAGCCAGGGTTTGGGATTTGGGGGTTTAGTGCTCTTGGGGGGAATTGGGAATTTGGGAAGGGCTGAGGAGGAATCTGGGAATTGGGAATTTGGGGGGATTGAGGGGCAGATTTGGGGGTGAAAGGGCTGAGGAGGGATCTGGGAAATGGAAATTTGGGGAGATTGAGGGGCAGATTTTGGAGGGAAAGGGCTGAGGAGGAATCTGGGAATTGGGAGTTTGGAGGAATTGAGGGGCAGATTTGGGGAGGAAAAGACTGAGGAGGAATCTGGGAATTGGGAATTTGGGAGGGATTGAGGAAGAATCTGGGAATTGGGAATTTGGGATGAGCTGAGGAGGAATCTGGGAAATGGAAATTTGGGAGGAGCTGAGGAGGAATCTCAGAATTGGGAATTTAGGGGGGAAAGGGCTGAGAAGGAATCTGGGAAATGGAAATTTGGGAGGGATTGAGGGGCAGATTTGGGGAGGAAAGGGCTGAGGAGGAATCTGGGAAATGGAAATTTGGGAGGGGCTGAGGAGGAATTTGAGAATTGGAAAATTGGGAGGGATTGAGGGGCAGATTTGGGGAGGAAAAGGCTGAGGAGGAATCTGGGAAATGGGAATTTGGGAGGGACTGAGGGGCAGATTTGGGGAGGAAAGGGCTGAGGAGGAATCTGGGAATTGGGGAGGGATTAAGTCAGATTTGGGCAGATTTGGGGGTGAAAGTCCCGGGGATCCCCAGGCTTTGGGAATTGGGGTTACTGCTCTTCGTGGGGAGGTGCTGAGGGTCAGGATCAGGGGGACTTTGGTGGGTCTGGGGGCTCGGTGGGAGATTTGGGGGCTCAGGGGAGGTTTGAGGGGGGCTGAGCTCTGTGCCCCTGCCCCACACCCCCCGACCCCCCAAACGCAGAGAGCCAGGCAGGTAACGGTGTGTGTGTGTAATCCAGATATATTTATAGGATTATTTTCCGAGATTAGCACAGGATATTAGAAAGGTTATAAAGTCACATCGACGGTCGTTGGCTCCTTTTATGTACAGACAAAAATAAAAAAAAATAAAAAACAAAATAAAACAAAAAAAAATACCCAAAAAACCACAGCACAACAACACAGCCTCTGCCCCCCGCCCCGGCCTCTCCAGAGCTCCCCAAAATACCAAAATATGGCTTTCGTGTCTATTGAGAGTTCAGTGCCGGCCGGGAAACCTCCCAGGGGGGTCCCAAATTTTGTTTTGGTGACAACCCCGTGGATGTGGGGCCACCAACAGAACCCCCACCCTGAGGACGGGGTGGTGGCCTTGGCTCTCCCCCAGACACGGTGACGCCCACCCCACCCTGTCACCCCCAGCCCTTGCTCATCTGTCACCCCAAAAGTGACCCCCAAAAAAGGGCCGGGGGCTCGCTCGTCCCCCTGGCACAGCTTCCACCTGTTTGGGAGGGTCCCTGTCACCCCACGGCCACGCTGGGGTGACACCCCCGGTGTCGTTGTCACCCCCCAGGTGTGACACAAATCTCTGCTGTTCCCACCTCCAACGAAACTTTTGGATCCAGAAGTGGCCTCAGATGGAATTTCTGACCCTTTTCAGCTCCTCTCTGTCAGCTCCAGGTGACACCTCCATGTGTCCCCCTGCCTGCTCCTCGGGCTGCCCTGCTACACCCCACAGCACGTGGCACCTCAAAACCGCCTCAAAATCACCTCAAAACCTCCTCAAAACTACCAAAATCACCTCAAAATCTCCTCAAAACCACCTCAAAATTACCAAAACCACCTGAAAACCACCAAAATCACCTCAAAACCACCTCAAAATCACCTCACACCCACCAAAACCACCTCAAAACTACCAAAATCACCTGAAAACCACCAAAATCACCTCAAAACCACCCAAACCACCTCAAAATTGCCTCAAAACTACCAAAACCACCTCAAAATCACCTCAAAACCATTTCAAATCCACCTCAAAATCACCTCCAAACCACCAAAACCACTTCAAAATCACCTCAAAATCACCTCAAAACCACCAAACTCACCTCAAAACCACCAAAATTGCCTCAAAAATCACCTCAAAACCACCAAAATTGCCTCAAAAGCACCTCAAAACTGCCTCAAAACTACCAAAATCACCTCAAAATCACCAAAACCACCTCAAAACCACCTCAAAACCACCTCAAAACCACCTCAAAATTACCAAAACCACCTGAAAACCACCAAAATCACCTCAAAATCACCAAAACAACCTCAAAATCACCTCAAACCCACCACAAAATGACCTCAAACCCACCAAAACCACCTCAAAACTACCAAAACCACCTGAAAACCACCAAAATCACCTCAAAAGCACCCAAACCACCTCAAAATCACCTCAAAACCATTTCAAATCCACCTAAAAATCACCTCCAAACCACCAAAACCACCTCAAAACCACTTCAAAATCACCTCAAAACCACTAAAATCACCTCAAAACCACCAAAGCCATCTGAAAACCACCTGAAAACCACCAAAACCACCTGAAAATCACCTCCAAATCACCAAAACCACCTGAGAACCACCTGACAACCACCAAAACCACCTCAAAATTACCCAAAAATCACCTCAAGATGACCTGAAAACCACCAAAACCACCTCAAAAACGCCCAAACCACCTCAAAATCACCCCAAAATCACCCCAAAACCACCAATCCATCCTGTTCTCCCTGGCACCAGCCCTTGGAGCAGCAGGACTGAATTCCAAGAGGGAAAATCTCCCACCCCGCTGCCATCCCACCTCTCCAGGAGATGGAATTTTGCTGGAGAAAACATCTGGGTGTTTTTATTTGCAGGAATTATTCAGTCCTGGTGATTTTTGGGTGTTGGCAACCCCAGGATTCATCCCCCAGCCCGAGCTCGGAGCTGCCCAAACTCCAAAAGGTTGGAAAAGAGGAAAAACACCCCAAAAACGGCCGTACCCAGCAAAGGTAACCTCAAAAATTTCATTTTCCTGCTCCTTCCCAGTGCTGAGCTGGGCCCCCTCTGCCCCACCTGAGCCCCTCTCCTGCCCCACAGGTGACACAGGTGACACAGGTGACAGGGTTTGGGGTGGGGGTGACACTTCCAGCCCTGTGGAAGAGGTGAGAAAATTCTTCCTGCACCTCCCAGGGGAGGTTTCCCACCCCATCTCCTTCCTGGAGGGTCCTCTCATCCTCCACATGACCCCAAATCCTTGGGGTGACCCCTCCAGAAACCCCAAATCCCTGGGGTGACCCCTCCAGACAGCCCCAAATCCTTGAGGTGACCCCTCCAGAAACCCCAAATCCTTGGGGTGACCCCTCCAGACAACCCCAAATCCTTGAGGTGACCCCTCCAGACAACCCCAAATCCTTGGGGTGACCTCCCAGCTGGGGTTACCCCATGTTCCAACAACCCCAAATCCTTGGAGCGACCTCCCAGGTGGGGTCACCCCCTCTCTAAGGGTCCCCTCATCCTCCAGATGACCCCAAATCCTTGGGGTGACCCCTCCAGACAACCCCAAATCCTTGGGGTGACCCCTCCAGACAACCCCAAATCCTTGGGGTGACCTCCCAGCTGAGTTTATCCCTCTCCAAGGGTCCCCTCACCCTCCAAATTACCCCAAAACCACGGGGTGACCTCCAAGCTGAGGTTACCCCTCCTAAAAAGCTCCTCCAGACAGCCCCAAATCCATGGGGTGACCTCCCAGATGGGGTTACCCCCTCCTCCAGATGACCCCAAAACCACGGGGTGACCTCCCAGGTGAGGTTACCCCTCCTAAAAAGCTCCTCCAGACAGCCCCAAATCCATGGGGTGACCTCACCTGGTCAAATCTATGGGGTGACCTCCCCACAACCCCAAATCCTCGGGGTTCCAAGCCCAAGGAGTGTCTCCTGCAGCCCCCCTCGTGCCCAGAGAGGGATTTGGGGTGCCAGGAGCCCTCATGCCAAGGCTGGGGGTGCCCTGAGGGATGCCAGGGGGTGCCTGGTTTGGAGAGGTGGGGAGAGGGGTTTGATTTTTGGGATGTGAAGGTGAAAGAGGCAGGAGGAAGGACAAGGAAAAAGGGTGAACCCCCCCTTGGAACACCTTCCAAGCCTTTGTGGTGACCCCAAACTCCCCAGACCCCAAATCCAGGAGTTTTGGTTGGGGGTTCTCAGAGCCAAGAAGAAAATCAGCCCTTTCCAAGCTCATCCCTGCCCTGGGAAGGGGCTGGGGAGGGGAGGGGGGCACAGAGACCCTGGCAGAGCCCCCAGCCCGGTTTTGGGGGTCCCAGGGAAGCAGCCCCAGCCCCGAGGGCGCTGCCTCCTGCACTGAACATCTCAATAGATGGTTAAAAATTGGCATTTCCAATCATCGGAGAATTTAAGAAAAATTAAAAAAAATAATAAATAAAAATAATCAGGGGGCTTTTCCTTTAGATTTGCCCCCCCCTCAACATAAATCTCAGCCCTCCCCCCTCCCGCTGGGGTGGGACCAGGGAGCTGTGGGGGGCTCCTGGTTTGTCTGGGGGTCCCACCCTGGATTTTCACCCCCTTTCACACACTGACTGCACGAGGACAGCTCTGCTCCCGCACGGACACTGCTCCACAAGAACCACCAAGGATAAAACCGGGCCAGGGTCTCGCTCTGCTCCCAGCTGGGAGCCACAAACCCCCCCAGGGGGGGTTCCCCAAACTCACCCAGAGCTGATTTTATCCTTGGATATCAAAAAAACCAAAACGGAGAGAAACAAAGGGAAAGAGCTACATCGACCCCAGCCCAACACCCCAACCAAGGGCCCGAAGCAAAGAGCAGCCACGAAACCAAAGCCAAAAAACAAAATTAAAAATAAATAAAAAGTTCCAAAAAAGGAATGAGGAGGAGGAGGAGGAGGAATTCGCTCACTCACGGGTTGGTCTGTTGGGGTCGGGGCGTGGGGATGGAGGTGCAAGCAAGCAAACGGGGCCGTTGGAGTGAAGGATTTGTACAAAGTTCCAGAAGCGTCAGCGACGCCTCGAGGCCGGTGGCTCTCCCTGCTCTCTGTCCATCCATCCCTCTGTCCGTCCGTCCGTCCGTCCGCCCGTGCCGGGCGCCGGAGAAAATCTGTTGGGTTTGGTGTGGGGTTTGTGGTCTGGTTGCCGTTGCCATCGGGGTTCTCTTGGCTCCATTTCTCTCTCTCTCTCTCTTTCTGCGACGCCTTTAGATGAAATATTCCTTCTTGTCGTCGCCGCCGGCCTGGCCGCCCTCGGCGTTGATGATGGCGGTGTCGGCGTCCGGAGCGTCGTCAGAGCCTTTGGCCTCGTGGGTCAGGTACGTGCCTGGGGAAAGGGAGGGGGGTTTTTGGGGTTTGGGGGTTTGGGGTCATGGGGGGCTCTGACAGCGCCGACTCCCTCGTAAATGGGGTGTCTGGAGGGTTCCGGGGGGATTGGGTGAGGTGGAGAAGTCAGTGGGATGGGTTGGTGGGATGGGATTGATGGGATGGGATCAATGGGATGGGATTGGGATCAGTGGGATGGGATCGATGGGATGAGACGGGATTGATGGGATGGGATCAATGGGATGGGATCATTGGGATGGGATTGGGATCAATAGGATGGGATCAGTGGGATAGGATCAATGGGATGAATGGGATGGGATCAGTGGGATGGGATTGGGATCAATGGGATGGGATGGATGGGATAGGATTGATGGGATGGGATTGATGGGATGGGATGGATGGGATCGATGGGATCAATGGGATGGGATCAGTGGGACGGGATTGGGATCAATGGGATGGGATCAGTGGGACGGGATGGATGGGATGGGATCAATGGGATGGGATCAGTGGGATGGGATCAATGGGATGGGATCAATGGGATGGGATCAATGGGATCAATGGGATGGGATTGATGGGATGAGATGGGATGGGATTGGGATCAACGGGATGGGATGGGATTGATGGGATGGGATCAGTGGGAAGGGATTGGGATCAATGGGATGGGATCGGTGGGACGGGATTGGGATGGATGGGATGGGATCAGTGGGATGGGATCAGTGGGATGGGATCAGTGGGATGGGATCAGTGGGACGGGATTGGGATCAATGGGATGGGATCGGTGGGACGGGATTGGGATCAATGGGATGGGATCAGTGGGACGGGATGGATGGGATGGGATCAGTGGGATGGGATCAGTGGGATGGGATCAGAGGGATGGGACTGAAGGGATGAGATGGGATGGGATGGATGGGATTGGGATCAATGGGATGGGATCAGTGGGATAGGATCAATGGGATGAATGGGATGGGATGGATAGATGGGATGGGATTGATGGGATGGGATCAATGGGATAGGATTGGGATCGATGGGATGGGATCAATGGGAGGGGATCGATGGGAGGGGATCAGTGGGATGGGATTGGGATCAATGGGATGGGATGGATGGAATGGGATTGATGGGATGGGATTGGGATTGATGGGATGGGATAGATGGGATGGGATCAGTGGGATGGGATCGATGGGATGGGATCAGTGGGATAGGACCAATGAGATGAATGGGATGGGATCGATGGGATGGGATCGATGGGAGGGGATCAGTGGGATAGCATCGATGGGATGGGATGGAATGGGATCGATGGGATAGGGTGGGATCAACGGGATAGGGTGGGATTGATGGAATAGGGTGGGATCAATGGGAGGCGAGTGGGACACGGGGACGGCGACAATCCCGGGACACAGAGATGGAGAACGGGGGTGGGAACTGCCTCCCCCTGCATTCCCTGGGACATTCCTGAGCTGCCCTGAGCCCCCCGAGCCCCCCTGGAGCCCCCCTGCACCCCTGAGGGCCGTACCTTTGTGCCTGATCAGGTAATGTCCCAGCACGATGAGGAGGCTGAGCAGGAGGAAGACGATGACGGCCACCACACCGCCGATCATGGCGTGGTACGTGCTGGAGGTCGAGGGCACCGGGCTGGCATCTGCCCAGGCAGGGGGACAGAAAAGAGACAAAAAAAGGAGCTGAGACCCTGCAGGAGCTCCATCCTGTGCCAGCAGCTCCTCCGTGGGTCCTGCTGTGGGTCCTGGCAGTGAAAATGGGGGGAAGCAAAGGGGGAAATCCCATCCTCCGCCCCTTTTTTTTGGGATTTTGGCCCCAAAAAAAAAAGGGAGGATGGAGGGGACATGAAGGCTGGCACCCCGAGAGGTGACAACAGCAGGACCCCAAAGGTGGTGAGAAGACATTCTGTTCCTGCTGGAATGGTGTGCCAGCCCTGGGCCGGGTGACAAATCCTCTTCCCATCAGCTCGGGGTGGGGACAGTGCCACATCTGGGAAGGACAAGGCTGGGGAGACACAGGGGAGGCAGCAGGACAGAGGGACAACGCGGCACACGGACACACAGGACAAGGGACAGCTCGGGGAGCTGCTGCTCAGAGAGTTCCTGGTGGGAAAAACACCAAAATCCACAGGCACACACACCCCCCGAGGGGACTGGAGCCACCTGGGCAGGGCTGTCCCCTGGGACAGGGTGGGGACATCCTGAGGAGCTTCTCCAGCCGGGCTGGGGTCCGCAAAGAGACAGAAAAGGAGGTTACGGTACCTTGGATGGGAGCTGGAGTGAAGGATGGAGCGGAGGCCATGGAAGCATGAGAGATGGGCTGGGAAGGGCCCCGGGTGGAGTGAACGTGTGGGGTGGGGAGCTGGGGAACATCTGGGGAGGACAACAAAAACACAGGACAGGAATCAATGCCACGAAGGGGTCAGGGAGGTGACAGAGACCTCCAGGGGACCTTCAGCGGGTCCAGCCGTGAGCTCACGGGTCGTTCTGCTTCTGCCACCAACCTTTGGGACACTGTGGCCATGTCCTGGTTACCCCTTGAGGGACACTCGTGGGACACTGTGGCCATCTTCTCCTCCTGGTTACCCCTTGAGGGACACTCGTGGGACACTGTGGCCATCTTCTCCTCCTGGTTACCCCTTGAGGGACACTCGTGGGACACTGTGGCCATCTTCTCCTCCTGGTTACCCCTTGAGGGACATTCATGGGACACTGTGGCCATCTTCTTCTCCTGGTTACCCCTTGAGGGACACTCGTGGGACACTGTGGCCATCTTCTCCTGGTTACCCCTTGAGGGACACTAATGGGACACTGTGGCCATCTTCTCCTCCTGGTTACCCCCTGAGGGACCCTGGTGGGACACTGTGGCCATCTTCTCCTCCTGGTTACCCCCTGAGGGACCCTCGTGGTGTCATCCTTGGGGACCACAGGGGTGGCACCAAGGTGGGCAAGGTGGTGGCTCCCAGGGCTGGAGACAGGAGTGGCTTTAGGGGTCCCCCTGCTAATGCCACCAACCTTTGGGACACTGTGGCCATCTTCTCCTGGTTGCCCCCTGAGGGACCCTGGTGGTGTCATCCTTGGGGACCACAGAGGTGGCACCAAGGTGGGCAAACTGGAGGGCTCAGCTGGGCACGGAGGTGGCTTTAGGGACCCCAAAGGTCCCTCTGCTTCTGCCACCAACTTTTGGGACACTGTGGCCATCTTCTCCTCCTGGTTACCCCTTGAGGGACCCTCGTGGGACACTGTGGCCATCTTCTCCTCCTCGTTACCCCCTGAGGGACACTCGTGGTGTCATCCTTGGAGACCACAGGGGTGGCACCAAGGTGGGCAAGGCTGGAGGGCTCAGCTGGGCACGGAGGTGGCTGCCAGGGGTGGGACACGAGTGGCTTTAGGGACAAAAGTGGCAATGCCACCAAGCCTGGATAGGGAGCTCGTCTGCCACCACGGGGTGGTGGCACCAGGTGGGCGAGGGACAGTGGGTGGCACCCGGGGGGAGCTCCTGGGTGGGTGCAGAGAGCCGTGGGTGCTCACACAGGGGACACGGGGGACACACGAGGGTGACACGGGAGCGACTGCAAAGCGTTGGGCATTTGGGGGCTGAGGGAGGGGACACAGGGGACAAAGTGCCACTGAGGTGGCACCGCAGGGGAAGGAGGCAGGAAAGGGAAGAGATGGAACAGGGGAAGTTCAAGGTGGGAGAGAGACAGGGGGGAGGAGAGCAGGAATTTGGACATTGCATGGGGACATGGGGACACAAAAATGGCCCTGAACCACGTGTGACACTGCATGGAGACAGAAATGTGGCCCTGAACCAAATGTGACACATGGCACGGGGACATGGGGACACAAATGTGGCCCTGAACCACGTGTGACACTGCATGGGGACATGGGGACACAAAAATGGTCCTGAACCACATGTGACACATGGCACGGGGACATGGGGACACACAGAGAGCCCTGAACCACGTGTGACACAGCATGGGGACATGGGGACAAGCAGAGCACAGTCAGGGGACAGCACCATGTGCCCCTTCCCACCCCAGGACAGGTGACAGGGGTGAGACAGTGACACTTTTTGGGCACTAAGGATGCCACAACCTCATCCACAGATGACAGGGGTGGCAGGGTGACACTTTTTGGGCCCAAAGGATGCTGTAACCTCACTCAGAGGTGACAGGGTGACACTTTTGGGGCACTAAGGATGCAGTGCCCTCACCCACAGGTGACACAGTGACACTTTTGGGGCACAAAGGATGCAGTGCCCTCACCCAGAGGTGACAGAGTGACACTTTTTGATCACAAAGGATGCCATAACCTCACCCACAGGTGACAGGGTGACACTTCTGGGGCAGAAAGGATGCAGTGACCTCATCCACAGGTGACAGGGTGACACTTTTGGGACACAAAGGATGCCATAACCTCACCCAGAGGTGACACAGTGACACTTTTGGGCACACAGGATGCAGTGACCTCATCCACAGAGTGAGTGTGACACTTTTGGGGCACTAAGAATGCCATAACCTCATCCACAGGTGACAGAGGTGACAGGGGTGACACTTTTTGGGCAGAAAGGATGCCATAACCTCACCCACAGATGACACAATGACACTTTTTGGGCACAAAGGATGTCATAACATCACCCACAGGTGACACAGTGACACTTTTGGGGCACAAAGAATACCATAACCTCACCCAGAAGTGACACAGTGACACTTTTGGGGCACTAAGGTTGTAGTGACCTCATCCACAGAGTGAGGGTGACACTTTTTGAACACAAAGGATGCAGTAACCTCACCCACAAGTGACAGAGGTGACAGGGGTGACACTTTTTGGGCACTAAGAATGCCATAACCTCACCCACAGGTGACACAGTGACAATTTTGTGGCACAAAGGATGCAGTGCCCTCACCCAGAGGTGACACAGTGACACTTTTTGAACACAACAGATGCCGTAACCTCACCCAGAGGTGACAGGGTGACACTTTTGGGGCACAAAGGATGCAGTGCCCCCACCCACAGGTGACACAGTGACACTTTTGGGGCACAAAGGATGCCGTAACCTCACCCAGAGGTGACACAGTGACACTTTTTGGGCACAAATGATGCCATAACCTTACCCAGAGGTGACATAATGACACTTTTTGGGCACTAAGGATGCCATAACATCACCCACAGGTGACACAATGACACTTTTTGAACACAAATGATGCCATAACTTCATCCACAGAGTGAGGGTGACACTTTTGGGGCACTAAGGATGCCGTAACCTCACCCACAGGTGACAGGGTGACACTTTTTGGGCACAAAGGATGCAGTGCCCTCACCCACAGATGACACAGTGACACTTTTGGGGCAGAAAGGATGCTGTAACCTCACCCAGAGGTGACAAAATGACACTTTTTGGGCACAAAGGATGCCGAAACTTCATCCACAGAGTGAGTGTGACACTTTTGGGGCACAACGGATGCCATAACCTCACCCAGAGGTGACACAATGACACTTTTGGGGCACTAAGGATGCCATAACCTCACCCACAGCTGACAGGGGTGACAGGGTGACACTTTTTGGGCAGAAAGGATGCAGTGCCCTCACCCACAGAGTGAGGGTGACACTTTTTGGGCACAAAGGATGTCGTAACCTCACCCACAGGTGACACAATGACACTTTTTGAACACAACAGATGCCATAACCTCACCCACAGCTGACAGGGGTGACACAGTGACACTTTTGGGGTGCCCTGGGGCCACACTCACCGCTGACATCCAGGTTGTACTTGGCCACCACGCTGCCCATGGAGCTGGTGGCCGTGCAGACGTAGGTGCCACTGTCACTCTTGTTGAGGAAGGGGAAGATGAGGACGCTGTCGGAGCTGAGCTGCAGCGGCGCCTCGCTGCCCTCCTTCTCCCACAGGAACTCCTGCGGGCTGAGCGGGGCCGGGGGTCAGCGGGGCTGGGGGTGCTGGGGTTTGGGGGGTGGGTTTGGGGTTTGGGGGGTGGGCTTTGGGGTTTGGGGGGCTCCTCTGGGGTTTGGGGGGTGGGCTTTGGGGTTTCTGATTCCTTGGGGTTTGGGGTTCTGCTCCTTGGGGTTTGGGGGGCTGGTCTTTGGGGTTTGGGGGGTGCTCCTTGGGGTTTGGGGTGTTGGTCCTTGGGGTTTCTGATTCCTTGGGGTTTGGGGTTCTGATTCCTTGGGGTTTCTGCTTCTTGGGGTTTGGGGGTTCTGATTCCTTGGGGTTTAGGGTTTCTGCTCCTTGGGGTTTGGGGGGGTGGTCCTGGGGTTTGGGGTTTCTGTTCTTTGGGGTTTTGGGTTTCTGCTCCTTGGGTTTAGGAGCAGGGGTTTAGGGTTTCTGATTCTTGGGGTTTGGGGTGCTGGTCCTTGGGGTTTCTCCTCCTTGGGGTTTGGGGGGGCTGGTCGTTGGGGTTTGGGGGCCTGGTCCTTGGGGTTTTAGGGGTTCTGGTCTGATTCTTTGGTTTTTAGGGTTTCTGTTCCTTGGGGTTTGGGGTGCTGGTCCTTGGGGTTTGGGGTTTCTGATTCCTTGGGGTTTGGGGTTTCTGCTCCTTGGGGTTTGGGGTTTCTGCTCCTTGGGGTTTGGGGTTTCTGCTCCTGGGGTTTGGGGGGCTGGTCCTGGGGTTTGGGGTTCTGGTCCTTGGGGTTTGGGGGGCTGGTCCTTGGGGTTTTAGGGTTTCTGTTCTGATTTCTTGGTGTTTCAGGTTTTCTGTTCTAATTCCTTGGGGTTTTTGGGGTTTCTGTTCTGACTCCTCAGGGTTTTAGCATTTCTGTTCTGATTCCTTGGGGGTTTCAGGTTTTCTGTTCTAATTCCTTGGGGTTTTTAGGTTTTCTGTTCTGATTCTTTGTGATTTTAGGGTTTCTGTTCTGATTCTTTGTGATTTCAGGGTTTCTGTTCCGTCTGCTCTCATGGAACCCCCCCGGGGGGACAGGGACACCCCAAATCCACCCAGCCCCTCCTGGGGTGGGCTGTGGGGCCGGGCAGAGGGAGGGGAGGCCCTGAGGAGGAGGAGGAGGAGGAGGAGGAAGGGGAGGAAGGCCTTACATGGGGTTGCCCTGCCCGTCACACTGCAGCTGCAGCTTCTCCCCCTCGCGTGGGTACTGCGGGTGAGGCTCGATCTTCGCCGTGGGCTTGTCTGGAAAAGGGGGAGAGAACAGTGGGGTGAGGGTCTGGAACCCCAAATTCTGCCTGGCACCACAAATCCTGCACCTGGAACCACAAATCCTGCACCTGGAACCCCAAATCCTGCACCTGGAACCCCAAATCCTGCACCTGGAACCCCAAATCCTGCACCTGGTATCCCAAATCCTGCACCTGGAACCCCAAATCCTGCACCTGGAACCCCAAATCCTGCACCTGGAACCTCAAACCCTGTACCTGGTACTCCAAATTCTGCCCTGGAACCACAAATCCTACACTGGCATCCCAAATCCCGCCCCTGGAATCCCAAACCCAGCACCTGGCACTCCGAATCTTCCACCTGGCATCCCAAATCCTGCACCTGGAACCCCAAATCCTGCACCTGGAATCCCAAACCCAGCACCTGGCACTCCAAATCCTGCCCTGGCATCCCAAATCCTGCACCTGGAACCCCAAATAATGCCCTGACAAGAAGGATTTGGGGACAGGGGTGGGAAGTGGAGCAGGGACAAACCCCTGGAGATGGGGACAAGATGAGAGAAGTGATGCAGGGACAAATCCCTGGAGATGGGGACAACGATTTGGGGACAGAGGTGGGAAGAGGTGAAGGGACAAACCTCTGGAGATGGATTTGGGGACAGGATGAGGGAAGTGGAGCAGGGACAAAAGTCTGGAGATGGTGAGAAGGATTTGGGGACAGGGGTGGGAAGAGGTGCAGGGATGAAGCTCTGGGAGATGGGGACAAACAGGATTTGGGGACAGGACCCGTGTGGGGTCTCCTGAAGGTCCAATGCCACCCCAAATGTCCCCTGGCACCTACAGTGGACCTGCAGCTTCTGCGTGGTGGACCTCTCGGAGTTCTGCAGGGACTCGTGGTCCACGGTGCAGGTGACCTCGACCTCGTTGTCCTCCTTGGTGACACGGAACTCCACCCGGCTGGTCACCGTGAAGGTTTTGCCGTTGGGGTCCTCCACCACCTCGGTGCCCGAGTCTGTGGGACAGGGGACACAGGGACAGAGGGGACAGGGGGGACAGAGGGGGACATTGTTATTGCATTATTACTGCACAATAATTGCATTATAATTGTATTATTACTGCATTATTAATGTATTATTAATGCATTATATCTGCATAGTAAGTGCATTTTAACTGTATTATTACTGCACTATTAATGCATTATTACTGCATTTTAATAATATTATTGCTGCATTATTAATGAATTATTACTGCACTATTAATGCATTATTACTGCATTATAATTGTATTATTACTGCATTGTTAATGCATTATTACTGCATAATAATTGCATTATAACTGTATTATTACTGCATTATTAATGTATTATTAATGCATTATATCTGCATAATAAGTGCATTATAACTGTATTATTACTGCACCATTAATGCATTATTACTGCATTATAAATGTATTATTACTGCATTGTTAATGCATTATTACTGCATAATAATTGCATTATAACTGCATTATTAATGTATTATTAATGCATTATATCTGCATAATAGTTGCATTATAACTGTATGATTACTGCACTATTAATGCATTATTACTGCATTATATTTGTATTACAACTGTATTATAAATGCATTTTATTATCTATATAATTACATTTATATTATATTATACTATATTATATAACACGGTATTATACTATATTAGATTACATTGTATTCTACTACACTATAGTATGTTATGTTATACGATTATGTTATAATATCTTATGTTATAATATATATTACATTTTAATATAACAGTTGTATTATAATATATTATAATAAAATATATTACGTTATGGTATATTATATTGCTATGTGATATTATGCTATATTATGCTATATTATATTTTATTATGTTACATTATATTACTTTATATTATATATTATAACAAATAATAACAGTGCCACCCACCCCACGGTGACAATGCCACCCATCCAATGGTGACAATGCCACCCATCTCACAGTGACAGTGCCACCTGTCCCATGGTGACAATCCCACCCCATGGTGACAATGCCACCCCACAGTGAAAGTGCCACCTGTCCCATGGTGACAATGCCACTCATGCCATGGTGACAATGCCACCCATCCACAGTGACAATGCCACCCATCCAATGGCGACAATGCCACCCATCCACAGTGACAATGCCACCCATCCAATGGTGACAATGCCACCCATTCTACAATGCCACCCATCCCATGGTGACAATGCCACCCATCCCACAGCGACAGTGCCACCCACCCCATGGTGACAATGCCACCAATCTCATGGTGACAATGCCACCAATCCCACGGTGACAGTGCCACGCATCCTATGGTGACAGTGCCACCAATCCCACGGTGACAGTGCCACCAATCCCACAGCAACAGTGCCACCCATCCCATGGTGACAGTGCCACCCATGTCACGATGACAGTGCCACCCATCTCACAGTGACAATGCCACCAATCCCACAGTGACAATGACACCTATTCCACAGCGACAATGCCATCCCATGGTGACAATGCCACCCCACGGTGACAGTGCCACCTGTCCCATGGTGACAGTGCCATCCATGCCACGATGACAATGCCACCAATCCCACAGTGATAGTGACAATGCCACCAATCCCACGCTGACAATGCCACCAATCCCCAGTGACAATGCCACCAATCCCACAGTGACAATGCCACCCATGCCACGATGACAATGCCACCAATCCCACGGTGACAGTGCCGCCCATCTCACGGTGACAATGCCACCAATCCCATGGTGACAATGCCACCAATCCCACGATGACAGTGCCACCAATCCCACAGCGACAATGCCATCCCATGGTGACAATGCCACCCCACAGTGACAGTCCCACAGTGACAATGCCACCAATCCCACGTTGACAATGCCACCCTACGACGACAACGCCACCCATCCCATGATGAAAATGCCACCCCATGGCAAAAATCCCACCCCACGGCGACAATGCCACCCCACAGTGACAATACCACCCTGGTGACAATGCCACCCCACACCCTGGTGCCAATGCCACCCACCCTTGATGTCGCGGTTGCCCTTCCTCCAGCGCAGCTGCGCCGCGGGTTTGCTGCCGGACGAGCGGCACAGCAGCCGCGCCACCTTCTCCTCGTCGATGGGCTGCTCGTGCCCGAAGATCTGCGGCTTCTGCGGGATCCCTGCAGGGGGAAGGGGAAAAACCCCAAATGTGGCACAGGAGGGGCAGTGCCACCCCGAAATGGGGCACACGCACGGGGATGGCATCTGGGACACGCTCAAATCCTGTCCTGGTAGCTGAAATCCTGGCCTGGTATCATAAATCCACCCCAAATCTTGTCCTGGTATCACAAATCCACCCCAAATCCTGGCCTGGTATCACAAAGCCACCCCAAATCATGTCCTGGTATATCAAATCCTGCCCTGGCATCCCAAATCCCACCCCTGGCACTCCAAATCCTGCCCCTGGAACCCCAAATCCACCCCAAATCCTGTCCTGGTATCACAAATTCACCCCAAATCCTGCCCTGGTATCACAAATCCACCCCAAATCCTGGCCTGGTATCTCAAATCCTGCCCCTGGTACTCCAAATTCTGCACCAGGAACCCCAAATCCACCCCAAATCCTGGCCTGGTATCACAAATTCACCCCAAATCCTGTCCTGGTATATCAAATCCTGCCCTGGCATCCCAAATCCTGCCCCTGGAACCAAAAATCCTGCTCTGGCATCCCAAATCCCGCCCCTGGTACTCCAAATCCTGCCCCTGGAACCCCAAATCCACCCCAAATCCTGCCCTGGCATCCCAAATCCAGCCCTTGAAACCCCAAATCCTGCCCCTGGCACTGGGAAATCTTTTCGTAAGGCTGTCCCAACCTGAATTTTAGGGCACAGAGGGCAATCTTTCAGCCAGGCTGTCCCAACCTAAATTTTAGGAACAGAGGGCAATCTTGCAGCCAGGCTGGCACAATATGGACTTTAGGAACAGTGGATGATCTTTTAACAAGAGTGGCACAATCTGGACTTTAGGAAAAACCTGGACTTTAGGGACAGTGGAAAATCCTTTAGCAAGGGTGGCACAATCTGAATTCTAGGGCACAGGGGACAATCCTTCACCCAGGCTGGCACAATCTGAATTTTAAGCACAGATTTTTTAAGGAAATCTTCCAGCCAGGCTGTCCCAATCTGAATTTTAGGGCACAGAGGACAATCTTCCAGCCAGGCTGTCCCAACATGAATTTTAGGGCATAAAGGGCAATTCTTTCAGCCAGGCTGTTCCAATCTGGATTTTAGGGCACAAAGGACAATCTTTCACCCAGGCTGGCACAATAATTTTAGGAACAGAGGGCAATCTTCCAGCCAGGCTGTCCCAATCTGGATTTTAGGGCACAGAGGACAATTCTTTCAGCCAGGCTGTCCCAATCTGAATTTTAGGGCACAAAGGACAATCCTTCACCCAGGCTGGCACAATAATTTTAGGAACAGAGGAAAATCTTCCAGCCAGGCTGTCCCAACATGAATTTTAGGGCACAAAGGGCATTCTTTCACCCAGGCTGGCACAGCCGAGGGCCGTGCCCGTGTCCTACCCAGCACGGTGACCAGGGCCTTGGCAGTCCTGACGGGCATGGTGAAGATGGAGCAGGTGTACTCGCCCTCGTCCGCCAGCACCACGTCGCTGATGCTGATGGTCAGTTCGTTGGGGGTGGATCTCTCCAGCTGGATCCGGTTATCCCGCAGGGCTGGGGGTGGAAATAAGGATAATAGAGTGAGAAAAAAAGGGAAAAAAAAAGAAAAAACAAGGGGAAAAAAAAACAGAAAAAAAAAAAGAAGAAAAATGAAAAAACAAGGGAAAAAAAAAAACCAGAAAAAAAGACCGGAAAAAGACCTGAAAAAAACCCAAATAAGACCAGAAAAAAGGCCCAGAAAAAACCCAAATAAGACCAGAAAAAAGGCCCAGAAAAGGCCCAGAAAAAAGGCCCAGAAAAGGCCCAGAAAAGGCCCAGAAAAGGCCCAGAAAAGGCCCAGAAAAAAACCCTGAAAAAAACCCTGAAAAAAACCCTGAAAAAAACCCTGAAAAAAAACCCGAAAAACCAAGGGAAAAAACAGGGGAAAAAAAAAACAGGGGGAAAAAAAACAGGGGAAAAAAAACAGGGGGGAAAAAAAACAGGGGGAAAAAAAAACAGGGGGAAAAAAAAACAGGGGGGAAAAAAACAGGGGGAAAAAAACAGGGGGAAAAAAAACAGGGGGAAAAAAAACAGGGGGAAAAAAACAGGGGGGAAAAAACAGGGGGGAAAAAACAGGAGGGAAAAAACAGGAGGGAAAAACAGGAGGAAAAAACAGGAGGAAAAAAACAGGAGGGAAAAAACAGGAGGGAAAAAACAGGAGGGAAAAAACAGGAGGGAAAAAACAGGAGGGAAAAAACAGGAGGGAAAAAACAGGAGGGAAAAACAGGAGGGAAAAACAGGAGGAAAAAACAGGGGGAAAAAACAGGAGGGAAAAAACAGGAGGGAAAAAACAGGAAAAAAAAAAAAACAGGGAAAAAAAAAACAGGGAAAAAAAAAAGGGGGAAAAAAAACAGGGGAAAAAAAACAGGGGGAAAAAACAAGGAAAAAAAACAGCAAAAAAAAACCAAGAAAAAAACGGGATAAAAAAACAGGGAAAAGAAAGAAAGGGAAAAGAAAGAAAGGGAAAAGAAATTGTGATTTTATCTCCTTTTTCCACAACTGTGGGATTTTACCTCAAATTGGGATTTTATCTCAAATTGGGATTTTACCTCCTTTTTCCACAACTGTGGGATTTTACCTCAAATTAGGATTTTATCTTGTTTTTTCCCCAGCTATGGGGTTTACCTTAAATTGGGATTTTTACCTCGAATTGGGATTTTACCTCTTTTTTCCCCAACTATGGAATTTTACCACAAACTGGAATTTTACTTATTTTTTCCCCCAATTTTGGGATTTTACCTCTTTTTTCCCCGAAGTACAGGGTCTGCTGGGCAGGGTTGGACCATTGCAGGGAGGAATCGTCGGGATCTTCCACCTGGCACTTGAGCACCACCGTGCCCCCGGCCACCACGGTCTCATCTGACGTCGTGGGCTGGCTCTCTGCACAAAAAAATGAAATTATTGTCCCCAAAATGTGTCCTCTGCAGAAAAAAATGAAATTATTGTCCCCAAAATGTGCTCTCTGCACAAAAAATTGAAATTATTGTCCCCAAAATATGTCCTCTGCACAAAAAAAATGAAATTATTGTCCCCAAAATGTGCCCTCTGCAGAAAAAAATTGAATTATTGTCCCCAAAATGTGCCCTCTTCAGAAAAAAATTAAATTATTGTCCCCAAACGGTGCCCTCTGCACAAAAAAATGGAATTATTGAAACCCTCAGTGTCCCCAAAATGTGCTCTTTGCACAAAAAAATGGAATTATTGTCCCCAAAATGTGCTCTCTGCACGTGGAAACTGGGATTAAAACCATTCCCAGAGAAGCCTCAAACTGAGATTAAAATAATTTCCAGAGAAGCCCCAAAATGGGTTTAAAACCATTCCCAGAGAAGCCTCAAATTTGGGATTAAAACCATTTCAAGAAAAAACCCAAATTTGGGATTTTTTTTTTTTTCAAAATTTCCCGAGAAGCCTCAAACTGGGATTTAAAACATTCCCAGAGAAGCCTCAAATTTGGAATTAAATTCCAGAGAAGCCTCAAATTTGGGATTAAAACCATTCAAAAAAGAAGCCTCAAACTGGGATTTAAACCATTTCAAGAAAAACCTCAAATCTGGGATTTAAACAATTTCCAGAGAAGCCTCAAATTTGGGATAAAAAAAAACCATTTCCAGAGAAGTCACTTGCTGTCCCCAGCCAGAAATGAGTGTCCCCATCCAGCAACGAGTGTCCCCAAGTGTCCCCATCTAGAAATGACCGTCCCAGTCCAGCAGGGACTGTCCCCAGCCAACAGAGATTGTCCCCAGCCAGAAATGAATGTCCCCATCCAGAAATTACTGTCCCCATCCCACATGGACTGTCCCCAGACAGAAATTACTGTCCCCATACAGCAAAAAGTGTCCCCAACCAGAAATGACCGTCCCAGTCCAGCAGGGACTGTCCCCAACCTGAAATTACTGTCCCCATCCAAAAATGAATGTCCCCATCCAGCAACGAGTGTCCCCAGCCAGAAATTACTGTCCCCATCCAAAAATGAATGTCCCCATTCAGAAATGACTGTCCCCAGGCAGAAATTAGTGTCCCCATCCAGCAAGAAGTGTCCCCAACCAGAAATTACTGTCCCCAGGCAGAAATTACTGTCCCCATCCAAAAATGAATGTCCCCATCCAGCAACAAGTGTCCCCATCCTGCAGTGACTGTCCCCAGCCAGAAATTAAGTGTCCCCAGGCAGCAGTGACTGTCCCCATCCAAAAATGAGTGTCCCCATCCAGAAATTAGTGTCCCCATCCAGAAATGAATGTCCCCATCCAGAAATTAAGTGTCCCCAGGCAGCAGTGACTGTCCCCATCCAAAAATGAATGTCCCCATCCAGCAACAAGCGTCCCCATCCAACAGGGACTCTCCCCAGCCAGAAATGACCGTCCCAATCCAGCAGGAACTGTCCCCATCCCCATTTCCCTCCTTTCCCAAAAAACATTTCTCATTTCCCTCCTTCTCTCCCAAAAACCCCTTTTCATTTCCCTCCTTCTTTCCCAAAATTTCCCTCCTTCTTTCCCAAAAAAAAACCTCCTCATTTCCCTCCTTCTTTCCCAAAATTTCCCTCCTTCTTTCCCAAAAAACCCTTCTCATTTCCCTCTTTTCCCAAAAAACATTCCTCATTTCCCTCCTTCTTTCCCAAAAAAAAATCCCTTCTCATTTCCCTCTTTTCCCAAAAAACATTTCTCATTTCCCTCCTTCTTTCCCAAAATTTCCCTCCTTCTTTCCTAAAAATCCCTTCTCATTTCCCTCCTTCTCTCCCTAAAAACCCTTTTCATTTCCCTCCTTCTTTCCCAAAATTTCCCTCCTTCTTTCCCAAAAACCCCTTCTCATTTCCCTCCTTCTTTCCCAAAATTTCCCTCCTTCTCTCCCAAAAAAAAACCTCCTCATTTCCCTCCTTCTTTCCCAAAATTTCCCTCCTTCTTTCCCAAAAAACCCTTCTCATTTCCCTCTTTTCCCAAAAAACATTCCTCATTTCCCTCCTTCTTTCCCAAAAAAAAATCCCTTCTCATTTCCCTCTTTTCCCAAAAAACATTTCTCATTTCCCTCCTTCTTTCCCAAAATTTCCCTCCTTCTTTCCTAAAAATCCCTTCTCATTTCCCTCCTTCTCTCCCTAAAAACCCTTCTCATTTCCCTCCTTCTTTCCCAAAATTTCCCTCCTTCTCTCCCAAAAAAAAACCTCCTCATTTCCCTCCTTCTTTCCCAAAATTTCCCTCCTTCTTTCCCAAAAAACCCTTCTCATTTCCCTCTTTTCCCAAAAAACATTCCTCATTTCCCTCCTTCTTTCCCAAAAAAAAATCCCTTCTCATTTCCCTCTTTTCCCAAAAAACATTTCTCATTTCCCTCCTTCTTTCCCAAAATTTCCCTCCTTCTTTCCTAAAAATCCCTTCTCATTTCCCTCCTTCCTTCCCAAAAACCCCTTTTCATTTCCCTCCTTCTTTCCCAAAATTTCCCTCCTTCTTTCCTAAAAAATCCCTTCTTATTTCCCTCCTTTCCCAAAAAACATTTCTCATTTCCCTCCTTCTTTCCTAAAAACCATTTCTCATTTTCCTCCTTCTCTCCCAAAAACCCCTTTTCATTTCCCTCCTTCTTTCCCAAAATTTCCCTCCTTCTTTCCCAAAAAAACCCTTCTCATTTCCCTCCTTTTTTCCCAAAATTTCCCTCCTTCTTTCCCAAAAAAAAAACTCCTCATTTCCCTCCTTCTTTCAGCATCACAAAGCTCCAATTCATCCCTTTGGGCACAGATGTTTTTTCAAAGCTCCTTTTTCTTTTTACGTCCCAGGAATTCCCTCCTCAGCTCCATCCCCACTTTTCCCTGCAGGAATCGGTGGGAATTTTAAACTCACGGATCAGGAAACCTCCGACATCTGCTGTGCACATCCTTTTTTTATTTTATTTTATTTTTTTTGCAGGGTGTGAATCCACAATCTGGAACACCCAGAACTCAAATTTCCAGGCAGATGAGCAGCTCCCAGATTTCCCAGGAGAGGGAAACCTGCTCCTTTTTTTGGGTGCTGTGACATCTCATCCCTCTAGGAACTCCTACAATTCCAAGGCTGGTTCCTTCCTCAATCCAGTGACACCCAAATATCCCCAAAAATGCAGATCCAGGCAGGGAGAAGATGCTGGAGCAGACTTGGAGTGAAAAGTGGAGGTGGGAAGGATCCAACTGATCCAGGACAGGGCTCCAAGTGGATTTAATTAAATGCAGCGTTCTCTTTGAGGTCAGAAAATTGAAATTTTCAGCATTTAGGACTCCAAAAAACATCCCTGTGTGTGTGAGGTACAGGCAGGATGCAGGAGATGCAGAATTTTGGGAGTTTCTGTTCTCCCCACGGGGATAAATCCACCCAAAAACTCCACTGGTGCCTCAATTTCCTACTGGCAGCTCCCACCTTTTGCACCTCCAGCCCCCACAGCCACTCCCTCCCTCCCACACTGGCACAGGAATGGGAAAATATTCCCTAAAAGTGGGAAATATTTGAGGAATATTCAGGAATATGCAGCCCTGAGTGTGCTTGGCTCTGCCAGGGGCAGGGGGGATGGGAGATCCAGAGGTTCAGGGGGGATCCAGATGTTCCAGCAGGGTGGGATCCCCCTCCCTGTGACCTTCCAAATGAAATATTCTCACCCAAAACCCCAAATTCCAGAGGAATTCCCTGTAAATGTGCATTTCTGGGAAGGGAAACAGCAAGAGGATGAAGCTTCTCGCCCCAAATCCCAAATTCCAGAGGAATTCCCTGTAAATGAGTATTTCTGGGAAGGGGAACAGCAAGAGGATGCTTCCCTCATGAAATATTACCACCCTAAATCACAAATTCCCAATTGTAAATGAGAATTCCCCAAATCCAGGGGCTTCAAACCTTCCCAAATTAAATATTCTCACCCAAATCCCAAATTCCAGAGGAATTCCCTGTAAATGAGCATTTCTAGGGAGGGGAACAGCAAGAGGACGCTTCCCACATGAAATATTCTCAGCCTAAATCCCAAATTCCAGAGGATTTCTCTGTAAATGAACATTCCTGGGAATGGGAAAAGCCAGAGGATGCTTCTCACATGAAATATTCCCACCCCAAATCCCAAATTCCAGAGGAATTCCCTATAAATGAGCATTTCTGGGGAGAGGAACAGCAAGAGGACGCTTCCCACATGAATATTATCACCCTAAATCCCAAATTTCCGATTTTAAATGAGCATTCCCTGATTCCAGGGGCCTCACACCTTCCCAAATTAAATATTCTCACCCTAAATCCCAAATTCCAGAGGAATTCCCTATAAATGAGCATTTCTGGGAAGGGAAACAGCAAGAGGATGCTTCTCACATGAAATATTCTCAGCCTAAATCCCAAAGTCCAGAAGAATTCCCTGTAAATGAGCATTTCTGGGAAGGGAAACAGCAAGAGGATGCTTCTCACATGAAATATTCTCAGCCTAAATCCCAAATTTCCGATTTTAAATGAGCATTCCCTGATTCCAGGGGCTTCACAATTTCCCACATGAAATATTCTCACCCTAAATCCCCAATTCCAGAGGAATTCCCTGTAAATGAGCATTCCTGGGAAGGGAAACAACAAGAGGACACTTCTTACATGAAATATTCTCACCCTAAATCCCAAATTCCAGAGGAATTCCCTGCAAATGAGCATTTCTGGAAAGGGGAAAAGCCAGGGGATGCTTCTCACACAAAATATCCTCACCCCAAACCCCAAATTCCAGAGGATTTCTCTGTAAATGAGCATTTCTGGAAAGGGGAAAAGCCAGAGGACGCTTCTCACATGAAATATTCTCACCCTAAATCCCAAATTCCAGAGGAATTCCCTGCAAATGAGCATTTCTGGAAAGGGGAAAAGCCAGAGGATGCTTCTCACATGAAATATTCTCAGCCTAAATCCCAAATTCCAGAAGAATTCCCTGTAAATGAGATTTTCTGGGAAGGAGAACAGCAAGAGGACGCTTCCCACACGAAATATCCTCACCCCAAACCCCAAATTCCAGAGGAATTCCCTGTAAATGAGCATTTCTGGGAAGGGGAACAGCAAGAGGATGCTTCCATCATGAAATATTACCACCCTAAATCACAAATTCCCAATTTTAAATGAGCATTCCCTGATTCCAGGGGCCTGACACCTTCCCACATGAAATATTCTCATCCTAAATCCCAAATTCCAGAGGAATTCCCTGTAAATGAGCATTTCTGGGAATGGGAAAAGCCAGAGGATGCTTCTTACATGAAATATCTTCACCCTAAATCCCAAATTCCAGAGGATTTCCCAGTAAATGAGCATTTCTGGGATGGGAAAAGCCAGAGGATGCTTCTCACATGAAATATTCTCACCCTAAATCCCAAATTCCAGAGGATTTCCCTGTAAATCAGCATTCCCTGACTCCAGGGAGCCACGAACCAGCTGCTCACACCCTGATCTCTGAGAGGGGGGGGCAGAGCACAGGAAAAAAAAACCCCAAAATTCTGAACCACCCCAAATCCCCCAAGCTTGTCACACACAAAAAAAAAAAGAGAAAATTCCCCCAAAACCTGGGGGTGCAGGGGGTGACCCCGGTGCCAGCACCCTCCTCCTCTCAGGAGCTGAAAAATCTGATTTTTGAGTGGGTTTTTAGCTCCTACCCTAAGGCCAATTCCAACATGACTGTTGCCAAGGGAACGAGCTCCTTGTTTTTTTTTTTTTTTTTTGACAATTCTGTTTTTAAGGATCTCCCTGCCCAAATGACAAAAAAAAAGGGTTTGGTGGCCCCAAAGCCACCCCGAGCCTGATGTCCTGAGCTGTTGTCACCCCCCAAAGTGCTCCAGGATGAGGTTGTGGGAGAGGATTTTTAATTTTAAATAAAATTCAGGCATGGGGAAGCTTTGGCAGCTCTGCTCCTCTCCTGCCAACGCCTCCTGCCTGACCTGCCAAAAATAAAATTGTGGAATGGTCAGAGTGGAAAAGGATCCACAGATACCCCAAAAATCCCAGATTGTCCCCGGGAATGTTGTCTAAATTCTCCTGGAGCTCCAGCAGCTTTGGGAACGGGATAATTCCCTGAGGAGCTCCTCAGGGCTTCACCACCCTCTGGGGAAAGATGGATTTTCCAAATATCCGACCTAAACCTGCCCTGAGACAACTCCAGCCATTCCAGCAGGTCCTGGAGAGTCCCCACATCTCAAAGCACATCCCAAAACTCTGGAACACCTCCAAAGCACGTCCCAAAACTCTGGAACATCTTCCTGGGGTGTGTGGGGACACCAGTGCAGGCATCCCAAAGCACATCCCAACTCTGGAACATCTCCCTGGGGTGTGTGGGGGTCCAGCTGTGGACACCAAAGCAGAAAGCCCAAAGCACATCCAAAGGTCTGGAACATCTCCAAAGCACATCCCAGCTCTGGAACATCTCTCCAAGCTGTCTGTGGACACCAGTTCAGAAACCTCAAAGCACATCCCAAAACTCTGGAAACATCTCCCCAGGGTGTGTGTGGACACCCAGACAGCCCAAAGCACATCCAAGGTCTGGAACATCTCCCTGGGGTGTCTGTGGACACCAAAGCAGACACCTCAAAGCACATCCCAAAACTCTGGAAACATCTCCCCAGGGTGTGTGTGGACACCCAGACAGCCCAAAGCACATCCCAAAACTCTGGAACATCTCCAAAGCACATCCCAAAACTCTGGAACATCTCCCCAAGCTGTCTGTGGACACCAGTGCAGACACCTCAAAGCAAATCCCAACTCAAACTGAAAAATTGCTTTTAGGGACATAAAACAATCGTGGGCCTCCTCTGCTCTGAAACCAACTGAAGACAAGGAATGGGAGTTCTACCAAGAGTTCATTTGTCATATTGGCATTGAAAAGGTAGAAAGGTCAGAAGGAGGAAGACTTCATTGAGAAGAGATTTTTGGGAGGGGAGGATGGAGAATTGCAGCCCCTCACAAGTGGGTGGAGGAGTTGGGGCATCAGAGAGGATCACACCCAGCCTGGCATCACCACCTGATGAAGACTCTGCTGGTTTCCACCTGATGAAGGCTCTGCTGGTCCCCACCTGATGAAGACTCTGCTGGTCTCCACACAATGAAGACTCTGCTGGTTTCTACTCAATGAAGGCTCTGCTGGTCTCCACCCGATGAAGGCTCTGCTGGCCACGAGCAGAGTGGCCAGAACTGGACCAGATGGTTCAAGCTGAGCTGCCCCAGTAACCGGGAGGAGGAGGAGGAGGAGGAGGAGGAGGAGGAGGAGGAGGAGGAGGAGGAGGAGCGGATCCATCTGACTGTGGGGGTGTCACAGAGCTGGCAGCACCTTCCAGGCCAGCACACGTCAGGCACGGGGAGAAGAAACAGCATCTTGCAGGCAGGAGAGCTGCCAGGCAGGAAATCCTGGGCAAAAAGGGCTTTTTTCCCCTTTTTTTCCCTCCAGAGGAAGGTGGGTATCCACACCTGGGGATGTTCCAGCAGCATCACCCCATTCCTTTGGGATTTCTCCTCTTCAAACAGCACCAACAGAGGTTTTGGCCGTGCCAAACCCCACGGTTTGTCAGGCCAGAGGCAGAATTCCTGTCCTGGCAGCGATGCCAACACATCCCTCACCGTCTGGGCACCTCTGCAGAGCCTGATCCCGGGGCTTTGGCCTCAAATCCAGCCTAAGAGCCGAGGGGAGGATTTTGTGGGATGCTCTGCTCCCTCCCCTTTGCCTGAGCGCTGATTCCAGCCTGGAACAGCTCCTTTCCCCCAGGCAGCTGATCCAAGTCATCCAAAATCAGGCCAAGCAGGTAGTGAGTGATGCAGAGAGGTCGCCCTCCTTCTTTTTCGTGCTTCCTCAGCTCCAGAGCCAAGAGCTGCTGCTGGCACGGGCACTGGGAGCATATGGAGAGCCCTAATGGAACTGGGAATGGGGTCCTCACACGGATCCCTTGGAGGAAAAGCACCAAAAAAATCACCAAGCAAAGAATTCTGCTGCTCCAGACAACATCAGCATCCCACCACGCCCCTGGGATCTCCCACCTTCCAGCAGGACACGCAGATGGCACCTTCTTGGAGGTTGGGGGTGGAAAAAGCCTCGTGGAATTCCATCCCACATGGGCAGGGCAGCAGGGCATCATCTCCTCGGGTCACAGGAGCTTCTCTGGGTGGCCTGGCCAAGCAGAAAGCTCCAGAAATAAAAAAATCACCCTGCTGGACACAGTAAATGTCCTGAAACTGGTTCATCTCAGCAGGCTGAGGACATCTCCCCCAAGGTAAAAACCAGTCCTAAGTAATCCCAGGATATTGTCCAAAAAATGGGTTTGGACCTGTAGATGTCACCTGGGCATGACAAAAACCCCATCCCACATGGGCAGGGCAGGTTGGGAGGCAGCAGGGCATCATCTCCTCGGGTCACAGGAGCTTCTCTGGGTGGCCTGGCCAAGCAGAAAGCTCCAGAAATAAAAAAATCACCCTGCAGGACACATTAAATGTCCTGAAGCTGCCTCATCTCAGCAGGCTGAGGACATCTCCCCATGTCCTCCAGTGCTCCAAGGAAAAAACTGCCCCAAGTGATCTGGTGGCCTCCCAGGGCATTGTCCAAAAAATGGGTTTGGACCTGTAGATGTCACCTGGGCATGACAAAAACCCCATCCCACATGGGCAGGGCAGGTTGGGAGGCAGCAGGGCATCATCTCCTCGGGTCACAAGAGCTTCCAGGGGTGGCCTGGCCAAGCAGAAAGCTCCAGAAATAAAAAAAATCATCCTGCAGGACACATTAAATGTCCTGAAGCTGCCTCATCTCAGCAGGCTGAGGACATCTCCCCCAAGGTAAAAACCAGTCCTAAGTAATCCCAGGATATTGTTCAAAAAAAGGGTTTGGACCTGCAGATGTCACCTGGGCATGACAAAAAACCCATCCCACATGGGTAGGGCAGCAGGGCATCATCTCCTCAGGCCAAAGGAGCTTCTCTGGGTGGCCTGGCCAAGCAGAAAGCTCCAGAAATAAAAAAATCACCCTGCAGGACAGGGACATCACCCTGAACCTGCATCTCTGCAAACCTTCCCATGTCCTCCAGTGCCCCAGAAAAAAAAAAACCAACAAAACAGCCCCAAACGATCTGGTTTTGGCCCCATGGTGGCATCCCAGGGCATTGTCCAAAAAAAGGGTTTGGACCTGTAGATGTCACCTGGGCATGACAAAAACCCCATCCCACATGGACAGGGCATCTCCTCAGGTCACAGGAGCTTCCATGGGTGGCCTGGCCAAGCAGAAAACTCCAGAAATAAAAAGCCACCCTGCAGGACAGGGACATCACCCTGAACCTGCATCTCTGCAAACCTTCCCATGTCCTCCAGTGCCCCAGGAAAAAAAAAAACAACAAAACAGCCCCAAACGATCTGGTTTTGGCCCCATGGTGGCATCCCAGGGCATTGTCCAAAAAAAGGGTTTGGACCTGCAGATGTTACCTGGGCATGACAAAAGCCCCATCCCACATGGGCAGGGCATCTCCTCGGGTCACAGGAGCTTCTCTGGGTGGCCTGGCCAAGCAGAAAACTCCAGAAATAAAAAAAAACCAAACAAAACAGCCCCAAACGATCTGATTTTGGCCTCCCAGGGCACTGTCCAAACAAAAGGGTTACACAACTCCCGAGTGGAATAACCCCGCCGAGAGAGAATGATCCTCACACAAGGACAACCACGCACAGCCCAAACAGCCGAATGTGCCGACAGCAGCACAACGGCGGCCAAGAGCTCAGACAGGGCCCTCTTGTGCACCAGCAGGACCTGGGTGGCTTCCAGAGGTTCCTCCACACCCCACCATGGTGTAGTGGAGCTCTGGAGGAACCTTCTCCAAGGAGGAGACTCCATCCCTCTCCCCCAGGACAGGGGATGGCTCCAAGATGAAGCACCGACCATGAAAACACAACAACTTCTTTCCAAGCATCTCCTCTGCTCCTAAGGGGATTTTTTTTCGGGGGGATCTGTTTGTCCAGTTGTGGGTTGGGCCACAGCACAGCCAGCCCAGGAGGAAATCTTGCAGTGTCACCATCCTGGCTGTGTCCTGTCCCAGGACAGCTCCAGGTCACAGCCACCCCCAACCCCACGGGCTGAGCATCACCCACACCCAAATGACTCTTTCGGGTGCCCGTGGGAGGATCGTGGCCAAAACCAGCAACAAATCCGCGGGATTCGTGGATGGGAACGAAGCCACCAACCCCCGGAGGCTGTGACAGCAACGGAGATGGGTGCGTGGGCTCAGCCGTGTCCCCACAGTGTCACCTCCCACCCGGCACAGCCCTCGGGACCCCCTCCCGGCTCCGCAGGGATGCGGATGGAGCCCCCCCAGCACCCCCAAACCCAACGAGACGGGTCCAGCCCAGCCCAGCCCCCGTCCGCACCTCCCCACCCAAACACACACAGCGGCATCGCTTCTGTCGCGACAGGCGACTCCCGACACCGGGACCCACCCGCAGAATCCCCGCTGAACCGGCTTTGTCTGGCGAGCATCCCGGTGGGACCGGGGAGCGGCCGCCGCTGCTGAGCATCCCCCACCCCGCTCATCCCGGGGGGGAGGCGGCGGCTCCCACCGGAGGAGGCACCGGGGAGCCGCCCTACCCCGGTATGGATGTCCCCGCCGGTGCCCCAGGGGGCTCCATCCGCCCCTCCGCTGCCCCGGGGGGCTCCATCCGCCCCTCCGGTGCTCCGGAGGTCTCCATCCACCCCTCCGCGGTGTCCCCGCCGGTGCACCGGGGGCTCCATCCGCCGTCCCGGGGGGCTCCATCCGCCCCTCCGCTGCCCCGGGGGGCTCCATCCGCCCCTCCGCGGTGTCCCCTCCGCTTCCCCGGGGAGCTCCATCCGCCCCTCCGGTGCTCCGGGGGGCTCCATCCACCCCTCCGCGGTGTCCCCGCCGGTGCTCCGGGGGGCTCCATCCGCCCCTCCGGGTGTCCCCTCCGGTGCTCCGGGGGGCTCCATCCGCCCCTCCGGTGCCCCGGGGGGCTCCATCCGCCCCTCCGGGTGTACCCGCCGGTGCTCCGGGGGGCTCCATCCGCCCCTCCGGGTGTCCCCTCCGGTGCTCCGGGGGGCTCCATCCGCCCCTCCGGTGCCCCGGGGGGCTCCATCCGCCCCTCCGGGTGTACCCGCCGGTGCTCCGGGGGGCTTCATCTGCCCCTCCGCTGCCCCGGGCAGCTCCATCTGCCCCTCCGGGTGTCCCCGCCGGTGCTCCGGGGAGCTCCATCCGCCCCTCCGGGTGTCCCCTCCGGTGCTCCGGGGGGCTCCATCCACCCCTCCGGTGCCCCGGGGGGCTCCATCCGCCCCTCCGCGGTATCCCCGCCAAGCTCCGCCACCACCGGGGGGATTCTCCATCCTCCGCCGCCCGCCCCCCCCGCCCCGCGGGCAGCGCCGGGAGGGGCCGAGCGCCGCCGCCGCCGCCCGGCGGGGCCTGTCTGGAACGTTCCGCCGCGGCCATGGGGGGACACGACGGGCAGCACCGGCGCCGCCGTGACCTTGAGCCCCGCCGGCCGCCCCGGGGAGCCGCACCCGCACCGGCGGCGGGGCGGGGCGGGGCGGGCGGCACCTGCCTGACCCACATAACGGCGCCGCCGCCGCTCCCCGCACCTGTCGCTCGGTCCCCGCATCACCCCACAGCTCACGGCGGGGATGGGGATGGAGCTTATCCCGCTGGCGGTGCCGCCACTCACCGTCGCGGGAGAGGTTTCCGCGGGCGCTGGCGAAGCAGGCGATGAGCAGGAGGATGCGGAGGGCGGGCGGCTGCATGGTGGCGGCGGGAGCCGGCGGGGCCGGCCGAACCGAGCCGCGGCGCGGGCGGCGGGCGCTGCTCCCTCCGCTGCTCCTCCGCTCTGGAGCGCCGGTGCGGCAGCGGCGGGGCTTAAATAGAGCGCGAGGAACAGACCATTCCTGCCGGGGGGTGTGGGGGGTGGAGAGGGGAGGGGGGGTTAACGCGCCGATGCCGCCCCCCTCGGCCCCCGTGTAAACACGCCCGCTCCGGCCGCCGGCCCCCCCCGCGGGCTGAGGAGGGGTGGTGCGTGCCGCGCGCGCGGCTCCCCGCGGGAGGCAGGTGCGCGCGGGGCGGCGGCGGCGGGAACGGCGGGAGCGGGGCTGGACCCGGTTACCCCCGGTCACCCCCGGTCACCGAGATCCCCCCGAGGAACCCGAGATCCCCCCGGTCACCGAGAACCCCCCGGTCACCGAGATCCCCGAGGAACCCGAGATACCCCCGGTCACCGAGATCCCCCCGGTCACCGGGATGCCCGAGGAACCAAAGATCCCCTCGGTCACCGGGATCCCCCCGGTCACTGGGATCCCCGAGGAACCCGAGATCCCCCCGGTCACCGGGATCCCCGAGGAACCCGAGATCCCCCCGGTCACCGAGAACCCCGAGAAACCCGCGGTCACCGTGGTCCCCTCGGTCCCCTCGGTCCCCGAGATCCCCTCGGTCACCGAAATCCCCTCGGTCGCCGTGATTCCCTCGGTTCCTCCCGGTCACCGAGAACCCCCCGGTCCCCGAGGTCCCCGAGATCCCCCCGGTCACCGAGATCCCCCCGGTTACCCCCGGTCACCGAGATCCCCCCGAGGAACCCGAGATCCCCCGGTCACCCCCGGTCACCGAGGTCCCCGAGGAACCCGAGATCCCCCCGGTCACCGGGATCCCCGAGGAACCAAAGATCCCCCCGGTCACCGAGATCCCCGAGGAACCCGAGATCCCCCCGGTCACCGAGAACCCCGTGGTCACTGAGATTCCCCCCGGTCAGCGAGGTCCCCGAGGAACCCGAGATCCCCACCGCCCCCTCGATTCCCTCGGTTCCCGTCGGTCACCGAGAACCCCGAGGTCCCCGCGGTCCCCGCGATCTCCTCGGTTCCCTTCGGTCCCCGCGATCCCCGAGGTCACCGAGATCCCCGAGGTCACCGAGATCCCCGAGGTCCCCGAGGTCCCCGCGATCCCCTCGGTGTCCCCGGGATGAGCCCTGTGCTGGGGTGTCACCCTTGCTAGGATGTCACCTATGCTAGGGTGACACCTGTGCTGGGGTGTCACCCTCACTGGGATGTCACCTGTCCTAAGATGTCACTCCCACTGGGATGTCACCTATGTGAGGATGCCACCCTTGTGAGGATGTCACCTATGCTGGGGTGCCACTCGTGATGGGGTGTTGCTCTTAGTGAGAAGTCACCTGTGCTGAGATGTCACCCTTGCTAGGATGTCACCGAGGTGTCACTGTCACCTGTGATGGGGTGTCACTCTCACTGGGGTGTCACCCTTGTTAGGATGTCACCGAGGTGTCACTGTCACCTGTGCTGGGCTGTCACCTGTGATGGGGTGTCACTCTCACTGGGATGTCACCCATGTTGGGATGTCATCTGTGCTGGGGTGTCACCCTCATGGGGATGTCACCTATGCTGGGGTGTCACTCTCACTGGGATGTCACCTGTGCTGGGGTGTCACTCTCACTGGGGTGTCACCCTCACTGGGATGTCACCTATGCTGGGGTGTCACCCTCACGGAGATGTCACCTATGCTGGGGTGTCACCTATGCTGGGGTGTCACCCTCACGGAGATGTCACCTATGCTGGGGTGTCACCTGTGCTGGGGTGTCACTCTCACTGGGATGTCACCTATGTTAGGATGTCACCAATGCTGGGATGTCACCCTCACTGCGATGTCACCCTCACTGGGGTGTCACCCTCACTGGGGTGTCACTCTCACTGCGATGTCACCCTCACTGCGATGTCACCTATGCTGGGGTGTCACCCTCACGGAGATGTCACCTATGCTGGGGTGTCACCTATGCTGGGGTGTCACCTGTGCTGGGGTGTCACCTGTGCTGGGGTGTCACTCTCACTGGGATGTCACCCATGTTAGGATGTCACCAATGCTGGGATGTCACCCTCACTGCGATGTCACCCTCACTGGGGTGTCACCTATGCTGGGGTGTCACCCCCAGCTCTTTTCCCGAGGAGCATTAACCCCTTGTGGCACTGTCACCTGCAGCCCTTCCCCAGTTTGACATCTGTCACAAAATTCCCTTTTTCTGCCCCATCCATGGGGCAACCGAGAGGCTCTTCCAGAACTTTTATTCCAATTAACCTAAAAACTCTTTACAAAATCCGTTTCCCGCAGGCACCGACCCCTCACGGCTCCTCTGAGGCTCCGGCACCGGAGCTGTGCCAGGGACGGCTCCGTTAGTCACAATCCCCGTGGGAAGTGCCGTGGGAGGCAGGAACAGCTCGGTGCCGTTCCCAGCCCGTCCCCGAACCGCCTCCATCCTCTGGAGGGGACTAAAATCACCTCCTGGGGTCAGATTTGGGGTCAGATTTGGGGTCGGGAGGCTTTTCCCAGGTTTTCAGTCCTTGTCCGGTTGGAGAAGGGCTCGGGAAGCGCCCATGGGTGCCGATCCCAGCCCATCCCCAAACCGCCACCGGCTCCATCCCCAGTGTCTGGACGTGGCCCTGGAGGGGACCAAAATTGCCCAGTGGGAAAAAATTTGGGATCAGATTTGGGGTCAGGAGGCTTTTCCCAGATTTTCAGTCCTTGTCTGGTTGGAGAAGGGCTCGGGAAGCGCCCATGGGTGCCGCTCCCAGCCCATCCTCGAACCACCACTGGGTCCATCCCCCGTGTCCGGATGTGGCCCTGGAGGGGACCAAAATCACCTGGTGGGGTCAGATTTGGGGTCAGGAGGCTTTTCCCAGATTTTCAGTCCTTGCCCGGTTGGAGAAGGGCTCGGGAAGCGCCCGTGGGAGGCAGGAACAGCTCGGTGCCGTTCCCAGCCCGTCCCCGAACCGCCTCCGGCTCCATCCCCCGTGTCCGGACGTGGCCCTGGAGGGGACCAAAATTGCCCAGTGGGAAAAAATTTGGGGTCAGGAGGCTTTTCCCAGATTTTCACTCCTTGTCCAGTTGGAGAAGGGCTCGGGAAGCGCCTGTGGGAGGTGGGAGCAGCAGAGGGAAGCCAAGCTCGGCTCCGGGAGCAGGGATGGGATGGGATGGGATCGATGGGATGGGATGGGATGGGATGGGATGGGATGGGATGGGATGGGATGGGATGGGATGGGATGGGATGGGATGGGATGGGATGGGATGGGATGGGATGGGATCAGTGGGATGGGATGGGATCGACAGGATGGGATCAGTGGGATGGGATGGGATCGATGGGATGGGATCAGTGGGATGGGATGGGATTGATGGGATGGGATCAATGGGATGGGATTGATGGGATGGATAGGATCGATGGGATGGGACCAGTGGGATAGGATGGGATTGATGGGATGGGGTGGGATCGATGGGATGGGATGGGATTGATGGGATCAATGGGATCGATGGGATTGGGGTTCCAGGACAGCTCTGTAGGGCCGTGGGTGTCTCCCGACCCCACACGCAGCACTCTGGGACATTTCCTCTGGAAAAGGCGGAATTTGGGTGCCGCTGGCTCTCCTGGGGGGTTTTTTTTTGGGATGTCCCCTGTCACTGTCACACCCGGGGGGAGCTCCCTATTAACCCTTTCCCTGCCTCCTCCTGCAGCCCGCGTGGGTGCAGCGCCCATCGGCATCACTCGAGGAGGGAGGAAGAGGAGGAAGAGGAGGGAGAGGAGGGAGAGGAGGAGTTCGGCGTGCAGCAGGTGCCGCCACAACAAATCGCGCTGATTCAGCCCCGGAGGCACGGAGCCGCTCTGCCGGAGGCGCCGGTAACGGGACTGCCCTCACGGAACCGGGGGAAGGAACCGGGGGAAGGAACCGGGGGAAGGAACCGGGGGAAGGAACCGGGAGGACGGAGCTGCTCGGTTCCCGTTTCCCGAGCTGTGTCTCGGGGTGACACCTGTGTCACCTCCTCGCTCCAGAGCCTCCAAACCCTCCCAGGGGTCTGGAGCGTCCCTCAGCCAGGTGGGGAGGGCTGGGCCAGGTGTGGGGATATAATGTAATGTGATATAATGTAATATAATGTAATATAATGTAATATAATGTAATATAATGTAATATTTATTATATTATATTATATTATATTATATTATATTATATTATATTATATTATATTATATTATATTATATTATATTATATTATATTATATTATATTATATTATATTATATTATATTATATTATATTATATTATATTATATTATATTATATTATATTATGTAATGTAATATAATAAAATGTAATAAATATAATATAATGTAATGTAATAAATATAATATAATATAATGTAATAAATAGAATAGAATAGAATATGTCATAGAATACAATGTAATATAATATAATACAGTGTAATGTAATATAATGTAATATAATAAAATGTAATGTAATGTAATAAATATAATATAATATAATATAATATAATATAATATAATATAATGTAATATTATATTATATTATGTTATATTATATTATATTATATTATATTATATAATGTAATGTAATATAATAAATTGTAATGTAATGTAATAAATATAATATAAATAATATAATAAAATATGTTATATAATACAATGTAATATAATACAGTGTAATGTAATATAATGTAATATAATATAATGCAATGTAATGCAATGTAATACAATGTATACAATGAATCCTTCCAAATCACCCAAAAACCGTGTTTGCCACCACCCTAAGCATGGATGGCGTCTCCTTGGAGGCCCTGAAAGGCCTGAAAATCTCCAGGGAAAACGTGGGAGATGTTTCCAGCATCCCTGGGAGCTCCTTGGTGCCCAGAATTCCTTCATTTTCCCTCTGGGCCTGGCTGGAATGTGGAATTAAACACTTCCCCAATCCCTGGGCAATGCCAGGTGGGATCTTCCCCCTCTCTGCCCTGGATTTCAAAAATTGGATCTGTCTGAGCGTTCTTTCCTCGCAGCTCTGAGAATTTCCTCTCTGATCATCTCCATTTAATGATCTCTTGCCTTGCCACCCATCTCCTGACTTTTAGGATCAGGCCAGAAACTCCATCCTTCCTTTTCCAGTCCCTCCAGTGCCTGCTGGCTGGAAAATGGAATAAATCCTTCCAAATCATCCAAAAAAGCATGGATGGTGTCTCCCTGGAGGCTCTGAAAGGCCCAAAAATCTCCAGGGAAAACGTGGGAGATGTTTCCAGCATCCCTGGGAGCTCCTCAGTGCCCAGAATTTTTTCCTTTAACCTCTCTCACGCCTCGTGCCTTCCTGCTGCCTCTCTTGACACGCTCAGCCCTGTTTGTTTTTACACCTCGGCTGATTTTCCTCTTGAATAAAAGCCCTTCATTAGCCCCACGCTGGGTTGGAGTGTTTGCTCCAGGCTGGTGGCGCTCCTCGGTCCTGGATTCGCTGAGCTGAGCGTTGGGGCTGCTCTTGCCGCTTGAATTCCCAAATTCCACCCAAAAACGAGCCAGGAGGAGCGTGAGGGATGGAGATTTGTGTCACCCTGCTGCCATGGGGACATCTCCTGTCCCTAATTCCCCTCCTTGTTGTCACCTCGTGGATCCCATCTAGGAATCCCAATTCCATCTGGATTTTTTTTGGCTGCAGCTGCCAGCCAGATGTTTTGGTGTTTGCTCCATCCTTGCTCCTCCTTTTCTATCAAGTCCACTTTGAACCGTGCCAGGCTGGATTTGGAGCTGGTTCCTACTCCTGAATTTTCAGCTGAGCTGATTTTACAGAATTTTACTCCACCTTTGCTCATTTGGGGTTTCTCATTTCGGTTTTTCCGTTTGGGGTTTCCCTGTTTGGGGTTTCTTACTTAGGGTTTCTCTAAACCCTTCTCTAAACTCTCATATGGAGTTTAGATTTAGACACTAAAATTATATTATTTATATAATATGTAATATGTCATATAATATATTATATATAATATATAATAAGTAATAGAATTTATATAATATATCATATGTTATATGTATTTATATTATATAATTATATATATTTATTGTACATACTATGTATAATATAATATAATATAATATAATATAATATAATATAATATAATATAATATAATATAATATAATATAATATAATATAATATAATATAATATAATATAATATAATATAATATAATATAATATAATATAATATAATATAATATAATATAATATAATATAATATAATATAACGTAACGTAACGTAACGTAACGTAACGTAATATAATATAATATAATATAATATAATATAATAAATATAATATAATATATATTGTATTACTTGTTATATTTTATCTACTATATAATATCATTATATATTATATATTGTAATATGTAATATGTAATACGTGATATGTCATATCATTATATCTATATATTGTAATATATGTTATATTATATTATATTATTAAAAAAAACGAGCTTTGGCCTTCGCCTTCCCCCTGGAGCTGCTCATTAGCAAATATGAAAAAAGAGTGAAAATTGGGCAAAATTCTCCTCTGCATCACGGACTTTTAACCAGCCTTTAACTCAATCTCCTGCTCCGAGCCGAGCATTAAACGGCTCCAAATGGATCTGGTGGGAAAACACGACCTCGTTCAGTCTGTGCCCCATCCATCACGGGCTGGAGGCAACCAAACCATGTGGAATTTGAATTTTTTTTATTCCAGAGGCAGCGAGATTAAACATCTCCTAAATTATACATCCATAGGGCTCATTAGAGACACATCAGGGAGCTGCAGGATGGCTGGAGAAACCTGACAGGGGGAGCTGCTCCAGCTGGTGTGGAGCAAAAAACCACGGGGTGGGTAAAAACGCAGCAAAGCTGATGTTAAATCTTTGATTTATGTTTGGTCCTTGATTTTTGTTTGGCTCCTTAATTTGTGTTTGGATCCTCAATTCATGTTTGGATTCCTTGTTGGGTGTTTGTGTCCTTGTTTGGTGTTTGGATCCTCAATTTTGTTCGGATCCTCAATTTGTGTTTGAATCCCTTTTCGTGTTTGGATCTTCAATTTGTGTTTGGATCCTCAATTTGTGTTTGGATCCGTTTTTGTGTTTGGGTCCTCTATTCATGTTTGGATCCTTGTTTCTGTTTCCAGCTTTGATTTTTGTTTGGATCCTCAATTTGTGTTTGGATCCTCAATTCATGTTTGGATCCCTTTTTGTGTTTGGATCCTTGTTTGGTGTTTAGATCCTCAATTTTGTTTGGATCCTCAGTTTGTGTTTGGATCCCTTTTTGTGTTTGGGTCCTTGATTTTTGTTTGGATCCTCAATTCATGTTTGGATCCTTGATTTGTATTTGGATCCTTCCCAGCTCCCTCAGGAATTCTCCAGCCCCTTTCCCAGCTCCCTCAGGAATTCTCCAGCTCCCTCAGGAATTCTCCATCCCTTTTCCCAGTTCCCTCAGGAATTCTCCAGCTCCTTCCCAACTCCCTCAGGAATTCTCCAGCCCTTTCCCAGCTCTCTCAGGAATTCTCCAGCTCCCTCAGGAATTCTCCAGCCCCTTCCCAGCTTGCTCAGGAATTCTCCAGCTCCCTCAGGAATACTCCAGCCCTTTCCCAGCTCCCTCAGAAATTCTCCATCCCTTTCCCAGCTCTCTCAGGAATTCTCCAGCTCCTTCCCAGCTCCCTCAGGAATTCCCTCAGCCCTTTCCCAGCTCCCTCAAGAATTCTCCAGCTCCCTCAGGAATTCTCCATCCCTTTTCCCAGCTCCCTCAGGAATTCTCCAGCCCTTTCCCAGCTCCCTCAGGAATTCTCCAGCTCCCTCAATAATTCCCTCAGCCCCTTCCCAGCTCCCTCAGGAATTCTCCAGCTCCTTCCCCACTCCCTCAGGAATTCTCCAGCCCCTTCCCAGCTCCCTCAGGAATTCTCCATCCCCTTCCCAACTCCCTCAGGAATTCTCCAGCTCCTTCCCAACTCCCTCAGGAATTCCCTCAGCCCTTTCCCAACTCCCTCAGGAATTCTCCAGCCTCTCCCCCATCTCCCTCAGGAATTCTCCAGCTCCTTCCCAACTCCCTCAGGAATTCTCCAGCCCTTTCCCAGCTCCCTCAGGAATTCTCCAGCTTGCTCAGGAATTATCCAGCTCCTTCCCAGCTCCCTCAGGAATTCTCCAGCTCCCTCAGGAATTCTCCAGGCTTTTCCCAGCTCCCTCAGGAATTCTCCAACTCCCTCAGGAATTCTCCATCCCCTTCCCATCTCCCTCAGGAATTCTCCAGCCCCTCCAAGCCTTGCTGTGAGTGTCCCAGAGCTGCACCCAGCCCTCGAGGGACCCCTCACCCACCCAAAAAACCCAACCCAGAGATTGCTGAGGGTGAATTCCTGGAGCTGCCACCCTCCCTCTACCCAAACCCAACTCCAGGAGATGATCACCCAGGGAATTCTCCAAACCTCCAAAGCTGCTCCCAAGATTCCTCCCAGCCCATCTGGATCCTGCAGAGCTCCAGCCCTGCCTCCCTGGCCCTCGTTAGCGGCAGCAGCCCCCGGGGTCCCGTTCCTGTCACTAATTTGGCAAATCCTCGCCGCGAGGTCACAGATGATGGCACCGAGCCACCGCCCCCACGGTGACACCAGGACCTCGCTCTGCCCTCAGCCCCCACCACTTTTCCTCTGTTCCTGGTGGATGCTGGCAGCAATCCCGGAGTCCAGATGAAGCTTCGGGAGGTCACTGCCATCAGCTGTCACCCTGTGTCACCAGCTGCCAGCGATAGCTGCTGATTCCTGTAGAAAAAATGGGAACTGGGAGCACTGGGAGCCGCTGTGGGAAGTGGGGAGGGATCTCTGGGCTCTTCTGGCTCCTTCTGGGTTCCCCTGGGTGATCCTGGGCACCTCTGGAGCCACCCCAGCAGTTCCAGGGAGCTGGAGAAGAGCCCTGAGCCCCTTCGGAGCCACCAGTGGGTCCTGGCCCTGGGGACAGCCGGGACACAACCCCAGGAATGCCACCAGTGGCTCCTGGCCCTGGGGACAACCAGGACACAACCCCAAGAATGCCACCACTAACTCCTGGGGACAGCCAGGAGGACACGACCCCAGGAGTGCCACCACTGAGTCCTGGCCCTGGGGACAACCAGGACATGACACCAGGAATGCCACCACTGAGTCCTGGGGACAACCAGGAGGACACGACCCCAGGAATGCCACCACTGAGTCCTGGCCCTGGGGACAGTGAGGACACAACCCCAGGAATGCCACCACTGAGTCCTGGGGACAACCAGGAATGCCACCAGTGGCTCCTGGCCCTGGGGACAGCCAGGACATGACACCAGGAATGCCACCACTGACTCCTGGGGACAACCAGGAGGACACGACCCCAGGAATGCCACCAGTGGCTCCTGGCCCTGGGGACAGCCAGGACATGACACCAGGAATGCCACCACTGACTCCTGGCTCTGGGGACAAAACCCTGGGAATGCCACCACAGGCCAGGAGGACACAACCTCAGGAATGCCACCAGTGGCTCCTGGCCCTGGGGACAACCAGGACACAACCCCAGGATTGCCACCACTGAGTCCTGGCCCTGGGGACAACCAGGACATGACATCAAGAATGCCACCACTGACTCCTGGGGACCCCAGGAATGCCACCACTGACTCCTGGGGACCCCAGGAGTGCCACCACTGTCTCCTGGCCCTGGGGACAGTGAGGACACAACCCCAGGAATGCCACCACTGAGTCCTGGCCCTGGGGACAACCAGGACACAACCCCAGGAATGCCACCACTGACTCCTGGGGACCCCAGGAATGCCACCAGTGGCTCCTGGCCCTGGGGACAGCCAGGACACAACCCCAGGAATGCCACCACCGGCTCCTGGCCCTGGGGACAGTGAGGACACAACCCCAGGAATGCCACCACTGGCTCCTGGCCCTGGGGACAGCCAGGAGACAATCCCAATAATGCCACCACTGAGTCCTGGGGACCCCAAGAATGCCACCACTGGCTCCAGGGACCCCAGGAATGCCACCACTGACTCCTGGCCCTGGGGACAGGGAGGACACAACCCCAGGAATGCCACCACCGGCTCCTGGCACGTCCCCAGGGGTCCCCTGTGGGGTCAGGTCTGTGTTCACTTCCCCGAAGCCCCGGGGAGAGATTTCCCAGCTGCTGCAGGAGGAAAAGGCTTTGGCCGAAGCTCATCCCAAACCCCTCCAGGCTCCGGATCTGTTTGTTTTTCTCATCCCGCCGTTTACTCGCTTTATTTGCTCGGATCAGTCCGGCTGTGCCCACAGGAGGCAGTTTGGGAAAACTCGAGAGATGCTGACAACTGGTTATTTCTATTTGCTTTTCTCCAAGTATGTTCTTGGAGTGTTTCCAAAAGGATTTTGTTTGGGAGGATCATTGGCCAGAGCTGCCCCCCACACCAAAGCTGCTCCATCACTTTTCCCCTCACCTGGACAGAGGAGGGGAAATACAAAAAAAAAACCTCCTGAGCTCAGACCAAGACAGGGAGATCAACTCCCACCATGGGTAAAACTGCCTCTAGTTGGGAAATTAATTGAGTTAATTGAATTTATTACCAGTGAGAGCAGAGGCGGGTAATGAGAAGTAAACCCAAGTGTTGAAAACACCTTTCCCCCACCTCTCCCTCCTTCCCAGCTCCATTTTGTTCCTGATTTTGTTCCTCACACTCTCCTTCCTCCCTCCCTGCCCTCGGTGCCTGCAGCCTCTTCTCTCACTCCTCTGGCCACATCTGACCCTGCACAATCCCTTCTTCCCCTCCTCAAATCCTTTCTCCCAGGGGATAAAAATTCCCCAAACTCAGGGGATGAAAATTCCCCAAACCCAGAATTTACCTGCAGCTCCCCAAATTTCTATCCCAGAGGATAAAGATTCCCCAAACCCAAAGGATAAAGATTCCCCAAACTCAGAGAATAAAGATTCCCCAAAGTCAAGGGATAAAGATTTCCCAAATCCAGAGGACAAAGATTCCCCAAAACCAGAGGATAAAGATTCCCCAATCCCAAAATTCACCTGCAGCTCCTCAAATTTTTATCCCAGAGGATAAAGATTCCCCAAACCCAGAAAATAAAAATTCCCCAAATCCAGAGGATAAAAATTTCCCAAACCCAGAATTCACCTGCAGTTCCCCAAATTTTTATCCTAGAGGATAAAGATTCCCCAAACCCAGAGGATAAAAATTCCCCAAATCCAGTGGATAAAGATTCCCCAATCCCAAAATTCACCTGCAGCTCCCCAAATTTCTATCCCAGAGGATAAAGATTCCCCAAACCCAGAGGATAAAGATTCCCCAAACCCAGAGAATAAAGATTCCCCAAAACCAAGGGATGAAGATTCCCCAAACTCAGAGGATAAAAATTTCCCAAACACAAAATTCACCTGCAGCTCCCCAAATTTTTATCCCAGAGGATAAAGATTCCCCAAAACCAGAGGATAAAGATTCCCCAAAACCAATGGATGAAGATTCTCCAAACCCAGGGGATAAAGACTTTCCCAAACCCAGAGGATAAAGATTCCCCAATCCCAAAATTCACCTGCAGCTCCCCAAATTTCTAACCCAGAGGATAAAGATTCCCCAAACCCAGAGGATAAAAATTCCCCAAATCCAGAGGATAAAAAATTCCCCAAACCCAAAGGATGAAGAGTCCCCAAACCCAGAGAATTCACCTGCAGCTCCCCAAATTTTTATCCCAGAGTATAAAAATTCCCCAAACCCAGAGAATAAAGATTCCCTAATCCCAGAGGATAAAGATTTCCCAAACCCAGAATTCACCTGCAGCTCCCCAAATTTCTATCCCAGAGGATAAAGGTTCCCCAAATCCAGAGGATAAAAATTTCCCAAACCCAAAATTCACCTGCAGCTCCCCAAATTTCTATCCCAGAGGATAAAGATTCCCCAAACTCAGAGAATAAAGATTCCCAAAAGTCAGGGGATAAAGATTCCCCAAATCCATAGGATAAAAATACCCCAAACCCAAAGGATGAAGAGTCCCAAAACCCAGAGAATTCACCTGCAGCTCCCCAAATTTCTATCCCAGAGGATAAAGATTCCCCAAAACCAAGGGATGAAGATTTCCCAAACCCAGGGGATAAAGATTCCCCAAACTCAGAGAATAAAGATTCCCGAAAATCAGGGGATAAAGATTCCCCAGACTCAAAGGATAAAGATTCCCCAAACCCAGGGGATAAAGATTCCCCAATCCCAGAGGATAAAAATTTCCCAAACCCAGAATTCACCTGCAGTTCCCCAAATTTTTATCCCAGAGGATAAAAATTCCCCAAATCCAAAGGATAAAGATTCCCCAAACTCAGAGAATAAAGATTCCCAAAAGTCAGGGGATAAAGATTTCCCAAATCCAGAGGATAAAAATTTCCCAAACCCAGAATTCACCTGCAGCTCCCCAAATATTATCCTAGAGGATAAAGATTCCCCAAACCCAAGGGATGAAGATTTCCCAAACCCAGAAAATAAAAATTCCCCAAATCCAGAGGTTAAAAATTTCCCAAACCCAGAATTCACCTGCAGCTCCCCAAATTTCTACCCCAGAGGATAAAGATTCCCCAAAACCAGGGGATGAAGATTCCCCAAATCCAGAGGATAAAAATTCCCCAAACCCAAAGGATGAAGAGTCCCAAAACCCAGAGAATTCACCTGCAGCTCCCCAAATTTTATCCTAAAGGATGAAAATTCCCCAAACCCAGAGGATAAAGATTCCCCAATCCCAGAGGATAAAGATTTCCCAAATCCAGAGGTTAAAAATTTCCCAAACCCAGAATTCACCTGCAGTTCCCCAAATTTTTATCCTAGAGGATAAAGATTTCCCAATTCCAGAGGATAAAGATTCCCCAATCCCAGAGGATGAAGAGTCCCAAAACCAAGAGAATTCACCTGCAGCTCCCCAAATTTTTATCCCAGAGGATAAAGATTCCCCAAACCCAAGGGATAAAAATTCCCCAAATCCAGAGGATAAAAATTCCTCAAACCGAAAGGATGAAGAGTCCCCAAACCCAGAGAATTCACCTGCAGCTCCCCAAATTTCTATCCCAGAGGATAAAAATTCCCCAAACTCAGAGGATAAAAATTCCCTAAATCCAGAGGATAAAGATTCCCCAAACCTGGAACCAGACCAGCTCCGGGAATTTAATTTCCAAACGAAATTCTCCTCTCCAGGTGGGGATTTCTTCTCGGTTCAATTTTTGGGGCTGAGGAAGATCCCTCACACCAGCCCAGCTCAGCCTCTGGGGACCGGGGGGCTGTTGCATTTTATAAACCAGAGTTTTTTATAAATCAAATTTTGCACTGATCAGAAAATGGACCTTGCTGCTTGATGTATGTTGGGAAGTGCCACGTACGTTTATTGCGCTGTATAAATAAAATATAATAATGCTGAGACTCAAGGACTCCCATGGAGTCATTCAGGAGAGAGGCAGAGGGCCAGTGAATGAATTTGGACGAGGCTCAGGAAAGGAAAAGAGATTTATTTCTTGTTTAAACAGGAAAAAAAAATTTTAAAAAATTTAAAAAGGGGGAAAAAAGCCACAGAAAGGAGTCCTGAGCCAGGGGTAAGTAACAGAGCAGATCCTGTGCTTGAGGAATGGGATGAAAATGGGATTTTTCTGCCTAAAAACGTGTGGATGAGAAATAATCCTGGAATGGGGATTACACAGCTGGATTTGGGAGAGGAAAATCCAGGGGAGGGAACTGAAGGAATAACCCAAAAATTTGGGTTCCAGATCTGGAATTGGAAGAGAAAGATCCAGGGGAGAGTATGGCAGAAATAATCTAAAAATGGGGGTTCCAGATCTGCAATTGGGACAGGATGATCCAGGGGAGGGAATGGCAGAAATAACCCAAAAATTTGGGTTCCAGATCTGGAATTGGGAGAGGAAGATCCAGGGGAGGGAACGGCAGAAATATCCCAAAAATGGGGGTTCCACACCTGGATTTGGGAGAGGATTATACAGGGGATGGCAGAAATAACCCAAAAATTTGGGTTCCAGATCTGGAATTGGGAGAGGAAAATCCAGGGGAGGGGATTGAAGAAACAACCCAAAAATGGAGATTCCACACCTCGATTTGGGACAGGATGATCAAGGAATAATCCTTGGATTACGCTCCTGGATTTGGGAGAGGAAAATCCAGGGGAGGGGATGGCAGAAATAACCCAAAAATTTGGGTTCCAGATCTATAATTGGGACAGGATGATCCAGGGGAGGGAATGGCAGAAATAACCCAAAAATGGGGGTTCCAGATCTGGATTTGGGACATGATGATCCAGGGAATTTCAGAAATAACCCAAAACTTTGGGTTCCAGATCTGCAATTGGGACAGGATGATCCAGAGGAGGGAATGGCAGAAACAACACAAAAATTGGGGTTCCAGATCTGGAATTGGGAGAGGAAAATCCAGGGGAAGAGATGGCAGAAATAACCCAAAATGGGGGTTCCAGATCTGCAATTGGGACAGGATGATCCAGGGGAGGGAATGGCAGAAATATCCCAAAACTGGGGGTTCCACACCTGGATTTGGAGCAGATTTGGGGTGTATTCATGCCAAACTTCCCTGCCTGCTTGCAGGGAACCTTTTCCTGGAGCCGCTCCAAGGCTGCTGCAAACAGGGAAGGATTCATCACTCCGGGGCTGTCTGCAGCCAGCAAACCCAGAGCGATGTTTGACAGCCAGGAATAATTACCTTGCCAGCTTTGCTTTATCCACATTTCAAAATTCAGGGCCGAGATAAAACCACGTTCCCAGCGGCTCAGGCAGGAACCCACCCTTGGCTGGAAGCTCCCACACCCCAAAAGATCTCGAGGAGGCATTGGGGGCATCTCCCCCATCCCCTCTGCTCCCTTTTTTTTGTCCCATTCCTTCCTTTTCCCTCTGCTCTCATTTTTTTGTCCCATTTCTTCATCTTCATGGGCTGCCTGTGTGGTTTGGGATGGCCCCATCCCAAAATTTTCCCCTCAACTTTGCACCAGGAATCCCGCCTGGCCTGGAGGTGAGCTCAGAGCAGAATGATTTTGCTCATCCTCGGCGTTTTTAATTAAATTAGCACCGACACAAAGGGTTTCCTGACCCTGATTGGGTTAATCGAGCCCGTCTCCACGGCAACCGGCTCCTCCAAGGGCTGCAATCCTCCTGCTTCTTCTCCAAAGCTCTCCACATTCCTCAGCTCCCAGGCCTGGCTTTTAAAAGCACCGAGTTGGGCTTGGGAGGAGGTCAGGGGATGGGTTTGGGGGGTTTGAAAAGCACAAAGTTCTGTTTAGGGGTTTTAAAAGCACCGAGTTGGGCTTGGAAGGATTATGGGGATGGATTTTTGGGGGGGTTGAAAGGCACCAAGTTGGGCTTGGGAGGATCTGGGGGTTTTAAAAGCATCGAGTTGGGTTTAGGAGGAGCTCAGGGCATGGATTTGGGGGTTTGAAAGGCACCAAGTTGGGTTTGGGAAGATTTGGGGGTTTTAAAAGCACAAAGTTGGGTTTAGGAGGAGGTCAGGGGATGGATTTGGGGGGTTTTAAAAACACCAAGTTGGGTCTGGGAGGAGCTCAGGGGATGGATTTGGGGGGTTTTAAAGGCACCAAGTTGGGTTTTGGAGGATTTGGGGGTTTTAAAAGCACCGAGTTGGGTTTAGGAGGAGCTCAGGGTGTGGATTTGGGGGTTTGAAAGGCACCAAGTTGGGTTTGGGAAGATTTGGGGGGTTTTAAAAGCCCAAAGTTGTGTTTGGGAGTTTTAAAGGCACCAATTTGGGTTAGGGAGGAGCTCAGGGGATGGATTTGGGGGGTTTTAAAGGCACCAAGTTGTGTTTGGAAGGGTTTGGGAGTTTTAAAGGCACCAGGTTGGGTGTGGGAGGAGCTCAGGGGATGGATTTGAGGGTTTGAAAGGCACCAAGTTGGGTTTGGGAAGATTTGGGGGTTTTAAAAGCACAAAGTTGGGTTTGGGAGGATTCAGGGGATGGATTTGGGGGTTTTAAAAGCACAAAGTTGGGTTTGGAAGGATTCAGGGGATGGATTTGGGGGTTTTAAAAGCACAAAGTTGGGTTTAGGAGGAGCTCAGGGGATGGATTTGGGGGTTTAAAAGGCACCAAGTTGGGTTTGGGAGGATTTGGGGGTTTTAAAAGCACAAAGTTGGGTTTAGGAGGAGCTCAGGGCATGGATTTGGGGGTTTAAAGGCACCAAGTTGGGTTTGAGGGTTTGAAAGGCACCAAGTTGGGTTTGGAAGGATTTGGGGGTTTTAAAAGCACTGAGTTGGGTTTAGGAGGAGCTCAGGGGATGGATTTGGGGGTTTGAAAGGCACCAAGTTGGGTTTGGGAAGATTTGGGGGTTTTAAAAGCACCAAGTTGGGTTTGGAAGGATTCGGGGGATGGATTTGGGGGGTTTTAAAAGCACAAAGTTGGGTTTGGAAGGATTCAGGGGATGGATTTGGGGGTTTAAAGGCACCAAGTTGGGTTTGGAAGGATTTGGGGGGTTTTAAAGGCACCAAGTTGGGTTTAGGAGGAGCTCAGGGCGTGGATTGGGGGGTTTTAAAGGCACCAGGTTGGGTTTGAGGGTTTGAAAGGCACCAGGTTGGGTTTGGGAAGATCTGGGGGTTTTAAAAGCACCGAGTTGGGTTTGGGAGGAGCTCAGGGGATGGATTTGGGGGGTTTTAAAAGGCACCAAGTTGGGTTTGGGAGGATTTGGGGGTTTTAAAAGCACCGAGTTGGGTTTAAGAGGAGCTCAGGACGTGGATTTGGGGGTTTAAAGGCACCAAGTTGGGTTTTGGAGGATTTGGGGGGTTTTAAAAGCCCAAAGTTGTGTTTGGGAGTTTTAAAGGCACCAAGTTGGGTTTGGGAAGATTTGGGGGTTTTAAAAGCACCGAGTTGGGTTTAGGAGGAGGTCAGGGAATGGATTTGGGGGTTTGAAAGGCACCAGGTTGGGTTTGAGGGTTTGAAAGGCACCAAGTTGGGTTTGGGAAGATTTGGGGGTTTAAAAGGCACCAAGTTGGGTTTGGAAGGATTCAGGGGATGGATTTGGGGGGTTTTAAAAGCACCAAGTTGGGTTTGGGAGTTTTAAAGGCACCAGGTTGGATTTGGGAGGAGCTCAGGGGATGGATTTGGGGGGTTTAAAAGGCACCAAGTTGGGTTTGGAAGGATTTGGGGGTTTTAAAAGCACTGAGTTGGGTTTAGGAGGAGCTCAGGGCATGGATTTGGGGGTTTGAAAGGCACCAAGTTGGGTTTGGGAAGATCTGGGGGTTTTAAAAGCACCAAGTTGGGTTTGGAAGGATTCAGGGGATGGATTTGGGGGGTTTTAAAAGCACAAAGTTGGGTTTGGAAGGAGCTCAGGACGTGGATTTGGGGTTTTAAAGGCACCAAGTTGGGTTTTGGAGGATTTGGGGGGGTTTAAAAGCCCAAAGTTGTGTTTGGGAGTTTTAAAGGCACCAGGTTGGGTTTGGGAGGAGCTCAGGGCGTGGATTTGGGGGTTTGAAAGGCACCAAGTTGGGTTTGGGAAGATTTGGGGGTTTTAAAAGCACAAAGTTGGGTTTAGGAGGAGCTCAGGGCATGGATTTGGGGATTTGAAAGGCACCAAGTTGAGTTTGGGGGTTTAAAGGCACCAAGTTGGGTTTGGAAGGATTCAGGGGATGGATTTGGGGGGTTGAAAGGCACAAAGTTGGGTTTTGGAGGATTTGGGGGGTTTTAAAAGCACAAAGTTGGGTTTTGGAGGATTTGGGGGTTTTAAAAGCACCGAGTTGGGTTTGGAAGGATTCAGGGGATGGATTTGGGGGGGTTTGAAAGGCACCAAGTTGGGTTTGGAAGGATTTGGGGGTTTTAAAAGCACCGAGTTGGGTTTAGGAGGAGCTCAGGGGATGGATTTGGGGGTTTAAAGGCACCAAGTTGGGTTTGGAAGGATTTGGGGGTTTTAAAAGCACCGAGTTGGGTTTAGGAGGAGCTCAGGGCGTGGATTTGGGGGTTTGAAAGGCACCAAGTTGGGTTTGAGGGTTTGAAAGGCACCAAGTTGGGTTTGGGAAGATTTGGGGGTTTTAAAAGCACCAAGTTGGGTTTGGAAGGATTCAGGGGATGGATTTGGGGGGTTTTAAAAGCACCAAGTTGGGTTTAGGAGGAGCTCAGGGGATGGATTTGGGGGTTTAAAGGCACCAAGTTGGGTTTGGGAGGATTTGGGGGGGTTTGAAAGGCACCAGATTGGATTTGGGAAGAGCTCAGGAGATGAATTTGGGGGGCTTTGAAAGGCACAAATTTGGGTTCGGGGGTTTGAACCAAACCTGATTTGGTTTGGGAGGATTTGGGGATTTTAAAGGCGCCAAGTTGGGTTTTGGAGGATTGGGACTGGATCTTCTCTGAGCTCCCTTCCAACTCAAACCATTCTTATCAGAGCAGCAAAAAAAACCAGGATTTGGATGGAAAATTGAAGGAGGCAAAGCAAGGGGAGATCCCTGACTCCTTTCACCCAGCAAGGAACAGGAGTGGAGGAATTTTTAATGGATCAGAGATTTCCTAAAGGCTCGGCCATGAAAGATTTTTTTTTAAGCAATTTCCAGGCAAAACCTTGATTCAAACGTTTAACAAGGAGGGGAATCTATCAGAAAACCATCTCCTCTGCATCTTTAAATTCCATTTAGCAACGGGGCTCACTCAGAATTCATTTCAGCTCTTTCAAAACCCACCTTGGCATGACACAACCTGCACCCATTTCCTCCCCTGGCAGCTTTGGGGGCTGCATTTGGAGCATCTCTGAGCACTCAATTTAATCCCTCTCTAAAATAATTTCTGCAGATGAGCCGTGAGAAATATCTGATTTTACAGGGAATCGGGGAGATTCTCCAGGCCTGGATGGTGGAGCCAGTCCCAGGATGGGGATGAAAATTGGTGGGTTTAAAATGAGAAATTTTGGGGGCTAAAATGAAGTGTGAATGCTCCATCCACAGAATATCGTCCCCAATTTCATCCTGGGGCTCAGGTGAGTTAATTTGTAATTAAGGAATTAGGCTTCAGCACGTCCATCCTGGTTTTCTTCCCTCACGGGGTTTGGAACAAGGAGTTTTGGGGTTT